>NC_140518.1:39983653-40663028 GCF_964339955.1 Pipistrellus hanaki
AGGCCCGCTGAATTCTGATTGGGCCACAATTCAGCAAGGATTATGCGTCCAGGAATGAGCAGGTGAGCGCCTAGGTGGAATGTCTGAGACCCAGAAAACTTCCTGATAAGCAAACACTGCACCGCGCCGAGGCTGGAAAGAGTCCGCCTGTGGGGCTGGCAGTCCACAGGCCCAGGCGGAGTGCCATTTGTCCAACCCATGGGTTTTGTGACCTCGGTCTATTGTATTATTATTAACCTCTCTGAGTCCATTTCTCCACCAGTTAAAACAAATGACAGTCTCCTAAGTTTTGGGGAAATGATTCTAGCCTAGTCTGTAGTTTTAAAAAAAGCAAAGCGTAACCAGCTGGGTTATTATTACACGCAACTCCCAGTTCCGGTCCTAGGGTGGCGGCCGGGGAAAGGCTCTGCAACCCCCACCCGTCCCAGCTTACAGACTGGAAGGAGTGGCGCCACGTGAACGCGCACACCGGAGCCCGCGGAGGAACCGGCGGTGCACAAAAGCGCTCCCCGCTGCGCGCCTCTCACCGCGCCAGAGTCTGCCCTTTGGGGAGTCTCCCCCCCTTTAAAAAAATTATTTTTATTTTTACAGAGAGGAAAGAAGAGGGATAGAGAGCCAGAAATATCAATGAGAGAGAAACACCGACCAGCTGCCTCCTGCACACCCCGCCGCCCCCCCCCCCCCCCCCCCCCCCCCCCCCCCCCCCCCCCCCCCCCCCCCCCCCCCCCCCCCCCCCCCCCCCCCCCCCCCCCCGGGATGCGCCCGCAACCAAGGCTCATGCCCTTGACTGGAATCGAACCCGGGTCCCTTCAGTCCTCAGGCCTACGCTGTATCCATTGAGCAAAACCGGTTTAAGGCTCTTTTCCCATTTCAACGTGCTCCCCTGGACCCAATGTCCAGACACTTAGCACTAGCCAGGGCTTTGCAGTTTTCCAGGCGCTTTCAAACGTACCATTCCTCTCCTTCCGCGGCTGGACGGCAGGGAGGGGCGGAGCAGAGGTTGAGCTCAGGCCTGGAGGTTTATAATAGGTGAGTGAGGAGGGCGGTGACCTCGGTGACTCCGGTCTCATTACTAGTCGCGCCGCGGGGGCGGGGAGCCCGGCCGGCGCTGCCCCGGGGCGGGACCTGCGGCCGGATTCCCGCGCCGGGCGGGGTGGCCCCGCCTGGCTCCGCCCCCGCCCGGCCCGCACTCACCTGGCCCGCAGGTAGCCCGCCCGGCGCCGGTTCGGGGCTGCCGGAGCCTGTTAGCCGCGGGCCCGCGGGGGGCCCAGCGCTCGCTCGGGGGGGCGCACCGCCGGGAGCCATGGAGCCCGGCCCGGGGGGCGCGGCCGCAGGGGGGCCGCCCGCGCCCCGGCCCCGCCGCCGCCGCCGCTCCCTGCGCCGCCTGTTCAGCCGCTTCCTGCTGGCGCTGGGCAGCCGCTCCCGCCCCGAGGACTCGCCGCCCCGGTCCGATCCCCAGCCCCAGCCACGACCCTGCGATGGCGACGGCGAGGGGGGCTTTGCCTGCGCCCCGGATCCGGCCCCGGCCCCGGTTCCAGCCGCGCTCGGGAGTCCCGAGGAGGAGCGCGCGCCCGGACCCCTGTCCCCGCTCCCCGCCGGCGATGGGGCGCGGCCGCCGGGCGCGCTGGGCTTGAAGAACCACGGCAACACCTGTTTCATGAACGCCGTGGTGCAGTGCCTCAGCAACACCGACCTGCTGGCCGAGTTCCTGGCGCTCGGGCGCTACCGGGCCGCCCCGGGCCGCGCCGAAGTCACCGGGCACCTGGCGGCGCTGGTGCGCGCGCTCTGGACGCGCGAATACACGCCCCAGCTCTCCGCCGAGTTCAAGGTAGGCAGCGCCCGGCCCTTCTGGTTTCGCTTCTTGGAAAGAGAGTGCTCCGTCCGGAAAGGGCTTTCCCGGAGCTTTCTTTAGATGGCATTGGCCGGTTCCGCCGCGGGTGGCCGCCCTGGTTTGGAGCTCATCTGCTGCAGTGCCAGAGCTCGCACACGTTTTCTTCGTGAACTAAGTCCTCCCAGGTATTTTAAGGGCTGAATGGAGGGAGCTGGCAGATTTGAGTAGTGTGTTGAGCCTTTTTTTTTTTTTTTTAATTTTTATTTTCCGCCCAGCAAACATTTGTTTAGTGCGAATGAAATCCCTAGGATGCCTGAGCCCGGGGTTGCATCCACTGTCCCCGGGATCCCGGTCTGCGCGCCGGGGATGCTGCAGGTCGTGAGGCTTTATTTGGAAGTTCTGTGTGTCATTTCACCCGGGGTGAAAGCGGGGCGTTTGGTTGGGGTCCCAGTTGGATTCAGGAGTTCCTGATAAAACTGATGCACATGGCTTGCTTCCTGCTAAAAAAATCCACAGCAGTTGCTGAAACCGGTTTGGCTCAGTGGATAGAGCGTTGGCCTGCGGACTGAAGGGTCCCTGGTTCGATTCCGGCCAAGGGCATGTATCTTGGTTGCGGGCACACTCCCAGTAGAGGGTGTGCAAGAGGTAGCTGATCAATGATTCTCATCGATGTTTCTACTCTCTATCCCTCTCTTTTCCTTTCTGTAAAAAAATCAATAAATATATATTTTTTAAAAAATTCACAGCTCTGGGCGGAGAGCCGAAGCTCCCCATAGATTAGCGATGGTCGTTCTTGGGGGAGGAGGGAGTCTGTCAGAGTTCATTCCTCAAGCATCACAGCTATGGAGTGTCAGCCTGGGAAAGCAGTCCTCGTCACGTGACCCACCGGGATGCCCAGCCCCACCTTCCACTCTCCTGCTTCTTCTAGGGAGGCACTGGGCTGCCAGAATCAGTGGGTCAAACTGGTGTCATTAATACCTCTTTATGGAAACATCGCATGGTGATCGTGAGCAAGATCTCTGGAGCTTTGTGTCCTTGAGCAAATGTCCAAATCTTGCTGTGCCCCAGCTTTCCTCATCTGTGAAATGGTCCCTTAGGCTTTTATATACATAGGTGATTGCCATAGCAGCATTGGCTAACATCTTTGTCACATGGTACCTGCCTTATTACAGCACACCTTGTGGAGTTTGAGTTATATGTACTGCATTTAAAACAGTGCCTAGAAGGAACTTTTTATTATTCTATTATTCTACCTCCTCACCTGCAGACACCTAGGAGGAGGGAGGATGGTAACCTCTGTGTACTTTTCTCATACCAGATGCATTCTCATCCAGTTCCTGCAGGGATGGGAGCGGTTCCAGGAGTAGCCTGGAAAAAACCTTCCAAATTACTAATCACCCTTGGTGACTCACCAGGAGTTCTGTCTCCCGTTCTGGAACTCTGAAGGCCTAGGAGCTCCTGGTGAGCCTTGGGGAATGGGAGGATAATTAAGTTGTTAATGTCAATGAGGGTGATATAATGTCGGGTTTCCTGGGACTTTCTGGGTTAACCAGCCTTGGAGAGAGTGGAGGATCCCAGAATCCATTTTAAAAAAAATGTATATTTTATTGATTTTTTACAGAGAGGAAGAGAGAGGGATAGAGAGTTAGAAACATCTATGAGAGAGAATCATCCATCAGCTGCCTCTTGCACACCCCCTACTGGGGATGTGCCCGCAACCGAGGTACACGCCCTTGACCGGAATCGAACTTTCAGTACGCAGACCGTCGCTCTATCCACTGAGCCAAACCGGTTTCAGCAGAATCCGGGGTTTTAAATGTTGCTGATTGAAATCTAGGTGAGCTCCTCTTATTTTACAGATGAAAAAATATTCATTCATTCATCTAACAAGTGTTTCTTGAGTGTCCTGACACTGTAACAGGCGCATGGGATATGCGAGTGATGAGCATAAAACCTGATTCTGGGGCTGCCCTCCAGGAACTTACAGTCTGTGGGAGTGATGGTTGGTAATCACCCAGGCACATGGTGAGAACTGGTGGGAAGTGCTAGAAAATAAAAATACAGGGAGCTGTGGCAGTTCTGGCAGGAGGCTGTGATATGACTGGGGAGGGGGAGTGTCAAGGGGCAGGACGGCTTCCCAGGAGAGGTAACCACTGAGTTGAGTTTTGGAGGAACAAAGGGTCAGCTGAGGAATGGAACTGAAAGTGCCTGCCACTGAGGTACGGGCTGAGGAGCTAGGCAGAATGAATGAATGGTTACATGAATTAATGAAAACCTATGTGATTGGGGGTGAAAGGCGAATTGGTTGGGGACAAGCCACATAAGGTTTTATCCAGGAGTTTGGTCTTCAGGAGGGATTTGTAGCTTCAGACAGAGGAAGGAAGGAAATTGAGAGGAGTTACCCAACCCCCTCCTGAGCCCTGAGTCACCCAGCCCCCTCCCCTCCCACACACAGCAGGACCACTCTTTGTTTTAACAGCAAATGAATACATACATCAAAAAGATCCTGTTTACGACATTACCCATAATACTTTGCTTTTCTGATGCTATGGCTAACTATGTGTATGCTATAAGAAATTGAAAAGTTCAAAAATGTAAACAATGATCTGGAACTCCACTAGAGACAGCCATCTCTAGAGATAATCATAATAAACATGGATGTGCTTCAAAGCACATGCAAACAATTGGAAATCCTGGCTTTGTAGCCTGCCTTTAAAAAAAACCGTCACAAGACCTGCGATACCGAGACTGTCGATCTGATAACCAAGAGGGCCACTAAGACTAACAGGAGGGAGCACATACAGCGTGGGGACCTGGACAAAGAGATGATTCATGTCCCAGGCGGGATGGAGCAGGACAGCGCGAGATTTCTCATGCTACTCAGAATGGATCGCAATTTAAAACTTATAGGTTGTTTATTTTTGAAAATTCCCATTTAATATTTTTGATCTTTGCTTGACCTTGTATAACTGAAATGATGCAAAGCAAAACCAAGCATAAGAGAGGACTACTGTACATCATATTGGTTTGATACATTTATATTACAATAATAGAGGCCCAGTGCACGAATTTGGGAGCCAGAATTCAGAATGCTTGACTGGTGGAGGTGTGAGAGGGGGTCTGAAAGGGGACACGGACATGAAGAGGAGGAGCTGATTGGAGAGCTTTTCAGCTGGCGGGTCGGCTGCTCCCCAGGGGCCACATGAGGTGATGGTACTGAGGATGTAGGTTGGAGGGTGGCAGATAAAATACATGATGCCCACCAGTTAAATTTGAACTTCAGATACAAATGACTTTTTCATATAAATGTATCTCAAATATTGCATGGGACATATTTATACTACAAACATTATGTATTGTTTATTGCTTATTTATGATTCGCTGTATTCGCTCAGTCTGGCAGTCCTACAAAGGGCACAGAAGCTGGAGGGAAGGATCCAAACTTGACCATCCAGTGAGCCAGACCAGTGCCACTGGAATATAAGCTCAGCACCAGCATTTCAATGAATGAAATCTTGACTTTTGCTTCATCCCATCCTCAAGTTCCTTTAAATTCCAAGGAAATATTAAACGAAAGAAAAAGAATAGAGCCCGGGCCATTGGATTTGCTTGGCAGTGGCGAGGCTTCTCTGGGCCCACAGCCTTGCTCAGACCAGCCCCTTTGCTGGGTGTGAGCAGAGAACAGCGTTGGGGGGAGAGGGGGTGGGGGCAAAGAGGCCTGATGCCTGAATCTCAGTCTCAGGGTTGGACAGATTGCCATGTACTGTGTGCGCACACAGACAGGAGGCTTCGCTTACACTCAGCATTAAAAACAAAAACAAAACAAAACAAAAAAACGCTGGAACGGTGCTTAAGAAACTGCTGAGAACAGCCTCCCTGTGGGGAGGGGTATGCAGGGATTGAGAATGAGTAGAAGGAAGACACCTCATTACTGTCCTTTTAAAAAAATTTTTGAATTTGTTTTAAAGTACATGCATATGTTACCCTTTGAAATTAAGTTTTAAAAAGCAGAAATGTGCATGTGCACAGACACGGACGTAGCTGTCACACAGTTTAACAGGACAGCACAAAGGGAGCAGGGAATCGGAGTGTCCCGGAGGCAGGAGTCCTGTCCTGCTCACTGCCGTGTCCCCGTGCACATGGTCGGCCCTCCGTGAACAGTTCATGAAGGAATGAAGCTTGAAAACAATCATCCGTAGGAAGAGAAGTCTGCACTTCGGTTTCACACGTAGGAGAAGAGGCAGTGCCAGAGCCATGTGCATGCTGAAGGTGTTTGAGGGAGGCCGCCTCCCTTTGCCAGGTGGTCACTCACAGAGAGATTGAAGCGATGGGAGAGAAGGACATCGCTGAGGGAGGCGAAGGCAAGGAGCTGTGCACCTGCAGGTGTCAATAGCCAGACGGACAGAGCAGGTGCCCAGTGATCAAGAGAGGACAGATGGTCACAGATGGTCAACAGAATCAAACTATTCCCCAGGGACCAGACAGGACTTCCGTTAGCAGTCTTTCTGGAGACCAAGGTGCCTTCTCTGTACAGAAAACCCTGACAGCACCTGGGACCCAGCTCCATAGGGCACACTTTAGCAGGAAAGACTGCTGAGGACCTCTGGCGGCCCTGGAGTGGATGGGCCCTGACTGGGTGGTGGGAGGCCAGGGCGACCCTCCGGTTTCCTCCTCTCCTTTCAGAATGCTGTTTCCAAGTACGGCGCCCAGTTCCAGGGCCACGCCCAGCACGACGCCCTGGAGTTCCTGCTCTGGCTGCTGGACCGGGTGCACGAGGACTCGGAGGGCTCGTCCCGAGGGCCAGGGTCCCCGCAGGTCAGTCCCTCGAAACAACACATTGTCCCTGATTTTCTTTTCTCCGCTTGAATATTTACTCCGCTCCTGCAAACTGAACCTTGGACTCCAGAGTCTTGCATCCCTGCGTGTCCTGGCTCGCGCACACAGCAGGGTCCCCGCACCTTTCTCTTAGCTCCTTTCTTTCTTTTTTCTTTTTTAAAAAAAATATATTTTATTGATGTTTTTACAGAAAGAAGGAAGAGAGATAGAGAGAAACATCGGTGAGAGAGAAATATTGATCAGCTGCCTCCTGCACACCCCCTACCAGGGATGTGCTCGCAACCAAGTTACTTGCCCTTGACTGGAATCGAACCTGGGACCCTTTAGTCCGCAGGCCAACGCTCTATCCACTGAGCCAAACCTGTTTCGGCTCTTAGCTCCTTTCTTAGACGATGCACTTCCTCCGATGTGGTTCCATTCTCTAATCCCACTGACAGGCCCAAGAGGTTTTCCGTTTGAAAAATCGCCTGTTGTCAGTATTCCGTGCATCAGTGTGTGCACCTGCAGCCCTGGGTGCCACCACTTTCTCAGCTACGCATCCTACAGAGCAGGGATTCCCAGTCTTTTGGTCTCAAGACACAGGATGGATGATCTTTACATGTGTGTGCTTAGCCTTCCAGGTGGCGGGGAAACCCCAGTCCTCTGGGCGTGAGAAAGCACTGACTCGTGTCAGAGCCAAGCTCATGGAGCCACCAGCGTGCGCTCGGTGGGCTTTGCTCGTAAGGGTGGATGTCTGGTTCTGCTCTCCCGCTCTTTTTTTACCTCTCCCTCACAGAAGTTAAAAGCCAGTGAAGTCACTACACCATGAGGGAGCCAGGGTATAACAATACCCGTGAATAAGCCGCTGTCATTTAAAACGTGGCTCACAAGATGCGGTAAATAACCAGTCACACGTCATTTTACTGCGTCTCAAAGTGACCCAGATGCAGCCACGAGAACTGCTTTACCCGTTTTTGTTTTTTAAATCTGGACACTATTCCCATCCCACTTGTGAATTAAACACCCTTTGGAAGTGTTTTAAGTCTTTCAACCATCACCTTCCCATCCTTTCATTATTTGTCTGGAGCCCATCAGTCATCCTATATAATAAAAGGCTAACATGCAAATTGTCCCTTCCACCAGGAGTTCAACCAGGGGGTGGGGCCGGCCAACTGCCTGTGGCCCCTCCCTCCAGCTCCCCCGTCTATGCCCCCTGCCCCCAATCAGGGGTGGGGTCAGCCAGCCAACCTCCCGAGTCCTCTCCTCCCAGCTGGCCCACCTGATAGCCCTAATTGGGGTGGGCCAGCCGGACCCCATCCATGCACAAATTTGTGCACGGAGCCTCTAGTAAAGAATGAATGGCAGCCCTTTCCAGTGTGGCTCAGTGGATAGAGTGACGGCCGCATATGGAAGGGTCGTGGGTTCAATTTCTGGTCAAGGGCATGCATGTATTTGGGTTGCAGGTTTGTTCCCGGCCCTGAGTGACAGGCAAGAGCAGGGGAGGCTGTTGGCCAGAGAGACGAGCCTGCCCAGCTCTTAATTTGACCTGATTCAAACCAGGCAAGGCCTTTTTCTCCGTCTGGGGTCCACGCCGCCCCGTGAGGTCTGCGGTGAGAAACGGGGCCACCTGCAGAGGCCCGGCTGCCGGGGCTGCAGGGAGGGAACAGACTGCTGGGATGGGTTGGCAGGAGACCTCATTTTCCCTTTCCCAGAAGGAAAGGGACTGACTCTCTGTAACTCTGCACAGCTTTCTCTTTGAGGTTATTTCAGCTTCAAAACATACAAAAGCCATAGAGCGAGGTGTACGGAAACGACCTCTTTCTTCTGTGATTTAATGGTTCTCTGCTTTCCCTGGCAGAGAGGGCCCGTTTTTCTCTCCTGTGGACGCACACAGCAGGTTAGCTTAGAGCAGTGTTTCCCAACCTTCTCTCATGATGAGAATCACCTGGTGGAGTTGCTAAAACACAGATTCTAAGCTTAGAGCACTAGTTAAGTATACAATTTTACCTATATGTTCCCAGAAATTCTAGCTTAGCACTTCTTAGTTGCGATTCAGGAATCTGTAGTTTAACAACTCCACCAGGTGATTCTCATCATGAGAGAAGTTTGGGAAACACTGTCTTAGAGCAGTGGTCGGCAAACTGCGGCTCGCGAGCCACATGCGGCTCTTTGGCCCCTTGAGTGTGGCTCTTCCACAAGATACCACGTGAGGACACGGACGTACAGTGTGATTGAAACTTCGTGGCCCATTAGCAGAAATCTATTTTCAGCTTTCAAAAGAAATTTCAATCCTTGTACTGTTGATATTTGGCTCTGTTGACTAATGAGTTTGCCGACCACTGTCTTAGAGGAAGAGCCGCTCCTACAGAGGTAAGGAAGGGATGAGGCTAGGGAGAGGACCAGGAAGCTGACACGCATTAAGCACCTACTGTCTGCCAGGCAGGACACACAGGTCATCTTTTCTGATTTTATTGATGGCGCCCTGAGGTGGTTGGCACACTCCTGTTCCTTTTACAGGTGGAGTGAGGCCAAGACACGGGCAGGGCCCTGGCAGAGGGAGCCAGCCCGGTCTGACCTGTAGTCCATGCTCTGTGCGAGCTCCCCTGCCACCCCTCCCCGAGCCACGCTAAGGATTTCCTCCTTCCATGCCCTACCCCTGGGTGACCCCATCCGCTGCTGCTCCCTGTGTGCTACATTGCCACCTTGATGCAGAGGCGGCCTGTGCCACGGTGGGTGTTTAGATAAGAACGGGACTTGTGAGAAGGCCGAGGGGTGGCACGGGGAGCACAGGGCAGGCTGAAGACCTAGGCATGGGCTCACTGAGAGCCGGCAGCTCCGGGCAGGCGGTCTCCCTGCAGGAGCTGTTCTGGCCTGGACTCTGCCAGCATCACCGTCTCCAGCCCTTTGATCGCTCTGCTTGTGGGTTGTCGACTCAGTCTAGGTTGCTCTTCAGTAAGGGAGAGCAGGGCCCCTGGTTTGAGAGCCTGCTCACCTCCCTGTGGACTGGACTCAGTGTTCCCAAAGGGGGCTACTCCCAAGAAGAGTGAATCCCAGGCAGCCAAAATACCACGTGCGCCCTGCATCCGAGCTCTCTGCTCAGAGCCATTCGCTGCTCTGCTGTCAGACGTCCCTTCTCTGACCCACTTCCTCCGGCTTCCGTTCATGGATCAGGCATTCGCCAGGCCCCGTGTCCGAAGCTTGGAGCTGGTCCTGCGTATCTGCTCCCTTTCCTCCCTCTGTTCCCCCATCAGGTGCTCAGCGGTGAGCTCCGTGCACAGGGTATCCGAGTCCTTCCCTCCTCTTCCTCCTCTTCACAGCTCCTCCTCTGGTTCACCCTGTTTCCACTGGACCCTGGAGCCTCCAAGCCTGCGCCATAGCTCAGACTTACCCTCCTTCCTCCTGCTGAGTGAGAGCCACCACTCGGTTCCAAACCATCCACAACCTGTAAACAGTGCCTACTATGCCAGCCACTGTGGTGTTTTATATCAACTCGTTTCCTCTCAAGAAAGTCCCGTCAGACAGATGTTATCATTTTCTATCCCTTTATGACAGTTGGGGAACCTTGGAGCCTAGAGGGTGACTAACCAACCCCTTGGCTCAATGCCAGTGCAGGGGTTTGGACCCAGACAGTGCGCCCCGAGGTCAATGTTTAACTCCCCTGCTATGCCGCTTACTGAACCAGACAGTCTTCTCTGGGGCACGGAGGGCCCCGCCCAGCGTGGCTCCGGACTCGCTCTCCAGCCCTGTTTCCTGCTTCCCTCTGCACATCCTGTGCTCTGGCCAAAGGGGGCTTCCTAACATAGTAAGAGTGACCGTTCTGAGTTCTTGTCGCTTTTATTCGCCCCACTATTTTGTAACGCAAAATTTCCAGCACATGGACAAGTTGAATGACATACGAAGTGAATGCCTCATACCTACCCCCTAGAGCAGGGGTCTTCAAACTACGGCCCGCGGGCCACATGCAGCCCCCAGGGGAGTCTGATCCTGCCCGCCAGGTTTTTTGGGCAGTGAGCGCAGCCAAGGTGTTACAGTAGGGATTAGTAGTTCATATAGTCCGGCCCTCCAGCTCTCTGAGGGACCGTGATCTGGCCCCCACTTTAAAAAGTTTGAGGACCCCTGCCCTAGAGCCTATCATTTGTATTTAACTGAAATTGCTGAATCACATCTTATCCATCTAATTCATTCTTCTCTCTCCTCATCACTCCCTCGGGCTTCCTCATCTTGTATTTTTGGTGCGTTTTAAATTAAGTTTCAGACATGGCTGCCCTTCACCCCAAACCCTTCCCTCTTCCTGGCTCTTTGGAGGAGACGCTAGCCTTGGGGACTGCAGTGATGTGGCCACCGGCCACAGCATTCCTGCAGCCACGAGGTGATGGGAGAGGCGAGGAATGTTCAGAGGAAGTGTGGCCTGGCCAGCACCTTGATTTGGGGCGAGTGATGTTGATTTTGGATGTCTGCCCTTGGGGACCGCGAGAGGATACGCGTCTGTTGTTGGAAGCCACCGGTGTATGGTGATTCGCTGCAGCCACAACAGGCAACTTAAACATCAGGGGATGCACGGAGATGCAGTAGACCCAGCTATGAGTGAAGGAGGCTTAGGCGTTAGTCTAAGGTGCGTGGTGGCCGTGCGGGGGCTGACTCACTGGGAAATGCGGACAGACAGGTTCAGTCGGTGGGAACTCTGGCTCGGACGGACGTGTTCGGAGTCATGGCAGCGCGTCCCAGTGAGACATCCTGGAGGCATCTGGTCACAGGAGGCCCATCGGATGGAGATAAAGAACCAGGTGGTAAATGCAGGGGTAGTCGTCAGGCTGGGTGAGTGGGTGAGTGTCTGCCCAGGTTCATGTTGCAGTTCTGTTCTTCCAGCGCCTTCTCTGCTGTGGGGGGTTTGGAAGGTGAAGAGGTGGAGGGAGCGAGGGGCTGTGGCAAAGGCAGCATTGGAGGCCCAGGCTCTGCAGAGTCCAGGCCCGGGAAGGGCTGGCCGCCCAGGAGGAGGTCCGGACTCTGCGGTCTGGAAGAGGTGGCATGGTGGGAGGTGTATTAACTGGCTTCCTTTCTTCCTCTCTTTGCAGCTTCAGCCTGAAGGCAGTAACACCCCTGAGAACCACCTGCCACCATCGGCTCCGCATTCTCCAGGTCAGAGCTTTGTGCAAAGCCACTTCCAAGCACAATATCGGTAAGGAGGGGGTGTGTGGAGAGTCAGCAAACTTCTGTGCTGGACACGGCCTGCCAAGGCCAGATTTACCCTGAGATTACAAAGCAGCTCTCTCCCACTGTTAATCCAAACGAACCACTCACTCTCCGGCTCTGACCTCTAGTGCTTCTCCCTGTCCTTCTCGCTGGCCTCTGGGCCTCCCATGCCCCTTGAGGGGAGGCCAGGACCTCCCCAGCGCGCAGGCACTGGGTGAGGCCCTTCCTGTTGGTTCCTCATTGCCAGAGAGCCCAGTTAGAATTAAAGTTGTTATGAGTTCATGGTTTCTAGAGGACATAAAAAATATATATAGTTTCATAGCCTTTGACTTCAGAAAAGTTCTCCTGTGACCGTTCAGAGATTATATAAGGAGGAATATTTTCAAGTATTGCAGTGTTGTTTTTAAAAAAAAAATATATTTTATTAAGTTTTCATAGAGAGGAAGAGGGAGGGACTTTTTTAAAACGCCACGGGACGCAAGACAAATTGTCAAAAATCGGGACTGTCCCGCCAAAAGCGGGACATCTGGTCACCATAACTCTTAGAGCTCCCTGAAGCACACGTTCTGCTTTTGCTTTTGCTTTCTTCGTACTTCGTCCTCTTCAGCTGCTTTCCCACCTCCCCTTTTCGCAAGGGAAGTGCTGCTGCTCCTTCGGCTCCAATGGGAACTTCTATTATGGACACGACACTGGTTTGAAAACCATTTTCATCTGGATGTCGCAGCCAGTCTTTTCCAAAGACGTGCTTTTCTCTGAGTGTCCCCTGTGTCACCTGTGCCTCTGACTGCCTGGCTGTGAGTCCGAGGCTCCCAGGACCCCACCTCAGAATCGATGGTTTGCTGGAGCGACTCTCAGAACTCGTGAGACGGTGTGCCTACTCGGCAAATGGTGTACCTACTAGGATCCCAGCTTATTCTAAGAGGCTGCAACTCGGGGACAGCCAGACGGCAGAGTTGCACGGGCAGGCCGTGTGGGAGGTGCAGGCCTTCGTGCCCTCCTGGGGCACCCTCCCCTCGCAGCACCCCCACATGTCCCCCAACCTGGACGCTGCGAGGGTAGTGGTCGGCAAACTTGTTAGTCAACAGAGCCATATATTAACAGGGCAACAATTGAAATTTCTTTTGAGAGCCACTTAAAAAAAAAAAAAAAATATATATATATATATATATATATATATATATATATATATATATATATATTATTGATTTTTTACAGAGGGAAAGAGTTAGAAACATCGATGAGAGAGAATCTTCGATCAGCTGCCTCCTGCACAACCCCTACTGGGGATGTGCCCGCAACCAAGGTACATGCCCTTGACCAGAATTGAACCTGGGACCCTTCAGTCCCTAGGCCGAAGCTCTATCCACTGAGCCAAACCGGTTTCGGCGAGAGCCAGATTTTTTAAACTTAAACTTCTTCTAACGCTACTTCTTCAAAATAGACTCACCCAGGCCGTGGTATTTTGTGGAAGAGCCATACTCAAGGGGCCAAAGAGCCACATGTGGCTCGTGAGCCGCAGTTTGCTGACCACGGTGCTAGGGTTTTGTGGGGGCATTGTTATAGAGGGGCGGTTGATTAGAGTATGGACCAATAGCCGTGAGCTCAGCATCTGCCTGCCTTCCTTCCCCCAGGAGGCGTGGGGCTGGAAGTGCCCCCCCCCGCCATCACATGGTTGGTCCCCCTGGTAACTAGCTCCATCCCTGGGCTATCTAGGGGCTTTTCAAATGTCACCTCCATAACATAACTCCGATGTGGCTGTAAGGGGTTTGTTATAAATAACCAAAGATCCACCTTATTGTTGCTCTTACCGGGACATTTCAAGGGTTTGGGAGCACTGTGCCGGGAGCAGGGGTGGAGACCAAACACCTATTTCTCATTAAAGTCACAGCATCATGAAGGGTCCGCCCAGCCTGGGGAGTCAGGGAGCATTCCTGAGGACTTGACAGCTGAGCCAGCCAGACCCTGAGCACTGCTCGTGCCCTCTGGGTAGGATGATGAGCAGGAAGCGAAATGTCCTGGTGACAGCGAACAACACCTGCTTTGTGCCTGATAATCTATAGCAAAGAAAAACAACTGCTGAAACCGGTGTGGCTCAGTGGATAGAGCGTCGGCCTGCGGACTGAAAGGTCCCAGGTTCGATTCCGGTCAAGGGCATGTACCTTGGTTGCGGGCATATCCCCAGTAGAGGGTGTGCAAGAGGCAGCTGATCGATGATTCTCTCTCATCGATGTGTCTAATTCTCTATCCCTCTCCCTTCCTCTCTGTAAAAAATCAATAAAATATATTTTAAAAAAAAGAAAGAAAGAAAAAGAAAAATAGTAGCTGGGGACGCCCTGCAGGCTGGGGCTTCTCAGGTCCGAGCAATGATTTTCTGCGGCGTCCGTGGGGGCCGGCCCCGTGGTGGTCCCTGAACGGTGGTCCCCTGAGTATTTGGCTTTGGCTGGAGAACAGGAGGAGGAACACTGTCAGGGTGCTGGAGCTGTGGATGAGAGGGAACATAATGAGCTCTTCTGTGCGATGATGACCACGGCCTAACACATGTCCAAGTTTAACAACCGAGGATTGAGGTTTGGCTGGAGGTGGGAGTGTGTGTGTGTGTGTGTGTGTGTGTGTGTGTGTATTGCTTCCCACTTTTTGTAGACAATCTGGTCTGGTCCCTGTCTCAGAGAGCATTAGAAGGCTCTCTCAGCACAGATCTCGGAGAGGTGACACCTTGTTCACGTGTCGTCGTCATGATGGCTGGCGGAGTAGACATTTGCTCCATGGCTGGTGAGCGGGGGAAGCCGGACAGGTCTGAGGTGTGAAGGGTGCATTTGGCCGCCGGCAGAGTCAGAGCGGTGAGCTGTTCAGTGTCGGAGCCGCGGGCTCCTTCCTGGTGTTTGGAACCGGGGGAGCAGAGCAGCATGGAGTGGCAGCTGACCGCTGGGCGGTACAACAGAAGCAGGCGACCGGAGAGCCACCCCTCAGGGAGATGGGGGGTGCACACTGCAGGGCAGCGGGTGGTTTCCTACCCCTTCCCCCCTGGGGCCGCTGGGGGTTACGAGGACAGGGTGGCGTGAAGGCACTGGAGGGTGACAGGGCCCCTCAGGCCCGCGGAGGGGTCGCTGGGAACGTCGAGTTTCTGTAGCAGTGACACTACCCCTCTCTCTGTTGGTCTCACTCTGTCCTTTCTCCTCATCCTCTGAGAAACAGCTGTATTTCACATCCTTCCGGTACCTTATTGTACCTGCAATAGGTTTTCTTTATCCTTTAAAGATAAAATTAGACCCTGGTATGTTTTTTTCCAATCCACACATCTCTTGCTTCCTGACAGAGATTCGTGGCTCAATATAGAGGCCTATACTGAGCCAGTTTTAGTAGATTAAATAAAAAAAAAAAAGTCGCTGAAACTGGTTTGGCTCAGTGGATAGAGCATCGGCCTGCAGACTGAAAGGTCCCAGGTTCAATTCTGGTCAAGGGCATGTACCTTAGTTGCGGGCACATCCCCAGTGGGGGGTGTGTAGGAGGCAGCTGATCGATGATTCTCTCTCATCGATGTTTCTAACTCTATTCCTCTCTCTTCCTCTCTGTAAAAAATCAATAAAATATATTAAAAATAAAAAAGTCAAAATACTCCTTTCCATTTGTTTGCTTAAGTGTGAGACAGGGATTTGGAAATTTCCCAACAACACAAATGCATTCTCCAGGCCTCTGCTGTGTGTAGGTCTGTGATGGGTGACATGGGAGAGGACTGGAAGGGAAACGGGGTGGTGAGACCCCATCCTGCCAGGTCCCCCTGGTGGCGGGAGCTTGATGTCTGACACACAGCTTTTTACCAAACCATTATCTTGGTTTTTCTGAGGGCTGGTTTATCAGAGGCCGTGGGAGGGAGTGAGCGTTGCATACATGGAGTCTGTTTTAGAAATCAGGGTTGGCGTCCGTAGGCTTGTATCCAGGAGGGCGACCTGCTAGGAGCAGACCAGGCGGGTTGCCGGGGGCAACATCCCAAAACCTCCCAGGTCCTTGCCCGTCCCTCTTTTCTGTTTTGTTTGCTCAACAGAAAACCCACTATCAGGGCTGCTGCTTTCCAAGGAGTTGGGAACCCTGTTTTGTTTGTTTGTTATCCTCACAGAAGGATTTTTTCCATTGATTTTTTAGAGAGAGTGGAAAGAAGTAAGGGAAGACAGAGACATACGTATCAATTGGTTGCCTCCCACAGGTGCCCCCACTGGGGCGGGGGATTGACCCAATATCTCAGGTATGTGCTCTTCACCGGGAATGGAACCTGCCACCTTTCGGTGCATGGGGGGATGCTCTGTCCATTGAGCCACACCAGCCAGGGCGGGAACCCTTGGGCTGTCTAGTGGAGGGAACAGACTGCCAGTGGGCTGCTGTTCCATGTTCCCTAGGAAGTCGGTGTAGCTTTGGGATCAGGAATATAGCATCCAGAAATCCCTTATGTCTTGGAAGAAACGATGCATTTTGTGATTCAGGAAGGAAGTTGGAGCATCCAGGTGGAATATGAAAGCTGCGCTTTATTCTCAAGGCATTAAAGTGAGGGAGCGTTAACTTTTTTTTTTTTTTTTTTAAATATATTTTATTGATTTTCCACAGAGAGGAAGGGAGAGGGATAGAGAGCTAGAAACGTTGATGAGAGAGAAACATCGACCAGCTGCCTCCTGCACAACCCCTACATGGGATGTGCCCACAACCAATGTACATGCCTTTGACCGGAATCGAACCTGGGACCTTTCAGCCCGCAGACTGACACTCTATCCACTGAACCAAACCGGTTTCGGCAGGGAGCGTTAACTTTAAAAGGGCTTAAAGACTATAAATAACGTAAAGTTTCAGCCTCGGAGTAGCATTGTCAGGGCTTGTGGCTGGGGGACAGCCCACTGTGTGGATATTCTACGTTCTGTTTACTAACCCATTGGTGGTCATTTGGGTTGTGTTCACCCTTTGACTGCTGGGAATAATGCTGCTAGGAGCATTTGTGTCCAAGTATTTGTCTAAATATTTGTTTTTAGTTCTCTGGGCATCTACCTAGGAGTGGAATTGCAATGGTAATTCTGTATGTAACTTTTTAAAAATATATATATTTTATTGATTTAAAAAAATATTTTATTGATTTTTTACAGAGAGGAAGGGAGAGAGATAGAGAGCTAGAAACATCGATGAGACAGAAACATTGACCAGCTGCCTCTTGCACACCCCCTACCGGGGATATGCCCGCAACCAACGTATATGCCCTTGACCGAAATCGAACCTGGGACCTTTCAGTCCGCAGACCGATGCTGTACCACTGAGCCAAACTGGTTTCGGCTTATTGATTTTTTTTTTTTTTTTTTTACAGAGAGGAAGGGAGAGGGAAAGATTGTTAGAAACATCCATCAGCTGCTCCTGCACACCCCCTACTGGGGATGTGCCTGCAACCAAGGTACATGCCCTTGACCAGAATCGAACCTGGGACCCTTGAGTCCACAAGCTGACCCTCTATCCACTGAGCCAAACCAATTAGGGCATGTATGTGGCTTTCTGAGCAGCCACCAGACAGTTCAGGTGTGATCACACGTCCATCTCTGTTTTTGCCCTCACAGATCTTCCTTGACCTGCCCCCACTGCCTAAAGCAGAGCAACACCTTCGATCCGTTCCTGTGCGTGTCCCTGCCCATCCCCCTGCGCCAGACCAGGTATGCGAACGCTGTGCCCGGTGCCCCTGACCTCCCTCCTCCTCTGGGGAGCCTCTGGCCTTGCAGCTGCACTTGTCTCTCTTACTTCTCAGCCAGTGTTTTCCCTAGAAAACAGCCTTAGAGCTGGGTGACACTCAGTGACTGTATGTGATGAGTAAAGTGAAAGGTTACTGTGTCCTCTCTTAGCTGAAGAAGGAGTTATACTCAGTGTTTTTGTTTATCAGCACCTGGCTTATATCTATGGCCCGCTGAGAAGCTGGCATGGGCAAGTGGGTACTAGTTGGTCAGATGGGCAACCCGGAGAAAACCTGTCACCACCTGCCTTTCCTTGCTTTATTCCCACTCCTTTCTCCTGTTTGTGAAGGTGTAGGAAAAGGTTTCTCTAAGGACCAAAGGAAAAGGGACAGGGTGATTGAGGGAGAGGAGAAGAAGAAAAGAGGAGTCAGGATTAGGCCAGAGCCACATGGGGCCCAGCGTTATGTACGGAGGAAGCGCCGAGTGCAGGCTTCCCGGCAGCGGGTCTTCACGGTGACATAGGACCTGGCCGGTGTCAGCCTCACGGAAGTGTAGTGAGCTCCCAGATGGGGCACCTTCACTGGTATCCAGACGGTGGCATTTGCCCATTTGGCCTACTGATTGAAGAGTCCTGGGTTCAATTCCAGTCAAGGGCAGGTACCTCAGTTGCAGGCTCGATCCCCAGCCTTGGTCGGGGGGCGCGTGCAGGAGGCAACCAATTGATGTGTCTCTCACAAAGATGTTTCTCTCTCTGTGTCTCTCCCTCTCCCTTGCACTCTCTAAAAATCAAGGGAAAAGTCTCCTTGGGTGAGAATTAACCAATAATAATAATAATAATAATAATAATAATAATAATAATAAAATTAGATGGTGGCATTTCTTCCTGAGTTCCCCACCTCTGTCCATACTGTTTCTCTTGCTCTCTGTCTGTTGAGATCCTCCATCTGTAGGATGCAGAATTTAAGAAAGGAAGGAGGGCAGCATCAGCAGTGTTGAACCAGACTAAAGGAGAAGCTTGAATATTACCTAGTTAACAAACAGAACCTTGAGACTGTAGATCTGTGTTGAGATTATTAATCAAATACCTTTTTAAAAAATAGATATTTATTGATTTCAGAGAGGAAGGGAGACGGAGAGAGAGACGGAAGCATCAATGATGAGAGAGAATCATTGATTGGCTGCCTCCTGCACACCCCACACTGGGAATTGAGCCCTCAACCCAGGCATATGCCCTTGACCGGAATCAAACCTGGGACCCTTCAGTCGGTAGGCTGACGCTCTATCCACTGAGCCCAACCAGCTAGGGCGTAAATCAAACACCTTTTATTTTTAACTTGCTGGAAGAGTACTCAGCTGGTATCTGTGGAGAATTGGCTCTCCAGTGCCACCTGATGACAGTGTACCTGAAATACAGTGACCCACCCTGGAAGCAGAGAGAAGCGCAAGTGCTGAACTTGACCTCATGTCAGTGGTGTTGGTGACTGTTCATCTCAGTTCTTTCTTCTTTTTCAGGTTCTTGAGTATCACATTGGCCTTCCCCTCTCAGAGCCAGCGGTTCCTGCGGGTGGGCCTGGCGGTGCCCATCCTCAGCACGGTGGCAGCCCTGAGGAAGATGGTCGCCCAGGAAGGCAACGTCCCTGTGGATGAGGTCTGATGGCTGCCTGGACCTGGTCGCTGGAGGGCGGGATGCTCACTGAGCCAGCTGTCTGGGTTGCTTAGGCTAATTTCTGGTTCTCAGGTGACTCCAGTGTGATTCATGAATTTCTGTTTGATTAGTCATCCTGGTGTCTGTGATGACGAGGTCTTGACCTCTCTGGGCATTTGCATAGACTAACCAGAAAAAGACAGCACCTTTGCCTTCCAAGGAGATGGTGGTGATTGCAACTACAGTAATGCCACAATTGCTACCCCTCAGCAGTGCTTAATAAGCTCTGGGTACTTCTCTATGAAATTTGTTTCCATGGCTAATTTAATTCTCACAACATCCTGTGAAGTAGACACTGCAGTTGTCCTCATTTACTACTGAGCAAAGAAGAGGCATGAGAGGTTGGGTGACTCGCCCAGGGCCACACCGCTGAGCCAGGATTTGAACACGGATGGTTTGATTTCAGAGCCTGAGCCACTATTCTATATTTGCACTCCCAAGAATAGGAGCCAGGCCACAAAGGGATAATCAATGAAATGTGAGGACCACTGAGAGAACTGAGGATGTGGAACACGAGACGGGAGCTTTGGGGGAAAGTGGGATTGGGTATGCTCTACCTCTTTGTTAAAGGAGGCTTGGGTTCTCTGTGACTTTGGAGGGCAGGGCTTGTAACAGGGTAGAGGTGATGGTGGTGAGAATCTCTGTGGCATGAAGAACAGGCCTTTAATTGTGATTCAGTCACTTTCTAGCGTTCTGACCTTGGACAAAGTAATTGGTCTTCTGTTTCTTTATTTGTGAAAGGGAAATTTTGTACTTCCTTAAAGACCTCATGGGATTATTTTCAAATTAAAAAACAACAACACCTTTAAACTTTTTGTTAAGGAATAGTGCACATACAATAAAGTATACATGCTTTAAGGTTAAGATCTGTTGACATTTTACCCGCATGTACATCCTGTAAGACACTATGATTACCGAGCCTTTCCGTCACCCCAGTGCTCCTTCCTGCCTCCACCAGTCCCTCTCTCTGACCTGTACTTTATAAGGATCTCAAGTGGGTAAAACTCCATGTTTCTTGCTTTGTGCTCTATGGGGGTCTATGGAGAGAATGAGAGAGAAGAGAGTAGGACAGTAGGTGAGAATTGTGGGGGGTGGGGAATCTATAATAAAAGCATAATATGCTAATTAGACTGGACGTTCTTCTGAGACAAAGCTGGGGCTGCAGCCACAGCTTCGAGGCAGCTGCCTCGGCTGCGAGGGGAGGGATCGAGGCAGCCGCAGCTGCAAAGGCCTAGTCTTTTTTTTTCTTTTTAATTTTTTTATGGATTTTAGAGAGGAAGGGCAAGGGAGAGAGAAACATCAATGATGAGAGATAATCATTGACTGGCTGCCTCCTGCATGCTCCCTACTGGGGATCAAGCCTGCAACCCAGGCATGTGCCCTTGACTGGAATCAAACCCAGAACCTTCAGTCCACAGGCTGATGTTCTATCCACGGAGCCAAACCAGCTAGAGCTGCATGTTGACATCTTAATGATAACCAGTCAGAGCATAGAATTGTAATGTGTATGTCCCTAACCTGAAGAGATGAAATGAAGAAAAATTGCTCAATAATATGTATGTCCCATTACATTAGTCAGTCAAGGACCCCGTGCCAGTGTCACCATACCCCCAGATAATAGGGCATATATAGTTATTGCAATATTATTGACTCTGTTCCCTATGCAGTACTTTACATCCCCATGACTGTTTTGTAACGGCCAATTTGTACTTCTTAATCCCTTTGCTTTTAGATCTCTTATTTGTTAAGTTCCCTTGGAGAAATCGAGGTGGAAAACGATCCTTCTCATTCCAGGTGATCCTGGTTGAACTGGGCCCCAGTGGACTCCAGCGGTCTTTCTTTGACGAAGACGACCTGAACACGATAGCGGAGGGAGATAGCGTGTACGCCTTCCACGCCCCTCCGCCGCCTGGCCAGGAGGCACTCGCAGGTACAGTGGTGCTTGAATATTGTGGGTTTCGAGTTTGAGAGAGTACTCATTGGGTCCTGAGGCATAAGGTGTTTAGTTTTCCTACTGGGAGGCTTATTTTCTCTGATATTGGTTGTGCAGAGGGTTGATTACTTTAAAATATTCAACGAATACAGGGGCTTTCAAGACCTTCGTGAGTATCAGAGTCAC
Source organism: Pipistrellus hanaki (assembly GCF_964339955.1). Classification (NCBI taxonomy): domain Eukaryota; kingdom Metazoa; phylum Chordata; class Mammalia; order Chiroptera; family Vespertilionidae; genus Pipistrellus; species Pipistrellus hanaki. Next base: position 40,005,001 of record NC_140518.1, read on the forward strand.
CCGCGGGGCTTGTTTGAGCAGATTTCTGAGCCCTACCCACAGGGCCCTTCTGGTTCTCTAGGCCTGGAGCGGGGCCTGAGGATTTTCAAGTGAAACAGGTTGCCAGGTGATGCTGCTGTCCTGAGAGCACACTCTGACGGGCATTAATCAGAACAGGTGCTGGTTAGTCTTTGTGTTCAGCCTTCAGAGATTCAAGGTCCGTGCCTAAAGTAAACATTTTATAAGTTCGAGTGGCAGGTGGCCGAAAAGGTTGTAAATGACTTTTTGTTAATAGTTCCACTTCCCAATGCTTGGCTTTTCTAAACTTTGGATTGGCTAAGATGGCCATTACCCGACAAGCTTGCATGGCAGGCCAGTATACATTTTGGCTCCATTAGTCAGTCAAGGACCCTGTGCCAGTGTCACCATCTCCCCAGATAAATCTTGTGTCCAGCCCGGCATCCTCAGCGGGCCTAGGTGACAGGTGTGGGGACAGGTGTCTACGGCGGTTCTGGGTCAACAGAGAGACTCTGGGCAAGGAATCTGGCACAGGACATGGGCTGGCCCTGATTACGCTGTAGCTCAGTGAAACAAACCCTCATTTCAATCACAGGGGACACATCTGTGCCTCAAAAGTCAAATTTTGAGAACCGACCGGAAACTGAGGAAAGTCCAGATCCCCTACTTCCCCAAGGGTGTGTGGTTCTTACGTTGGCTTTTGAAGACAGTGGGTATTCTGTGGCTCCGAGCAGGCGTACAAGCGTCCACAATAATTTTGGAGCATTTTTCACATTGGCTTTGAAAAGTGTTTGTTAAAATCTCTGCCCTCATTTTTTAAATTACTGGCTGAACACAAATTCTCTACTTATATTTTTTATTGATTTTTTTACAGAGAGGAAGGGAGAGGGATAGAGAGTTAGAAACATCTATGAGAGAGAAACATCGATCACCTGCCTCCTCGCACCACCTACTGAGGATGTGCCCACAACCAAGGTACATGCCCTTGACCAGAATTGAACCTGGGACCCTTGATTCTGCAAGGCGACGCTCTATCCACTGAGCCAAACCAGCTAGGGTTCTCTACTATTTATATGATCTTTGTGTCCCAGGTGCTGATGGCACAAGTGCCAAGAACCTTTTGTCTCTTCCCCTAAAGTGCTCCAGTGTGTCCTAATGGTGGTTAAGAGAATGAAGGCCGAGAGAGAAGCAGGGTTGTGACCCAGCGAAGTAGCCCCTTGAAGAATACAAATGTAGTTCTCTCTCTCCAGCTCCTCCGCCTGGCCTGTCTGTGTCCCCTCGCTTGGCAGCCCGCGCGGGTCAGCGGCTGACCCTGCCTGCCCACAGGGAGAACAAGGTGCTAATCCTCTGCTGCAACCTGGTGGGGTCAGGGCAGCAGGCGAGCAGGTACGTTTCATTGCATCCTGTTTACGTGACGTCTGGGATGTGTACACGTGTACTTGGAATTCTGTCTAGGATAATTCTAATTTGATTAAATGAAACACCCATTTTCAAGGTTAACCAACTAGGAATGGGGACTGGAATAATTTAAGCAGATGGCAGACATTGTCCTTAACAATTAAACATTGAAAGCTTCTTAAACTAATTTCAGGAACAATCATTCTTGCTTTCACCACTATTATTTTGTACCACTGGCCTGGTGCATGAAGTCATGCACGGGTGGGGTCCAGCTGGCCTGCTCCGATGGGGTCCCATTGGGCAGGACTGGCCATGGGGTCTAATGCTGGAAGCCATAGATTACCCCCAGCTGGGTCTAATTATACTTGAAGGATGGCCAAAAGAAAACCCACAACAGAACTGTTTTGCATTTTATGTGCCATGAGATGAAGTTGTTAATGTGTTGCTTGCAAACCTATATCAAGATGGATGATGGCCCTTGAATGATTTCTGCGTTCTTCCCAGGGCTCTGCCCTCAGTTTCCTAATAAGATCTTCACGTCTGTTTGTTTAAAAGTTTTTTTTGTTTTTTAATGTTCCTACCCTTTGCTATTGCTCCTGGGAGCCTCTGGGATGCCGATTATAAAGAGAGAGTGAAAGTTCACCTAATCTGCAAGGCATAGCAATTTCCCAAAATCCCCACCCGGCCTTTCTACATCCCTCAGCAAAGGGCCACCATCCCGTTAATGCTTAGGTCGCCTTTTTGGCTAACTTGGAAGGCATCCTGGGGCTGTGGGCTGTGGAGGGAGAATTCCACACCTTGGCTGCAGTATCAGCAGTTCCCTCTGGAGACTCTGGGAACAGAAGGGATTGATAATTATTTTCTTGTGCTTTCACTAAATGTACATGCACCAGGGACCCTGGCAGTAATTTAGGAGTGCTGGGGGCTGATCAGGCTGCAGGCTGGGACGGCCGGGGCGGGGAGGAGGGGGCACTTGGGACCCGGATTAGGCTGGTTGGCTGCTGCAGTGTGCATCTTAGCCACTGGTTATTTTGGTTGTTCCACTGTAATGGTCGTTGGGCTTTTATATATACAGATGGTGTACTAAGGCTTGGGCAGTATGGTAAATCAAGGAAAAAGAAACTGGCTCTGTAATTGTAAGGAGATACAATGACAACTATTTGCAGATCCACTGTCCAGAGAACCAAGAACTTGAAAATGATTAAAAGTAACACAAAAGTTTAGAAAAGTGACTGACTACATAACTAATACACAAAAGCAGAGACTTTCCTTATATAGTCCAAATAAAATGTTTAAAAGATATATGGCTCCAATAAAGAAGTTTTAGATTGATAAAATGTAAAATTTATCTGGACTAACAAGCTTGTAAGAATAGTCAGAAAATATTGGGGGAGGGAAAATGAAGAAGAGGGATTGTTCTATTAGAACAGAATGAAGTTGTGCTTATTAAACTATTCTGATACAGGTAGAAGAATAGATATTTAAATCAATGGGAACAGACTAGGTCAAAATATATTTAAGTATAGGATAGAAATGGTATAATTCATATTACCAGGCAGGAAATGAATTATTCTATATAAAATGCCAACTTAATTGATTTCTTTTTAAATTTTATGTAGTCAATTTTTTTATTCCCACCATAAATTCACATGTGTAAATTTCAGATTGATTAGAGATGTGATTATAGCAAAGGGAACCATAAAATAGCTTGAAGATAATGGAGGGGCATATTTATGTCTTTGGGTGGGAACTATTTTAACACTTAAGTCAGGGTCTATAAAAGAACAGGATAGTGTTGTAAATACATTCACAATTTTGAACTCAAAGCAAATTTGAAAGGCAAAGCACCAAGAAGAAACATACTGGTGTCATGTGACAGATAAAGGATCCAGATCCATCATTTAAAGCCTAGCTCTCAGATAGGTGAGAAAAATACTCTTTTAGTAAAACGAGCTTCAGAGATTCACATGCCATCTCCAGAAGAAACACAAGCTGAGGTTACAATATGCCGCTTCATGTGCCAGAAGAAGTTCTGACTGCAGCAGCAAGATGCTATTCTTACCCTTTCGGGTTGTCAAAGGCGTTTCGGAGATTGGCGATACTCGTTCTGGGCAGGCGCTTTTCTGAGGGCAGCTTAGGTCTTGCATTTCTACTGCTGGGACTTTATCCCAAAGGAACAATTAGTCATGTGAACCCCCAGGTGTGTGTCTAAGAGTACATGCCGTCCTGTTATAAATCAGCAAGCACAGTTCAAATAAAAAGTTGGAAGCATTCTGAATGCCTAAGAGTGGCGGACTAGGCAAATAGCCCAATATGTCCACACAACAGTGGGGCCCAGTGCTGTCCCCACCCAGCACCTGAGACTTGTACAAAGTTTATTCTACAGCTTCACTTTTTTTTTTTTTTTTTAAATACTTTCATTGATTTCAGAGAGGAAAGGAAAGGGAGAGAAAGAGAAAAACATCAATGATGAGAGAGAATCATTGATTAGCTGCCTCCTGCATGCCCCACATTGGGGATCGAACCTGCAACCTGGGCATGTACCCTAGATTGGAATTGAACCCGGGACTTTCAGTCTGCAGGCTGACGCTCTATCCACTGAGCCAAAGTAGCTAGGGCAGCTTCCCGTTCTTCACCCACGGACTCCTCACAAAACCATGTGTGGTGTGGTCCCAGGACAGTCAGCAGTCAGGGATGTGCCTGGAGTTCTCATGGCTGAGCCAGAACTGACCCATCGGGCGTTCTCAGTCTGTCAGTGTTGGGCGTGAAACCTCCCTAGGGATGAGGATATCCCGATGCACAAAGCAGCAGTGCCGGGGCCGGTTCCCTCTGGCTTTATCTCTGCCCTGCTCCCCTCTGGCTGCAACGCTCTCCTGCTCTGCTCCTCTGTGGGGAGAGAGTTTCCCAGTCGCTGAGCACGGCAGCATCTGCCAGCCCTGCTGTGTCTCCTCGGCCTGTTCCCACCTCAGTGTCTCCAGGGGCAGCAGGGTTCTCTGACGGGCAGTGTTGCGTTATGCCTGGTGTTGAGCTCGGAGCCAGTGGAGAGGAGCCATGATAGAGCCAAGGTCACACGTGTTTTTTTTTCCTCTGCGGAAATAACCCGATGTCCTTGGATTTTCAGGTTTGGGCCACCATTTCTGATCAGGGAGGACAGAACCATCTCCTGGGTCCAGCTGCAGCAGAGCATTCTCAGCAAGGTCCGCCATCTCATGAAGGGCGAGGCCCTGGGGCAGCAGGTCAGTCCGCGTGTGTGCACGTATGGCAGGTCAGTGCGTGCGGGGGTGTGCGTGTGTGTGTGTGTGTGTGTGTGTGTGTGTGTGCGTGCACATGTGTGTGCTTGGCAGGTCAGTGTGTGTGCACATATGGCAGGTCAATGAGTGTGAGTGTGAGTGTGTGTGTGTGTGAGTGGGCGCATGCGCCCACATGTGTGTGCGAGGAAGGTCAGTGTGTGTGTGTGTGTGTGTCTGTTTGAGGGGGTGGAGATGGGGTGGGAAACCAGGAGTAGCTCAGGAGAAGCCAAAGTTTGCTATTCATAAGCATTCACGTTATTGCATAAAATAATTTTGATTTACGCACAAGGAAATAACCAATTTTGACCCGTAGCGGCTCACTCTTCACGGCCTTACAAAATACCTTTCATGGACAGAGCTTTTTTTCTCGTTAAGTCTTACAAAACACCGTTGGAATAAAGAGTGGGATTGACATTCTTCTCACTTTTGTACATTTGTGGCTTACCGCGTAGGACAGCTTATTGTAACAAATTGTGACTTTTATGTTTGCACCAAAAACTTCAAGGGACTTCAGCTATAATCTATGTGGAAAGTTAAAATGGATGTTCCTGTCCATATATAAAGCCTAGTTTTGAAATAGTTTTGTCCAGTTTTTTAATAACTGAGAGAGAAACTCAAGGGAAAACACCTCTTGCCTTGCATTTATTTATTTCAGGTTGGTAGTTTTCAGTGAAAACAACATGTTTTGAAACCAATTCCTGTAGCTCCTTTTAGTAGCAGAAACCATTCCCATGGCTGCCTGCCCCAGGAGATGTTGACATTTTTAGGGACAGGTCAGAAGCTTTGGTCCCCCTCCCTCACCCCCTCCCCTCAGCTTTTCTCTTAGAACTTTTCATTTGGGGGATGTACCAATCTTAGTGATAATTCTTCATAATCCACGTTGCTTCGTGCTCAGGAAAAACCATACATTTAATTTAGGATTTACTCCAAATACCACTTTGTTAAAGACCTTCCTCCCTGCATTGGTACCCATCATTAGCTCTAAGGGACTTTGCTCTTGTTCTGCCCAGCAGCTCTGCCAGAGCCCAGATTAGAAGCACGGCGTCTCTCTAAGTAGGTCACGGTATCTAGGAATAGCTTTAGCTTCCCTCCAACCCCATGCCCCTGATTCTTGAAAGTGGGTGAATCACCGTCATGTGAACATTGAACCCAGCTGGCCATTCTCCGCTGGACACACGTGGGCCTCTGCCTCTGCACCCTGCGGTCATTTTGACTTTAGAAACCAATCAAGCAATCGGTGGTGCCAGCAAAATTCTATTGCAGGTCACCTCCACCTCAGCTGTGGTCGCCTTTCCTGTCGTTGGTAAATGTGTGGTTGGAAGGGTTTTCTGTAGGAATCATGTATGCTGAGTGGTTGGTTGTGAGCTTCCCACGCTGGCCCACCCGAGTCACTCAGAAGGCTTTCAGTAATGTATTCGATACTGGCTCCAAAGGCTAATGATCATTTGGAAAGCACACATTCAGAATTCATATCCTTGAACGGAAGAGATGAAAAATAGTGAGCGTATAGCAGAGGTTCTAAAGTGAATTTCTCCAGCCAAGGAGAGAGGACAGGAAGGTGACTCTTACCTAAATGACCCATTTGCTGGACAGGCTTACCTTGCGTGGATTAGGAAAGAAGAGAGTTATCCTTGTCGAGGCATGTTTATGGCGGCTGTGTAAACTCTGAGTGCAGGCTGGGTAAGCTGCTGCCACACAGTGCCAAGGCCCTGATGGTGCTGTGTTGCCATCCAACCGGCAACTGGGAGTGTCAGGAAAAAGAGTCCCCCCAGGTTTAACTAGCTTCTCCTTAGGAAGCACAGCAGGTCCTCAAATAATGTATCATTCAACATTGTTTCATTATAATGTTGATAAAATAAAAAAAAAGATTTCTGGCTGGGGCCACTGTCTCTGTGGAGTCTGCACACTCCCCCCATTCCATGTGTGTGCGTGCGTGTATGCGTGTGTGTGTGTGTGTGTGCACGTGTGTGCATGCGTGCGTGCGTGCGTGTGTGGTTTTCTCCCACATCCCAAAGATGTGCACATGAGATGAAGGGTGTCTGAATTGTCCCAGTCTGAGTGGGTGTAGGTGTGAGTGTGTGTGGTTTTCTCCCACATCTCAAAGATGTGCACAAGAGGTGAAGGGTGTCTGAATTGTCCCAGTCTGAGCGAGTGTGGGTGTGAGCACCCTGGGATGGAAGGGTGTCCTGTCCAGCGTGGGTCCCGGCTTGAGCCCTGAGCTCCTAGCAGAGGCTCTGGCCACCGAGGACCCTGACCCGGAATAACTGGGTTGGAAAATAATTCTTCTCCTTGTTTTCATTCATCTTTTGAAATGTTTATATAGATCATATTCATCTCAATGTGAAATAGTAGAAGTGTGTTGGGTCTTTATTTAGAAGTCTGATGGTATTTTTGGGACCAGAAATACGCATCAGGAACTTAGAATAAAAACATAGCTGGTATTTCTTCATGTGGCTTGTTTTGAGGTGTTTACTTGGCATTTGGATTGTAAAATATACACTAATTTGCTTTTAGATTCTTGGCTCATTTTGGTCATTGGGTGATGATAATTTCTTAAAGTAAGTTAAATTACTGATTAATAATTCATTAACGTACTTGATTCGTTTTTCCAGTGACTGTGCCAGCTTCTGTTCCAATGAAACAGGAGTTAAATTTGAGAACAGCATGTTGGTCCTTCAGGGACATTTACCACGTTAGACAGTGTTGGATCACTATGTTAAAAGAAACTGTGCATCTTCAAAAGCAGATGAAGCCTTCACACAGCTAGGTTTTGAATACTAATTATTAGGGGGATATTCAAAATAGACTGTACACAAAAAGGCTCACATTTCTTGAATAATGCATTTGCCCTAGGAGTCTAATGTAAAACGGCAGGCCTCATGACCCCCTCCCCCGTTTTTGTCTTGGCAGAACCCAGGGCCGCTGCTCTCCATCCGGGTTGTGGGGCAATCCCTGGCCCTTAGCTACTTATCCCCACAGGATAGCCGGCCCCTCTGTCACTGGGCAGTTGACAGGTAAGGGGATGTTCCAGATTTGGTAAGAGTAAGAACGGGGTCTTATCTGTCCAGACTCCTTTGACGCTGTGTCCATACCATTGATGACAATTGTAGCTACTCTCTGTCTCTTACCTCTCCGGTGCCTGCCACTGAGGTAGGTCCTTATACATGTAAATGCTTGCAGCCCTTATGTGTAGGGAAGAAGTACGATGCTCACTTCAGAGATGAGGAGACACTGAGGTTCTCAGAGATTATCAGTTACCGTGCTCACCCTCGCATAGCTAGTTAATGGCCGAAGCCAAATTATAACCCAGATGTGACTGAAAAACCCAAATTAGTCATGTTACTGAATTCAACCTGAATTCCTCCTCTAGGGCAGGGGAGAATTCTACCTGAGCCATCAGCCCCAGACCCCCCAACTGGAGTAGGTTGTGGTCAAGGGCAACCCACTGGCTGAGGAGGAAAGCAGTGTGGCCGTGTCTCCGTGGTTCTGACTTCCTGACTCTCCCCGTGCCTGCACACAGCCTTCCACGGGGCACAGCCTTGCCCAGCAGCCTGAGGGCCAGCACAGGACCCGAGAGCCCGCTTTGCACCTTTCTCACAGACAGACCCTCAGAAAGGGCCTCATCTCCTGGCTTGGATAGCCAAGGCTGACTGAGTCCAGTGTCGGTGTGATGTGCTGGGTTATGATAAGCCATACGTATTTGGGGATTCCCGTTCAGGCACAGAGCGCCTAAAACCCTTAGGATTTCCTAAATGATGAAAGCATTAACGATGTCTTGTAATTATTCATAATGACCCCCTTTCAGCCACACCCAAGTATGTGTAATGAGGCGACTCTTGGAAAGCACCTAAGGAAGGGGCTGGGTCCCCTGACCTTGGGGAGAGGGAGGGGGCTGCAGGGTGACTCTGTCCCACCCGTTAATGATGTAATCAGTCATGGCTGTAAGGAAGCCTCCGTAGAAACCGAAAGGACATCGTTTGGGGGCTTTGGCCTGATGAGCACATGGAGGTGCTGGGAGGGTGGAGCCTGTGGATGCTCCCTGCCCCTCCCCACATGCTTGCCCTGCTTGTCTCTTCCACGGGCTGCTCCTGAGTTACGTCTCTTTGTGATAAACTGGTGATCTAACTCATGCACTGTTTCTCTGAGTTCTGTGAGCTGCTCTAAGCAAATTAACGGAACCCAAGGAGGGGACCCTTGGGCCCTCCAAGCGATTATTGGGTTGGTCAGAACCCCGTGTGGCAGGCAACCCGGACTGCGCTATCTGCGTTGGAGGTGGGGGGTGGGGCTGGCAGTCTTATAGGACTGAGTGCTTAGCCTGTGGGGCCTGAGGCTTCTCCAGGAGGGGCGTGTCAGGACTGAGTTCATTGCTGGAGATTTGGAAAAAACACACTTGGAATTGGTGTCAGAACCAGAATTGGCGTCAGACTTATAACAGGGACAACAGGCCCCTCCCTTTATAAAGAGACCAGGAACCAGGATAGGGGTGAGCTAGGAAGTCTGTGCCCTACACCGCGTCTGCACCCTCCTTGGCTGGGAGCTGCTATACCGAGTTAGGGAGGCAGGAGGAATGCCAGCCGGGCCTGCCTGGGTGTGAGAGGGAGACCGGGCCTGGGATGTGGGGGAGGATTTGGGAAGAGCACCTTGAGGCACTCAGAGTTTCACAGATGCCCGCTGGTTGGCCCAGTCCGTGACCAAAACCCGAGAGGAAGCTTTAGAAGCATTGGATCCCAGTGAGGTCTGGGCCCGCCCTCTTGCCCTGTGGCCTTCCCTCACCCAGCCTCCGCTCATTCCAGCACATACCCTGCCCCCACCAGCCCTCTGACCCTTTCCCTCCTCTACTCCCCTGGACACCAAGGCACCTCCTCTGCAGGTTGTCTTCCTGGTCTGCAGAGCAGCCGGGGTGCATTCCTCTGAGTCTTTCCCGTTAAGACTCTCTGCTCCTCAGGGCAGAGACTACGCCCATGTGTTCCTGGAAGCACATCCAGCCATAAAGTGAAATAATGTCCTCATTCCTGTCTGACAAGCAGACAGCAGGTGACACGCAGGCCTCTGCCTTTGTGTGGCCTGCGGGCTCCTGCACAGCAGCCAGAGCCCAAGGACACCGCGTCTCCTTCCACCACCACGCCCCCTCCACGCCGAGGCTCCCGTGGGAAAGGAGTCCGCGGAGTGAGGCGGAGAGAGGTCAGCACATTAGGTGAAAGGATGTGGCTTAGCTGTGAGTCCAGTGCAAGCTTTTGAATAGGGTCCGCAGAATTCAGTACCCCCAACCCCACCAAGACAGGTCTCTCAATTGTGGGGATCGGGAATTCGAGGGCCCCTTAGTGTGTAAAGCAAATCCATCTGTGAAATGCAATCCAACAAGATATGCCTGTGTTAGTCCTGAAGAAAGAGGCGTGGGCCTGGGGCTGCACACGGGCTCCCCAGTATGTCTCCTCTGCATTGAAGAGACATCCCAGTCCGCCAGCCACCCACCTGCAGGACCAGCCATCCACCTGCAGGACCAGCCTTCCACCTGCAGGACCAGCCATCCACCTGCAGGACCAGCCATCCACCTGCAGGACCAGCCATCCACCTGCGGGGACGGAGCTGCTTCCAGGAAGCTCAGGGCATGATGAGGGAGGATCAGCTTGCTAGTGATTAGGCCGCAGGGAGGAGTCAGCAGGAGGGGTGAGCTGACCACCTCCTCCCAATCTCATCCACCAGATGAGACGCTGCTTCTCCTCTTGATGCTTCTTCTCTCGCTGCTTCTCCTCTCGGGGGAGTGAGGCAGGTGGGGAGGGAGGCAGCCACTTGCCCGTAGCTCAGGCCCCTCATTGGACACAAAGGTGAGGAAGGGCGGTCATTCTCCATTGGAGTGACAAGCTGGAGGCCTTCTCACATGCACACCTGCTCCCTGCTGGCTCAGGTTCCCTGGGACGGTGCCAGCCTCCACCCAGACCTGGCACTGCCCGCTGCAGGCTTCCGTGCCTTCCGGGAGCTCACACCGTGTCTTTGAGTCATCCTGGTGACAGGTTCTCATGGGGCCTCCCCACTTTTTCTTCTTACTGCTCATTCCAAGTGCCCCCAGGTGCAGACTTCCCCAGCTCTTGCCTGTGTCGTGTTGATCTGGGGAAAAGCCGCGTGTCCTCCACCCTCTCCTTGGCCTCTCTCTTCTGCGCTAAGAAAAGTAAACCTGCTCCGAAACGGGCTGAGCCCGAGGGGCTGGGAAGAGCTGGAGGCGGATTCGAATTTCGGGTTTCTGGGAAATGGAGAACCTGAAAGAGAAGACCTTTTAGGTGCAGGACGTGGACTCGGGGAGGTCCTTCCGCTTGTGGTGGGGAAAGTGAGCAGCTCGTTTTAGGCATCGTCAGAATTGGGGATTGGTGTGTGATGTTCAAATGGAACTGTTCCCCAGACTAGAAGGTTCCGGGGTGCTCTGGAGAGGTGGTCTGTGTCTTTGCTGTATTCTTAGTCCTCCGAGCAGCTCGCCAGAGAGTGGCTGGTGCGTGTTGGGAGGCTGATGGGGACGAAGCCTCAGCAGCCAGCAGCTCCCAGTTCCTCGGGTTGCGCTCCACGTTGTGGAAGCTCAGTCCTGGGTCAGAGGCAGAACATCGCTCCTGCAGAGATGTGGGGAGGACACCGTGCTTTCTCATGGGCTCCCTGCTCTCTCCTTCAGGGCTCTGCACCCCAGGAGGCCTGGGGGACCCCCCCACATCAAGCTAGCAGTCGAGTGGGATAGCTGTGCCAAGGAGCGGTGAGTCTGACAGGATTTGACTCCAGTGGGGAGGGAGGGCCTGCCTGTGCAGGCATCTTCCTATGCCCATTGCCCCAGTGACTGAGGCTGTACGCGTGTCTCCTTATGCCCCGTGACCCATGCCCCTGAGGAATCCCAGTGGCGGTTGTCTGTGTATAAACTGTAAGGGCAGTGCAGCACACCTCGGGGACACTGCAGGTTCCATTCCAGATCACCGCAACAAAGCTAGTACCGCAATAAAGTGAGCACCGCAACAAAGTGAATCGTAGTCTTGCTAGTGGAGGGGCTTGCCTTCAATATTTAAAAAAGCACATCCATGAAGTGCCGTCAAACAAGATGTGCTTGTAACAGAGTGGTGTCAGGTGGCTCTGGCGGTGTCACTGTTGGAATAGACTGTTACGTAATGCTTCCTCACCCTGTGCCTGTAATTGCTCTGGGCCCGGTGGTTGGCGAACTTGTTAGTCCACAGAGCCAAATATCAACGGCACAATGATTGAGATTTCTTTTGAGAGCCAAGTTTTTTAAAGTTAAACTTCTTCTAACGCCACTTCTTCAAAATAGACTCGCCCAGGCCGTGGTATTTTGTGGAAGAGCCACACCCCAGGGGCCAAAGAGCCGCACGTGGCTTGCAAGACGCAGTCTGCAGACCACGGCTCTGGGCACTTAGCACATTTGCAGTTTATGGAATCTTCATTACATTGTGTCAGGTGGACGCCACCTCACCTGCCTTTTCAGATGTGGAGACTGAGGCCCAGAGAGGTCGCACGGTTGCTCAGGGTCACACCGCGGGGGCCTCACGCGGCGGCTGGGACGGGAGCCCGTGTCGTCCTGCCCTTAACCCCTGCCCTCGGCTGCTTCCGGGACACGAGTGCCTCGGCCGCACTTTGAATGAAGCCGCTGTTCAGCCCATGAGTGATCATTAACCTCTTCTGGGTGGAGGGCCCTGGGCGAGGACGAGGAAGCAGAGGCGGGCAGGCGAGGGCTGGGCCCCTCTTGAGCTTGGGAGTAGGAAAACAGAATGAGGAAACAGAGCCAGTGCTGAGTCAGAGCAGGAGGCCCCCGGGGCACCTTCCCTTCGCCTGGTGGGCCCTTCCACCTGCTGGCGGGGAGGGAGGCTAGGAGAGCCCCCTCGGGAGAGAAGCCCTGACGGCACCGCTCCCTCCGCAGCCTGTTCGGGAGCCCCCCGGAGGAGCCGGTGCGGGACGCGGACAGCGTGTGGCGGCAGCAGCAGGCGCACCAGCAGCACAGCTGCACCCTGGACGAGTGCTTTCAGTTCTACACGAAGGAGGAGCAGGTGCGTCGGGAGGGGCCCGGTCACCTTGTGGGGGTGGGAGTGGGGGTGCCCAGTGCCCTGGGGGCCTCACATCGGGCGGCTTCCTTTGCAGCTGGCCCAGGACGACGCGTGGAAGTGCCCCCACTGCCAGGCCCTGCAGCAGGGCGTGGTGAAGCTGAGCCTGTGGACGCTGCCCGACATCCTCATCGTCCACCTCAAGAGGTTCTGCCAGGTGGGGGGCAGGAGAAACAAGCTCTCCACGCTGGTGAAGTTCCCGCTCTGCGGCCTCGACATGGCCCCGCACGTGGCCCAGAGGGGTGCGGGGGCCGTGCCCGCGCCGGGCCCCTGGCCCACCTGGAAGCAGCCGGCCTGCCTGCCCACCAGCTACCCGCCGGACTTCCTGTACGACCTGTACGCCGTCTGCAACCACCACGGCAGTCTGCAAGGTGGGCATTACACAGGTGAGCTCTGCCTCTGGGCCGGGGGCTGCGTGGCCGTGTGTCGTGGGTGTGGCCTGGGCCTCGATGCCCCGGGAAGAGGCACCCCTGGAGTGCCATGCCCAGCTCGTGCGGCCCCTCGACGTGAGCTGGCCTCTCTCCCGCTGCACAGCAGGCCTCTGCCAGAGGGCGGGGGCCTGGTCCAGCCGTAGAGTCCAGCTAGGTGGGTGGTGGGTGGTTGGGATGTAAAGTGAGTGATGGCCCGAATCTTCAACCACGTCGAGTATAGGAGGGTAATTGTTAGAGCCGAGAGAGTGACGTTTATCCTTGTTTGTGCTTCAACACGAGGGCTCTTACCTATCAGATTTGGATTCCTATCAGATGTTTTTATTTCAATGGGGCGCACTTATTTGTTACCTTCAAGAGCAACTTGAGAGAAGTAGACGAATGGAAGGACAGAAACCGATAGCTGGGTGACTTGTTCATTTGTTTATATTCGTATACCTCAGTCTATTCTAGAAGAACATACATTATTTCATTTAAAAAAATGCTTTTAAAAAAATATATTTTATTGATTTTTTAGAGAGGAAGAGAGAGGGATAGAAACATCAATGAGAGAGAATCATCGATCAGCTGCCTCCTGCACACCCCCTACTGGGGATGTGCCTACAACCAAGGTACATGCCCTTGACCGGAATCGAACCTGGGACCTTTCAGTCCACAGGCCGACACTCTTATCCACTGAGCCAAACCGGTTTCGGCAAAAAATGCTTTAAAATATTCAATTTTCAAAAGGTGCCCTGTTGTGTACTAATGTGCCTGAGATTTGGAAGACACTGGACTGTGCAGAAACCCACGATCATCACTCATTCATTCATTGGACAAATACGTGTTTATTAAGATCTCATTCTCTGCCAGACCCTGTGCTGGTTGCTGGAGCCTCAGTGAGTCCTGCCTTCGTGGGCCTTCAATCTAATTTCAGACGCAGGCCACAAAGGGGGCGTGGCATTTTAGCATGTCCCTGCCTGGCGCTGTGACAGGCGGCTGGCTGAGTAGTGGTGTCTGTGACAGAGAGGGGGCCTCTGAGGATGGTCCTCCGGGGGGAACCAGCTGTGTGAGAACAGGAGGAGGAGTGTGGTGGGCAGCGCTGTGAGCATGTGCGAGGCCTGAGGCCGAGGGTTGGTGCGGTTGGAGCTGGTGCAGGCCTGTCCTGGCTGAAGGGTCGTGTGTCAGAGGTCAGACAGGATGGGGCTGGAGGAGAAGGCGCTGTAAGCCATGGACAAGAATAAGTCAGGAGTCCATGCTTATTCTACAGGGGGATGGGGAGCCCTGTAGGGTTTTAGGCCGAGGACGAACGGTGTAATTCCGTTAACAAAGTGAGGTGGTGGCTCTGCTCCGTGGAGAACGGGGAGAGAGGAGTGAGGGTGGCAACTGTGACTCCCGTGAGGAGGATGTGTCTGGGGCTCAGCGAGAGACGGTGTTGTCTGGTGTGTGGGTGACGACAAGCAGGTATTGAAGACGCATTCTGGAAGTGAAACCGGTGAAAGTGGCTTCTGGGCTGGGTGTGGGGTGGGAGGGAGAGTGGAGGGCAGAGATGGCCTGGGAGGTGCCTGCTTGCATGAGTGAAGGGTCAGCAAACTTCGGCCCGTGGGCCATATGCAGGCCAGCACCGTGGTACGGCTCGTAAGGCAGAAATAGTTTTTGCATTTTAACAACTGGCAAAAGAACAGGAATATGTGGCGGAGACCACGAGTGCCGTGAAATAGTTTCTGTTGGGCCCATTACAGGAAAAGTTGGCTGATCCCAGATGAGTGGGTTGGGATCCATTCTCTGCGATATGGAGGGAAAGGAGAAGAACGTTTTTTTTTGTTTGGAAGGTGGTGAAACCCTTATTTATGGGTATTTTCTTTTTTAAAAGATGTGTTTTTTTTTGTTTTTGTTTTTGTTTTTTTAATTGATTTCAGAGAGGAAGAGAGAGGGAGAAAGAGAAAAAACATCAGTGGTGAGAGAGAATCATTGATCGGCCGTCTTCTGCACGCCCTGTATTAGGGATCGAGCCAGCAACCAGGGCATGTGCCCTGACCGGGAATTGAACCCTCCTGGCTCCTGGGTTGACACTCAACTACTTAGCTACCCCGGCCGGGCTACGAGCATTTTCTTAAACGTGGGACTTGAGTTCTGGGGTCAGAAAGAAGCATCCCATGGTCCCACTGCACATTCTCATCGCATGCTGACTCAGAGTTGTGTGCTGTGACGCTTTTCTGAAGACACGGGGTGCATGTGGACAGCCTTGCCTGGCTCAGGAACTGGGGCTCCCTTTTATTGGAGAAGGTGCTTGAGCCAGGGCTGCAAGGCAAAATTCCGTTTCTAGTCTCAGCACCCCTTAATCAGGAAGCATCTGGGCGTGTCACCGACCGATTTTGGATCCCACAAAATCCACTTCTGGTCCGAAATGGACCAAGTTTTCTCATTCTTGTTACTACCCTGTCCGTTTCTAAGCTCTGGCAGGGGGGCATGTCTTCCTGCTTTCGGGGGTCTGTAGTAACGGGAGCTGGGGTTTGGACCTCCGCAGCCTATTGCCGGAACTCCCTGGACGGCCAGTGGTACAGCTACGACGACAGCACGGTGGAGCCGCTGCCCGAGGCGGAGGTCATCACCCGCGGGGCTTACATCCTGTTTTACCAGAAACGGAACAGCATCCCCTGCTGGTCGGCCAGCAGCTCCATGCGAGGTGGGTGCTGCTGCTCAGGACCGGGGTGGGGGGTGGGGAGCCCCTTTCAGAGCTGGGAAGGCGCTTAGGCCAACGTCCAGGGCCAGGAGCCGGAGGCAGGGTCTGGAAGAGGAAGCGGTGGCTGCTGCTGTGCAGATCTGAACACCGCCGGCTGGCATCCCGTCGGGAAGGGTGTGGGACGGTCATACTGAAATCTCAGAAAGGGGAAGGGAACAGTGTTTTGTGTCCGTGGCAGGTGACTCTTGGTAGCGTGGGGTTTCAGAGTCCCAGTCTCTCTCGTGTCAAGCCAGCTTTTCTTTCTTTCTTTCTTTCTTTCTTTTTTTCTTTCTTTCTTTCTTTCTTTCTTTCTTTCTTTCTTTCTTTCTTTCACTCTCGTGTCAAGCCAGCTTTTCTTCCTTCCTTCCTTCCTTCCTTCCTTCCTTCCTTCCTTCCTTCCTTCCTTCCTTCCTTCCTTCCTTCCTTCCTTCTTTTCTTTCTTTCTTTAAAATATATTTTATTGATTTTTTTACAGAGAGTTAGGGAGAGAGATAGAGAGCTAGAAACGTCGATGAGAGAAAGACATCAACCAGCCACCTCTTGCACACTCCCTACTGGGGATGTGCTCATAACCAATGTACATGCCCTTGACCGGAATTGAACCTGGGACCTTTCATTCCGCAGACCGACGCTCTACCACTGAGCCAAACCGGTTTTGGCTCAAGCCAGCTTTTAGTTACGTAAGCGTGTGCAATAGCAACCTGCGTTTTTTCCTATCGGAAA
This sequence comes from Pipistrellus hanaki, assembly GCF_964339955.1. Classification (NCBI taxonomy): domain Eukaryota; kingdom Metazoa; phylum Chordata; class Mammalia; order Chiroptera; family Vespertilionidae; genus Pipistrellus; species Pipistrellus hanaki. The sequence continues at coordinate 40,021,619 of NC_140518.1, forward strand.
GGGCAGGACAGTCATGAGGGTGGCAGGGTCTTCTCAGGAAACTTAGCTGCTTACCAAACTGCTGCCCAGCGATGCCTGTATTGGCTAACCCTGGCCTCACACTTTCTTGGAAGTCAGGAGGGGGGAAAAAGGATCAAAAGTTGACCTTTTTGTGTGTGACTGTTTTAAAAAATATATTTTTATTGATTTCAGAGAGGAGGGGAGAGGGGAAGAGAGAGAGAAATATCAATGATGAGAGAGAATCATTGATTGGCTGCCTCCTGCATGCCGCCCCCTATTGGGGATCAAGTCCCAACCCGGGCATGTGCCCTTGGCCAGAATCGAACCCGGGACCCTTCAGTCTGCAGGCCGACGCTCTATCCACTGAGCCAAATCAGCTAGGGCTGTATGTGACTTAATTTCACTCTGAAAACTAGCCATCTTTACCTTGGGGATTAAAGAGCTCTTAAAAAACAGTGCTCAGATTTTTTTCTCCCATTGTTGGAAAATAGCCAAATAAATCTAAGATGCTCCCTAAATGGTGTAAATCAACCTTAATGCAAAGCCTGCCCTCCTTTCATAGAAGATTGTAGAAAGGACGGAAAGCATGCCATATTTAGGAAGGGAACTGGAGTTGGTGAAGAGTAATTTCATGGCCGAAACTGGTTTGGCTCGGTGGATAGAGCATCGGCCTGCGGACTGAAAGGTCCCAGGTTCGATTCCGGTCAAGGGCATGTACCTTGGTTGCAGGCACATCTCCAGTGGGTTGTGTGCAAGAGGCAGCTGATCGATGATTCTCTCTCATCGATGTTTCTAACACTCTATCCCTCTCTCTTCCTCTCTGTAAAAAATCAATAAAATATATTTAAAAAAATACTATTCAATAAAAAAAGAAAAAAAAAAGAAATTTCAGGGAAAGCATTTCCTTACGCGTTGACGTCCTTGCCTTTCTGAGCCCAAACGCCTGTCCTTAAACTTGCAGCGTGGCCAGCGGTTCCTCAGCTGCAGGTTTCTCCTCTGGCCCTGAACTTCCAGTGTGTGGTTCCGCTCTGCTCAGCAGTTCCAGGGCCCGGGGGTGGGAGCCTGGCCCCGCGGAGCTCTGAGGGGACCCCTGATGTTGGAGAAGTGCCTTCCCCGCCCTGTTCTTCCCCGCAGGCTCCACCAGCTCCTCCTTGTCCGACCACTGGCTCCTGCGGCTCGGGAGCAGCCCCAGCAGCCCGAGGGGAAGCCTGTCTTCCTGGCGCTCGGCCCCCAGCCCCGCCCAGCCCCGCGCGCCCGCCCCTCTCGTCCTCACCGACCGCCAGGAAAAGGGTATGTTTTACCACGTCGGTTATTGGTGCTGATTCTAGTCTTATTTTCTTTAACGAGGGCTGGATTCTCGGCCTTGAGTGTCCGATGTCGATCATTATGTGAGGCTTCTTCGTCTCTCAGAGCGGGTCTTCCACGACCGGCCCTTGCCTGCCTCTCCTCCCCGTCCTCTGAGCAGCAGGTTCACCCTTCCTGCTCCGTGGAGCTCCCTGGCTCAGGGCAACGATGACACGGAAACAAGGAAACATGTGGTGACATGACGTAGTGCAGGGACAAGTAGTGGTTGGCACTACCTCTTCTCTCCAAGGCTATGCAGAAGATCCTTACCCGGGATGTGTTCTCATTGGTTCCAGAGAGAGAGAGGAAGGGAGAGGGAGAGAGAGAGAGAAGCATTGATCAGCTGCCTTCTATATGCACCCCACCATGAGATCAAACCCGAAACGTGGGTAAGGGCCCTGACCGGAATCAAGCCCTTGCTGACCTTTAGGTGTACAGGATGATATTTCGACCAACAGAGCCACATTTGGCCGGGGCTGGGAGAAGACGTACTGTCAAAGGCAGGGTGCTGACTGTCCGCCCTGCCCAAGGTGAGGCTGTTCCATCCAGAACGGTCCCTCCCGAATGCCAGTAGTCCTCCGCAGAGAAACACCGATAGCTGGGGAGCATCTCCTCCCGGATTTCTGTCTCTCGGTCAAAGGCTCTAGTTATGGGACATTGTGATAACGAGGCATTTTAAACGAAAAGGAATGAATTTGACCTTGAGGTGCTGCACTCACGTCACTGGGGACAGGTGTCGGAGAGTCTGTCCAAGGAAAGGACAGAAACACGGCTTGCTTTTGCACCTTTTACAAAAGCATGGCCCTTAGGAAACATTGCTGGGGGCCCTGGGAGCGTGGGGGCTGGGGCTCGGGCTTCCTTGGGTTTTCCGTGATGTCGGTGCCCCGATGATACGTTGCTTTTATGGCTTCCGTTGGGCTGAAATGTTTTGTTTTTCTCTGTCTCAGTGATTTCCAGATAGTATGTTATTTCAGTTGTGATTACTCTTTGATCTAAAGGTGGTTATCTGGGAGTTTCAAATATTTAACATTTTTTTGGGTCACCTTTTTTTTTTTAATCTTTATTTCTAATTTTGTGGATTGTGATCCGAGAATGTGATTCTCAAACTTTCCCTTCTTGTGGTCAAGTAAGTACCTGAGTATTGTTTTGTAAGTGTTCTGTGCACGTATAAAATAGTGTGCACCTCACCTATTTGAGGGATGTGAGCGTTATGTCATTATCGTTAAATTAGGTGAGTCAACGGTTGTCTTCGATTCTCCTAAGTCTTTCAGTGAACCGTGGTAGGACTGCCTGGTGGGGAAGGGGTGTATGCACACCTTCCTGCAGAGCTGTAGTTTTAATTGAGTACTCCGAGAACTTGAACCCCTTTTGTTTTAAATATAAGCTTACGTTTAGCTGCTTTGGTGGTAGGGTCTGTACGCTGATGACTGTTAGGTCTTCTTTAGAAATTGTGTCTTTTCTCGTTAAAATGTTGCTCTTTATCCTGCTTAATGCCTTTCACCTTAAATTCCACCTTGTTCCAGAGTCCCAGGGGTCCTCAAACTTTTTAAAGTGGGGGCCAGATCACGGTCCCTCAGAGAGCTGGAGGGCCGGACTATATGAACTACTAATTCCTACTGTAACACCTCGGCTGCGCTCACTGCCCAAAAAACCTGGCGGGCCGGATCAGACTCCTCTGCGGGCCGCATGTGGCCCGCGGGCCGTAGTTTGAAGACCCCTGTTCCAGACGAATAAGGATACCCTGGCATCCTTCCTTTGGGTTTGCATTTGCCTGGCATCTTTTTACCTTTCTCTTCTTCGTTAGGAATATTTCTTTTAGAGCCAGTTTTAATCAGTTCGATAAACAGTACGTTGCTTTCTTTTACTGTCAAAAATTCAGAGCCTACCTTATAATGGGGAGAGTTCAGTCTTTTTATATTTAATATAATAACTGCATGACTTGACTTCATTTTAAACTTTTTCCATTACTTGTTTCTTTTTCTTTTTTTCTGATTTGATTGTGTTGTTATTTATTCCCCTTTTCTCCCCTGGTTCACTTGGAAGTTCTGTTCTTTTCTATCTTGCTATTTGCTGCTTTATATTTCCCCGTACTTACAATCCAATGGCTTTTCCTATAATTATGTGGATATGAAAGGCCATCAACTTCCTGCGAGTCCTCCCATTCCCCCACTCCCTCCTCCCCTCCCCCAGACCTGTGAGGCCTCCATGACGCTTCCGTGTCCGCCCTCCAAACCAGGGCTTCCGATGCTCTCACGCTTCCCTCTGGTCTGCGCTAGGCGCCCCCCACCTCAGTCCCCGAGGCTCAGATTTGCTGAGAAGGTGTGACATTCTTGCAGGCTGTAATTACAACTCCTCTTGCAGTAAGTACCTTTCTATCCCAATCTCACGGACTTAACGTCATGTGACACGGTCTACCCCATCGGAGCCCCACGTGGGTGGGCGGGCGGTACAGGAGCTGCAGGGTTCACAGAACGCCGAGGACGGTTCCCTCGCCGCTGCCTTGAGGTCTCGGTTCCAGCCCGGGAGTGTTCTTTGGGGTGTGCGTCACGTCCCCTCTAACTGCGCAGCCACAGAGCTCTCCTTTCACTCGGGAGGGAACGCGCTTGGCTGCTTGGAGGACTCTTGGCTTGCAGTCCTCCTCTCCCAGGCGTCTGCGGGAGTTTCCCACGGCCTCCCGGGGCCGCGGCTGCTGCAGGTGAGAAGCCCATTCCCCCCCCCCCCCCCCGCTTGCCCCCCCCGCCCCCCCCCCCTCCGTGGGAGTCACTTGTTCTTTCTGGCTGGAAGCTGTTCAGGTTCTGTCTTTGACCTTGGCGTGGAGAAGTTCTACGGGCGTGTGCCTAGGGCTGTGTGTTGTCTACCCCTCTACAGAGGCAGGCTTTTCTTTTCTTTTGGGAGATGTTCTTTTTTCTGTTGTTGTTGTTGTCTAATTATTGTCTCATCTGCTTTTCCACTTCCTGTTATTTGCCTCGTGTCTCCTGGGTCTGCCCTCGGAGTCGCCTCCCTTTTCCCGGAGATTTCTGTCTCTCGGTCCTTTTGCTCTGTGGCGGAAGACATTGCTTTCACAGTTACGGACTTCTCACAGATTCCGTGACCATGTCAGGCCACCGATTGGAGTTCCAACAGGGACCTTGGAGGTCTTCACTTACTGACTTTAAACGCCTGGGAGTTGCGTTTCCAGTCTCTTGTTGTTTTAAACCTGAATCTCCTTAAGAACTCTAAGCTCTCTGCTTCCTCTGGTGGCTCCGTCCTGTGAAGGGGCTCTCCTGATGGCCACGTGTTCTAATCCTCTCATTGCCGGGCCCCTCGTGTGTGCTGTTACTTTCCTGTTTCTCCCACGGGGACCCACTCCACCTTCTCCTGAGCAGTGGTTATCAGAGGGGGGGAAGGGCAGGGGCCTCAGCCCCGGAGTGAGCCTTTCTCCTCCCCAGCCTCGTCCTGCAGATCTCAGAGGGACACCACTTTCCTCCCTACATTCCAACCATGGTGGTCTCTTTCCTGCCTCCCTGAGCCTCCAAGCTTACCTGTGGCCGGGGCCTTGGCACTGGTAGCTGCCTCTGCCCGGAGCCTGTTCTCCCCAGATCCTCACGTGGCTTCTTCCCTCTCTGCACTGAGGTCTTCTCCATCCTCCGGCGTCACTCACTGATGGCCCTTTATTTCCCCTGCATTCTTCCTCATAGCTCCTGTCCTGACAGCCCGTGGGATCATTAAAAGTTTTATTTTCTGTCAAACCCCTTAAGGGACAAGCACTTTGTATTTTTCCGACAGCGGTGTCCCCAGCGCTGAAAACTCAATAATCATTTCCTTAGTCCGCAGCAGGCTCTCAGGAAGTGTTTGTTGAGTGCAGAAGTGAGTGGACACCCTCGGACGATGGAAGGACTGGCTAGAAGGCTGATCCTGTTGCAGGCGGGCTGAGGGGGCTGAGGAGAGGTCCCTGCCCCCCACGGTCAAAGGTCCCTGCCCCCCACGGCTCCCCGCGCACACCGGGATGGCTCTGCTTCCCTTTGGGGGCTGTTGTCGTTAGAGAAGAGGGGCATCTAGCCAGAGTTGCCCCGACTCCTTCAGCAAGTGCACAGCATCTGCAAAGGCTGAGAGCTGGGGCTTGGGCGGGCACTCTATTGCCATGCTTGGCACACAGGGATGGTTCCCAATTTGGCCTGGGAAAGCAGGTCCCATAAACACAACGTTTGCAGAGTATGCTGATTCAGGAAAAATTTAAGGATGGATGAAAGTGATGTGGAATCGTAGCCATCTTGGGGACTGGCCTTTACCAGGAGTCTGAGGAGTCTGCACTGCCTGGGCTTGTAGCTGGCTACCTTCTTGGGCACTGGTTCGCCCTGTGGCTTCAAATGTGCAAATGGATTCAGGGGTGAGAGCATGATGCTCCCGAGGGTAGTAGCCGAGGGCAGCAGCCACCCACGGCTGTGTCCGTGCCCAGCTCAGCGCCTGCAGCAGCAGAGATGCCCAGCCACTCTGGCTCAGTGGATGGTGTCGGAGCGACACGTGTTGGGCTGGAGGGATACGTGGGCGCTAATGCTCTTGGCATCTCTTTCAGGAGGCCCGGAGTCCAGGCCCTTGGCCCGGGGAGAAAGAGGCCGAAGCATCAGCATGAAGGTGCCCGCTCCCTTGCGGGCCAGGCAGGGGCCCTTCGGGACCATGCCCCTGCGGTGGTCCTTCGGACACAGGGACAAGCCGGTGGTGGCCTCTGTCGAGCTGGTGGAGTACCTGGAGTCCAGGCGGAGGCCCCGGTCCACCAGCCAGTCCATCGTGCCACTGCTGACGGGCGCCGCTGGCGGGGACGAGAGGTCGGCGGTGTCGAGGTCAAACGCCAGCCCCTCGGCTAAGGGTGAAGGTAGTGAGCAGCGAGCCAGCGAGAGAGGACCGGCCGGCGTGTCCTGCCCCGAGGGCCACCCTGGAGCCACGGACGGTCTGGATGGTTTGGAAACAGCGGGGAAGCCGGAGGCACGTGCGGGCCGCGACATCCGGCTTCCCAAGCAGTTTGATGTGCTGCTCACAGCCACGCCCGCGGTGCACGGCGAGACCCGAGCCCGGCCCGAGGGCCAGAGGACTGCCAACGGGAGGGGAAGTGGCCGCGTGGGGACCTGGGACGCCTCCAGTGCTGTGGGCACATCGGCTCCCCAAAATGCCTTCGCCAGGGCCAGGGCAGATGCAGAGGGAAGGGACCCTGAGCCAGGCAGACTCTCACAGGGGACCCTCACCCTTCTGAGGTCCATGTTTTTGAAGAAGAACAAGAGGAACGACAGGGCTGAGGCGGCCCCCCAGGCGGCCCCAGCCTCCCTGGGGAGTGGCAGGCTGAGCCCGGCGGGGGGTGAGCAGACTCGAGGATCATCCTCTCTCCGGAGGGTCCCGGGGGGCATGGCCAGGGGCCCGGAGGGCGCGGTCCGCTCTGCGCCCAGCTCTGCGCCCAGCTCTCTGCACCTCCCGCGCAAGGCCTGCAGGCCCCCGAGGGCCGGTGCCCCGAGCACAGCCCAGAGGGGCGTTCCCGGGGAGCACACGCCTTCCGGCAGCCTGCAGCGGGTGAAGTACCACACGCTCTCTTTAAGGAGAAAGAAAACGTTACCGGAGTCCAGCTTTTGATGGCCTGTCCCCGTGTCGTGGGAAGCTGGCATCCTCTCAGCTCTGCCCCGAGCAGCCACAGGCGGCCTGGCTTGCGAGCAGGACTTTGGGAAGCCCCTTGTCTTGTGACCCCTGAAAAGTAAAATATTCTTGGTCTTCATGATTGCCAACACATCCCAAAACACCTTCCTGTATTGCCGGCTGCTTTTCTCCTCATGGGACACTAGAGGGTGCTGTTGGGTCAGCATTACCCTGTCAGGGCAAGACCTGCTGTTTTGTTGAAATAATTCCAGGACCTGAGGAATTATTTAAGGAGTGATTGGTAGTGGGCACACCTTTCCACATAATTCTGGAGGGAAGCCCAGTTAATACGAATCTTCCGTATCAAACCAAATATTGTCATTGGCTGCTCCTATTTTTTTTATTTTTTATTTTTTATTTAAGTAGTTGACTTAACAGGAAAAGTCTTTTCCTTTTAATGTTTCTTTGGGATAAAGCCCTGAAGATGCAAAAAACGTGGTAGTGACAGGCAAGATTCTAGGAGAGAGATGATTGAAGTGTTAGGAGAATATTTAATATATAACAAAATAATTGTATTAAAGATTTTCAAGGTATTTAAAAAAGGTAACTATTTTGATACTAGGACAAAAGGAAGTTCTTTTTTTAAAAAAAAAGTTTTATGTGTGAGGTGTGTGTATACTGTTAATAAAAGCCTTTCATTGAAATAGGGGAATGGCTGAATTACTCATATTTTATAAATGGGATTGTTTTGTTCCTGCTGTATCTGCTCCGCTCATTCCTGTTGATATCAAACCATCATTACTAGAGTCTTACTGGAATTTTAAAAAGCTTTTAATTAAAACGACTTGCTTTAAAATATATTTTTATTGATGTCAGAGAGGAAAGGAGAAGAAGAGAGAGAATCATTGATTGGCTGCCTCCTGCACGCCCCCTACTTGGGATGGAGCTTGCAGTCTGAGCATGTGCCCTGACCAGGAATCAAACCATGACCTCCTGGTTCATAGGTTGGCGCTCAACCATTGAGCCACACAGGGCAGGCTAAAATAACTTGCTTTGTAAGACCTAGAAAGCTCCTCCAGTCTCAACTATCTCTACTGCTGGAGGTCTCCCTCGCATTTGCGAGGACCTGGGGGTGGAGCCCGCCCATCTCCTGGAGCTTCGCACGCGGCTTAGCGGCCGCTCTGATGAATGCCCTGTCACTGCCCCTGGAAGCTGCCGAGGGACCCCAGGCCTGTGGCCCGACAGTTAGGGCTCCTGGTGAGTCTGTGCTTAAACAGCACGCTTTCTAGAAATACTTTCTTTCTCATGGGAACATTGGTTCCGGACACCGACTCCCCCAGATGCAGTTCTCATACTCACTGCATGGCTCACTGGATGTCTTTGGTTCCTTTTTCTCTTAAGAAGAAAGAATGATGCCCTTTTATGTCCCCACTGAGGAAGACTGCTTGCTGTTGAGCACAGATGCTGAGGTAGAGCTGAGATAACAGGCAGAGAAGCAGGAAGCCCTGTTGCCTGACTCACCTGAGGGCAGGTGTGCACAGTGGGCCTGTGTCTGCATTTCAGAAGCCCAGGTTCTGCTCCCGTCCTGGCCAACATGCTCCGGGCGTGTGGGAGCCATGGCTGCGAGTCTGGGAGTCCTCCTGCTTCATCTGGTTCTTTCTCCTCTCGTCATGTTTAGCACCCATGCTCTGTCCAAGCTCAGCTTCACTTCCTGTGTCCACAGATGTGCACCCCGTGTAAGGCCCCAGCGTTAGAATGCCCCTGGGTATGCTGAGTGGAGCCCCAGTGTTGGCTGTGTTCTCCACGATGCACCGTGAATTGGAGCACTGGCCCTGGGCCTAATGGCGGCCCATAGACCCTGGCGCAGTGGTCGGCAAACTCATTAGTCAACAGAGCCAAATACCAACAGGACAATGATTGAAATTTCTTTGGAGAGCCAAATTTTTAAAACTTAAACTTCTTCTAATGCCCCTTCAAAATAGACTCGCCCACGCTGTGGTATTTTGTGGAAGAGCCACACTCAAGTGGCCAAAGAGCCGCATGTGGCTCGAGAGCCACAGTTTGCAGACCACGGCCCTGGTGGATCCATCTTCAACAAGGATGCCGGAGGCCCCTTGGTATTCTCTTCCCCACGCTGCTTTCCCTTCTAGAGGAATCGGTAGGGAAGGCTGTGAGGACAGAGCATGTCTCTATTGAAAGAATCCTACGTTTCTATGAAGGTTGAAGCTTTTGGGTTTTTTTGCGACCCAGGTAAACTTAAACCTTGTTTGTTTGCCCCTGTTAGCCTTTGAGTTTGACATGCTTGCTGTAAAATCTCCCTGTCATCTGTGACCTCACTTCTCCCCACCCCTCACTCCCAGTCAGTTGCCTGTTCCACGTTTGTTGATTCACTTGCATCTGTCTCTGCCTCCTTCCACCTGAGCCTCTCTCGCCATCACCTGCATTACTGCCGCGGCCTTCTCGTACATCTGCCAGCTGATGCAGCCTGCTGATTGGGCCGCCCTCCTCAGGGCACCAGGCTCCAGGGTTTTGGACCCTCTGTCCACAGCAAAACTGTCCTCCTATGAGCCCTGTCCTCACAGCCAAGAGGTCTGTCTGCTCTTGTGTAGTAAGACACATGTCACTGAGCAGATTTGTTTGGAATTGTCTGGAGATAACAGTTCTACCTTAGAGGGGCTTGTTTTGGTGTCTGAAATTCCCACATGCAATTTTGAAGCATATAAGGCCCTTGGAGGAGGAGCTGCTTAATTCTCTGGAGCCGTACAGAGTCAGCTGTTACCGTGGGCTCAGGAAGTGCCCCTGGAAGGATGCCTGTGTCTGCTGGAGAGATGGGCTGTTTCCTTCCCCCCCCCCCCCCAAGGGAACCTCATAATTCTTCTGGGTATTGGCCATGTCGGTCAAGATCCAGGCTGGAAACAGATCCACTCGAATAGGTTGTATTAGTTTCCTTTGGCTGCTGTAACAAATACCATAACGGTGACTTAGAGTAGGGGTGTCGAACTCAATCAGAGAAGGGGCCAAAATCTAAAATCCAGCCTAAATCGCGGGCCGAATGGTTTACTGAACAGTCATAAACTGACAATGTCATAAACTGACAGCGGAGTGCAGTGATGATAGCGCGGTGCGGGCCACATTGCAAGGCCTGGCGGGCTGGATTTGGCCCGCGGGCCTTGTGTTTGACACATGTGACTTAGAGCAACAGAAATGTATTGCCTCACAGCTCTGGAGGCCCGAAGTCAGATCAGGACACCTGTAGGGGAGAATCCTTCTTCTCTTCTTCCTGGCTTTGGGTAGTTTGCTTGCAATCCTTGGCTTTTTTTTTTTTTTTTTTTTTTTTTTGCTTTTTTTTCCTTTTCTTTTTTTTTTTTTTCTTGCTGTAGGCTGGAAATAGAGCACACTGCATTCATGCAAGAGTTTGTTTCTGGCTTCCAAACCTTGTTAGTTGCGGGTGTGTGTGTGTGTGTGGAGTCTGCACTTAGATATTCCCTGTGTATTGCATTTATAGTGTAATGCTTTTAGCAGGTGCTGGTAAGTAAATTAATTGGAGTGTGTTTTTTTTATTTTTATTTATTTATTTTTAAAATATTGAGTTTTTACAGAGAAGAAGGGAGAGGGATAGAGAGCTAGAAACATCGATGAGAGAAACATTGACCAACTGCCTCCTGCACAGCCCCCATGGGGGATGTGCCTGCAACCAATGTAAATGCCCTTGACCAGAATCCAACCTGGGACCCTTCAGTCCGCAGACTGATGCTCTATCCACTGAGCCAAAACCGGTTTTGGCTATTTATTGGTTATTTATTTTTTTATTTTGTAGTCTCCTCTAAGCCATGACCTCATCCTTAACCTGACTCAGGATGGGTTCAAACTACTGTTTGATGCTTTCAACCAGAGACTGAAGGTAACTGAAGTCTCATGTCAGGCTGGTTGATATGTGCTGTTGCGAGATGTTTCTGAAACTCCTAAGTGGGAGTAACTTGTCTTGGTTATCTCATGGCTGCTCCCTGTGTGTTTGTCTTCACCTGGCTTTCTTCTCATAAGGACACCGGTCCATTGAATTAGGGCTCCATCCTACCCCAGCAAGACCTCATGTCAACTGGTTACATCTGCGATGGCCCTCTTTCCAAATAAGGTGGCATTCTAAGGTTCTGGGGGTTAAGACTTCAACATGCCTTTTAATGGGGGATACAGTTCAGCCCATGACATGTGGTATCCAGGAGAACTTAACGAACCGGCTAGGAATGGAGGTCTGGTCAAGGTCAAGGGAAACCAACCAGGCACTGCAGCTCCCAGGAGAACAGCCAGGAGCCAGGGCCACCCTGGCATCGGAGAGGGGAGAGGAAGGAGCAGTTCCAGAGTGTGACCCGAGGGCACAGCTGCGGGACAGGAGCGGTGGCTTTCAGGGTGGATTGCAGTCATGCACAGCAGCCTGCAGGGGACTAAATCCTGGGGCCTCATTCCCTTCCTGCCCCCCAACCACCGAGGGCTGAAGCCAGTCAGCAGCTGGGATGAGAGCGCCCTCTGCTGCAGTCCTCCTGGGCACTCAGGCAGAGAGGTAACGGCCTGGAGGGGCAGACAGACCCTGTCCTGGACACGGACTGGCTGTCCAGGGGTGTCCCTATAGCACCGTCTTCCCTCAGCTGGACTCTGGGTGGCCCATGAAGCTGCTCTCACCTTTGAAGATTCTGGCTCTTCAGGAAAGCGCTCACATGGGAACAGGACGTGCTAGGGGACCTGAGTGTTTCTCTCTGTTTATGCTTTCTCACTTTTTTCAATTAAAATTTTTTTTGTAGATATTGGGAGGAAAAAACCAGAACATCACATTTACGTCACCCACGTGGAGTAGTGAGGGTTGTGTCAAGCTTTGCAGTGTCACTCTGTGGCCTGGGACAGTCCCTTCTGTGACCTAAGGGCTCTCTATCCTCATGCTACCTTAGAGCATCACCAAGCATGCTCACCCTCAGTTTTCTCAACTGTGAAATGGGCTTGTCAGCCCTTCCAGTGGATCAAAGCTGATGTGAAGACCAAATGGGACCTCGGAGGGGGATACTCATTGGAGATTATGAACTGCACACAATCTTGTGGGATTATTACTTTGAAACTCTACAGTGTCTTGGTGGAAAGAAGTATCAATAGCTATAGAATAGGCTTGGAGCCACAGTGACACCTTGTGGCCATTCCTCATATTGCATGACACTTTGCCCCCTCACTTAATTTTCCCCTTCTCTACCTTTGAAGCTTTCCTTGTGGGCTTTCGTTAAGTGGCTGGTGAGATGCCCCATCCTGAGTGGCAGCAGAGCATGAGTGGACAGAGGCACATCTGAAAGCCAATAAGGGCATCCAGTCAGAGGGATACCAAAGCTCGTGGACAGGAAATTCAACTGCAGGGCGTTTGGTGTGTGGGACAGTCAGTCCTGAAGCTGGGTCCACCTGCAGGTCTCTGACCCCCACCACGGCGCTGCAGGGCGCCCTCTGCAGAGCAGACCCACGGCCATAGGAGGTCCTTATTCCCTCTCCTTGCTGTCCTTTCAGGAATCTGAGGTCTCAGGTCTTTCTCCAACTCCAAGTTCTTGCCTTCCCAGAATGCAGCTCAGAGCCTGTGTGGATGCATCCCTGACATAGACCTCCTTGCCTGTCTACCCCTCACTCCCCCATCCAAAGATCATCCCCTCGGCCCCACTAAATCAACTGCCTGAGAGGAGGCAGAGCCCCAGGGGGAGCTGGTTAGGACCCCACCGCCTGAGTCTGGGTCATGGCCAAGCGTGGCCAGAGCCCAGCCCTCGTGCCTCCTCAGGACTGGCTGCCCATGGCCCCGGCTCCAGGCCTACTCATCCTGAAGCTGTATCTCTGTTTCTGGCCACCAATCACGTGTTAGCGGTGTGTGTTTTTTTGTTTGTTTGTTTGTTTCTGTTTCATTGCTGCTGTTGTTCCCCCTCCAGCCCTAAGCTCCCACCTGCCCTCCAGTGATGCTGGTCTGAGCAGCCCTCTCGCAGCCAGCTCCCTCAACAGCAATAATAAGACCTCTCAGAAATACTCAGAGCATTATAAGACCTCTAGGCCAGTCCCACCTGCTGCTTAGCTGACTCCTGAATTCTGGTGCCACAATCCCAACCACCAGCCTTGTCCCAGGTGGGCCAGGTTCCTTGGTGATCTCGCGATCCTAGGTATTTTGCTTTTTAAATAAAGTTTATAGCCCAGCCAGTGTGGTTCAGTGGTTGAGTGTCAACCTATGAACCAGAAAGTGGCGGTGTGATTCCCGGTCAGGGCACATGCCCTGATTGTGGGCTCGATCCCCAGTGGGAGACTTGCAGGAAGGCAGCCAATCAATGATTCTCTCTCATCATGGACGTTTCTCTCCCTCTCTCTCTCCTTCTCTCTTCCTCTCTGAAATCAATAAAAATACATTTAAAAAATAAATTAAGGTTTATACAAGTGCATACATGTACCATATGCATGTTTGTTTTGTAAATAGCTAATTTGAGCCCCTTTCATCTATAAATATGAGAAAGGTTTGAATCAGCAGTGACAATATGGATGCAAAGAGTGTGCCCCTACACTTGCCAAGATCCCAAAAATCACTCACCGTTTTGTGTAAGAAAAACTAAACGAAAAGAGACACCCACCAATGACAGGGGGGCAGTGTCCGGGGAGCTTTGCTTTGAGGCTGTAAGCAAAGGCTGGGATGTGGTGGGGGCCCCGGGGCAGGGGTTCTGAGCATTCGTTGCCCCTTAGAATCAATTGAGGAACTTGATAAAAACAGCAATGGCTGGGCCCCCCTTCGGGCCAATGAGGTGTAGGGAAGGGGCTCATTCAGAGGCGCTGCGGGGACCGAGAATCACAGCTCTGCCCGCTGCCCGTGGGAGCTACTTGGGTTCATTAGAATTAAACAAAATGAAAAACCCCGTTTCGTAGGCACACAGGCTACATTCGAGGCTCAGCAGCCATGTGTGGCTAATGGCTGTCATGTTGAAAAGGCAGATGACAGAATGTCTCCACTGTGGACAAGGAGGGGCCACGTGCTTGCCTGACAAGCTCAGGGGAGGCCTGCCGGCTGGTCCTGGATCAGAGGCCAAAAGGAACCACATGGGCTGGTCTGACCGAAAACTCTGACTGAAAGCGAGTCCTGGCGGGTGGGCGTGCCCTGGCTGGCATCTTCCCTGACAAAGGTCCGTCTTTGCCTTAACTGAGCCTGTCTGTTGTCCTGTTGCATCTACGATGACACACCTTTAGGATGTCAGGTAGCTTCCCTTTCCCAGCCCTCACTGCACCAGAGTAGAGACCACAAATCCTGGCATTGCAGGGGGGGCAGTAATGAGTGGCAAAGCTGGTGGGTGGGGACAGTTAGGAGTGACCCAGACCGGCAGGGAAGGGGCTCTTGAGGGCGACCAGGAAGACAGGCAGGTGAACGATTAGGAGCCAGAGGTCCAGGACTGTCAGACATCCCCCAAGGGGTCCCCAATTGGAGAGGGTGCAGGCTGGGCTGAGTGGACCCTCTCCCCCCGCACACCCCCCCCCCCCCCGAGTACAAAAATTTCATGCACCAGGCCTCCAGTAATGCATAAAATAAGTTGTGAAGCTGCCATTCTCTGGAGCACTCTCTCTGTTGAGATTTCGCTTCCCAACAGTTGTCGTCACTGTGGCTCAGATAAGCTCATACAAATTACCTGCAGGTTTAAAGGTTTCTCACGGTGACACATCATTGCAAGAAGGTCTACCTGGCAGGGCTGCTGTGGGGTTGCCAAGCCCTGCCTGCTCTTGGGGGCTGAGGTGGGCCAGAGGCCCTTACTAAAATGGGAGTGGTTTTCTGAGTGTGTGTGTGTGTGTGTGTGTGTGGTGTTAGGCCAGTGTGTGTGTGTGTGTGTGTGTGTGTGTGTGTGTGTGTGTGGTGTTAGGCCCACTTTGGCTCCCGTTTGCTGCTCAGATGTCACCCTACAGAGTCAAGAAGCTTCTGGAAGCGTGTCCCGGGAACGTCGAGTGGAGACAACCAGAGGCCCCCGGGTCATGCTTGCCAGGGTTGTGAGCATCTCCCACCAGGAGGACAGGTTAGGGGCGGGTGAGAGCTTGTGTGGGGCCCTCAGTGCTGAGAGGACAGAAGAACTGGCACCTGCAGGAAAGCCTTTATTCCCGCCAGGTGAGCCGCTGCCCAGGTCAGCCCTCCTCGGGGACGCTGAGCCGCTCCTTCACGCCGCAGGCCACCACCGCGAAGAAGAACTCGGGGAAGAAGGTGCGCAGGTACACGGCGGCCTTGGGGACGGGGTTGGCCATGAACACCTCCTGCTTCTTCCGCCTCACGGTGCGCATCACCTCCTCGGCCACGTCCACCGGGTGCGCCCCGTAGGTCAGCTTCCTGGAAAAGACTGAAGGGCCCCAGGGAGGGCACGGGTTCGAGTCTCTGCATGAGCAAACTGACCAGGCCCCTCTGCACGCCCAAAGACAGGGCTGCGTGTGCTGAGCCCGGAGTCAGGGGCTCGGGGTGGCTCTGCCTTCCCCTGGCCGGAGGCCCTGGGCAGACACTTTATGCCTCAGCTTCCTCCTCTGTAAAGTGGGCACAGCTTCCTGCCCTGTTAACGTCACAGGAGGGACGTAGGAGGGACGAGAGGGGGCTGGGAAAACCTAAAGGCGTCGGGGGAACTCAGGGGATGCTGCTGATTGCTGCTGATTGCTGCTGCTTCTGTGGTCTGCCGCCTGGACTCACGCCCCATTGTGGTCCACCCTGACTCCCTAAGGTAGAGAGTTCCTGGGAAGGCACCTGGGCATCTCTTTAATTACTGTCAGCTGAATCCAGTGGCGTTGGCAAAAACACCCGCTGGAAACATGCTTTGCCAAAAGGCAGGTGTGTTGTCAGCTTGACCTTCAGCCCAGGTGCCAGGGGGTGGGTCTTGCTATTTAAATCCAGCCACGCAGGAAGGAATACGACTCGGGCCCACCCAAGAATGCACGTAATCTCCTTTGTCTTGACTTTTAGTAAAACTTCCTGTTTGTTTGTGTTTTTTTTTGCTGTCTAAAATAAACACGCTGTATTGGCTCGAGGTCCCTGTCCCCGTCAGAGGACAGTGGTCCCACCCGGCCCCAGCTTTTTCATTCTATCTCTGTGTCTCTTTCATTTCATGTCTCTTTCATTTCATGTCTCAGTCCTCAGCCACCTCTACTCAGAAATTGGACTGCTCTCCAGCCACACTGGACGAGGAAAAGAGAGAAATATTTACACCCTAATGTGGACTGAGCGGTGGGCAGAGGGCAGTGTGGAGAGCATTCTAGCTTCACAATAATAATAATAATGAGCTGGGACCTGCTCCAAGCCCTCTAGGAGCCAGGGCCCTCATTCCTCCCATGTCTCCATGCGGTAGAGAGCACCATCCCTCATTTTCTAGATGGGAAACCGAGGCAGGAGGTGAAGGGAATGGCTGTTATCGAGCATGTAGCATGTGACAGAGGCACGCTGCAGACGCAGGCAGCCTGGCTCCAGACTCTCAGCCTCTAGGAGAGGGAAGCAGGCTGTTCTCAACGACCAAACCTGGGGAACTGAGGCTCAGAGACAGGCCGCTCCATGGGCACGGTCACAGAGCCTGTGAGCCACTGAGCCCAGTTGGCCCTGGGCTGCGGGCTACAGGTTAGGATTCTCTCCACCTGGTGCCTCTGGTCTGAGTTTTGGGGCCCCTCCCTGCCATTGGGTGGTGCAAGGAGCCCGCCCCCCAGTCTCATGCTTCTGGAAGACACCCTTCCCCTCCCCCAGGCCCAATAAACTCAGGCTGTCCTGGAGGTACACCCTATGGCCCCCCCGCTTTGCCCCCAGCCCTCCCCACTGTCCCTCTGGCTCCCTGGGGAAAGCTCACATTTGCAGATGGAGGCCTGCCAGCCGCCCTGGCCCGGGAGCACGTTGGAGGACCGGATGAACGTGGGGCTCACGGTGCTGACCACCACGTCGTACTCCTCCACTTCAGCTCGGAGGCAGTCGAAGAAGCCGAGCGCCGCATGCTTGGAGGCAGCATCTGGGGGAGAAAGCAGCCAGTGGGGGGAGGAGGGGTGTCAGGGCGCGACCCTGCTCTGGGGAGAGCACGGGGACAGGGCACCCAGCACACAGTCCTACCAGCTCCTCTGGGAGGGGCCTGGGACCCACTTCATGGGGAGGAGAGCAGCCCTGTGCTGGGAGGGGCAGGGCCAGAGCTGGGGTGGCCCACTTGCCCACTGTGCAGCCTCGGGCAAATCACTTTACATTCCTCAGGCTCCGTTTTCTTATCTTTAAATTGGGGATGGCCCGGCTGGTGTGGCTCAGTGGTTGAGTGTCAACCCTTGAATCAAGAGGTTATGAAGAGATTCATGGTCAAGGCTCATGTCTGGGTTTCAGGCTTGCTCCCAAGTAAGGGCCGTGCCGGAGGCAGTCGGTGCATGTTTCTCTCTCATCCATGTTTCTATCCCTCTCCCTTCCTTTCTCTCTAAAAATCAATAAAAACATATTTTTTAAAATATGGGGATGATGTGACCCTTACCAAGTTGTGAAGATTGAATGAGACGTCTATCATGTGCCTGGCCCACACGGGAGCTCCCCTTCCTCGCCAGGAAGGCTGTGAAATGGGGCAGCTGCCTTGGAAAACAGCCCGGCAGCTCCTGAAACTGCGAGGAGTTCCCACACGAGCAATGAAAACATGTGTCGCCCTAGTTGGTGTAGCTCAGTGGATAGAGCGTTGGCCTTCGGACTGAAGGGTCCCAGGTTCAATTCCGGTCAAGGGCATGTACCTTGGTTGCGGGCACATCCCCACTAGGGAGTGTGCAGGAGGCAGCTGATCCATGTTTCTCTCTCATCGATGTTTCTAACTCTCTATTCCTCTCCCTTCCTCTCTGTAAAAATCAATAATATATATATATTTTAAAAATTACGCCGAAACCGGTTTGGCTCAGTGGTAGAGCATTGGTCTGCGGACTGAAAGGTCCCACCCAGGTTCGATTCCGGTCGGGGGCATGTATGTTGGTTGCGGGCACATCCCCGGTGGGGGGTGTGCAAGAGGCAGCTGGTCGACGTTTCTCTCTCATCGACGTTTCTAGCTCTCTATCTCTCTCCCTTCCTCTCTGTAACAAATCAATAAAAATATATTTTAAAAAAATTATTAAAAATTTTTTTTTTTTTTTTAAAAGGAACAGAGCTCATGGGTGAACCTTGAAACATCCAGCTGAGTGAAGGAAGCCGGCCCCAAAGGCCCTCACATTGCACGCCTGCGTCTGTGTGAAATGTGAAGTCACGGAGACGATTGGGCTGGGCTGTGCGCCCCTGTCCGGGGTGTGGGGTTCCTCCGGCACTGATCACAGTCAGGCAGGCCGTGTCCTGACACTGAGAGAGGAGCCCCGGGGAGCGGGCCCTTACGTTCATGTCTCCGTGTCCACCGGAGCCACCTTCGGGCTATCGGTGCTCAAAATAGGAACTGAAAGGATGAGAGGAAATGCAACAGGCCATTTCACTCTGGGACCTTCTCCCGTGGGACCATGGGCTTCGTCCTTGACCCAACACCTCTTGTTCTATAAGACAGGGAAGGCAGAACATGGCTGTCTTGGCAACTTACATGCTGTGCGGAACGGGACTCCGAGCTTGCCTTGGATGTTGTTCACTAACACGATTTGGCCCGTCCTCCGGGAGATCATGTTGGGCAGCAGGACTGCAGAGCACAGGACAGTGGTCAAGGTTAAACATCTGAGAGCAAGTTGGCAGTAACAGGCAGACCTCCCCCAGGCCTATTTCTCCAGGGCTCCTCCGTCTCTCTGGTGACAGAATGAGGATGGAACGGACCCTCAGCCACCACCTGTCCAGTTTTCCTAAGAGTGGGCTGGTCTCAACTGGTGAGCAACTGGGTGCCTTTAAATGACCCGCCCAGGTGCGCAGTGACACGATTTCAATAGTGAGGGAGTTAACCCTTTTCAGTTCTCCTCTCCCCACCAGGAGGAAGTCTGCTGTTGGTTCTAATGTGCGGTCAGCACCTCCTGCAGGTGCTAATCTTTTAACAAAGTGAGAGAAGACCTCAGCCCTTGGGAGAATTTTCTACTTTGTTTTGATGTCAGGTTTTCTTCTATTTATGCGGAGAGAAAGGGGCTTCTCGTTTATGGTGGTATTAGAAAGATTTCCTCCCCCCAAAAAATTACTTTAAAATGGAGAGAATTCAAGTGGAAGAGTTAGAAGTTAAAAGACTCAACTTTCTGATGGCCAACTGAATCCAGTGCCTGCGTGTTCGAGGCGGGCGCTCGGAGACCCCATCAGAGAGTGGAGTCGGCACGTTAGAGGAGCAGCCAGGGAGACACCCAGCCCTGGCCTCCCCACTCCACTGTGCGTTCCTCACTTGGATGTCCACCCACCTTGACACCCCCCCCCCCGCCCCGAGGTTAACTGCAGGGCACGGTGTGGTGTGTCCCTGGGGGCTGGGTGGAGGTTCTTTGTATCTCTGGGCACCCTTTCAGAGTTCTGGGAGGTCACCTTTCAGCGTGACATATTTTTCCCTTCTGTGTCATCGTAGCTATTAGCATGGAGATCCTGGCTCCCTCAGCCTCCCCCTGGGAGCCCCACTCCCTACACATAGAAATTCTCCAGGCTTAGATGCTCCCTCTTGGGCTTCTGCTTTGCTAACCTTTCTATAGGGAAGGGACTTCAACTCTTGGTTCTATCCCATGTCCTCTCCAGCCCTGACCCCCCGGGCTTCAGACCTGCATTTGAACTTGGCAATGAAAAATGCTCACACAGGAACCACCACTTGACCCTTAAAAGGGATCCCTGCCCTCCCCGTGTCTTGCAAAGGGAGCGACAGTATTCTGGGTCCTCTTGGACTTGGGGATAAACTGTTTTCCTTTTCGTTGCTGAGGATAGAAGCTCTCCCTTTACAAAAGCTGTCATGGTTAGGAGCAGATCAACGGCAAGGCTGATGGGTGGAAATGGATGCAGAGCATGGAGACAACGTGCAGAGATTGGGATGGGGTCAGAGGGAGCCATGGGTATAATGAGGGGAAGGGCTTGGGGACGGGCCTCACAGAGAGGGAGGCTGGATAGACCAGGAAGATATTTCCAAAGCCCCCTTCCTCCCATCAGCATTGACAGTCAGTATGTCGAAGGCTTTCACCACATAAGTAGGGATTTTCTGAGGGGCTGGAGACGCCTTCTAGAATTGGATGACCATCTGTTGACATAAAGGAGCCCTCTCTCGCAGCGGGCGGCCCAGAAATCCAGAGGAAGGTCAGACTCACGAGACCTTTGGTCAGTGTGATGGGCCCAAAGTAGTTGGCATCCATGATCCTCCTGTCCAGCTCCAGGGAGATCTTGTCGGCGGGCCCCTTCACCTTCACGCTGGCGTTGTGGACGAGGATGTCCACGCAGCCGTAGCAGCCCAGGACCTCTTTGGCCACGTCCTGCACACAGCTGATGTCCGCCAGGTCTAAGAAGACCAGCTTTGGGGTGAATGTCTGCCGAATCAATGAGGCAGTCAAGACATACGTGGGAACAGCACCTCCTCTTCACACTCTGGGGCCCTTCAACGGAAGAGCCACCCCCCTCCCCTTTTTAAAAAAAACCAAAAAACATTTTATTGATTTTTTTTTTTTTTTTCCAGAGAGGAAGGGAGAGGGATAGAGAGTTAGGAGCATCGATGAGAGAGAAACATCGACCAGCTGCCTCCTGCACACCCTCCACTGGGGATGTGCCCGCAACCAAGATACATGCCCTAGACCGGAATCGAACCTGGGACCTTTCTGTCCGTAGGCCGATGCTCTACCACTGAGCCAAACCGGTTTCAGCTCCCTTTAATTTTTAATTGCACCTGACATTAAATATTCTATTAGTTTCAGGTGTATACATAATGACTAGACGTGATATGATGTACAAAGTGACCCCCCAATAAGTCTAGTACCTCCCTGACATCATGCAGCATTACTACGACATTACTGCCTCTAGTCCCTAGGCCAGTGGTCAGCAAACTCATTAGTCAACAGAGCCAAATATCAACAGGACAACGATTGAAATGTCTTTTGAGAGCCACATTTTTAAAACTTCAACTTCTTCTAACACCACTTCTTCAAAATAGATTTACCCAGGCTATGGCATTTTGTAGAAGAGCCACACTCAAGGGGCCAAAGAGCCGCATGTGGCTGGTGAGCCGCAGTTTGCCGACCATGGGCCTAGGCGGCACTTCGTTTTGTAACTGTCCACATCCAGCTTTGTAGCCAGGCATGGTGGTGAGCCCTAGACACGTGCTGTCATGGAGACTCATGTTTAGAGGGACAGGGATGGGAAAATGGATGATGCCATGTGGTAAAGACGATCGCAGTGGTTAACATGCTCTAGTCCTGAGATACACCCCTGAAGAGGGTCTCCTGACCAAATTTGTTTGGGAAATTACATACCCTTTTAGGAGGTACACAGTGCACCTCATCAGCATGTCAAAGGCTTGGGAAAGTCCCGTGGGAAAGTGATCAGCCAGACATGGTGGCTCACTCAGCAGCTCCCCACCATCGCCCTCAGAACCTCGTGTTCACTCTTTCCCTAAGAACATCCCAGGAAACACACCTTGAAGGGTCCTGGGCTCCCTCTTTCCATTTATCACACTTAGGTCTGAATTATTGCTGGCTATTTCCAAAAACCAAGTTCAGCATCACGGGCAAAGGTTTAAAAAATCCCGAAGAGAGCTGAAAGCAGTTTCCCAGACACCGCTCCAGAGACGCTCTGAGAAGGGCAGTGACGCTGAACTACGTGCTCACCTCCCAGGTGACTCTTTAGGAGGGTTCACCCCACTGGTCTCTAAAGAAAACATTATTTGAGCCAAAAACAGTTTAGCTCAGTGGATAGAGTGTTGGCCCTGCGGACTGAGGGGTCAATGGCATGTACTTGGTTGCAGGCACATCCCCAGTGGGGTGTGTGTGTGTGTGTGTGTGTGTGTGTGTATGTGTGTGTGCAGGAGGCAGCTGATCGATGTTTCTCTCTCAGCGATGTTTCTAACTTTCTATCCCTCTCTCTTCCTCTCTGTAAAAAGTCAATAAAATATATTAAAAAGAAAAACACAAAACACATCATTTGAGCTCTTATGCCTATGACATACCCTCCCTCTGAGCCCTCTCTGGCTCCGAATGGGGTGGGAGTGGGAGTCAGTGGCTAGAGGACACCATTTGGCCTGGCCGGTGACCAGTGAATGGACCCCTAGGACTGGCAGACATGCTGTGTCTAGATTCGCGAGGCCGTTGCCTTACATCCCCCCAAAGGGATCCCCACATCTCCCCCCGTTTGACCCAAGGGCTGCTGGTGAACAACCCGTGGAGGGTAAGGGTACCGGGAGCTGTCCGAGCTGACGGCCGGAGGCTTACCTTGCTGGGGTCAGCCACGCTGATCAGGGCGTCGTAGAGATCCTCCAGCCGCTCCCAGTTCTTCCCGCACAGCACCAGCCTCGCGCCGCCCGTGTGAAACACCCGCGCACACTCTGTGGGGAGAGGGAAGGAGGGCAGGGCGCACCGTGTGGATGGAGCCACGGACGGTGGGCCCCTCTGCATTGCACATTCAAAAATTCAGAGAATCTCAGAGATCAACCAAAGAGCTAGTATGTATGCACAGAAGCCTAACCAATGGACACAGACACCAGGGGCGTGAGGGCATGAGTGGGGGTGGGGTGGGAGGGCAATGGGGGGATAAGGACACATACCTTAATCCAGCGGTCGGCAAACTCATTAGTCAACAGAGCCAAATATCAACAGGACAACGATTGAAATTTCTTTTGAGAGCCACAGTTTTTTAAACTTAAAACTTATTCTAATGCCACTTCTTTGAAATAGACTCGCCCAGGCTGTGGTATTTTGTGAAAGAGCCACACTCAAGGGGCCAAAGAGCCGCATGTGGTTCATGAGCTGCAGTTTGCCCACCACGGCCTTAATCAATAAAGGAAAAAAAAAAGAAAAAAAGGTGTGTGTGTGTGTGTGTGTGTGTGGGGGGGGGGGGGGGAAGAATACAAAGAATCTAAAAGTCTGAGGACCCTGAGGTCTTTTTAGAGCTCATTTCACTCAACCTCCTCCCTGGGCTGGGATCAGCTCTCATTGCTGCCTTGGGGTGTGGCCTCCTGTGACAGGGAGCCCGTCGTGGGGGGAACAGCCTTTGTGCACATGTGCACTCTGATGATTAGAACATTCTTCCTAAAACTGGACAGAACGATGGCCCTGCCCAGCGAGGCCTCCTGTCCACAGCCCCAAATACATCCCAGTCTTAAGATATTAGGAACAGCCCATGTATTTTTCAGACCAAATAGCACCAGTTTTGTTTACAGAGTGTCTGTAAACAATATTCATCTCTGTAGATGAATATTCCAGCCAGGGTTCTTTTTATTAAAAAAGGAAACCTGTCTTAGTCAACTGGACTCTGGACTAACTCCCAGCTCACCCAACACAGGACTTTCTCCCCTGGGCTGTGACTGGGAGACACACTGAATTCTAGTGCAGCAATGACTGCTGTTTAAGGACAGTGAAAGCTAACGTATCTTGGGAGCTGAGTTGTCCCAGGGACTCTTAAAGGGAATGTACATGTATTAGCACATTTAATTCTTACAGTAGCCCTAGGGGGCCATCCCCTGGTTGGGCGCTCTGAAAGCAAACCAGGATGGCTGGGATTTACTGAGCGTGCTCTTCAGGGAAACTCTACCAGGAGTTAGGCCGCGGGGTAGTGCCAGGCAAGGATGGGGTCCTAAGAAAGGCTCCGGAGCAAACCCAACCACAGAGCTGTTCTCCCTGGAGGCGGGCGGACCAGCCTTCCCTACACCCTTGCCAGCCAGTCACTGACTGTGCTGCCGCCCTCTGGGGTGGGTGCAGAGGGTGTTTAACTCCTGGGCAAGTCAATGACCACAGCAGACAGATGGTGAGACTTTGAGCCCCGGCAGCCACAGCACCTACCATGCGGGGGGAGGGGTGGTACCTGCTACTGTCCCATTGCCCACCAAGCAGAACACTGCAGGTTGGCTGGGCAGCACCAGGAGGCTGGGTCTGAGGTAACAGCTCAAAGTGACCTGGCTGTGATAGTCTCCTGCGAGCTTAGCAGCTGGTGCAGGGGAGAGAAGGGAGCCAGACAGTGGGCTGGGGCAGCACGGTGGGCAGGGGGTCAGGGTGTTGGAGAGAGCGCAATTGTGTTGCTGGAGCGGGCAACCTAAGCGAGATGGGAGCAGGAGAAGGCAGATGGGGTCAGAGAGAGGACCATTTGAGACCTGTGAGGCGTAGAACAGGGCGGGGGTGTGGTGGAGCTGAAAGGAGGGAAGCTGTGGTTAGTTCAGGGGGAAAACCTGATTCAAGAAATAACCATGTTGCTTTTCTTCCCTACCTGGACCTGCCAGAGTGGCTTCCACAAGACAGGGAGGTAAGAAGGGCTGCTCTGCCATCGAGGCGGTGGAGGGGTCTTCAAACTACGGCCTGCGGGCCACATGCGGCCCGCAGAGGAGTCTGATCCTGCCCGCCAGGTTTTTTGGGCAGTGAGCGCAGCCGAGGTATTACAGTAGAAATTAGTAGTTCATATAGTCCGGCCCTCCAGCTCTCTGAGGGACCGTGATCTGGCCCCCACTTTAAAAAGTTTGAGGACCCCTGGTTGCCATTCCCAAGTTCACCCACAGTGTGGGTTTCAGGAAGCGCGCCCCTCAGGCCCTCACAGAGACCCGGGAAGTTGCCAAGGAGATGGGGGCTCCGGTGTGTGCCCAGACACCAGGCTCCACAGAGCTGCCTGGGCCCCAGGAGTAAGGACTGTCCCATACCGCATACGGCGGCCCAGAAAGCATGATGAGGATGAAGACTCACCATACAGGGTCTACGGGCCTGTCACCACTTCCAAACCTACAAACAGCTAATGCGGGCGAGGACTGGCTGCTGCTGATCAAATGAAGCGATAAAACCCCAAAACAAAGCACCATAAACCTGTTACCAACGGCGCCTTGAATTATCAGGACCACAGAGAATGGAAGCTTTCTCCAAATGCAGGTATTTTATTGAGAAAGAGGCATATGCTTGTGCATGGCAAAGTCCAATAAAGATGTGAATCCGTCTGCAGTGGATTTGATGCAGGAACAATAAATATGCAAGAAAGGCAATGGACATCTTGATAAACAATAACGGGGATGGGCTAATTGTGTCCGTTATTAAAATGTGTCATAAAGCTACAGAAATTAAAGCAGTGGCTCAAGTATAGATGGAAAATTTGATTAAAACAGAGTCACATAGTCATAAGAATTTAGTATTCAATGAAGTTATTTTGAATCAGTGTGAAAAGAATATATTATTTAAGGGTATTAAGGGTATTTTTCCTCCCACTGCTTAACTATATAGTTGGGAGGGAAAAAAGGTCTAGATGCAATATATTGAAATGGATTAAATAATTAAATGTAAAAAAAGAACCATAAGTCAAAACCGGTTTGGCTCAGTTGATAGAGCGACGGCCTGCAGACTGAAGGGTCCGGGGTTCGATTCCGGTCAAGGACATGTACCTTGGTTGCGGGCACATCCCCCCAGTGGGGGGTGTGCAAGAGGCAGCTGATCGATGACTCTCTCTCATCGATGATTCTAACTCTCGGTCCCTCTCTCTTCCTCTCTGTAAAAAATCAATAAAATATATTTATAAAAAAAAACACAGAAAAAAGACAGAACCATAAAAGAACTAGAAGGAAGGAGAGATAAATATATAGCCCTGCTCTGGGGAAAGATCATTTATGCCTGACACCAAAGGAAGAAATCATAACAGAAATGACTTATAGAGCTGTATCCTCAAAACAGCTTCCTTTATTTACATCAGAAAACATAAATCAAAATTAGGACCAAGACAAATTGAGGAAACAGGATTTTAGATATACAAATAGATATACAATTCCGAAGTTGGTGGCCAGTCTAAGACGTAAATTTTCAAAGGAGTTGGCTAAACCATGTTTTAAGGATCCATTTGTATCCAACAACAGGACACAAATGGATCAAGAAAGAGGAGGAGAGGTCTTTGAAGACGGAATTTTGGGGAAAAGAGCTGTTATGTGTTTGTCCATTTCTCCGTCCTGGAGAGAAGGTGCCAGTGGGCCCGTGTCAACAGCTGCCTAGCTCCCTGCAGCTGGGAGTCCAGACCCATGTCTGAGTCAGACCTGAGAATCGAATGGAAAGGACCATGGGCCAATCTCCTCGGAGCAGAGGAGGGGAGAGCTGGCTGCCCCACGGGGTGGGTTGGTACAGTGGACCGGAGGTAAGGTGTGACTGGCTGGGAGCTCCTTTGAATTCTGCCCAAGGGGAGCTGGCGGGAGGGCAGTGGGTCTGAGCCGTGACTGAGAAGCAGAGCACAGCCCTTCACAGAAGCTGTGAGCGGATGTTCCCAGGAGAATGCTGCTGGACACACCACTGCCCCAGAGGAAGACTCAGACTCGGTTTAAACACGTGCCATCTCCCAAGTGGTAGGCAAGTCAAACTGATTCCTGCTCTCCTGCTCCCTCTCCTCCCTTCCCCTTCAGGAAGAGCAGCAATCTGGCAGGTGATCTGCTCTAATGGGAAAAGCAGAGAGGGGAAAGCAAGTTCAGCTTTTATGAGAATTGGCACGTTTACTAATGTATTGGAGGGCACCCATTTCTGAGCCGACGCTGTGTTTTATAGCCTCAGGGTTTTGCACAAACTAGTAGCATCAGAAAAGTCTTGGCACTACCTGTTTTTTTTTTTTTTTGTTTGTTTGTTTGTTTTTTTTTTTAAAGAGAACCAACATGCAGAACAGCTGGTATGGCTCAGTGGTTGAGCAACCACCGCTGGACCAGGAAGTCACTGTCAGGACACATGCCCGGTTGTGGGCTGGGTCCCTGGTAGGTGGCATGCGGGTGGCACCAATCCATGTTTCTCTTCATCACTGATGTTTCTATCTCCCTTTCCCTCTCACTTCTCTGAAATCAATAAAAATACATTTAAAAAACCCAAAACAGCCCTAGCCAGCTTGGCTCAGCGGATAGAGCATTGGCCTGTGAACTGAAGGGTCCCAGGTTTAATTCTGGTCAAGGGCACATGCCCAGGTTGCGGGCTCGATCCTCAGTGGGGGACTTGCAGGAAACAGCCAATCTATGATTCTCTCTCATCACGAATGTTTCTATCTCTCCCTCTTCCTTCCTCTCTGAAATCAACAGAAATATATAAAAAAATAAGAAACCCCAAAGTATCTTTTTAAAAAATCAAGATGCAGAGAAGCCATTCCCCCTGCCTGGGTCACCCCAGGCCTGATGCCTGCTGGCTGCACCTGTGAACATCGTAAAGGGGCTCAAAGAGAATAGGGTGAGTGAGTGTTCCTGAGTGGGTGGGGTTTTATGTCTTATGTTATTTTTACTTAAAAATTCTTCAATATCTGTGGCTTTTATAGAAACAGAATTCATCTGGAGGGAGGAAAACTTCAGCGGCTCAGCTGTAATTTGAGTGGCAGCCACTGGGTGTGGGGCAGCCACGATGGTCAGGGTTTAAGAGACCAGAGAAGTGAGGCTCAATGACATGAAATGATTACCCCGAGTCCACAGCTGGTCCCGTGAAGCAAGGACGTTAACCCAAGCAGTGAGGTTTTCCATCCTGGGCCGCCTCTTGGCCCACGCCCCTCGCTGAGAAAGGAGCCTGTCGGGGAGAGCCGTCACCCACCCATCCTCCCCCGCCCTCTCAGGAAGACGGGACAAACTTACAAGCCGGGCAAGGGGGCAGGTGAGAAGCCTGTGGCCCACAGCCAGACCAAACCTGTGGCCTTGACCTCATTAGGAGGGGCAGCCAGGAGTGTTCCTTACCACCATCCCATTTCGACACCTTGGCTTTCCCAGGCCTGGGAGATGGCCCAGTGGTGCGATCGCTGCTTTGGCCCAGCACCCCCCAAAGGCACAGTCCCCCAAACTGGACATGGTAAGTCGTTCTTGCCAATGCAAGGTGCCAGGTGTACCCAGGAGCTCTTATTTTTACCCTTTCTCAGGTCAGCCCAGCACAGCATCTGTCCTATGTCAAGCAAGTGGGCACCAGGCTTTTTCTCTTTAAGTCGAGCCCTCAAATCTAAGATGCCATAGACTGCAAGATGCTTCCTGACACCAGAGATATTCAAATGCAAACAGATGGGAATGCTGTGAAGTGCTGTTGATTGAAAGACAATCAGCTCGATCTCAGAAATGTTTGACGATGAATCATCGTGCATCCTAGAGGTGATGGAGCAGGCAGGGCTGTGCTCTCTGACGTGCAGTGATTAAGGATTTTGAGCGTTACTCTTGCTGCAGCGACAGTGAGGACCAGGTCACTCATTCTTGCCTTGGCTGCATGGTGCGGGCGTGGGTGAGGGTTAGATCTCCTGATAACAGCTGTTTCCCTAGTGAACAGCTCGGCGCTGAGCTCCTTGCTGCTCCCCCGGGTCAGGTTGGGTTCCCTGAGTCCAGGGCTGTGATGTGTGCTGTGTGCTGTGCACAGCCTGTGGCATCTGCTCAGCACCTCTCACTTTTTTCTTGCCTTGGAACCGCGAAATGAGGCGTTTTGAACCTAGAATCACTATTGTCAGCAGCATGCTCCGGCTGGGCATTTATTTAAGGTCACACACACCCAGCTTCTCAAGTGTTCTCTAAACACTTGGACTTAATTTTTTCTGCTTTGCATTTCTTTCCAGGGGGTAGGGAAGAGGGCCCATATGATCCAGGAAAAACAACAACAACACTGACAGTAGTCACGACAGAGACTAGGTCACAGACCTCAGAAAATGCCATTTTGCCCCTGAGGTGTATACCCTTGGGCACTGGATTTGTACAATGTGTGGCTGAATGAGACTTAAAAAAAAATAGAGAGAGGCTGCTATCGCACATCTCTTGGCAGTGAATAGAACAGGAGTTTTATCTAGTATGATGGAAAGTCAGAGAGAGCTCGGAGGGACTGAGCAGGACCTAACACACATTTGCAGAATACTCTACCCAAAGCAGCAGGATGTGCATTCACTCCAAGGGGCCGTTCCCCACGGCAGTGCACTTCCTGGGCCATAAAGCACACTCAACCAACTCAAACGACTTGAAATCACACAGAGTGTGTCCTCTGATCAGATTGGAATCTAGTTAGAAGTCAAGAAAACAAGCACATGACAACATACTTACCCACGTGAGTGCCTTCTCTCATCAGAAGGCCACTTTTAGAGGGTAGTCCTTACATGCACATTTTGGGGGGTACTTACTGTACACCAAGCTTTGAGCTAGGTGGTGGGGACACCTCAGGACCCCAAAACAGCCTCCAGCACAGGGGAGCCCGTGTCTAGAGATGAACCAAGAAGTGCGTGGATCCCGCACAGTGTGGGGAGGGCACTATCGGGTGTGTTTCTATGAGGAGCCCCGGGAGCCCAGAGGCCAGTTGCTTAGGGAACACCCAGGCGTCAGGGAAGACTTGGTGATGAAGGGGCCTCGTGTGCAGCTGGCCTGGTGCAGGTGGACCTGTTCTACTTGAAGAACAAGGGTTCCCCAGAGACTGTGACTCTGAGTGTCTGTAAGTGGGGGGTCTCTGCTCCAGTTCCCCAGGACAACTGGTGCTTCCCGTTGTCCTGCGTCTGGTCTGGTTGACAAATGTGTGTGTCCTGCTTTGTCCCTGTAGACTTTGGAGTGCGTGTAGACGATGGAGCGTGTGCCCCCTCCCTCTTGAGCCCTGAGTGTAAGGATGCAGGCTATCCTCCTTGGGAATGGCTTCTGGGACCCACATACGGGCCACACAGAGGACCTAGCTCATCTGCCTTACACTTCAAAAATAAATTACATGGTGAGCCCCAGGTGATCACCCACTGAAATGGAGCCCATTGTCAAGGCGGGAAGAGTGGCTCCCATTGGGATGCCCAAGAGAATTCTCAGCGGGAGGACTAGGCATCCAGCCCCCCAGAGGGACTCCTTGGAAGGGGCAGTGCATCTCAGCCCTCGGGATGTAGTGGGCTCGATGGACACTTGCTTAGTGACCTAAGGATGTTGGGCAGGTGTGTTCTTCATCTGATTAATAACAAAGCCATAGCACAAATGACACCCAGACTATGTGGCGGATGGGGCTGCACTGCCCTGGTTAGGAAGGACAGAGCCGGAATCTTACAAGCCTGAGGACGTCACCCCACAGATGTCACCCCTGGAAGGGCCCTCTGAGACCTTCTAATTCCGGGGCTGCAAACATAAATGTGTCTAAGGCCAGGAGGTAATGTGCTTGAGAGAACCATGTCAAGTGTGGCACCTGAGGATCCAGGGTGGGGGTGGGGGTGGGCGCGGCACACCAGGGTATGAGAGCATGCACGCCTGTCATTTTCCACGCTCACACTTGAGCGGTACCCACTACGGCTCAGGCCGCTGCTCTGAGAGCTTTCTGTCTATTAATTCATTAGTCCCTCACAACAGTATTGTGAGGTGGAGATTACCAGAACCCCCACTTGCAGGTGGGAAACCCAAGTCAGAGAAGTGACACCACCCATAGAGCCAGGAACTGAACTCAGCTCCCAAGTCAGGGCTTATAACCGGCACATCGCCCCAGCTGAGGGCTCTCCATTTGCAAAATTCCTGGAGACCCTACGAGGGCAAAACAAGTCACACCTGCAGACCACGTAGGCTGTGAGTGTGCAGCTGCAGAGACCTCAGTGCCCTCCTTTCTCAGGCGAGGGAGCTGCAGCCTTCAACAGAGAAGGTTTTGCAACGTGTGACCTGCAGGCTAATGCCAGGTGCTAAGAGAGACCATGGCCTTGACCCCCACCCGCCTCGCAGGCCTGCCCACACCCCAACCCGCGGCTGCTTATCCTTCGGGGCAGGAGTGGGACTGAGTGGGGGTGAGAGCAGCTTACCCTTGCCCAGGCCCGAGATGGCGTCGGTGATCACCACCACTTTGTTTTGCACGGCCGACTTGGACCACAGCCGGGACACCTCTTGGTAGATGAAGAGAAGGCCGCTGATGCCCAGGAGCAGCAGAGGCAGGGCGAGCACTGCTGTGACCCCCATCTTGTTCTGGGGAAATGGCAAGAAGGAACTGGCTTTGCAAAGGGTTTCCGACCAAGACACCGGGGTGGGGGAGGCCCAGGGCTGCAGCAGGCCGGCCCCCCATGCACCAAGCCCTGAGTGCCCTCCGGGAGCCGGGCTCCCTGCAGCCCCAGGCTGCTTCCGAGCCGAGCACCCTGCTAATCCCCCACCGTCTGATACATAGGAAATTACTCACAGCGTCTCCGAAAGCAGCGTGAATCCAGGGGCCTACCCTCCCGAAGGTTAGTTATAAATATAATTAAAACGAGCCTGCATTTTTGGAAGGAAATCCTTGTGTTAAGGCCACTTGCTGGGGCCCTAATGGCTATTTATAGGGCCCAGTGCACGGGAGGGCTTTCAGGGTAAATATAGTGTCTGTGCTGATACTCGGGGACACATGCTGGCCGGCTCTGGTTTCAGGGCTCCTGCCAGGACTCGGACAGCTCTCCGCATGCTTGGCTGTTGGAGGTGCCTCTGCAGTGTGAGGCTGGGTATCCGGGGCAGGACCTGGGATTTCAGCAGGAACATCCCGTGGCCCTCCCGTCAGGTCGCTGCTGGGTAGCTCAGACTGGCCTGGCAGGGAGCCATCAGGCCTTCCCGTTCTGGCTGGGGCTAAGAAGCATGGAAAAGCTGTTAAATGGAATGGAGCCTCTTGCAGAATAAGCCACTTGGAGGTGTGGGAGGCTTAAAATAGCATTAATATTACAATGTCTCTATGTCAAAGCTGGTTTGGTCTCTACAGAAACTCCTGAGCCGTATTGTGCAGATGTGGCCCTGCTGTGGTTTAACACTGCACAAGTCCTTCACTGGAAATTAAGACCAACTAGAAAAAAACAAAACAAAAACAAAACCACAAATTTAAAAAAATATTTATTAATGAGAGAGAGAGAGAGAGAGAGAGAGAGAGAGAGAGAGAGAGAGAGATCTGTTGTTCCGCTTATTTATTTATGCATTTATTGACAACCAACTTTTTATTGACCTGTATTCTATTAGAAATGTGCACGTATCCTAAGTGTAGCACCAGCCAGAGCTGGTTCCTCCTGATGGTGGGTTTGTTTGCAGAACAACGGCCACTCTGGAAATGACAGGGTCTGCTGGTGCGATAGGCAGGCAGTTGGAATACCGACCCCAGAAAGGTGTTTCCTTCCACCAGAACAGGAAGAAGGTGGGCCCCCTCCTTCTAAGAGACATCTGATAAAACTCACTGAAGGGTTAGCTAAGGCTGGGCAGCCTCCAGGCTAACATGGTTGGTGACTTTGCCCTCATCTGGTGCTGGCTGTCTCTTTGGACAGGGCCACTGTGGTTTTGGTATTGTTTTCTGGACGCATTGGCAAGGCTCAGACGCCATCTTGTTTCCTTGTACACTCAAGGGATCTAATGCAGAGCTTTGCACGTGGCAGATACTAGCAGTTAATGTTTCGCAGACATTGTTCTCAGATCTTCACTTAAACTGATGCACTTAGTCCTTACAACCCTTCAAACAGATAGGGTTGTTCTCCCACTTTACACACGAGAAAACTGAGGTGTAGAGAGACAAGTGACTTGCCCAAGGTCAAGATGAGGAGCTAGGAATTACATTCAGGAATTACATACATGGATGCTTATGACACTAGCATCCATGCTCTTGATCATAAGCTATATTACTTTCCACAAAATGCTTTAAAAAGTCTACTTGACAGAGCTGACACCCCCTTAGCTCCAGTGGGGACTTTCTTAGCCTCAATTCCACCTCCCACAGATGCTGGGGTCAGGAATGGGAGAGTGAGCCAGATTGAGGCAGAGAGACAAAG
The DNA here is from genome assembly GCF_964339955.1 of Pipistrellus hanaki. Lineage (NCBI taxonomy): Eukaryota > Metazoa > Chordata > Mammalia > Chiroptera > Vespertilionidae > Pipistrellus > Pipistrellus hanaki. Next base: position 40,054,296 of record NC_140518.1, read on the forward strand.
GGGGGAATTTGGGATCTATTAGGAAACATATTTTTTTTAACATATACTCATTTGATAGATAGATTATCTCGCTATACACACATGTACATACTTCTAGGTAGCTATACACTGAGTGGCCAGATTATTATGAGCACCTGAAGTTTGTAGGCAAATTAGCCGTACACTGCAATGTATGGAATATGGAAGTCGAAGGCCTGTTCGAACACTTTTGCTGTCTGCAGTTACCAAGATAAAATGTCTCTAATTAGCACAGGAAAACAAGGATTGGACAGTTGAGCATTGGAAAAAAGTCATGTGGTCTGATGAATCACATTTCAAGTTGTATCATGCAGATGGCAGGTGAGAATTTTGAGGAAACAGCACGAAAGCATGCAGAACCCTTCAAGCTGGTGAGGGGAGTGTTATGGTTTGGGTCACGTTTTCCTGGCATGAGTTGGGCCCTTTAATTTGTGTGAAACAACGTCTAAATAGCACAACATAGCTAAGTATCATTGCTGATCAGGTTCGTCCTATCATGTTAATGGTGTATCCCAATGGAGATGGCTTCTTCCAACAAGACAACATGCCATGCCATGGTGCTCATATTGTGCAGGAATGGTTTCAAGAACCCGAGGGAGCCTTTACCTTGCTTAGGTGGCCCCACAATCACCAGATCTCCATCCAACTGGGCATTTGTGGGAGGAAGTTAAAAGAGCCATTAGGCAGCTGGTTCCACAACCATCAAATCTCACAGAACCGGACAGTGCTCTTCATCAGACATGGTGTCAGATTCTTCCCATCACCTTTCAACATCTTGTGGAGTCAACGCCAAGAAGAATTGCCACAGCATTGAAGGCAAAAGGTGGCCCAGTGAAGTACTGATGGGGTGGTCATAACAATCTGGCCACTCAGTGTATATATATGTGTGTATGTGTGTGTGACCAACCATTTTCTAAATGCTGGGAGAGGGGGATTCAAAGAACAGCTCTTGTCAGGGAGAGATAATTTACAAACTTCAAGAGGGGGACCACATGTAAATAAATTATCTTATCTGTCATCCACATGAACTGCCTGGGTCTGTGTTATAGCAAAGGCAGACCAAATGCAATGCTTGGTTGTGTCTCTTGAGCTGGGGTGTGTTTCAGGGCTACCCTCACTGAAAACCATTGGGCTCTGCACTTAGATTTGTGTGTTTTTCTCTACAAAGTTAAATTCTAATAAAGTCAGCATTAAATATGTTTTGTAAAAGTGCCTGGGGAGCTAGGAGGATGTGGCAAGGAATCGGTTTTCAGTTGAGCCCGTGCCTGCCCTTGGTGTGGCACTGAGCCTGGCTCCCTCCTCCACGGGCCCCCTGTGCCAGCAGATGGGGTCGGCTTCCCTCTCGGGCCTCAGATCATCACTGTCCCGTGGCACCTTCAGCTGCATCCCCCACGGAAGGCTTCTTGTTTGAGAGCTGAGCGAGTGTGTTTGGAAACATCTCCAAGGCGTGTCGTCCTCTCTAGGCTCAGACTCTGGCTCAGTTTTGTGATAGTGACACGGGGTCTACCCATGCAGATACACAGGGGCAATGAGTCATAGACCAAACATGCCCTGTGGAGGGCAGCAACCCCTTCTGCTGTGAGTGAAGAGAGGCCCGGGACCCAGCTTGCCTTCTCTGGACTGGGCTTATTCTGGAAAATTCCATTTTACGCCTCTTCAAATATGCATCATTCAACAAAACACAGAATTCCATGGGACTGTCATGTGCTAGACAGGTACTCGACTGGAGCCCCAACATGCAGAAGGGACTGGGTTTTCCCTTAATGTGTGGCAGTGTGGATGTTACAGTCGCATAAGCAGAGGGAGGGATTTTATCTGAAACATTTGGGTCCCCTGAAATGATGTGTTCACTAAACACAAATACACTTTGCAATGAATCTGAACATATCTAGCATTGCTAGAATTTGGTGGTCCACACATCCCCCTCCCCCCTCCCCTCAACCACAGATTATGTGTCTAACAACCTGTGGCCTTAGTAAAATGCTACTTTAAAATATAAGATAAGTTAATACAATATTGTAAGTGAGCACATTAGGGAACACACAGTACCCTACTGCCTCAAACCAGCCTGCACGCTTAGCATTGTTTATTTTTAGAAGCAAAAGTGCCTGGCAATTTAAGCACCAACATTCGAACATTTGCTCCACTTCACTGAGATAAGGTGTCATTCCATTCGACTGTTCTCCTTTTATCACTTGATTTTCCTTGCAGACTGATTTACTTTTAGGTAGAACTTAGAAAATTTAGAAGGAAAAACATTTAAAAAATAACACAAAATTTATTTTTAAGCTCATGTCTTTCCGATGAAAATTATAAAGGAAGTATCATTTGTGTGTGTCAGTGAAGGGAAAACACTGTCACCAGACTCCTCTGTCACCAGACCTGTGTGGGCCACACATTTACATCCCTCAGCTTCTCTTCCTCTTGTGCTCATGTTATGTTTACTGAACTCACGGTCAGGAAAGCCGGAGATGCTGATTTAAACTAGAGTGTCAATGACTGATACCTTCAGTGAGCATGATCACACTTCCAGATGCTGGAATTAGAGGGTTTTTGGAGCAGGATGAGCTGGTGAGTGGGTCTTCCCAGGACAGCAGCCTTCTGAAGCCCACCCCAGAGATGCTCATTGTGGACATAAGTGCCCGGCTTGCCTGCCCATGCAGACCTGGCAGCCACCGGCTAGCGTGCGGACGCCTTGCCTGGGGTGCCAGGGGGCAGTTGCTCAGAGAATCTCACCAGGGCATGCCCCACAATGCCAGGAGCAGCTTCCTCTTCCCATTTTCCCAAGCGTCAGGTCCGGGAAGGTGTGCTGAGAGTGCCAGCTGCCATTCTGTGCCCCTGCTTCTCTGTGAGTTCAGGTGGGCTGCTGTGTATCTGCCCATGGCCATGACCCCGCCATGCAGAAGGCGGGAGAGCCCCAGGCGAGGCTGTCAACAAAAGGTGCTGTGAGGAAAGGTGGGCCACCATTCAGGCCCAGGGCTTTCTGCTGGGGTCAGCCCGGGGAAGAGCCAGCGCCCAGCTCTGCCAATTTGCACCTGGGTTTCAGTTGGAGAATCGCAGAGCCCAGCCAACGTGTCATTTTGGTGATGGCTAAGAGCGTGGGGTCTGCACCATCCCTTACTGACTGCAGCCTGGAGCTGGAGACTTCGCCTCTCTGTGCCAGTTTCCTCAATGCTGCACTGGGCAGCAGGCTGCCGCGGTGGGTGTGAGGGGCCCAGCGAGCTGGCGTGGGAGCATCAGCATAGCATCTGCTCCACGGGTTGCTTTTTGTTACTGTGGTTGGCTCTACCCCGGGACTCTGGCATGGGGCACTGCCATGTTTCCATGCCTATTGTCTGGAAGCCTATGCCTCCTGACACGATGGTGCACACTTTTCATCCCTCACAGCCCCAGCAGTGTGGTTGCTGAGAGAGAGTCTCTAAAACCTGACATTTGTGTATGTTTCCGTGGGCTTGGATATCAGGCAAAACTGACGGCTTTAGACACAGACACCTATCAACAACCCTATGACCCCTCTCAGAGCTTCCAAAATATATGTATTTCAGAAAGGAAGGGAGAGGGAGAAAGAGATGGAAACATCAATGATGAGAGAGAATCATTGATTGGCTGCCTCCTGCACACCTCCTACTTGGGATCAAGCCTGCAACCCAGGCATGTGCCCTGATTGGGAATCGAACCAGTGACCTCTTGGTTCTTGGCGCTCAACCCCTGAGCCACACCTGGCTGGGCTCCAGTCATATTTAAACATGACTTGCCAATCAAGAAACTCATGAGTAGCCGAAACCGGTTTGGCTCAGTGGATAGAGCGTCAGCCTGTGGATTGGGTTTGATTCCGGTCAAGGGCATGTACCTTGGTTGCAGGCACATCCCCAGTAGGAGGTGTGCAGGAGGCAGCTGATCGATGACTCTCTCTCATCGATGTTTCTAACTCTCTATCCCTCTCTCTTCCTCTCTGTAAAAAAAAAATCAATAAAATATATATTAAAAAAAAAAAAAAGGAAGAAGCTCATGAATAACACAGGCATGCTCACCAAACCTGGCGGGCTAGTTATTTTACAAAGAGGAAGAAACCCAGGCATTGTTGCACAAGATGAAAGGTAAGTGTATGCACACGTGTTTGTAAGATGCAGCTCTAGTCCGGAGGCCCACATCGGAGAGAACCATGTGATCTAGGACAGCATGGCAAGTCTTTCTGGTAGAGAAAAGTTCTATGGCATGGCCTGGTCTCCCCCCATTGAAGTGTTTATTAGGAGCTGTAGCTCAGGACTCTCTCCCCTGAGCTGTGTGGAAGAATGGAATGACAACTTCATTTCCTGAGGATTTTACTATGTGGTAAGCATTTTAGAAATATAATCTGTTTAAAATTATGATAATATTTTTTATTTGTTTCTTTGGTTAATCCTCGCCTGAGGCTATTTTTTTCATTGATTTTTAGAGTGAGTAGGTGGGAGAGAGAGAAAGAGAGAGAGAGAAACATAGATGTGAGAGGGACACATCGATTGGTTGCCTCCTGCTCTCACCCTGACAGAGGACCAAACCTGCAAGCCAGGTACGTGCCCCTGACTGGGAATCAAATCTGCGACCTTCGGTGGGTGGCTGAAAATTAAATATTAGTTGTTTCATTGTTTTGTCTTTCTTTTTCAGGGACTCTAATTACAAATACGTTTTAACTTAACAACTGTGTGGTGGGCAGAGGCCACTGGGGATGACTCTGGTGGTCCAAATAGAAATTAGTCTTAACTGGTGGTGGCAATTATTTCTGTATTAATGGAAATGTCTAAAGTCCTTAGGATGTACCCGAACTTATAAACGTTCTAGTAGACATCTCATCCACCCAGTTGAAACTAAAAGAGACACCCAGAGGAGGCCTACTCATGACCTTGACGGACCTTGGGGGATGCCAGGGCCTGGGGAGGAGCCTCCAAGAGTCCATGGCCTGGCTCTTTGCTATGAAAACCCAGACATTGGACTTTACCCTCCTCTTCACTGAAGATAAGACTGGGAGAAGATGTTTTGCACTCACCATGCACAGCAGGGACCCACCCCCTGACTGGTGCCTCTCTGATGGCTACAGTGAGGAGGCATCCCTTATCCACCGAAACGCACATATAGAATGGGCTACAAATAAGTCTGTTGGTTTAAACTACTGGGATTTGGGGGTTATTTGTTACTGCAGCAGAACCGAGCCCATCTGGACTGATACTGCCAGCCTTCGGCCAGTCTTTCTCAGCTTCCCAAACAGCATCCATTATGACACGAGTCTCAAATAATTTGCTTCTGGTTAGAGGGAAAGGAACAAAGTTAGTAATGATTTTTTTAAAAATGAATCTGGAAAGATTCAGTACTATCTCCGTAACTAAGTGACCCAGTTCCTTGGATTCCACCAGGCTCTCTAGAGAATGAGAGGAAAGGGAGGATGGAGTGAGCATGTATCAGGAACCCAGCAGAAGCCACCACCAGCCTTACCCTGTGTGCCTGGGAGGTGTGCTGCACACGCTGGTTGGCAGAGCGTGCGTTACTGCCTTCGCCGTGTAGTTCCTTTGAAAAGTGCTCAATCCATGAATATCCACTTGGCGTATGGATCTTGCCAAATTCCGATTTGGGGTGAGTGACAGATGGGCAATTGAAACCACAGCAAATCCCCCGGTGGGGTCCTGTCCCAGGTGGGTTCCCACTTTCTCCCCATTCATACTTCAACCCCAAGTTGAATCGCAGATTGGGGTGGGAGGAGCCTGGATAATTGCCTGGTTGTTCCCTCCACAGGCAGAGGCAGTTTCAGCATTAGAGCTCAGGTCTGTGGAGGCCCAGCCCAATGCTGTGCCTGCACATCACGGACCCACAGCAATCCAGCAACAGGAAGTGGAGGTGCCAGGAAGTGAAAATGCCCGAGACACAGGCAGCTGCTCCAATGTGGACTGGGGGCAGCTAAAATGAATCTGGATGCAAAAGCTAAGGGGCATAGGCCATCCACTCTTCAAAGGCTCCGCTTTCCTATCTCTAAAATGGTCCGATAGCCCCCACATTAGCCTTGCTTTGCGCATTTACTGAGATAATGTTAGGAAAACTGCTCTCACGGTTAATATACACGTAAGCCTTATTGGAATGAAACGGGTCCTGTGGGGCATTCCTTGTTTCACGGTGCTGTGTGTTACTGTGCTCTGCAGATACTGTGACTTTTCCAGACTGAAGGCAAAAAGATTACAACTTGCTGAAGGCTCAGATGATGCTTAGCATTATTTAGCAACCAAGTATTTTTAACAAGTGTGTACATTGTTTTTTTTTTTTTTTTAAGACTTATTGCACATGTAATAGGTTATGGCAAGCAAGTCAAATTCAAAGGCTAACATGCCAAATAAATGAGGCATGTGGCCCGTGGGCCCCGAGTTTGACATGCTTGGACTCCAGCATAGTGTAAACATAACTTTTACATGCCCCTGGAAACAAAACAAGAATAGTCATGTGACTCGCTTTATTTCAATATTGGCTTTACTGAGGGGTCTCCTAAAGGTCATCAACCCTAAGGTTAGCCAGCTCCTCCTCCTCAAACGGGCCCTATTCCTCACTCCCGCACTGCCCCCTGCTGGGCTGTAGGAGGAAGCGGGACTCGCCTGGGTGATGATGCAGCCATGGGATTGGGCTGCCTGGCTGCTATGCTTTCTGACTTACATGCTCAGCAGGAACTCATCTGTCACGGAGCTGTCCACAAGGAATGGCAGGAGGAGGGTGTGTGCACCACCAGGGGCTGAGGGCCGGAGTCCGGGGCCTCCCAGCTGTTCATTTAACTTTGGATGGATGCAATCAGGCATTTTCCCTGGGCGATTCCCTGATTTTGCAGCAGTGGCGCTATTATGATCCCAGCAGCAAAAAACTGTCCTTATCCCTGCGTGCTGCCACAGAGGTCCCCCCAGCACCGGGAGGCTCTCATCACTCACAGGACATGGCGGGCTGAGGCTCCCTGGTTCCACAGCATCTCATTCAATCCTCATGACAACACAGAGAGTCAGGCCGGAAGTGAGAGCGACAGACGGACTCGGGGATGAACTGTGGCAGTTATATCCCGCAGCCTGGCTCTTATGCCTGGTTCTGCCACCCTCAGTGATCACAGGAACGTTCTTGTCCCCTCTGAGCCTCACTTTCTTCATCTGCAAAATGTGTAGAAGAAAGTCGTCCAACGGCCTTACACTTGTGAACGGCCTTACACCTGTTCTGTGTCTAATTACTGATAGAAGAGGCAGGTACAGCGTCCATGTTCTGCAGATAGGATGGCTGGGCTCAAACAGGTTGAGGGCGCCGGGAATGGGAACTGGGTTTTCTCACCGGACATCCAGTGCTTTTCCTTTGTCACCACCTGCTGCCTTTCCACGCAGTGCACGGATGACTGCGGGTCTGTCTTGTCTCCCGAAGAGGCTGCCTTTTCTATCAGAACAGGCCAGGGGCCAGGTACAGGGCCAGGCCAGGGGCGGGGCAGAGAGAGTGCGGTGGCTCCCCGAGGAGATGAAAATTCCCAATAGCTTAGGAGGGTGAGGTTCGCCCAGGGAAATCCACCAGACATCATGACCCCATAATGCCCAGCAATCCCCCGAAGTGGTGTTCCTTTTGGACAAGGCCAGCGGGATTGAAAGAAAAACCTTCACAAATCCCATGAAGCCAGAGTGGCGGGTGCTGCATAGCTCGGCAGGGCTTGGCCGGCCATGCGGTGCAGCCAGCCAGCCCGGACGAGGTGGCCAAGTCCCCGGAGGTGGCCTCTGTCCTGCCTCCTTTGCTTGTTACCCCATTGTTTATGGGGTGCCCAGGCCCCTCTGTCCTTAAACTTTTTGAGTTTAGCAGAGCAGCATAGAATTGGAAATCAACACACTTCGTCAGCTGATTCAGTGCCTAATGGACAGGATTTTTCCTCTAAGGGACTTGTTGGTTTCAGAGGGGGGAGTCAGAGGTGCATCAGGCATCGGGGAGGAAGTGCAGGGCCCTTGGAGGTGACTGTGCGGAGGTGGTCCTGACGTCCCACTCAGGTAAGGTGATCAGACATTCCGCTTTTGGTGGGACAGTCCCGATTTTTAACAATTTGTCCCACGTCCTGAACATCGCGGGACGCGGGACAAATTGTTAAAAATTGGGACTGTCCCACCAAAAGCGGGATGTCTGGTCACCTTACACTCAGGTGAAGGTTGCCAGGGAGGGTCAGCTTTCAGGGTCTGAGATGATGCCTAGGGAATGTATCCAGTGAGCAAGGACCTTCCTGCTCAGCTGGGATCCTTACGGCCAGCTCTCCCTGGCTCCCCTACTCCTGCTGACCTTTCTCTCTGAAGCACCATTCAGGCCCCTCCACACTCACCTCCAGGTCTCTCGGCATTTGGGAGAAATCAGACAAAATAGCAGGAATCTGAGTGCCGTAATCTGCAGCCCCAGGCCGGCTGCATCTGGCTGCACACAGGCTTTCTTGGGCCCATGCGATGTTGTCAGGGAGCTGGGGAATTCCACCTGGAAGTTCAGACGTCTTTCCGTAAAAGCCAGAGGATCTACGGCACCGAGCTCACAAGCCGAGTGGCCATCGGCTCAGCTGAGCAAGAGGCATCCCCCTTTATCTGAGGGTGAAATTTCAAGGTCATTGGCATTCCCTGCCAGCCCCGGTTCATTCCCTTTTGTTACCACCTCCTGCAAGCATTTTTAAAACACACTTTTTGGTGTTGTTGATTTTCAGAGAGGAAGGAAGGGGGAGGGAGGGAAGATGAGAGGGAAGAGAGAGAGAGAGAAACATCTACATGGGAGTGAAACACCTATCTGCCTCCTGCATGCCCGCTATCGGGGATGTGTCTGAAACCGGGCATGAACCTGCGATCTTTCACGTGCATAGCATGGTACTCAACTGACTGAGCCACACGGGCCAGGGCCATTGTGAGCATTTATTCGCAACCTCTGATGTGCACCCTATGTTTACTCTCCCACATGCTTGCTATTATTTTAGTCAGTATGTGGAAACAACTTCATTCCACATATTTTGCTGCAGGGGTACCTGGTCGCACGTGAGGTGGTGGCATTTTTCTGGGGGAAAGGCATTCTGGACAAGACGGCCTCCTTTATTCCTTCTTCATAAGACGATGACAGTGTTTAGACCCTGGCTTACCTGGGTGACTGGGTATTAGGAAACAAGTGAAAATGTGATAGAGGCTTTTTATTTTTTTATTTTTTAATTTAAAAAAATTTTTTATAAAGATTTTTAAAAATATATATTTTTATTGATTTTTTACGGAGAGGAAGGGAGAGAGATAGAGAGCTAGAAACGTCGATGAGAGAGAAACATCGACCAGCTGCCTCTTGCACACCCCCTACCGGGGATGTGCCCGCAACCAAGGTACATGCCCTTGACTGGAATCGAACCTGGGACCTTTCAGTCCGCAGACCGACGCTCTACCACTGAGCCAAACCGGCTTAGGCTGATAGAGGCTTTTTAGATTGCTGGGCACAACCTTGTTTGTTGATCGTCATAAGACAATCAGTTGCCCTTCAGTTAAGTGCTGGGTATTTTGGGGGACAGGCAAGTCTGGGCTCAGAGTTAAGGAGGTTGAGTCCCACGTCTCCCCTCTCAGTATCGGGGTGTACGGTCTTCAGTGGGGGCGCTTCTACCTCCAGCTTCGCAGTCAGAAACACGAGTCTGTTGTTCTCAGCCTTTCCCAAAGAGTGTTCCACTGAACACAGCTCGCAGAACGTTAACCCATGTTTAACACGCACAGGTTTCCTACGGTCAGCTGATGTGGGAAGTACTGGGATTTGTAACAGTAACAGGCTTCTTTATTGTGGGGCTTCTTAGATATTTTATTTTTAAAAAATATATTTTTATTGATTTCAGAGATAAAGGGAGAGAGAGAGAGAGAGAGAGAGAGAGAGAGAGAAAGAGAGAGAGAGAGAGAGAGAGGGAAACATCAATGATAAGAGGATCATTCATTGGCTGCCTTCTGCACCCCCCTACTGGGGATCAAGCCTACAACCTGGGCATGTGCCCTTAAGTGGACTTGAACCCGGGACCTTTCAGTCCGCAGACCGACGCTCTACCACTGAGCCAAACCGGCTTAGGCTGATAGAGGCTTTTTAGATTGCTGGGCACAACCTTGTTTGTTGATCGTCATAAGACAATCAGTTGCCCTTCAGTTAAGTGCTGGGTATTTTGGGGGACAGGCAAGTCTGGGCTCAGAGTTAAGGAGGTTGAGTCCCACGTCTCCCCTCTCAGTATCGGGGTGTACGGTCTTCAGTGGGGGCGCTTCTACCTCCAGCTTCGCAGTCAGAAACACGAGTCTGTTGTTCTCAGCCTTTCCCAAAGAGTGTTCCACTGAACACAGCTCGCAGAACGTTAACCCATGTTTAACACGCACAGGTTTCCTACGGTCAGCTGATGTGGGAAGTACTGGGATTTGTAACAGTAACAGGCTTCTTTATTGTGGGGCTTCTTAGATATTTTATTTTTAAAAAATATATTTTTATTGATTTCAGAGATAAAGGGAGAGAGAGAGAGAGAGAGAGAGAGAGAGAGAGAGAGAGAGAGAGAGAGAGAAAGAGAGAGAGAGAGAGAGAGAGAGAGGGAAACATCAATGATAAGAGGATCATTCATTGGCTGCCTTCTGCACCCCCCTACTGGGGATCAAGCCTACAACCTGGGCATGTGCCCTTAAGTGGACTTGAACCCAGGACCTTTTAGTCCGCAGGCCAACGCTCTATCCCCTGAGCCCAACCAGCTAGGGCTCAGACATTTTTTTTTTTTTATTATTTTTATTTTTAAATATATTTTATTGATTTTTCACAGAGAGGAAGAGAGAGGGATAGAGAGTTAGAAACATCAATGAGAGAGAATCATCGATCAGCCGCCTCCTGCACACCCCCCACTGGAGATGTGCCCGCAGCCAAGGTACATGCCCTTGCCCGGAATCGAACCCGGGACCTTTCAGTCCGCAGGCCGACGCTCTATCCACTGAGCCAAACCGGTCCCGGCGGGCTCAGACATTTTAATAACTAATGTGCATTGAGAAAGTGTAATAGGCAACTTTTTCAAATTTGTTTGACCATTGAAACTCTATTTAATTTTACAAGAATATCTCGACAGGCACCTCTGGGGAGTAATCTTAGAGGAAACCCAGCAAAGTGCTTATTAAAGTCTCTTTCTGGCTTGACATCAAGGATATGAGAGGCACTTAAATCAGAAAGGGTCCACACGTTATTCCTACGGCAGTTGGTCTTGTCTGTGAATCGCTGAGAACACCAACGCTCCCTAGACTTCAGTGTGTGTCCCTGACAACAGACAAAAGCCTTATCTGTGTGATCTGCAAAGAGGTGGGGGTGTGGTGAGCAGTCCAGGGTGACAAAAGCACCCAAGGAACTCCTGTCGCCAGAGACAGAGCCTGGCAGATCCCGACTCAGACCCCAGCTGGGCTTTCGGCCCCCTGTGAAGTGGAGAAAGCACCCTCCCCGCTCCTGGGTCCCAGCTGCTTCAGCAGGAAGCCAGGGGCAGTAATCACCCATCTCACAGGGTGAGTGTGGATGAGGCACATGCCCTATGCAGGTGGGCAGCGTGCAGCTGCGTCTGGTCAGGCCTGAGTCTCACAGCTTCCCTGTTGCCTAAGAGGGGAGGTCCCTGAAGCCCCGCCCTTTCTTGAAGTCCCTTCTCTCAGGACACAGGAAGCAGCGCCCATCTGCCTAATTCCCTAATGCCGTGGATCAGCAAACTGTGGCTCGCCAGCCACATGCGGCTCTTTGGCCCCTTGAGTGTGGCTCTTCCACAAAATACCACGGCCTGGGCGAGTCTATTTTGAAGAAGTGGTGTTAGAAGAAGTTTAAGTTTAAAAAATGTGGCTCTCAAAAGACATTTCAATCATTGTACTGTTGATATTTGGCTCTGCTGACTAATGAGTTTGCAGACCACTGGTCTAACGTGTTCTCCAGTTCAGGTTCTGCCTGGCCTCGCTGACATCACAAATGGTGACACTTCTCATTTTCTCCAGCCGGCTTCTCCATCCTGGGGGGTGTAGTCCCATTCACTTCCCTGTCCTGGAGTGGCCATGACCTCTGCTGCAGGGAGGAGAAGCTCTCGGTGACCCGAGGGCCATGTGACCTCCTCCTCTCCATGGCTTTGTGTTTGTATACAAACCCCAGCCACCGACCATTGCCCGCTCAGTTGCCTGCCTGGCACATCTGCGAGCCCCATCTCCATCCACATAGTCGGTCCTGCTTTGAGGCCTGCACAGCAGCCACCTGGTTCCCGAAAGCCTCCCTGGCCCCTGGCTGTGAACAGCTCTTCCTCCTCCCATTCCCACAGCACAGTGAGTCCCGCTGTAGCCTCATCGCACTGTCCCTTGGTTCAGTTTTAGCTCCGTCTCGCCTCTCAGCTCACGCACCTTTGCATTGCCTCATCCCCCTGGCCTTGTGGCTGGTAGGGACGTGGTGTTCAGTGAGTTTGGTCCAGGGGCCTTTGCTGGGCCCTGGGGTATAGGGAGGCTTATCAGAAACACAGACCACCCCAGGCAGAAAGAGCTGAGGGCCATGAAATAACGCCATAAAGACGGGACCTGGCCAGGCATTGAGGCTCAGGGAGAGTGAAGGTGAGCAAGAGCCCACCCTAATGACCGGAGGCCAAGAGAGAAACGGTTAGAGAGGGTCCTCTCCTTCCCACCAGGAGGGGTGCTTTTCCCGCGGGAAGGGGAGAGCATCCTGGCCACGGGCACGGGCATGGGCACAGGTTGGCGTGCAGCCTGGCTGTCCATCACCGAGGAGGCCAACTCCTGTCCCCTCTGTTCTTTGAGGTAGAAACACCCTTTCCTGAAATACGGGCTCCAAATATCCATCCTCCCCTCCTCTCTTCTCGCTCGTCTTCCTTCATCCTTTCCCTCATCACCAATCTGTCAAACCTACAGAAGTTTCAAAAGATGCTGAGGAATCGGGCTGAGTCATAGGATGGGGAAGGGAATGGGCTTGTTAGCTATGGGACATAAAACCCTGAGCCTCAATTTCCTCAATTGTGAGCTGAGAAGTGGTATTTCCTTTGCTGGGTATTTCAAGGGTAGCCAGAGCTGAAGGTCCAACTTGTCAGGGGCTGTGCTTCTGGCAGGTGCTCCGCAGCAGGATCCGCTCCCAGGGGATGGTGGGAAAGATCTGTTTCCTAAGACAACCTCCATTCCTAGGCCCCTAACAGTGCAAGGACGCAGGTTAGAGTCCAGCAAGGTCACTTTTATTCTCCTGGGATTGGGCGACACTAGCAAATGCTGAAAGCTAATCCTCTCCTATATAACAAAAGCCTAATATGCTAAGTGTCTGACCCTTTGACCAGTCACTATGACATGCACTAACCACCAGGGGGAAGATGCTCCAACCAGACGGTCAGCTTGCTACTGGGGTCTGGTTAATCAGGACTGGGCAAGACAGGCCAGACACATCCTGGAGCTCTCCCAGAGTTTCTCCCCACCCCAATTGTGCACCGGTGGGGTCCCTCAGCCTGACCTTCACCCTCTTGCAATCTGGGACCCCTCGGGGGATGTCAGAGATCCCCACAGGTCAGGCTGAGGGACTCCACCGGTGCACGAATCCGTGCACCAGGCCTCTAGTGTTTAAGAAATATCTGCACTGTGTCAGGCACTGTTGCAAGTGCTTTGTTTGAATCTGGCCATATAATCTTTATGCTGCTATTGTTTCTAGTCCATAGATGGGAAACTGAGGCTCAGAGTGGTGAAGGGTCTTGCTCAAGGAGACATACAGGCTGTTGGCAGCCAAGCTGCAATTCGAACCCAGGCAGCCTGTGCAGAGCTCCTGCTGGTGAACACTGCCCTGTGCTCACCCCTGGAGTCTGCAGGCACGCTCACCTGTGGGCACGCTCACCTGTGGGCACACTCACCTGTGGGCACGCTCACCTGTGGGCACGCTCACCTGTGGGCACACTCACCTGTGAGCACACTCACCTGTGGGCACACACTCACCTGTGGGCACGCTCACCTGTGAGCACGCTCACCTGTGGGCACACACTCACCTGTGGGCACGCTCACCTGTGGGCACGCTCACCTGTGGGCACACTCACCTGTGAGCACGCTCACCTGTGGGCACACACTCACCTGTGGGCATGCTCACCTGTGGGCACACACTCACCTGTGGGCACGCTCACCTGTGAGCATGCTCTCCTGTGGGCACGCTCACCTGTAAGCACGCTCACCTGTGGGCACACTCACCTGCACAGCTGAGGCCCTCCTCGCAGGACTGCCAGAGCCCCGTGTGCAGCCTGTGCTCCGTGAACTTTCATCCTCCTCCATCTCCCAAATGTACTGCACAGCCCAGCTCTCATTGTCCTTCCTGCCGTTGCCCTGCCCCTGCTGAAATGAATGCAGCCCGCTCTCCTGTGTGGTCCTGGCACGGCCGCTTCGCCTCTCTCCTAACAGTGTCTGCTGCCCAGGGCGGTAAGGGAGGAGGCCAGGGCCAGGCAGACGGGGAGGAGGACCAGTGCCTGCTGCCCCTGGGCCCTGTCTGTGGCTGAGTGCCGTGTGCAGTGTGAGGATGAACAGTGGCCCCTCCTCCCTCCTGGTCGTGGTACCCACCCTTCCCAGCTCTGCCACCTGGCAGCTCACAGGCTTCTGTGATGCTCTCTGGGGAGTCGGTTCACGCCAGCCTGTGGCATCCACGTGAGCGCAGTGGCCTGAGGGGCCTCGTGAGAACGCACAGGGCTGGGCGTGCTCCATCACAGTGCTCCCCAGGGCGTAGAGGTTAGGAGGAACTTCCATTTTTTTAAGTTGTAGTAAAATACAGATTGTGCAATCCATCTCCCACATTGGGAAACTGAGATGCTGTACCCATTCAACGCTGACTCCCCATCTTCCTCTCCAGCCCGCCGGGCCACCACCTCATCACTCTCTGTGTCTATGAATCTGATCCCTCTGGGTATAAGTGGAATTTGCCTTTTTATGCCTGGCTTATCTCACTTAGGATAATGTCCTCACAGTCCATTGTGTTTACTTGTGTCAGAATTTCCTTCCTTTCTAAGACTGAGTAATACCCCATTGAGTGGATGTGCCACGTCTTGCATACCTGCTCATCTGGTGCGAAGTTGGCTTGTTTCCACCTTTTGGCTTTGGTGTGTGTGTGTGTGTGTGTGTGTGTGTGTGTGTGTGTGCGTGCGCTAGCTTTTGAGGGAAGATCAGTGTCGGTTTGGGTGAGTTTCTGGGTATAGTCTCCCCACCTTTGCCCTTTGCACTGAGCAGGGGCCTCAGCGCTGGATTTGGGGAATCCCGGGGCCTGCATGGTTCCCTGCCCTGCCCCTCAAGGAGGGACTTCCTCTTCGATGGGCTTTGAGAGACTCGAGGTGCAGGAGGCCTGCTTCAGGCCCAGATGCCGTGCAGAACAGGAGAGGGTGCCCCACCCACATGGGCACAGAATTCAGCCCTATCCTGGAGCCTCTAAAGCAGTGGTTCTCAACCTTCCTAATGCCGCCACCTTTTAATACAGTTCCTCATGTTGTGGTGACCTCCAACCATAAAATTATTTTTGTTGCTACTTCATAACTGCAATTTTGCTACTGTTAATGAATCATAATGTAAATATCCGTGTTTTCCAAAGGTCTTAGGCAACCCTGCTAGCGGTTCTCAACCTGTGGGTAAGACCATTGGAAAACACAGGTTGAGAACCCCTGCTGTAGAGCCTAGTACCCCTTAAAGGGGCAGTTGCAGAATAACTACAGCCATACCTATGTGGACTCGTCTCTCCCTCTATGTCACTTCATCCTTTTCTCTGTAGTCCCCAAGAGATGGCCACATTGGTTACAGAGGCAGCATCATTAAAGAGTCCATTTGGGGGGGGGTCTTTGCTCATTATGAGCATTCATTGCTAAGGATTAAAACCTTGCCACATGTAGTTTCCAGACTTGCAACGATTTCTATGAAGGGCTGCTCATCTGCTTCTCTCCAGCTGCTCAGAATTCACTCACTCAGATAAGTGGACCACGCTGAGTTCCTGCTGCCCTGCCTCTCCTCCAGTCAGGACGTGGTCCCTGGGCCTCCAGTCCTGGAGGCGGGGAAAGCGTGGCGGGGGATCTGGGAGCTGGGCTGGGAGAGGTGAGGTGAGCAGGGCCACGCAGAGCCTTCCAGAGGCACGGTGAGGAGACCACTAGAGAAACGGAGCTGCCTGGAGAGTCAGGGTAAGATAAGGCAACTTACCAAATAGCTGAGGTCAGGGGACTGGTCAGAGGACGTGGGGGAGTGTCTTGGCTCTGCCATTTACTTGCTGTGTGGCCTTGGGCAAGTAACTTAACGTCTCCGAACCTCGGTTTCCCAGCTGTCACATGGAGAAATATCAGGTCCTCACAGGAGTATCGTGGGGACGAATGAAATCGGATGTTGGGAGAAAAGCTTCTGTAAATGTGAACTGTGAAGGGGAAGCGCACATGCGGTGGTAAGTGGTGGCTCACGTATTCCAGAGAAAGGTCCACCGGGCGAGCTGAGTGATGTGTGCAGAACAAGTGGGCAGTGCAGGGGAGGGCGTAGCTGACTTCCCAGCGAGTTGCTGTGCCACCGTGTAGACTGAGCTCGGGCCACTGATTGGGTGTTTGCCTCAGACCCTGGGTCAGGAGCTGCTCTCCTGGGCCAGGCAGCTGTTTCTTGTGAAGTCTTGGCACAGACAGAGCCCACGGAGGCCTGGACAGCCTCTGCGGCTGGGCTCAGCCCGGCCTGGGCAATCTTAACACCTTAGCAAAACATGTCTCCATCATGAAAATGCCCTCCTCAGAATTGGCTCGAGGCCCATCCTTTCTGCTGGCTGTTCCTCCGCTGTTCGAACCCGAGCCTGCCACGGCCAGGCCTCGGGGGTGGACCCTACGGGCCACTTGGCTTTTGCTCCTGTGCCTCCGCAGGGGACGTCCCAGAAAGCACAGCCGACTTGGGGGAGGTCTGGGAAAACTCTCGCTGCCTCGGGGGGGCGGACGGGGCTGAGCCACGGTTGATGAGAAACGATGGAGAGTCAGTAGATTGGTCCAGCCGGGTCCAGACGCTCTTGACGCGGGGTGGAGAGACTTTGTGCAAACATTTCCTCGCCGCACACTGAGGGATGCGACCGGGGGCTGCCTGCGGTGCATCGTGGGCTGTCAGACAGATGTGCCAGCCCTTGTGAAGGTGCTGCGAGGAAGATGAGGCTGGAACCGAGCAGGAGAGGGCCCGGGAGGAGGACCTCGGGGCCCCGGCCGGGGGTCTGGGTGTCGCCCACCCCCGTCCCTGCCTCCCCGGGGGCCAGCGCGCTCCCCTCCCGTGGGAAGCGCTCTCTCCAGTCCCCTGCGCGGCCCTTCCTCGCGCTGCTGCTTCTGGTTTCCGTCAAGCAAGTAAGAGCGGTTTTCATTATTATTGTTGTTATCGTTATCGGTGGTACGTTCTTTCTGATTACAGAAGCAGTCAAGGCCTCTTGTAGGCAATTTGGAAAATGTAAGACAGTATAAAGGCAATCTAATTCCAGCATCCAGAGGCCATCACTGTGAATATTCTGGCATATTTCCCTCAAATCCTTTCTCTTTGCACTTTTGACACAGCTGAGATGATGATGTAGAAAACGTTTGCATCCTACTTTCCCCTTTTTGTCCTAGTATAATCTTTCCCCAGGTCAGTACGAACTCTAAATAGCATTTAAACTCACTGTATATAACCTCCTGTCTGCTTTCATCATCCTCTTACATGTGAGGGTGTAGGGTGAATGGGTAGCTCTTTTTTTTTTTTTTTTCCTTTTCTTTCCTTTTTTTCCCCTCCTTTCCCTCCTTCCTTCTCATTATAGAAGTATAGGATGTCCATTGTTTTAAAAAATAAATTTATAAAATCCGAAGAGGGATAAATAACAGATGACAGCTCACTGTGATGCCACCACCCAGAGGTCACCCTCATTCACATTTTGGCGCTCATACTTCTACGATTTATTTATGTCTCTTTTTTAAAAACAACAACACAGGATCTAATCATAGCTGTTATCTCACAATATGCTTTTTTTCTTAACAAAATGCACTAAGAACACAGGCTAGCATTTTTTGACCACTTACTATGCAGCAGGTTCGGTGCCAGGCTGTCAGCAGCCCTGTGAGGGGAATTCTTTCATCCCATTTTACAGATGAGGAAACTGAGTCTCGGGGATTAATGCTTGTCAGTAAAGGTAGCTCCATGGCATGAGGTTTAAGGGCTTTAAGGAGGTATTCTAATGTATGTAACCGTTCTCTTTAGTCGGGCATTCCGGTAGCTTGTCTTATTCTCATCTAAGCTGCTGGAACCTTCCCTTTCCAAGGTTCCTGTGCTATCCGGGGCTGCCATGCGAAGAAATCCAGTTCCATTCATCTGAGTAAAGGAGGGGCCTTGAGGAATGTTCTCTTATTCCTTTGGTCCTTATGCACCTCCAAGTCCTAAACCCCTGCTGCCCCCTAGAGGGAGGGCTGGGTACCGGCTCTCATGTGGTCACCAACCAGGCTTTCTCTGGTGCTAGCCCAGGAGCAAGCAGGCAGGACCCCCCTACTGAATTAGAGCATCACAGCTCTCTCCAAGCTGACTCCAGGCCCTCATAGCAGACTGCAGGCACGAGCCCATCCATGGTCACCATCCATGCATGGTGACAGCCTCGTGGTCAGTGTCCAGAACATTTCCGAGGGGCAGGTGACTGCGGCCTGCCTCTAACAGGGCCAATGGGAAGGTTGACACAGAACCCTGACTCTTGCTTCAGTTCTCTATCTCACAGTAAAACTGAATAGATTCAGCTAACTGTCTAGTTTTCTTCACCTTCTACCCCAGTGGTTGGCAAACTCATTAGTCAACAGAGCCAAATATCAACAGTGCAACGATTGAAATTTCTTTGGAGAGCCAAATTTTTTAAACTTAAACTTCTTCTAATACCACTTCTTCAACATAGACTCGCCCAGGCCGTGGTATTTTGTGGAAAAGCCACACTCAAGGGGCCAAAGAGCCACATGTGGCTCAAGTGCCACAATTTGCCGACCACAATTCTACCCACAGCGAGGCACTGATGGCCTACGAGGACCAGGCACTGCTGAACTTGCACTTATCGTAAATCACCTTGCTCAAACCCACACCGAGCCTCTGAGAAAGGACGATTACTGAACCCATTTTACAGAAGGGGAGATGGAGATTCACAGGAGTTAAGTAATCACAGGTGATCATGTAGCTCGTGAGCCAGGAGGCCATTGTGTGCTTGAGGAAATGCGCCCTTTCTTCCCCAGCATCCCTTGCAAGCTGCTGGCATACGGGTATTTATCTGTTCGAACAGCAGACTGCGGGGCCTCAGGCCGGCTTATGCCACTGACAAAGCCGCCCCTTCACCCAACGTTCATAATCACTCATGTGCCTGTTAGCATGTTCCGGCCCCGCTCCGCCACCCAGTCTGTTTTCAGAGCCTCTGCCCTCTGTCTGTCCGGCAGTGTGTCTGTCATCCTGATGGCCCTCCTCCTGGTTCTGTCTCAAAGCCCCTAGTCTTCTCCACATGCTTACATGACAAGGCGTGGTGCAGACTTCCATGCTGAATTTTGCTCTGAGATGCTCTCTCCGCGTGGATTATAAATGACTGTGGTGTGTTTCCTGGCAGGATGTCTTTATAAAAATCCACGTAATGAGAAATTCTCAGGGATAGTTTTGTTTCTAAATTCAAGGAGAGAAATAATTCTGTCGCCCCCTTCTGCCTCCCCCTCCTTACAACTCATTTAAGCTAATTAGCAGTTGCCTTGGGCATCGAAACACAAACTCTTTAAGACTATTCAAGAAGTGAGTTCGTGCTCTTTCATACATGGCTGATGGGATTGTAAGAAGGTACATTTTTAGGTTAAAAAAAAGTTTTATTTGGCTAGGATGATAGATTGGCGTAAGTACGTTATCAAACCCTCTAAAAATGTGTACTTTATGACCCAGAAATTCCAACTCAAGAAATGTCTCCTAATAAAGATGTGCTCATGTGTTTAATTCAGAGTATTTTCATTACAGCATCATTTATATTAGCAAAAAGCTAAAGCAACATAGACGTCCAAAGCTAGAGAATTTAAAAATAAATTATACCACATTCATCCCCAGAAAATGACTGTAGCTGTTAAAATGGTGTTTTAGAAGAATGTATCTCTCAGTGAAAAAGAGGCCCCAGAACAGCACAATTTCCTTTTTGGTTAAAATAAAAAAGAGAAGAACAAGGATGCCCGTGTGCAGAGATAATAACTTCTGAGTAGTAACGTTGGGCTTTTATCTTCTCCCTTTTTGCTTATCTGTAATTTTAATTTTATTTACAATGACATATATTCCTTCTGTGACAAGTAATATTAGAAGATGTATTTAAAGCAAGTCAACAGAAGAATGTTTCCCTGAATCCCTTCTCAGCCAAATTAGTCATTGATGCTGTTATGTAAGCAAGAGAAAGAGGAATCAGACTTGAGCTGGACTTTTCCAGAAGAAACATCACCCGTGTACCTCCTTTCCTCTTTACTGTTTGGACCTGGCTGTGATTGAACTTGGATTTGCCTCTTGTGTCTTAGGACATGCACCTGGGGAGACAGTCAGAGTTTGCCTGGCTCTCCTAAACCCGTGGTCGGCAAATTTCGGCTCTCGAGCCACATGTGGCTCTTTGGCCCCTTGAGTGTGGCTCTTCCACAAAATACCACGGCCTGGGAGAGTCTATTGTGAAGAAGTGGTGTTAGAAGAAGTTTAAGTTTAAAAAATTTGGCTCTCCAAAGAAATTTCAAACGTTGTACTGTTGATATTTGGCTCTGTTGACTAATGCGTTTGCCGACCACTGTCCTAGACTGACTAAATTCAGTGTTTTAGTGTTTCTTATGGTTTGTCTTCTTTTCTGTTTTTGAGCATGGCCATTAGTCATGGCAAAGAGCAGGGGTGGGGGAGTGTTTATCCAGGGACATCTCACATAAAGGACTGGTTTTATTGTCTCTTCCTCAGCCAGGTCCCAGGGAGGGCCCCAAGCACACACACAGCCCTTTAGCCAAGAAAGGTCTTACTTTTATGACTTGGAAGATTCTGGAAGTTTACAATTTATTTATCAACTTCTCTGCTAAACTTATAAAAACAATATAGAGTTACTTATGGTCCCATTAGGATGCAAAACATCCTAACGTAGGGGTGTCGAACTCAATCAGAGAAGGGGCCAAAATCTAAAATCCAGCCTAAATCGCGGGCCGAATGGTTTACTGAACAGTCATAAACTGACAATGTCATAAACTGACAGCGGAGTGCAGTGATGACAGCGCGGTGCGGGCCACATTGCAAGGCCTGGCGGGCTGGATTTGGCCCGCGGGCCTTGTGTTTGACACATGTGTCCTAACGTGTTAATAAACTTCCATTTGCCTCTTGGGCCATTCGCAGAGAGATATATTACTAATGGGGATTCAAAACTCATTAAGAACGGAAACCAAGGGATACATGCCAATTATGTCATCATCAATATCACCATCATCATCATTTATTGGCTAATCTCAGGGTTCCCAACTGGTGTGCTAAGGTGCCCCAGGGCATGCTGTGAGTTCACAGGGGTGCTGTAAGATATTTTAATTTTTTGAGGGAAGCAGCGATCCGTGACATCTGCCAGATGCTGTGTGAATTACTAACTTGAGGTAGTTCATGGTTTCAATATTATATCATGCTGCATTCCTTTCGAAGACGTTGTGTTTGTGCAAAGCTGGGTTTTCTGAAGTTGCTGTGATAAAGAGCAAGTACTGCACAAAAGTCAATGTGGAACCAAGGTGGTGGTGTCTGGTCTGAGTCTTAGGTTTGAGAAGTTGTGCGCTCTCCAGTGGGCACTAAGTTGTTAGGATGTAAGTACTTACTGAGCTGTTTGGACCTACCTGCTTAATAAGTGGAACGCTAGATATTTCTTTTAGCATAAGGGTGCTGTGGAATAATTATTGAGACACCAAAGGCAACAGGAATTGAGAAAGTTTGGGACCCTCTAGTCTAAGAATGACAGTATTTGTTTTTCAAAAAGTTGGCCGTGATGCTCTGAAAGAAATGCAAAGAACTACTCACACATGTGATCATGAGTGCTGTAATATTGCGGGGCGGGGGGGGGGGGGGGGCGGGCAAGATTGGACTAATTACTCAGGAAGTGAAAACTGGCTACTGGTTAAGCTCATAAGAGTTGTGATTTTTGTTTGTTTCATTTGTTCTATGGGTTGTTGTTTTTTCTTGTTGGTTTTGTTTTGTTCAGGGTGTGTGTGTGTGTGTTTGAATACCTTTAGGTGGAGTATTTGCCCAATTTACAACAGTTCCTCACTCCCTATTGTTGTACCTGTCTACTTCGTTCGTTCAGGTTATCTACCTGGTCAAGAGAGCACATGAGTTTGGTCATCCTCATGAGGGAAACAAAGCCTCAAAGCCAACTGATTACCGGGCTGATCTTAGCCCAGATTCCATGTTCATGTCCCCCTCACCCCGCAATTGTGCCTCTGTTTCTTTAGTGGGAGAATGAGGACAATAACTCCAGCCCTGTGCTAGGTAGGGCCTTGTACTCAGAGATGAAAGGCATATCTCAGCCCTCACAGAATGTATGGGGTAATGAAAGCGATGGACAAGTCACTCGCCGATGGCAGTACAATGTGATGGGCCATAGGACTCGGTCAGGTGTAGTGTCAAAAAACACTGGAAAGAAGGCTTACCAGCTCAAGACTTCAGTAAGAGAGGTGGTCAAGGGTGGCCAGGGCTCACAGGCTTGAGTGGAGGCTTGAGTGGAGGCTTGAGAAATGAGTAGAGAGAGAGCTAAGTGAAGACAAGGGTGGGAGAAAGTACAAAGATGAGAAGTTGTGGAAGAGCAGGACTGAAGTTGAGAGACTTGGACTGGGTGGTTGAGTGAAATCTTGAGTCAACAAAGCCAAGGATGCAAGACTTTAGGCAAGAGAGCTCTGCCCTCAGTCTGCCCTGTGGACCTGTTGCTGGAACAGTGGGAAGGGGAGACAGTGGCACCAGGCCAGAGGTGGAGGAAATGGGAGGCAAGGCTGGACAGAAACGTAGGACAGAATGTGGAGGTGAGGGAGAGGAGCAGAGGACAGCTCCTGGTTTCTGGTTTGTGACTGAGACGACAGTGGTGCCAGCACTGAGCCAGTAGGGAAAGAATCTGTTTGGAAGCAGGTAAGAATGTCACTTGACCTTGTATGCCGGCCAATATATACAGTCAACCCTTGAACACTATGGGTTTGAACTGCATGGATCCATTTATATGTGAATTTTAAAAATAAATACCCGGACTGTTTTGATCTGTAGGTGTGAGTCTGAGGATGTGGAGGGCTGGCTGTATGCATTGACCTGCACCGTTTTATTTAGGGGACTTGAACAACTGCAGAGTTGGCATCTGCAGGGGGTCCTGGAACCAGTCCTCCACAGACACCAGAGGACAGCTAGGTTTCGGGGAAATTAAAAGTTATACATGGATTTCTGACTGCGTGGGGTGTGGTATCCAAACCCTAAGCCCATGTGGTTCAAGAGTCCACTGTGTTGCCGAAACCGGTTTGGCTCAATGTATAGAGCGTTGGCCTACGGACTGAAGGGTCCCAGGTTCAATTCCGGTCAAGGGCATGTACCTTGGTTGCAGGCACATCCCCAGTGGGGGTGTGCAGGAGGCAACTGGTCGATGTTCCTCTTTCATCGATGTTTCTAGCTCTCTATTTCTCTCCTTTCCTCTCTATAAAAAAATCAGTAATATATATATATGAAGTGGTACACAGTTAGAAGTTGTTAGATAATCCAATCTCCAAGAAAGCAAAAAAAAAAAATATTCTGTATAACTAAGTTTCTATGGGATGAGATAGTTTAATGTCAAAAAGAAAAAAATCCCAAAGCCTTCAGTAACAGAGCATCTATCTGCCCACTGTCTTTGACTCTGAACCTTCAGGCACCGAGGTGGGCTGGGCTGGGGTGAGGTGGACACTGAGGCTGGGGTACAGACCCCTGCAACTTCTCTGGCCCTTCTCTGACACACGATTGAGTGTGCTGCCCCTCTCTTTGACATCCACATGGTCTTTGAAGCCAGCAACTATTCATCTGGTCAGATATGAAAATTCAGGATGAGCATATTGCATCCTCTTGAGATGTAAGCCTTTCTTAAAGACTTTGGGAAAAAACAACAACAACAAACCTTTTATAGTTGTATTGAAACCACCATGACTAGATTATGGAGTAAATATAAAATTTATATGTATCTTTTAAATAGGACATAAGATGCCAAACAAATTCTATTTCTTGGTGGAAGGTTTGAGAATCATGATATTAGTCGATCACAAGGCCACTTCTGTGCTTGCAGCTAAATAGGGGTCAACACAGTGTTTTCTGCTCAGGTTACAGGATCTCTCCTTGAGGAGACAACTCGAAAGTGGGCTCAGTACAGAGAGAAGTGCCTGAGAGACTTACTCAAAGTACCTTCTGGTAAGCACACGTATTCGTTATTTATGGCTGTGTAACAAATGGTCCCAAGGCTTATTGTCTTTAAACAATAATAAAAATCATTTGCTATGTCTCAGGCTGAGCACATTGGGGATGGCTTGGTTTTGATCTACAACATCTGGAAGACTCAGAGGCTGGGGTGAAATCATCTGAAGTCTCGTTCACACCCATGTCGGTGGGTTGGCGCTGGCTCTCAGCTGAGAGTCGAGCTGGGGATGTGGGCCAGAAAAGTTCCACGTGGCCTGGGCCTCCTCACAGCACATTGGCTGGGTTCCCAGGGCAAGCATGACCACAGGTCAGGTCTCATTTTATGACCCAACTTCAGAAGTGCCTTCTGCCATGTTTGGTTGGTCAGACAATTACAAAGGCTTACACGGGTTCCAGAGAGGAATCTCCAACTCTTACAGTAAAAGGACAAGTGAGATGAGGTACATATACCTGTGGCATCTTTGATGAAAGCCACCTGTCACAGCACACTCACCACCCAATCACATCACTTGAGCCACTGTCATAGATTAACCAGGGAATCTCCTGAATGTGTGCTGAGTGGGCTGGGGGGTCTTCAGTCTCAGGTGGGAACTGAGTCACAGCATTTCTTTTATCCAGGTCTGCACCATGTTCAGGTTCAGGTTTGCTAGTAGCTTGGTCAGTCCACTGCTTCTCCTACCCACATACTGACTCTTTCAGTGTGTCCAGATTTTTTACTTTTTAAAGAAAAAATAAAATTAATAAGGAGCATTGGCTCACTGCCTCTGAGCGCTGGGGACCGTGGCTAAAAGCTCCTTGTCTTCTGGGCTTCCTGCAGATCATTTCACTCAGGCCCTGGAGGCTGACAGACACTGGAAACTCTCCGTTCATTTTCCTGACCCAAAGGCAGTGCCAACCTGCAAGCTGCCCCCTTCTCCCTGGACCGATTCCTTCAGCCCAGGCAGGCAGCAGTCGAAGCTTGACCCGTTACAGGAAGCATCTCCCACTCTGAGGAATACTGCTTTCCGAGGTCTTCATCTCGAGCCCGCTCTGAGCAGCTCAGCCCCGCCTCACACAGATGCTGGGTGCTGATCCCTGGCGGCCAGGTCCGCAAGGTGCCTGAGCTGCTCATATCTGGCAGATCTGCGCTTGCAGGACCCCGAAGCCAGTAACCTTGCTGCTCACCCTGAGATCTAGCCTAGTCAGGAGCAGATGGTGGGGAATGATGCTTGGTTCTCAGAAATGAGGAGCCTGCCAGATAGACCTTTGGGCTCCATCCTGAAACCCTTTCTGTAGCCTCTCATCACCAAGCACTGCCTGCTGTGTGCATCATCCCCTGAGCCTGACGTGGCCCAAATATTTCATAGTAATCTACAGGTTACTATTCAAATGGAGAAACATGACCGACAAGAAACTTCAGTTCCACAGATGCCCTTCCATCTACTGGTCCTTTTGCCCATTTCACAGGAAGAGTTTTCCAGGATCTAACTGGTGAAGGTTTGACAAGTATTTAGTAAGTTATGGAACATAAGGTGCTGGCTGAATCTCCAAGTGTCCTCCTGACCCCGAGTTTCTGTGAGAGTCCGTTCGTGTAAAGTAAACCGAAGTCAGAGTGACGTACACATTGACGTAATTGATGAGACCGCTGCCAGAGGTCAGGCTGGTGAGACAGAGCCACAGTGCTTGGCTGCACTAGCATTCTGTCTGCATATTGTTCCTCATGCTAGACCTTCCTGGAGAGTGGGATGTCATGTTGGTCCCTGTGTCGCTGACTATAGCTTCTGATGCCCGGAAGGTGGGCTCCGGTCTCCCAGTGCCTCTCTCTCCATCAGTGGGCCTGATGCTCCAGCACCGTAGTTCACCCCTCCCTTCTTCTCTCCGCAGGCATATTTTGCAATGGAACCTTTGATCGGTATGTATGCTGGCCCCATTCTTCTCCTGGAAATGTCTCCGTTCCCTGCCCTTCATACCTACCTTGGTGGAGTGAAGGTAATGTCTCATTTTACCAATTCCTGACAGTTTCCTGAAAGGCTGGTCCTCCTGGTAGACCAGCCAGGGAGCAGTGAGAGAAAGGGCTCCAACCAAGAGCTTTTCTCAAGTCTTCGTCTCCCACAAAAGGTTTCCTTCTATGGTTTCCTGTCCGTGATCCAGGAAATCTTAGAAGATTTCCTGTCTTCTGCAATTCTGTGCTGGATGTTCTATTAATATAATTGTCCTCTTTTCTTTGAAATGATAGGGTCCAGGCCTGGCTTCCACAGAATTTGCTGCAGTGAGGGTCAGAATTATCACTATCCTGCAGAGCAGGAAGAGGTGGGGAGAAAGAGGGGATGCTCACATCCATACAACCTCAACCACCCCGGCAATAGCATTGGGAGGCAGTGCTATTGAACTGGTGTTTTTAAGCCTCCTGGGACTTGGATGGAGAATTTAACCCTTAGCTTGCCCTGGTCCTGCTTCAAGGAAGTGACTATTATTTAGGTTGTCAGGATGCTATCCCATCCCACCTGCCCCAGCAAGTGGCCTCTTGGTTGTTTCACTGGAAGGAGGGAGGAACAATGACTGGTGAGAACTCTTTAGCCTTTGGCCAAAGACCATGGACAAATAGGAGCACAGGTGAAATCTTGAGGACTATTCTCAAGAAACATACGCAGTTACAAAATTTCAGGCAAAACAAAGTGAGAATGGGTTTCTGAGAAGGCGAGATGGTGATATTTTGTATTGAATTTCAGCCCAGGAAATGGTCTGAAATTTGGTTTCCAATTTTTGAGGCTTCTGGTGACAAGTGGGATTTTTCAAGGAAGACGCACTTCTGGGTGGGAGCGCTCATGAAACTGTCCTCTGGAATCAGCCCAGGAGACACGAGGATGTGAGGCTCCAGGGAAGGTGAGAGGAAAGACGTAGAGAGCTTGCTGGAGCCTAGGGTTCAGCTCAGGGATGAGTGAATAACATTGCTCAGGGAGTCAGGAGCTCTAAGGTTAGACCCCTCCCACCCCCATTCTACACTCAGACTTTTGGCAAATTGCCAGAGCCCTCAGAACTGCGGTTTTGTCTGTAATAGCCAACACTTAAGTTCGTCCTGAGGAGTAAGTGAGAAGGCACTCACCGAGTCAGTCACACAGTAGGTGCTTCGTCAATGGGAGCTGAAGCTGAGACTGCGTCCAGCTCCTTAAATGCGCCCCTTTTCCCCCCTGGTCTTTAAGGCCCCAATTGTGGGTGGTCTCCTCAAGGGCACGTGAACAGACCACCACCACCAGCTCCACCAGCTCCCTGTTCCTTCCCAAGAACTGAAAACAGAGGTCCGTTCACTTGAAGCAAAAAAGTGATCGCAAATCCAAACGTACAAAGAAGTGGAGTTAAGGCTTAAAACAAATGAGTGTGGGCTTCTAGAATGTGCTAAGGGGGATGTGATTCGCAAAAGGTAAGAAGTTGTTTTTTCACTCAACCTTTTGTGTGTTAAACCTTAAGAATCCAGATGGGTTCTTGCAGTAAAAGGAAAACGTGGAGCCAGCGGAGGGGGTTAGAGAAGTCGGGATGGACAAGCATTTTTGTGAGGTAAGGTTAGAGGGGGAGCAGTGCGCTGAGAGAAGGGAGCCTGAGGGAGGGCGGACACAGGCTGTAGCAGGGGACACAGGCTGCAAGAGCACATAAGACTGAGGATGAGGCAGGAAACTATATGCTACACTAAGGGTTTTAACTTGCCTCTGTAGAGAAGAGTATGTGGAGCTGCTGAAGGTGTTAAGGCATGAGAAGGACACGAGATGTGTGGTGTGGGGAGATGATGTTGGTAGCCGGTGGCTGTTGGGCTGAGGCATGGAGGGGTCAGGGAGGCAAAGCTACTTCAGTGGTTCAGAAAAAGAGATGGTGAGGGTATGGATTCAGGCATAGGCAGGAGGTTGGAGAGAACAGGAAAGCGTTTTTAAAATACCGAGGATAGAACAATCAAGACTTGTCATCATGCCGAGACCAGTTTGGCTCAGTGGATAGAGCGTCGGCCTGCAGACTAAAAGGTCCCAGGTTTGATTCCGGTCAAGGGCATATACTTGGGTTGTGGGCACATTCCCAGTAGGGGATGTGCAGGAGGCAGCTGATCAATGTTTCTCTCTTATCGATGTTTCTAACTCTCTATCCCTCTCCCTTTCTCTCTGTAAAAAATCAATAAAATATATATTTTTAAAAATCAATAAAATATATTTAAAAAAAAGACTTATCATCAGGGGGAAGTGAGTATTGAGGGACAGAGAAGAGTGAGAAATAGAGGAGAGAAAACCATCCCTCATCCACCTGGCCCCCTTAACATCCCTCATTTGGCTAGTAAGCCAAGTCCCTGGCTCCTTTCCTCCTCCACCTCTGCGCCTCTCCCACCCCCACTACTCATCTTTGCTCTCAGCCATTGCTCCCATCCTCACTGGTCCCCTGCCTCAGGTCTGGCCCCCTTCCAGCCACCTTCACAGAGTTTCCTCAAATGCATATTGGATTATGTTGGCTTATCACCAACACCACTAAATGGTGCTCCGGACCTTCCATCTCATGGCCCCGCTGACCTCTCTAGCATTTTCTCCCGTCTCCACTCCAGCCAAACAAACAACTCCCAGGCTCCTACACCAGCACAGCCATTCCTGCCCGGTGCCTTTTCCCACACTTTTCTGTCTATAACCCAACTTTAATCCTTAGCTTGAAACTTCCATTCTTCTAGAAAATTCTTCTGACTGCTCCCCAAAGTGCAATGCCCCCCGCTTTTCTGAGGCCTCTTAGGTTCCTTAGCGTCTACAGCACTTGGTGGCACGTGAGTGTGTACATCTCCTCCCCCTGCTAGACTTGGAGCTGAGTCTCCTTGGTCCGTGCATCCCCAGCACAGAGCAATGATGGCTGATGTGGAGAACACCGTGTCCTGTGGCATTGCTGTCATTCACTCATCCAACAAATAGTTATTGAAGACCTACTGTGTGCTGGCCATTGTTTTCAGTGCTCCGATATATTAGTGACCAAAACCCGAATACAATTCCTCTCCTTGTGGGGCTCATATTCCAACCACAGACAAACAACAATCAAGAAACATCACAGACAAGTAAAGTATAGAGAGGATTTGAGTGTGATGTGTTTTTTTTTATTTTTATATTTGATTGATTTTTTACAGAGAAGAAGAGAGAGGGATAGAGAGTTAGAAATATCCATGAGAGAGAATCATTGATCAGCTGCCTCTTGCACACCCCCCACTGGGGATGGGCCAACAATGTACATGCCCTTAACCAGAATAGAACCTGGGACCTTTCAGTCCACAGGCCGACGCTCTATCCACTGATCCAAACCGGTTTCAGTGAGTGCAATGTGTTTTAACTAAGATGGGAGGGAAAGAGATGGGAAGGTTGGAATGGGCTTTATGACAAGGTGATGCTTTAGCAAAAACTTAAAGGAGGTGAGGGGTTTAGCCAATGGAGGAAGAGTGTTCAGCAGGGAGGAGTTGATGAGTGCAAGTTGCACAGTATTCGGGCAGCGTGTCTGATGTGTTCCACAAGGAGCAAGGAGGCCTCTGTGGCTGGAGTGGAGGGGGAAGGGAAGCAATGGGAGGTTAGGCCAGGGAACATTGGGGCCGGACCCTGCAGGACTCTGTGGGAGACCCTGGGACTCTGACCTGCTTTCTGAGCGCCCTGGGATGAGTTGGAGTGAGGCGTCCCATGATGTGACGACATGTGTTTAAGTTCACTCTGACGGCTGGCCTAGCGGAGGCGTTGACAGGTATTGGAAGGGTTCACAATAGTCCAGGTGAGAGGTGAGGGTGGGTCTTGTGCTGGCGGTAGCAGGAGGTGCAAAAACGGTGGTCGGATTCTGGATGTGTTGGAAGGTAGAGACAGCAGGATGGGCTGATGGACCAGAGGAAGGTATGACAGACAGGAAGCAGGTTGGGGCCAGCCCTCTGAGAGGATGGGTTTGCCATCAGCGGAGGCAGGAAGACCTGTGGGTGGAGCAGGTTTGAGGAGAAGATGAGGAGTGTGGGTCAGGGCTTCTGAGGAAATGTAGAGGCTTTTCTGTTTTTCTTTCCATCCCAAATAAACAGCAAGGATGCTAATGAGTCGTCGCCCCCCTCCCCCCCCCCCCCCCGGAAGTAAAAATCCCTTTTCCCTGGGATTTTCCACAGCTTGGCCGAGGAGCAGGCCTCCCCACGTGCTCAGGGAGCCGACCTTTCCCCTAGAGCTGTGTTTACTTGCAGAGAACCCGGGAAGGGCCTACAGACGCTGCCTGGCTCGGGGCACTTGGCAGACGCTGGTGAACCGCACCGTTTGGCAGGATGACTCCGAATGCTCTGAGAACCACAGCTTCCAAAAAAAAGTGAGTGCCCTCGGCTCAGTGAGAACGTGCCAGGGGCCGAACCGCCCTGCCCTGCCCCAGGCCCTCCATGGCCCTCCATGGCCCTCCATGGCCCCTTGGCTTAGGGGCCACACGGAGAGCCCTCCCCAAGCTTGCCTGCACTGGATTCACTTTTGCTGCCGTTGCCTCTCCCTGGAACACCTCTCCTCAGCTCTTTTGTGCTTCGTCTTCCTTTTTAAATATATATATATTTTTTATTGATTTCAGAGGGAAGGGAGAGGGAGAGAGACAAAAGCACCAATGATGAGAATCACTTATCGGCTTCTGCATGCCCCACACTGATCCCCAGCCCGCAACCCAGGCACATACCCTGACTGGGAATTGAACCGTGACCTCCTGGTTCATGAGTCAATGCTCAACCACAGAGCCATGCCAGCCAGCAGCTTCTCCTTACCATTCAGGTTTCAGTCAATGTCTCCTTCAAAGTGAAGTCTTTTGTGGCCACCCCATCAGGAGTGGCCACCGCACCCCATCATGCTCTGACATGCTCCCATGCTTGCCTCTCTGTGATGTAGCTTCCTCCTTTGAAAGTGGACTCTGTGGTAGCAGGTGGTGCATGGGCCTGAGGGAACACAGTGAGCCCCAGATTCCAAGCTGAGGGTCGAGGGTCAGACAGCCCTGTTTGCTGTCCAGACTCTAATTCCTGGCTCTTCATAGCCAGACCCTTCCCCTCTCTGTGACCCTGCTTCCCATCCACCCCGGGGATAGGATCTATTGCACATGGGCACTGTGAGGATATACATAGACACAATTGTTAACAGACATACAGTTCTCCAGAGAGAACCTGAGCCCTAGTCAGCACCCTTGGGTGGAAGTGAACACTGTCATCAGGGCCCAGAACTGTGACTGGCAGTGGGTCTCCATAGCTGCTCAGCAATGTTCATTGGGCGCACAAGCCAATCCATGCCTCATTCTTCCACCCACACATCTTCTTTCCAGGACTCTATTCTGGAAACTCTTCTCCCCAAACACCTCCTGTTTGTACACATCCCACTCACCTTCCTTCAAAGTGAGAGCCAAAGGTAGCACAGACAGAGGGAAGGTGCTTGGGAATCAGAGGTCTAGGGCCACATCTGGGCTTCTTTCAGCCAATCAGACGTGACGTGCCTCCAAAATCTAGAGTCTCAGGTGGCACAGGGTCAAAGTGGAGGTCCCTAGAGATGCCAACAGAGAGTTAGGATCGACACAGTTGGAAAGGGAGGGACATCACTGAGTAGGCTTCAGGATTGCCCTGTCAGATCAGAGAGAGAGGCAGGGATCAGGCTGGACTGGAGGCAGAGGCAGGGGGACAGGCAGGAGCCATTGCAGGAACTCAGCCCAGGAAAGAGAGAGAGAGAGAGAGAGAGAGAGAGAGAGAGAGAGAGAGAGAGAGAGAGAGAGAGAGAGAGAGAGACACCGAGCAGTGGGGTGCAGAGGAGAGAGACTGGATTTACAGGCTCCTGTGGAGGGAAACAGGCTGGGTGTGTATGAGAAGGCAGAGTCAAGGGCAACAGAAAGCTCCGGTTGGCTGGGGACCTGAGGAGCTTTGAGACCAGGAAGACTCCTTGCCCTTTCCTCTGTCCTGGGTTCTAGACAGTTCACAACCACTTCTGAGTTCTCTGCCCTGATTGCAGACTGCAAACCACACCTGCCCCTGCCCCACGCTTGGGCTCACAATGCCTGGTAGGCATTGCATGCCTGGGCTCTCCAGTCTGTACCATCTTCCTCTCAGACACGAAGAGCCTCCATTTGACCCTCACCCACAGGGAATTCTTTCTAAACCCCTTTTCACTTTATTACCTGATTTAAGTTAACAGAATTCTATGATTCTTTCACAGTTTTACCATGTGACAGGTCACACCCTTACGGTATTAAGATGATACCCCTGGTTGAATGGGATTCAGCTTTTCTCAAGCATCTGTCTTACTTTCTCCAGGAACCAGACGCGTGCTAATTGAATGGCTTGAATTAGACAAATTGTCTTTCTTATCTTCCCTTCTGAACTAAGCTCCTTGAGAACAATGACCAAATCA
The DNA here is from genome assembly GCF_964339955.1 of Pipistrellus hanaki. Lineage (NCBI taxonomy): Eukaryota > Metazoa > Chordata > Mammalia > Chiroptera > Vespertilionidae > Pipistrellus > Pipistrellus hanaki. The sequence continues at coordinate 40,087,063 of NC_140518.1, forward strand.
TAGTTCTATTTCAGTGGTCGGCAAACTGCAGCTTGTGAGCCACATGCGGCTCTTTGGCTTGAGTGTGGCTCTTCCACAAAATACTGTGTGCAGGCGCGCACGTACAGTGCGATTGAAACTTCGTGACCCATGCGCAGAAGTCGGTTTTCGGCTCTCAAAAGAAATTTCAGTCATTGTACTGTTGATATTTGGCTCTGTTGACTAATGAGTTTTCCGACCATTGTTCTATCTGAATAGCCACCACCCTGTCCCTGGCCTAGTACCGGGACGCACTGGGCCTCAAGTAACCTAGTATTGTAAAGCCTTCACATACAGTGGGCACATAATAAATCCTGAAGAAATGGTGTCACTGATTCTGAGTCAGTGGGTGTGTGGTGGAGCCCAGAAATCAGCTCTGGTGCTAAATGGGTGATTCTCATGTGCAGCTGAGGCTAGGAACCGAGGCCTTGGGGAGGATTCACCCGCAGGTGCGAGATGCCTGCTGCTTCCTCTGGACTTAGGTCTGCAGCGGCCCAAGTCAGTGGACAGGGACAACAACACTTTGCAAGACAGGAAGTAAAGATGACTCTCTTTAGAAAAGTGAGGACAAGGGCACTGCCTCCTCCCCTTGGCAAATGGCTAGATTTCGAAGAATTCAAATATTTAAAAGAACAAAAAAAACAAAACCAACTTCTGGTCATGTTTACCTGTGTTTCTAATAGAGGGTTGAACTCTTGCCCAAAAAAGGCTAGTGTTAGTAAATCTCTGTCCTTTAGAGTTTTGGCAAACAAAATATGTTTTCCCAACTGACAACACAGTGGGGGTCCTTCAGCACATTAAAAAGTGCTTTTAAAAGAGATTGTGCATGTGTCTGCACATGTGTGCATGTATGTGTGCACATGCATAAGTATTAACAAGTATGTTTAGGTTCCTTGGTATAGCATTGTGCTTAGAAGTTTTAAATAAATTGTTATCTTGCCTTACTTCAGGCTGTGTCCTTTGCTCTTATAAAAATTCTTCCTATTCTCAAATACAAAATTTAATTCCTATATGTTATAATTTCAATTTTAATGATACATTTTAATTTTTAATATCCTATATAATAAAAGGCTAATATGCAAATCAACCAAACAGCAGAACAACCAATTGCTATGAAGCGCACTGACCACCAGGGGGCAGATGCTCAATACAGGAGCTGCCCCCTGGTGGTCAGTGTGCTCCCACAGGGGAAGAGCTGCTCAGCCAGAAATTGGGCTCATGGCTGGCAAGAGCAGCGGCAGTGGCAGGAGCCTCTTCTGCCTGTGGCAGCACTAAGGATATCTGACTGCTGGCTTATAGGGAGCAGGCCTAAGCCATCAGTCTGACATCCCCCAAGGACTCCTGGACTGTGAGAGGGCTCAGGTCAGGCTGAGGGGGACCCTCCCCCACCAAGTGCACGAATTTCATGCACTGGGTCTCTAGTAACCTATAATATATATCTAAATTGATAGATATCTATTTTTCCAACGTTTTATTTTGAAATAGTCAAACATATAGCACAGTTAAAATAATAATAATAAACACTACTAGATCCACTATCTAGATACAAAATGTATTAACATTTTGGCACATTTGTTCTCTTTCTGAAATTTTTAAAAATAATTCGCAGACATCATGAAATTTTGCCACTAACTATTCCTTATTCTGAATTTTAAGAACATTATTCCATATAGTTATAATGCCATTATTCCAACTAAATAAAATCAACACTTATTTCATCATCTCAACTAATGTTTCATCATACCCATCCCCAGTTTTTATAGCTTTTCTTCCCAGGATCAGGCTCTTCCTTCTGTTGATGTAATTGCTCCCCTTCCCTTCCTCATAAGTGCCCATTGCCTTTGTCTCCTAGTTAGAACGTTATTCAGGCTTCTGGCTGGGTCAGGATGACAGGAATAGATATCCTTTGGATCTCACTTTGAAAAGCCTTTCTATTTTCAGGTCAACATAGCGTAGGTAGTGACAGCCAGGATCTCTCCATGACAAAGGCACATTTCTCCTCTTGTATTTAGTCACTAATTGGCAGGAGGCTACTTTGGTACCATTGTTTACCTTTCTCCCTAACATATCTTCATCAGTGTTCTACCTTCATTGATGATGCGTGCTTGAGTGGATTCAAGCTCTATCAATCCTTCCTCATTTACTAGGTGGCGTCTCTTGGAAAGAATACCTCCTCCCCCTTTCCTTTTTGAATAGCACTATGGACTTACAGATTGTTTTATTCACTTATACCCATTCTTAAAAAAAAAAAAAATCCTCACCCAAGGATATGTTTTACTGATTTTTAGAGCGAAGGGGTGGGGGGGGGGGGGAGGAGAGAGAGAGAGAGAGAGAGAGAGAGAGAGAGAGAGAGAGAGAGAGAGAGAGAGAGAGAGAAACATCAATGTATGACAGGAACATTGTCTCTCATACATACCACCACCAGAGATTCAGTTCACAACCTAGGTACGTGCTCTGACCAGAAACTGAACGGCATCCTTTTGGTGCACAGGACGGTGCTCTAACCACCGGAACCACACTGGTCAGGGCTATTCATACTGATTCTTTTTTATGATAAACTAGAGGCCCGAGGCACAAAAATTTGTGTACTGGGGGGTGGGAGGTGGGGGTCCAACTAAGGAGTGGCTCCTGAGCTGCAGTTTGCCGCTCTGTTGACTAATGAGTTTGCCGACCACTGTCTTGGGGAAAAACACTTAAAAAAACATCTTAATAATGTACTAATGTCTTAAACCTGAAGTCAAAACTTCTGGGTAAGGGTAATGCCTTATGCAGTGGTCGGCAAACTCATTAGTCAACAGAGTGGCAAAGCATGTGGCTTGAGAGCCGCAGTTTGCTGCCGACCACTGCTCTAACCAAGTGAACACACAGATTTCTAGTTTCTTACCACCAGGAATATGCCCTTTTTCCTTTCCTTTTCTTTTCTTTTCTTTTCTTTTCTTTCTTTTCTTTTCTTTTCTTTTCTTTTCTTTTCTTTTCTTTTCTTTTCTTTCTTTCTTTTTTTTTTTTTTTTTTTTTTTTTGCTGGTTTTTTGGTTCTTAGAGCCCACTTTTTTTTTTTTTTTTTTTTCTGTTTTTTTGGTTCTTGGAGCCCACTTTATTGAAAGGCGCGCCAGTTGTGCTGGGGAATTCATGCCTCTGTTAACCCCAGAGCAGCCTTCAGACTTGGATTTTAGCCCAGGGCAACTGATTTTAGACTTCTGACCTCAGCCTGCAAGACAATAAATCATGTTATTTTAAGTTACCAAATTTGTGGTTATTTGTTACAGCAGCCACAGGAATTTATATAAAAGGGCATCTTGAAAAAAAATTGTAGCTGACATCATACTGATTGCTGAAAAAAACAAATGCTTTCCCCTAAGATCTTTAACAAGGTAATAAATTCACTCTTTCCACTTCTGTTCAATGGAAGATCCTAGCCAGAGCCAGAGTACAAGAAAGAGAAGTAAAAAGAAATAAAGAGTTTGGAAAAGAACAAGTAAAAATGTTATTCACAGAGAACATGATCATCTACAGAAAATCCCAAGGAATCTACACAAAGTCCTACTGATATTAACAAGTGAGCTTAGCAAGGTTGCAGAATACTGATAGATATATAAAAAAATTGTATTTTTATATACTAGCAATAAGCAATTAAAATTAAGAAAACAATATCATTTATAGCAGCATTAAAAATATGAAACACATATGGATGAATTTGACAAAGGATGAGTGGTACCTATATATTGAAAACTGCAAAGCACTGTGGAAAGAAATTTTTAAAAAATCTAACTAAAGGGAGGGACATACTATGTTCACGGACTCTAAATTGATCCATAGTTTCAGTGTAATCCAATTCAAAATACCAGCAGAATTTTTGTAGAAACTAGCAAGCTGATTCTAAAATTTATATGGAAATGCAAAAGATATGGAATAGCTAAAACAAACTTGAGAGAGAATAAAAGTGTAAGAGTAACACTAATTGATTTCAATGCTTTCTGTAAAACTATAGTAATCAAGCCAGTGCAGCATTGGCATAAAGATAAATATATAGACTAATGAAATAGAATATAGCCCAGAAACAGACCCACACATATAAAGGAATTTGATTTTTTACAGAAGTGCTATGGCAATTCAAAGGGGAAAGAATAATATTAGCAACAAATTGTGCCAGAACAATCCTATATAATTAAAGGGTAATATGCAAATTGACCGAATGGTGGAAAAACCAGTTGCTATGACACAACTTTTATCCTTACCTCACACCTTGAATGAAAATAAAGTAGAAATAGATCACAGACCTAAATGTAAGAGCCCAATCTATTAAACTTCTAGGAAAAAAACCATAACTGAAAATCCTAAGGCCCTTGGTAAGGGTTTTAAAACTAGGATAGAAAAAGAAAAAGTTCATAAATTGGACTTGATAAAAAACAAAAAACAAAAACTTCTCCTCTTCTACAGACACTGTTAAGAAATTAAAAGGCAAGTCCCAGAATGAGAGAAGATACTTGCAAAACACAATCTGACAAGAGATTTATATCTAGACTATTTAAAGAACACTTACGATGCACAATTAAGACAAACAATTCAATTGAAAAGATGGCCAAATATTTGAACAGATACTTTACCAAGTAAGATATACAGATGGAAAATAAGCACATGAAATTATTCTCAACATCATCAATCATTAGAGAAGTGCAAATTAAAATCACAATAAGACACGGCTACACACCCATTGGAATGGCTAAAATTTAAAAGACGGATTAAATGAAGTGTTAATAGACTCTAGAGCAGCTGGAACTCTCATACACCGCCGGTGGGGATGTAAATTGATATGACTCATTTAGGAAACAGCTTGGCAGTTTCTTAAGGAGTTAAAACATACAGCATACCACTCCACATTCTACGTCTAGGTATTTATCTGAGAGAAATGAAAATCTATGCCCATATAAAAACTTGTACAGAAATTTTTATAGCAATTTTATTTGTACAAGCCAAATTCTTAAAACTACCCAAATGGCCATCAGTAGGTGAGTGGATCAATAAATTGGGGTGCATTCCCAATGGAATTCGACTCAGCAATAAAAAAGGAATGGGCTATATCATGGATGAATCTCACAATAATTATTTGAAGGGAAAAGAGCCTTACAGAAAAGAGTACGTATCATAAAATTAATTTTATATAGAATTTTAGAAAATGTAAACTAATGTGTAATCACAGAAAACAGACCAGTGTTTGCCTGTACATGGGCTGGCAGGAAGAGTGAGAGGAGAGGCATGACAAAGGGTCACAGAACCTTCTGGGAGGTGATGGAAATGCTCACTGTCTTGAATGTAGTAATGAAATCACAGCTATATTCATGTCCAAATTCATCAAGGTTTATACTTTAAACATGTGCAGGTTACCGTACCTCAAGTTTACTTTCACAAAAATAATAAAAGAGTTATGCAGAGAAGTGCAAGACATAATTTAGCAGATAATGAGTATTTACTGTGGGCTTTAAAAAAAACATTGTCAAGATTTTGTTTGTAAATACATTTCGTAGAAGAGCCCACAGCATCTTGATGGTGATATGTACGACGGACTGAAAGAAATGGTGAGATTCCAATGGAGAATCTCACTTAATAAAAACAGAATTTCCAGTAAGTTGTCCTACCCTGGGACTCAGAGAAAATATTCCAGTGTTTTATAAGGTCTTTGTCTAAGAAGTCATCTATGAAAAGTTATTTTAGGAAGGAGACATCCAATTGGAACCTGGTCGAGAGAGAGAGAGAGAGAGAGAGAGAGAGAGAGAGAGAGAGAGAGAGAGAGAGAGAATAAATCACTCTACTCTAGGGACAGCACACCCAGGGGCAAAGATCCTGTCTTTGTTCCCAAGGGACCCTCTTGTCCTGGCACAATTCTTCTATGATATTGTGAATCTTGGTGCACCAATGCTGGGCTGTGGGACCAGCCATGAAGGTGAGGCCCAAGGTGGGCTCTTCACTCATCAAGGCGCCTTGGCCTCTGAGATGTCCCTCACTTGGGTGCCAACAAGGTTGGGTGCTGTCTAAAACCTTTGTGGTCTGGGCACAGAGTTAGGGGTGGAGGCCACAGCCAGCTAGCTTGGTGATCACGGCCGCTCTTCCTCTGTGCTCAGGTGGAACACCACGCCTTGCTGTCGACCTTGCAGCTGCTGTACACTGTGGGCTATTCCCTTTCCACGGTCGCCCTCCTCCTGGCTCTCACGCTCCTCCTGTTTCTTCGGTGAGTGGAATTATGCGGACGTGTGTTCAGGCGTGTGCCTGGAGCTTGCACATTGGCTACCTCCAGAATGCAGTAGGAGACTGGACTGGGTGGTGGCCGGGCTCATCAGAGCTGGAAAGGAGTCTGAGAAAGGGAGATAAATATCAGAGGTCCACTAAGAGCCACAGAGTCACCTGTTACCAAGTGCAGTGAGAATTGGGATCTGGATCCCTAACTCATAGGATAACACATGTGCCCTGTTCCAAAGTCCTGATCACACCAATTGCTACCACAGCCCATTCTCACCACAGAGCAGCCAGAGGTATTATTTTTTCAGCAGAGATTCAGAAACGCCCCAAAGCAGATGCATGAGGGGTAGAGATGGGATTTCAGACTCCAATTAGCTGTGTTTGCTGGTGCCCAGGCACTGTCCTAAGCATGCTCCACGCACTAAGTCATTTAAATCTCATCCTTATCCGAATGAAGCTTAGTTCTAATTCCAGGAGATTAGCACTGTTATTTACCCCCATTTTGTAAGTGAGTTACTCAACTATGGAGAGATTGAGGAACCGGCCCAGGATCACACACAGCTGGTAAGTGATGGAGCCAGGACCACAACCAGGCAGTCAGCGCCTCAGCATTTTCACTCCCTGGTGCTCTCTTTCAGAATCCCAAGCCTCAGTGCATTTTTTTCAATCACGTTTTTTAAAATTCCCAGAGTGAGACATTTTTAGAGCCTCAGGGGCTCTCTCAGTTCAGCCCTTTCCGGAACATCCCTGAGCACATAACTCGGCAGAAGTAGAGTTTGGCAGGGATTCAGGAGACCTGCATGGGGACCGTGGAGACCTGGATGCTAGCTCCAGCGCAGCTCCCTACCTGGGCTCTGCAAGCCCAGGTCTGGCCCTATGTGACCGTTAACCTCAGGGTGGTCCCTGGCTCCTGGAGCTGGGTAATGACCATCTGCTCCAGGGGGAGCAGCTCCTGAACAACGGGAGAATCACACAGCCCGGGCCTACTGCTGTGGGTGACCTCCTCCATTCACCCTCCCAAAGTCTCAGCACCAAGCCAGAGAGAGGAGCGGCCCGGAGCTGCAGGGAGTAACTTCAGCAGGACCCGGGTCTACTGAGTGTCCGTTTGCCTCTGGTGCTGAGTAGAGTAAGACCCCGTCCCTGCCCTGGAGCAGTCCCCAGTCTAGTTAGGGAGAAGGATGCGTAAATGCTAAAGTGCAAGGACCTGCTTCAAATCTGCCTTCAAAATTAGAAAAGACAAAGAGCTCTATAGCAAGGCATGTGCCGCCGAGGGGCCAAGGCTGGCCTGTGGGCCTGTGAGAGCCCAGTGATGCAGCTTTAATCAGCCAGGATAACTCGGAGCCTGCAGGAGGCTCCAGGTGGGCGAGGCCTAAGTGTGTGCCTATGTGAGCACTTCCCACCCATGACCGACTGAATCCTCGCATAGCCCTTGGAGGTAAGCACTCTTGTTCTTACCGGCCGGGGAGCCTGGGAGAGCCGTATGCTGTAGCCTTGGAGTTTTTGGGTTCAAATCTCAGCTCTACCACTTACTGCTCTGGGACTTTGGACAAGTGACGTAACCCTTCTGCCGTGGTCTCCCCAGCAGTAAAGTCAGGGCAATAATGGTGCCTACTCCTTCAGGGGTTAGAAGGAGCAAGGGTACTCATAAGCACCCACTTGTACGTGGCTTGGGACACAGCAGCATAGGTGACCATGGTATACAGGTGTTAGCTGTCATTATCCTGGCGTCACCGTTGAGAAAAATGGGTCACAGGGCAGTCGGGTCACATAGCCCAGGCAGCCCGCTCTGGAGCCTACACCGCACCTCCACCCTGTAGAGGGTACACAGCGGTTCAGGCACTACCTGTTCCTCCTGCACAGGAAGCTCCACTGCACCCGCAACTACATCCACATGAACCTCTTTGCCTCCTTCGTCCTGAAAGCCCTGGCCGTGCTGGGGAAGGACATCGTGTTCCACAACTCCTACTCCAGGCGGCCCGACACCGAGAAGGAGTGGGTGTCCTACATGTCCGAGGTATGTCCTCCCCTGGGGGGTCAGTGCTGGGTCAGAGGGCAGGGAGGGGGGCCAGAGAGGGAGGAGGGAGGTAACGGGGGCCAGAGGCTTTGTGGTCAGACAGGCGTCACCTCTGAGAGTGGGGCGGGTAAGAGAATCAGCAGCAGAAATTTCACTGTGGGGCTACTGACCAGCCTGGGGCGGGAAAGGTATTCTACACTACATAAAGAAGAACTAAACCAGGTCCATCTTTTTATTATTACTGTTTTTTTGGGGGGGTTAATCCTCACCCAAGGATATTTTTCCATTGATTTTTAGAGAGAGTGGAAGGGAGAGAAGGAGAGACAGAAACATCAATGTGAGAGAGACGCATTGATAGGTTGCCACCTACACACACCCCAATCAGGGCCAGGGAATTTGCAACCAAAGTACATGCCCTTGACCAGAATCAAACCCGGGACCCTTCAGTTTGTGGGCCAATGCTCTATCCACTGAGTCCATCCGGCAAGAGCTATTTTTACTACTTGTTAGAGCAGCAAAGCTTTCCCACATTGAAATCTGCATCTGTGGACATGGTTTTCCCTTTATCCTGTTAATGACCAACGCAGTAGCCTGTCAAACTGACTGCATTCCTGGAATAAACCCAGCTAGGTTCTGACACATTGTTCTTCCATTTCTTTTCTTTTCTTTTCTTTTTTTAAAAATATATTTTATTGATTTTATACAGAGAGGAAGGGAGAGAGTTAGGGAGTTAGAAACATCGACGAGAGAGAGTCATCGATCAGCTGCCTCTTGCATCCCCCTACTGGGGATATACCCGCAACCAAGGTACATGCCCTTGACCGGAATCGAACTCGGGACCCTTCAGTCCCCAAGCCGACGCTCTATCCATTGAGCCAAACCCGTCCCGGCTGTTCTTCCTTTTCTGTTGCTGGATCCCGATGGCTAGTACTGCCTTTGGTTTAGCATTTCTCACCCACATTCGTGAGTAATTGTTTTTTCTTATAATGCCTTTGTTAAGCTTTTGGATAAAGTTTATGCTGATCCCTTAAATCGGACTCGTTCCCTCTTTATCATCTGGTGGAGTTGATTTAAGATGACTTATTCTTTCTTAAACATGTGATAGATTACACCAGTGAAGCATGTGGGCTCAGAGTTTTGTTTATTGGGAGGCTTTTAATTATAAACTAATTATATCTCATGTTTACATTTTATATTTCTTCTGGTGTCACAAGGTAAAATTTATGGTTTTCTAGGAATTTCATCTAATGTTTTAAACTTATTGGCACGATATTGTCCATAGCTTCCTAAGATCTTTTAAAGGTCTATTGCGTCTATAGTGGTGTTTCCTCTTTCCGTTCCTCGTATGGATCATTTGTAGCTTCACCCTCTTCCTCTGCTCCCTTTATTGTCTTTGCCAGGAATTTCTCAGTTTTACTGGATTTTTCCAAAACTGAATTTTGGGCATTGTTGATTCTCTTAATTTTATGTTCTCTAGTTCATTAATTTCCACTTCCATTTTTATTATTTTTCTACGTACTTTTGTTAGGTTTATATGCTGTTCTTTTTCTGACATAATATTTAAGGTAATTGATTTTCAGCTTTTTGCTTATTTAATGAATGCATTTAAGGCTGCATGTTTCATTCTGAGTGTGGAACTAGCTGCAGAGCACACATTTTGATATTCAGTAGTTTCCTTTCATTCAGTCCAGAAGTAGGTTCTAGTCTCTATTATCATTTCTCCTTTGATTCATGAGTTATTTAGAAGTTTATTTCCTCATTTTCAATCATAGGCAGATTTTTTGTGGTTGTTGATGTCTAGCTTAATTGAACTGAGATCAGGGAATAAACCCTTTAACTTCCTTTAGGGAAGTTGCAGATGAGATTCCCCTGGTTTTGTTTGTCTAAAAATGTCTAACGTGTCTAGGAAGAGGCTCGGCTTTGAAACCTGCAGGAAACATTCCTTCACATTTTGAGATTGTGGTCACCTCTCTATGATCACCTCTGTGGGGAGCAAAGAGGAGGGTTCTGCCCAGAGAGGCCCCTCTCCACCCTCCTGTGGTCCGGATCCCGGGGGAGCTGGGCCCACCTGGGGGCGCTCTGTCCTCCGCAGATTTCCGCCGCCTGCCGCTCGGCCCAGGTCCTCCTGCACTACTTCGTGGGCGCCAATTACTCGTGGCTCCTGGTGGAAGGCCTCTACCTCCGCACGCTGCTGGAGCCCACGGTGCTTTCCGAGAGGCGGCTGTGGCCCACGTACCTGCTGGTGGGTTGGGGTGAGTGATGTGGACCCCGGCCCTTTTTTCTGGGGACTCTTCGGATCATGGGAGCCCAATGGAGCCTTTGGTCAGAGTTAGGCACCCAACTGGAGAGTGCAAACAGTGCACACTCACACACAAACCCAATGCACACCTGCAAAAAATTGATACAATCATGACATTCCTCCTACCCTGTCCCCAAACTGTCTTGGTCTGCTCGGGATGTCATAACAAAATGCCATATACTGTATGGTTTATACAATGGACAATTACTTCTCACAGTTACGGGGGATGGGACGTTTGAAATCAGGGCGCCAGCAGGACTGAGTTCTGGTGAGGGTCGTCTTTCTGGCTTGCAGACAGCTGCCTTCTTGCTGTCTTCACATGGTGGGGGGTGGGAGGTAACGAGAGAGTGCACACAGCTCTGGGCTCTTCTTACAAAAGAATTGATTCTATCATGATGACATCCCTGCCTCCCCAACCTCTTCTAAATTTAGTTACCTCCAAAGGTCTCATCTCCAAATATTATGCTATTATGTTGGGGTTATGGCTTCAACATATTAATTGGGGGTGCGGGGGAGGGAGAGAAATGATAACACCAGCTAAGTCTTCAAGATGAGGCCTGGAACCCCTGCTGCCATAGCACCTGGGGATCTGAGACTGCAGAATTCAGAGGAAATGGCCAAGCCTTCAGTTTAGAATAGTTTGGTTAACGTCTCTGAATTGACTGCAAGCTGCTTTGTGACCTGAGACAAGTGTGTCCTCTCTGCTTCCTGGTTTGCTGACAATGAAACAATGGACGGGCTGTGCCACGCCAGGTCTATAGCCCTCACAGCCCACCGTGCTACGATGTTCGGGCTATTATCAGAGTTAACCACCAGTGCTTGGCCCATCAGACTGGGGCAGATACAGGTAAGTTTGGCCAACCAGCAACTAACTACACTCTTCTGTTCTCTCCCCAGCCTTCCCACTGCTGTTTGTTGTGCCCTGGAGTATTGCCCGTGCGCAGCTGGAGAACACAGGGTAGGCAATTCATCTGTTTTCTCACTTCCCTGAGCCAGTAATTCCCAAATATGCCCAGACACAGGGCTACACGCCATTTTCCCCAGAGACCATCCACTCCCTTCCATTTTGGCCATCTAAAATATACCTAGTGGGGGACTGGGTGGGAGTGATGGTGGGGGGATTGGGCAAAAAGAAAAATAAAGGGGAAAAAAACTCATGCACATGGACAACAGTGTGGTGATTGCCAGTGGGGAGGGGGAGGACAGTATAGAGGGGAAAATGGTGATGGATGGAGACTTGACTTGGGGTGGTGAATACACAGTACAGTGTACAAATGATGTGTTGTGTGCACCTGAAAGCTGTATAATTTTGCTAGCCAGTGTCACCCCAATAAATTCAATAAAAAGGAAAAAAATAAAAATAAAGTATATTAGGAATGTGGATAAAAATAATATTAGGAATGTAGATAAAAATAATCAAAGGTTTTCCTTATAGTTTATTAAGTTATGCCTGCAAATTAGCACAAAATTAGCTAGAACAAATTAGAAAATAACACAAAAATTTGCTGCATATCTTATCAGTGACCTGAGTATATAAGCATACAGGTATAAGAATGGTTATTGCGTCCTAATTCAAAGTGGGAGGAATAAAGCAAAGTGGAAAGGATAAAAGTGTCCAAAAGATTCAAAATTCTGGTTATAAATGAAAAAGTCCTGTGGATGTAATGTACAGCATGGTGACTACAGTTAACGTAACTTTATTGTGTATTTGAAATTTGCTAAGACAGCGAGTCTTAAAAGTTTTCATTAAAAGAAAAAAAATTATAACTATGTGAAGTGATGGATGTTAACTAGACTTATTGTGGTGATAATCCTATATAATAAAAGCTTAATATGCTAAGTGTTTGACCATTCTGTTGATCGTTTGGTCAACTGCTTGACCAGTCACTATGATATGCAAGAGGGCAGATGCTCTGACTGGTAGGTTAGATTGCTGCTGAGGTCTGGCTGATCAGCATCTGGGTGAGAGGGCTGGACATGCCCTGGAGCCCTCCTGCTGTCCCTCCCTGCTGGTCAACCTCCCACAGCACCTTCTCAACTGGCCAGCCCCCACTGGCCCTGATTGAGACTGTGCAAGATGGCCCTGATTGGCCCTGATTGCCAGCCAGGCCAGGGACCCTACCTGTGCATGAATTTGTGCACTAGGCCTCTAGTTTCACTATATTTATATAGTAAGTCATCATGTTATACACCTGAAACTAATATAATGTTAATATGGCAATTATATTTCAATTAAAAAAATAAAACAAAAAACCCAAACTAAACAAAAAGACCCTAAACATCCATCAAAACAGGAATTAATGAATAAATTGTTACTATATTGCGGAATATTATGAGACTACTGAGAAAACATGTTAATTCTATGTCTTCTGACTTCTTGGGGCTGAATCTCAATAGCACATTGTTAAGGCTGTTGCTAAATAATGCTTATCATGTGATCCTTTTTTTTTCTCTCCAAATAATCACCACCAAAAAGTCCTTTATGAATTAAGAATTTACATTTCTATGACCACAAGACAGGTGTAGAAGGATATACAACAAGTTTAGCATTGAGGAGCACTTTAGTGGTTAGAAAAGTCAACACTACTGTATTGATAGGAATGAATGTGAGTCCTCTCTTCTTCTCTTCCACCTCTCAGGAGAATGGGCTTGAAGGTGAGTCTTGAGTATGAGCACCCTTTTTCCAGAGGTCATGCAGCTTTTGCATTCAACCTTACCTCGATTTAAAGTCTTCTTCTACTGTCTGCTCTTTGCTGTAGATGCTGGGTAACCAACGAAAATAAGGGAATCTGGTGGATCATCCGAGGACCCATGCTGCTTTGTGTAGCAGTAAGGACAATCCCATCTACCCATTTCCCCCCTCTGAGCTCAGCAGCTGTGGAGGACCATGCCCCTCCCCACCACCAAATTCTCTGGCTCAGAAAGAGCCTGGGCCAGATCCCTTGAGAAGGAGATGCTGAGCTGTGAGTAAGATCTGCTGAATGAAAAGGAACAAATTAGCAACTTCACTGTCTTCTGGTTTAGGACCTAAGTTCAGGGTTATATACGTGCCTCCTTCTCTCTGGGTCTTCAGACATGCCCTTGGTAAACAGTTATGATGGAGATACAAGGTGTATCAGCCATGGGCAAGCCCAGGAATAGCGTTGGGTTTTAACACCACTAGTAGGAGGGAGGGGAAATCCAGGAAGCTTCTTTTAGGGAGGAAAACATAGAATCAATATTGACCCAAAACTGTGATGGGCGTTAGAGTCAGGAGATGCTTCTTCTATGAGACCCTGAGGAGGAAGAGCCTGTATTCCATGTGGCCCAGGATTTGGGGGCTGGGGAAGGAATGCTTGGCCCAGAGTCCTAAAGCTCTCTTATGTGGGAGAGAGAGAGAGAGAGAGAGAGAGAGAGAGAGAGAGAGAGAGAGAGAGAGAGAGAGGGAGAATGTGGTTAAATAGACAGATACAAGATGGAAGCCATCCTTTTGAGGACCTAGCCTTAGAAGACACAGGGCATCATTTCCACCACATTTTTTGTTTTTGTTTGTTTAGATGCAAATAACAAAATCTAGCTCACACTTTAGAGGAAAGGGGACATTAGGCTCAGCCTCTTGGTGGGAGAGGCTCAACAATTTTATAAACATATTTTAAAAAGTTTCTACCAAGGCTGATAATGAAGAGCTGACTTTTCCTAGTTCATGCAGTTGTGGAAAGTAGTCTAGATAGTGTAGAACATGTACTTTCCAGTGAATTCTGTGGCAGCAACAGGATCTCAACTATTGCCTGAGTTCTTTACAGAAGGGGGCTGTGGCAGTTTTTGTGAAGGGCAGGGAGGTTTGTAATCGGAGAAATCTAGACTTAATTACTCAGTTCTTACTAGCTGTGCAACCTGGGAAACTGCACTTGACTCCTCTGTGCCTCTGTTTTCTCATTGTGTCATGTCATAGTTTGGCTTCCTCAGAGGGTTATTGTGAGGATTAAATAAAGTAACGCATGGACAGTTAGCCACTGCCTGGCATGGCTCAATAATCATTAGTTAATAATGATAATGTACATGTCCATCTGCCTTTCTCGGACAACTGTAGTGGTGGGCATTCCTGAGGCAGAAGAATAAACAAAATGGCTTTTCAAGATCCTTCCCAGGCTTTCGGTGGAGGTGGCCTTAGGGAGAGTGGGGTTTACTGCAAGCTCTTTCTACCTGACTGCTGACAGCCAAGTTGCCCCTAGTTTACCTGGACAGGGATGTGATGACCAGGCCCAGGGTGACCTCGGTATTCATAGACACTTGGACTCCATCACTTACCCTTGTCTGTTTTTTCCCCAAGGTCAATTTCTTCATCTTCCTGAAAATCCTCAAGCTTCTTATTTCTAAGCTCAAAGCCCATCAAATGTGCTTCAAAGATTATAAATACAGGTGAGTAGCCTGAGGTCAGTATCCAGTAGTCTAAGACTATTTTGACCTCTCTGGCTGTTCTGGCCAATGCCTGGGGGTGTGCGGGAGGGAATAGTTACGAGATGGAATGAGTATGTTTATCTCCTAAGGCCATGGTCAGCAAACTTCGTCTCTCAAGCCAGATGCGGCTCTTTGGCCCTTTGAGTGTGGCTCTTCCACAAAATACCACGACCTGGAGGAGTCTATTTTGAAGAAGTGGCGTTAGAAGAAGTTTAAGTTAAAAAGATTTGGCTCTCAAAAAAAAATTTCAATTGCTGTCCTGTTGATATTTGGTTCTGTTGACTAATGAGTTTGCCAACCACTGTCCTAAGGCTAGAGTATCTGGGAAAACCCCTCTGAGAAAGGAGTCATGGGATCCTGTAGGGCTTTGCCAATGGTGAGGACTTTCTGGCCCCATAAAAATGAAGTAAGTGGTGAGTTGTCATGGGCACACACTTCCCCCTAGTAGGAAACTATTGAAATGCTCCTCAGAATGGCTGCTTTAAGGGAAAGGAAAGAGTCACGTGAAGGGAAGTTAGTCACCTATCTTTGGGAGGGATTTGAGGTCACAGAATAAAAGACATGTTCATAACTCAGAAGAGAGTAATTGGGTATTGTTGAAACCTTGGGATAGAAGACCACAAACGTTTGAAGTCCAAGGAAATACATTCAGCACACAGTCACTCTTCCTTTGTGACTTGCCTTTGCTGTGTCCCTTCTGCTTTCCACCATGACAGTAGTCCCAGTTCGCAGCAAGTCAGATCACAGGTACTGAGATCTGCATTGCAGGAGATACAAATGAATGAATGAATGAATGGATGAATAAGTGGCATAACAAGATCTCTCTTTCCTTTTCCAGTTACTCTTTACTGTCTATGAGACTTGTCCACTTCAGCAGGCCCTTGCGAAAGGACTGTTTTTAACTCAAAAACTAGGGATTCTAGTTCGCATGGTAGGACAGAGGTGGGGGTGTGAGTCGGGATGGCTATAGCTCTGTTTCTCACTCTCCTAAGGCCAAAACGGGGCCTAACTCAGGTGTGTGGGCAGGGAGTTTTTCCATTTATTTGACAAACAGTTAATGAATGCCTCCAATGTGTCTGAAACTGTGCTGGGAACAAAAGGGAAAGGCGATGTGGACCCTGACAGCAGGAGCACACACTAACTTGCCAAGTACTGGGACGTTGGTGTGGAACTCGAGTCAGGAGGGCTGATGCTGGCCATGACCTCAGACTCACCGATTAACCTTGGGCAAGCCACCTGGCCTTTCTGGGCTTGTTTTCTGGTGTGTAAAGTGAGAGTCCACACCAGACCCACCCTCTCCTCATTGTGAGGATAAAGGAGGCCATAGACACAGGTGTTCCAGTCCAATTAGATGTGGTGAGTGGTATTTGCCCAGGATTCAAACCCCGGATCCTACCTACCTCCAGGAGGTCAGAGGAATAAACCACATGGTTCAGGGCTGGGCAAACAATACACTGTAGTTGGCCCAACTATTTAGCAAACACCCTAGCCCTGGGCCACTTGTGCTGGCCTGGACCACACATAGCCTCGCTGTCTTTCTTGGTGCCTCTGATCGAGCCTCCAAGTGGCTGACAGTTGCTTTGGCTCTTTTCCCAAGGCCCAGCCTCTCTTACTACCCTCTGAGGGGGGAGGCCCCAGGCCAAGAGCAGAGCTGCTCTAGTCTCCCCTGTGCGGGTCCATTCAGGGGGACCAGTTCTCTCATGAACACCCTGGAAATCCCACTGAGGACAGCATTCCCTGAAGACTTTCCACAAAGGCCGATTGCCACCCTGTCACTTTGTGTCCCCAAAGCCCATCATGTACCACTTGGTCTCCGTGCTCCAGGCCCAGAGCGGTCCTTCCAATAGCTTTCTATCCGGGCCGCTCCTAAGCATCTCCTAACACTCCAGAAACACAGGCTGGTGAGCTCCACTGAGGTTCTGACTCAGAGAGTGAGGGGTGGAGTCCCATCATTGGGCTTTTCACAGTTGACTTCTCCAGGACAGTCTGATACACACCCAGAGGTGGGGCACCAGATCAGATGCTCTATGGCCAAGGTCAGCATACTCATTAGTCAACAGAGCCAAATATCAACCGTACAATGATTGAAATTTCTTTGGAGAGCCAAATTTTCTAAACTTAAACTTCTTCTTATGCCACTTCTTCAAAATAGACTCGTCCAGGCCATGGTATTTTGTGGAAGAGCCACACTCAAGGGGCCAAAGAGCCACATGTGGCTCATAAGCTGTAGTTTGCTGACCACAGCTCTAGCGAAACCAGGTCTGGAATTGTTTTGTCAAACCATGGCAAATGTGTTTCTAAGCAGCCTTGATAACCCTTTCCAAGGTCTCCCTTGGAGTTATCCAAGATAGTAGTTTCCAAACTTTTCTGATCATGCATCTCTATTAGTACAGAAATTGTGAGCATGACCCTCATCATATATATACACGGCCTGTGGAACTGTTACATACATTATAACATAAACCAAAAAATAGAAATTGATTAAGAATGGGTAAACATTGATATACATAGAATTTCTACTACCTTCTTTAATTATATTTTCTTCTAACACCAAATGGACCACCTTGCACAGCACTGGAGTGTGTCACCCCATTGGGAGCCAAGGATGGAGAGAAGTGTAAATAAAGATACTGGGGAGGCCCTGATGGCTAAGCAGTGATTTAGGACTGGCTATTTGGGGGCGAGAAAGAGTAACTGTGCCTGACGCACACTGTGTGTCTGGAAACTTCTTTTCCCTTTCCCCCACTCTTGTATGAGGAAAAAGCTTGAAAAGAGAAACATGTGTTTGTGCCTATCTGGAGGCCTCCCAGGATGAGACACGTCATCTTGGCAAGTTTGCCACCACCTGGGACTGTACTGGGGACCGATGAGTGTGCCCGAGTGGCTGAGACTGTGCAAGGCTGACTGATGCCCCCTGAACTCACAAGAGACTAATATATAAAGCAGACTACACGACTATTTATTCATAGAGACTGTGGAAGGTGGGGAAGGGAAAAACTTTTAGGAAGTCACTCTCAAGAACTGATCCCCCTCCAGGAGTCTATTTTAGGAAAGTGGAGACTCCTTCTAATGCCCCCAGTCTTTGCAAAGTTGACACCAGAAGATCCAGAAACACAGCTCAGTCACTAGAACATTATTGGTGATCACATCATCCAAGTAGAGTAATTGGTGATGAGGGATCCTTGATGGTGGCCCGAGAATCCACCCCTGTCCTGTGGTCCCACCTACCTGGTGAGAGGGAGGCTCCCTCCTCCACAGAAGACCTCCTGCTTTTCTGTAATATTTCCTGCCATTTGGGTCGGCCATCTGCTTTCTGTTTACTGACTTTCAATTGCAGAGTTCAACGGAATTGATCAGCTTGTGCTTATTCATTAGCAAAATGTCAGGGCCCTATCTCTCAGGACACACCCAGGCCACCTTAGCTTATGCTCTGGGCTCGTGAATCCTACAGCAGCGATGATCACGCTTGCCCACTTTTCTCTCCAAGCAGGGCTAGCCCTCTCATTTCCAAGTTCTGAGAGGGCTGCTTCCGGTCACCTCATGAGCCATCAGCACCCCAGTTCACACTGCCTCTTCCACGCTGGAAGGTTCTCCCCAATACACCCCTTCATGTTTGTTTTCTCTGAGAGCCCTCTGCTAGGGTACAGAGAAAGGGGGCGACAGGGCCTCGTGCATTTTTGTACAAACTCCGGTAGGGACAGTTCTACCTCCAACTTCCCCAGATTTTGAGAACTTTTAGGAAGTCACTCTCAAGAACTGATCCCCCTCCAGGAGTCTATTTTAGGAAAGTTTAAACTAAACACACTTAAACCTTGCCAAAGAGGCAAGCTGCTAGGACCTGGAGAACCTTCTGTAGGCCCAGCTCTCATTTCTAGGCTTCTGCTCCTCACGTGGAGGCAACTGTAACCAGCTCCTCAGCCTGGGCTGGGAGGGGCAGCTGAGCCCTGCCTGCGGGTGAGCAAGGCCCTGGGATGCCGACAGACACCCGCAGACCTCGGCGTGGTCAGTGATCTCTGTTCTTGGTGGTTCCAGCATGGCGATGGCTCACTTCCTCCAGATAAACCGTCTTAACCATCCATGTGATGGGTGGGGCAGAGCGCTTAATGGATTTACAAAGGAGAATCATTTAGCATGTTAAACCCCAGAGTCCTTTCTGAAAGGACTTTCTGGTGGGCAAAGATGAAAAATATCATAAGTGGAAGTAAAATGGATCAAAGTCATTGAAGTTGTAAGCAACTTGAGGGCAGGGATGGCTCTTTAAATATAAGGATAGCTAAATTTTAGTGACCATTCATTATGTAGTTAATACCATTTATTCTGAGGGTTAATCCTTATGATGACATTTCCAGTTATTATTATTAGCAATATTTTATTTTTATTTCAATATTTTATATTGTATTATTATTATTTGTATAGTTTCCATTTTTACCAATAAAAAGGTTAAATAATTTGCCCAAGGTCACACTGCTAGCAATTGGTATGGTTGGGATTTGAACCCAGGCCTTAGTTACTGTCCCTGCTGGGATTTGAACCCAGGCCCCAGATACTCTACTGCCTTTGACCCTACCTCCTCCTTCCCCACTGTAAATATTTATTAAATAGTTAGATGACTGCAATAAACTAAGCCATTTGGTATGGTTGTTTTTAAAAGATTTTAAATTGATTTTTAGAGAGGTCATGTGCCCTGACCAGAATCGAACCTGCAACCTTTCAGTGCACAGGACGACACCCAACCAACCGAGCCACACTGGCCAGGGAAAAATAAGTAACTTAAATAAACAAATGAATTAATTTGGAAAATAAGCATAGACCCAGTTCCTAAGAGTAAACTGCAATAAATATTTATGAATTTTTATCTGAACAGGAACACAAATAGAACTTTGCCTAAGGAGAAGTTAGATGAGGTGAGGTGACACCCATCCCAAGAAGTGGGGGTTACTAAAACACCCCAGAACTTTATAAAGGGTGGTCATTCTTTAGAAACCATCCCGTGCTAAATGTGGGGTCTTGGATTGGATCCTGGTTGTGAAAAGAACACTAGTAGAAAAACTGCTGAAATTCTGGTAAAGTTTGGACCATAGTTATCAGTCCCATGCCATGGTGGGTTTCTCAGTTTTGACAAATGTATGTGATTTCTGTGAGATTTGAACATTAGGGGACACAGAGTGAAGGGTATCTGGGAACTTTCTGCACCACCTTAGCTACTTTTCTACACATGCAGAATTATTCTGAGATAAAAAGTTTATTTCAAATTAAGGTGACCAGACGTCCCGCTTTTGGCAGGACAGTCCCGATTTTTAACAATTTGTCCCGCGTCCCGGGGCATTTTAAAAAAGCCCCAACCTTTGGAAAGATAATCGGGGCTTTTTTAAAATGCCGCCAGACGCAGGACAAATTGTTAAAAATCGGGACTGTCCCGCCAAAAGCGGGACGCCTGGTCACCTTATTTAAAATACAATGCTGGGGTGGGGACGGGGTGGAGGGGCTTAATGGGGAAAAAGAGGGGTTTTCCTCAACAATAAAGATTAAGGATACTTTCAACAATAAAGATACAAAAAAACCATAATGCCCTAGCAAGCTCCTAAGAATAAGTTGATGGTAAGACAGGGGTCCCAGGGTAATGTAACCCAGAGCAAACGTCGCAAACTCAGACGCTTGCGAGGGCCCAGCAGGCAGGTTGGGGGTTGGTAAGCATGGTCCCTCTAAGAGAGACAGCCACCACCAGGCTGTAGCTGAGGATTGCCTGATCACCCCATTTAGGCCTGATCACCCCATTTTTTTCAGAAGCTGGAAATCTGGACATCATTGCTTAAAGCCTCCTTATCAATAAAAGGTGGTTTCAGCAACAAAAATCACTTCCTACAGCTCATGTTGCCACTGTGCAACCTCCGAGCTAGAGGGTTTTAAAGCACTCCTGGAAATTCAAAACAACAACAATAAAAAAAAATCTCTCTCTCTTTTTTTTAAATATATGCATATAATGCATATTTATTTTTTTATTTTTTTATTTTTAATATTTGTGATACTTGTAACAAAGAGTTAATGTTCTATTTTATTTTTTTATTTTATTGATTTTGTCCAGAGAGGAAGGGAGAGAGATAGTTAGAAACATCGATGAGAGAGAGTCATCGATCAGCTGCCTCTTGCACACCCCCTACTGGGGATGTGCCCGCAACCAAGGTACATGCCCTTGACTGGAATCGAGCCCGGGACCCTTCAGTCCCCAAGCCGACACTCTATCCATTGAGCCAAACCAGTTTCGGAAAAAAAAAATAACAACAAACTCTTGAAATGGTCTCTCCGTGGGAGACCTCCCTGCTGCTTAGCTAGTGTGTGCTGCATGGGCAGATCTGAGGGGAGCAGAGCATGTGAGCATGGCACAGGCCAACCACGTAACCAGGCCCGGGTCTCAGACTCCCACTCCTTGATGGTCAAGCCCAAGGGGCACACAGTCCAGGCGCGTGGGTGGAGTCCCTCTTTCTGGGTGACTCCTGCTCTGCTCGTACTGGCTTTGGGTGCTTTTAGGGTGGTTTTGTTTCCTTGATGATATTGCATTGGAACGGCCTCCAGAGACACAGGATTCATGGGGAGCACTGTTCTCTCTTGGACAGAGATACAGCTTCTGGAAGACACTGCCCATTAGCTGCTGCTGACCCTCCATGGTCCTACATCTTTAATTCCATGGGGCTTGAGGAAATCTCCTAGTCTAGACATTTAAGAAAGGGAGTTGGGCTAAAAGAAATCATTACAAATGAGCTCTTTGCCCCCAATTATGTATAAAACAGTAGCTTTGTTTGGCCCCTGTAAGGGAATCACATGCTAATGTAGTTAACTTTACAACAAGAAGTGGCTCAGTGGTAAAGAGCAGTTGTTTACAAAGATGGCTCCTTAAAAATTCACATTCCCAGGACCCAGACTCCAGAGGTCTTGCTTCAGAGCCTCGTCCCTGGAACCAGGAAGATGTGTCTGTGTAGACGTAGCTCCGTAAGGAATTCTAATAGTCCAGTAGCCGTGTTTGGGGAGCATCGGTATGTGAGGTGGAAGGTTGGGCCCCAGCTGTGCACTTTGCATGTGGGTGGTACAAAGGAATGTTTGTCTTTTTTTGTGTATGGTTTATATAACAGGGAGCTTCCACACAGCACTTTTTACGAGGAGGATCAGTTTCTCATTTCCTTGGCGTCCCTGGGGTTCAGGGCAGCATGAGGGCTGGGGTGGAGCTGGGTGGGGTGTTCAGGGCCTGAGTATGAAGTCAGAAGCAGCCCTGCTTCCAGGCAGGTATTTGGACTTAGTGGCTCTGTGACCCTGGGCAAGTGTCTTTTTTCCCTTCTCAGGCTCAGGAAAGCACTGACATCAGAAGTTCTGAATAGAGAAAGAGACAGAGGCACCAGCTAGCCAGGTAATAGGACATTTGTCAAAGCTAGTAGAGGTGTAGGGCCCAGGGTGATAGCTATGAGCATGGAAATCTATCCATCAGGCAAAATGTAGATATGTCTGTAGGTGTGTCATAATCAGTATAGGGGAATTCATTCATTCATTCATTCATTCAATTCATCTTTTCTGAGCATCTGCCATGAGCCAGGTGTTCAGATGCGCCTAGGAACAAGACCACGTTGGCCCTTAAGGCATTCAAGTGTAGCCAAGAAAACATACTGGAAAATCAACTGTTTCTTTATGATAACAGCTACAATACAGGCATGCCCAGAAGAGCAGGAAATGTCGCCGGTCCCCAATGTGGCCCTCATGGTAGTTATTTGGTTGTCGTTGCAGATTGGCAAAATCAACGCTGGTTCTCATCCCTTTGTTGGGTGTTCACGAGATTCTCTTCTCTTTTGTCACTGATGATCAAGTTCAAGGATTTTCAAAACTTGTACGCCTCTTCATCCAGTTGACTCTGAGCTCCTTCCATGTAAGTAGGCGTCTGAACCAGGATGCCTTGGCTTTGTAGAAAACAAAACGCCCTTGATCCAAACAGACTCAAATGGAGAAAGCCCACAGGTGGAAATGAAAGTTCTGGAATCAGCAGGCTTTATCAGTGAGGGCCTTTGGTTATAGAAGGGTATGTAGATGGAGGTGTCACCTTGATCCTGCCAGCGTGATGTGGTGACTAAGAAGGGAAAAGTGGCCTGCTTCCTGGGATGTAATAGTTGGTGTCACTCATGATCATATTAACTGTGAGTGTCAACGTGAAACCTTTTATTAAGTGGATATTTTTTGCTGGGTCCTCTGCAGAGCATTGTACAAAATGGTGGTTGTGTATACTTCAGGTGATGTACTCAGCGCACGCACACACACACACACACACACACACACACAAAAGTAGGTATGGACTAATGCGTTGAGACTAGGAGGCTCTTGAACCTTGACAGATGTGTGGGGGCTGAAATGAGAAAGCAGAGGCCAGCTGTGGTTAAGTTCCCTGGGTGTTTAAATCACTCATTGCTTGAATTGTTACCCATTACTCAGCAGTTTGAAATGCCAATAATTATTATTCTCATGATTCTGGGGTCTGAAATCCAGGTAGGACATAACAAGGATGGTTCATCTCTGATCCACGTGATGCCTGCCGG
The DNA here is from genome assembly GCF_964339955.1 of Pipistrellus hanaki. Classification (NCBI taxonomy): domain Eukaryota; kingdom Metazoa; phylum Chordata; class Mammalia; order Chiroptera; family Vespertilionidae; genus Pipistrellus; species Pipistrellus hanaki. The sequence continues at coordinate 40,110,628 of NC_140518.1, forward strand.
GGTTAGAAATTCTAGGATATCTTTTACACTCAGATATCTGGTACCTAAGCTGGAAAGACTCGAATAGCCAGGGCTGGCCAGAGCGGCTTTATTTGAGTGAAGTTTCTGGGGCTTCATTTCTCACTGCCAACTACATCTCTCAGTCCCATACCGTCTTTTAAAATTTTTTTTTAAAAAAAACAACATATATTTTATTGACTTTTTACAGAGAGGAAGGGAGAGTGATAGAGAGCTAGAAACATCAATGAGAGAGAAACATCCTACTGGGGATGTGCCCGCAACCAAGGTACATGCCCTTGACCGAAATCGAACCTGGGACCCTTCAATCCACAAGCCAAACTGGTTTCGGCCCCATACAGTCTTAACGGCTTGCACTTGCTGCCTGTCCTCTCTCCATGGTTTCTCTATCAGGACAGCTGAACTTCTACATGCAGTAGAAGGGCCCCAAAGCAGGAACTTTCAGGCCTTCTAAATGCCTGGGCCTGGAAGTCACATAGGGATACTAGTAATGCATTCTACTACTTAAAGCAAGTCATAGACCCAACCTGGCATGAAGGGGAGAAGACTGTACATGCCATGAAAACTGGGAGGCATGGCTCATTAGCAAAGGCCACTAATGCAAAAGACTACCACAAATAGTGTGGACACACAAAAGGTTCTGTACAGTATAATCTCAAAATGCTTGCATAGAAGCAGGATTTTTCAGAATGGATAAGAGAGGAGTTCAGCAAGTCCTATCTGCAAGAAGCAAATATAATATTGGACAAAATTGTCAACATCATCCACTTCAGGAGCCTGAAAATCAACAAAGGCATACTAAAGACTGAGAAGAGTTTATTCAAGAAGAATTACTGAACTCGCTCGAGTAAGAGCAATGGGAATTTATGTTGTTGTTTTCCTGAGACTGTTCTTTTCCTCCAACCCTTCCTCCATCAATGAGAAAATTCTAGGGAAACTATCAGCTTCTCTGAAGAAAGGGGCTGACTTAATATAGATCAGTGAGCATAACAAGCCCATACTCCTGGGCATTGTCAGACACAGTAATGGTCTTACTGGCAAAGGAACAAGGAAAAACAATGTCACAGCCTGAGGCTGTGATTCTAGGTAGGGCAGAGAGACTCAGTATCAGATTAAGGTGGTAGAACAAAATATCATTGAGCTTGAAGAAAGTTCAGTTATAATCATCCAGTCTGAGAAGCAAACAAACAAAAAGAATGAAGAAAAATAATAGAGCTTCAGATATCTATGGAATGCCATCAAGAAAACCAACATACACATAGAGGAGTCCCAGAAGAAGAAGGGAGAGAAGAAAAAGTAGAAAAATCATTTGGAGAAAAAAAATGGATGAAAACTTCCCAAATCTGATGAAAAACATTAATCTAGGCATCCAGGAAACTCATTGAGCTCCAACTAGATAAAGCAAAGAGATTCACATCTAGAAACATTATAGTTAAACTTTTGGAAGCCAAGTACAAAGAAAAAATCCTGAAAGTAACAAGAGAACCCTGGCCAGTGTTTCTAAGTGGTTGGAGCATCTGCCTGCATACCAAAGGGTTCTGGGCTTGATTGTCAGTCAAGGGCAGGTATCTGGATTTCAAGATGGGGAGCAAGTTTGAGGCAACCAGTTGATGTGTATATCTCACATCCAAGTTTCTCTCTCTCTCTCTCTCTCTCTCTCTCTCTCTCTCTCTCTCTCTCTCTCTCTCTCTTTCTCTCTCTCTCTCCTCTTTCTCTCTCCTCCCTTCTAATCTCTCTAAAAAAGCAATAGAAATAAATATCCTCGGGTGAGGGTTAACAAAACAAAAACAACAAGAGAAAAGTGACTCATTGCATATGGAAACCAACAATACAATTACAGCTGACTATGATCAGAAACAATGGAGGCCAGAAAGAAGTGATATGATATAATTAAAATGCTGCATGAAAAATAATTTAATCAAAGATTCTATATTTAGAAAAAATAGGTTTCAAATTTAAGGTAAAATAAAGTAATAAATAAATTCTAAAATAATTTATTGCCAGCAAACTCTCCTTAAGGGAAGTACTAAGGGAAGTCTGTCAGGCTGAAAGAAAATGGCATTAGTCAATAATGCAAATCCATAAGAAGAAATGGGTAAACACATAGGTAAATGTGAAAGATATAAATATATATTTTCTTTTTTATTTAGCTGATTTTAAAGGCATAAGTTTGCAGAAAATAATTACAAATCTATTATTGTTTTAAATTGTATAAAGATCTAATATATTACCACAATAGTAGCACAAAAGAACAAGGAGGAAATGTAGCTATATTGGAGGAAAGTTTCTGTATTTTGCCAGAGTTGTATCAATACGAACTAGATTATGATAAGTTAAGATGCATGTTGTAATCTTTGGTACAAACACTAGGAAAATAACACAAAAACTATAGTAAGAATGCCAGCAGAGGCATTAAAATGGCACACGTGAAAATATCCACTTACTCCCAAACACTTTCAATCTCATTGTATATAGATTATCTTGTGAGGGAGAAATTATTATGCCGTTTTCAAAATGAAGGAACTCAGACTCAGAGGAGAACTTGCAAATACTAATAAGTGGCAAATATGAGATTTGTATGCAGGGAGGTTAAGACCTTGCTTGTAACTGTTATGTCATCATGCTCCTCAGGGGCCCCTGAGAGTCAGAACCAGGAGACACCCAATTCCCTATATCAGAGTCTTAAAGATGTGCCAACAGATAGGGTCAGGTGCTGCGATTCTGTGGACAGAGTGGAGACGTGTGCCTGCCCACTGTACTCTCATGAAAAGCCAAAAGGACAGAGCCTAAGGCGGGGTCAGAGCAATTGGACAATGGCTCTTTTTCCTCCTATTAGAGCTGAATTTTGTGTAGCTTTGAGCTGAAAAAAATAATCAATAACTATTTTTCATCATGAAACCATGATTCATTTATGTCAATCCTTTGGAAAATTTCAATAGCTAAGGTTTAGTAATTTGGGTTTCCTATGTTGTTTGGGCTTAATCTTCTTTAAAGGGTAATTCTAAATGAGAAAAAAAAAAATCTGCAGCTGTTATATCATTAGTATTTGGTGGCCATTTTCCCCCCTAAGGGACAGATTTCTGAGAAGGAATTCTAGCCTATCATATGCCCCTGGCAAAGGAGCATGTTTGGATCATCTATTGCTATGCAATGAACTCCTATAAAACTTCCTGGCTTAGAACAGTAATCATGTTATTATCTTTAATGATTCCATGAGCTGGGCCATCTGGACTCGGCAGGATGGTCCTTTTGATACATGTCATATTTGGCTGGGGCTGCAAACATCTGAAGGCTCAATTGGGCTGGAACATCCAAGATGGCTCATTCACACGACTAGACATTGACCTGGGCTGTTGGCTGCGCTGAGCTAAGCTATCAATTAGAGCAGTGTTTTTCAACCTTTTTTGGGCAAAGGCACACTTGTTTCATGAAAAAAATCACGAGGCACACCACCATTAGAAAATGTTAAAAAATTTAACTCTGTGCCTATATTGACTATATATAAAGTGATTCTCTTGAATAGGAATCAAATAAACACAAAGAAAGTATTTTATAATTACTTTATTATGAAATATTAAGTAAACAAAATAGTGAAAAATTATAAAATTCTTGTCTTATCTGCACCTACGGCACACCAGGCAACATCTCGCGGCACACTAGTGTGCTGCGGAACAGCGGTTGAAAAACGCTGAATTAGAGAGTCACAGTTCTCCGTGTGGCCTCTCCATGTAACTTGGGCATCTCCCACCATGGCAGCTGTACCCTTAGAACATCCCAAGAACAAATGTTTTGAGAGAGAGAGAAATAAGAAACTTCCAACCTTGAGGCATGGGCTCGGAAGCCCCAGAATATCACTTTTCCCACATGGTAATGGCAGAAAAAGTCACAAGTTAATCCCAGATTCAAGGGAAAAATAAGGTCCATCTCTTGATGTGAGGTTGATCATATGCCTACTGAGAGGGGAGGAATCATTGGGGCCACCTCTGGAGACCAACTACCACCCTGGACTCTTTGGTTCTACAGCCACAGAGAGCTCTGCTCACCACCACGCAACACTGAGGAATGTGAGCAATCAGAGTGGCTCTGCAGCCTGAGCCAAAACCCGCACTTGGAGGGCCTGTGGGTAGTTAGAGGCCTCCCACCTTCTGAATACCCCTGCACTGTTCCCCTCCATCCCACCGGGCAGAGGTGAGAATCTGGGTGGGCAGGTGCGGGGGAGCATACATACATACTAGTTCGTATTGTAGTGAATCAGTAGGAATCAACGTGGGATCTAACAGCTTCCTTTTCTTGCTGCTTTGGAGGGTCTTTCACTCTTCCAAGGCCTTATTGCATAGTGACTTTCACCAGCTTCCCTCCATCGAGGAATCTTTGGAGAGAGTGCCACATGGTGGTGATGTATGTCCTGTGGGACCTATCCATTCTCATTTGCTTTATCTAGAATGGAAGTTAACCAGACTCCAGGATGTTCCTGAAACAGTGAATCAAGAACCAGAGGGAATGAAAGACGTGTTTGTGATGTGGAATCCTATTTTAGCTAACTTGTTTAGGAGAATGCTGGCACGCTCTGAGCCACCCTTCTAATATCATGTGCCCTGAGACAAATACTACTGGTCCTGCCAACGATACAGGGCACCTGTGAACCTTCAATGAGATTGCATGTGTGAAATGATTACTTGGTATCACCATGCTCCTGTTCAGGAGCTATAGCCTTGGAATAACTGGCCACATAAGAGGGCCAAAATCCCACACTGGTGGGGAGAATCCGAGCATTTGATTGCTGTGACAGCCAGGTTTCTGGCTTCCATGGGGAAAGGCATAAACGTCTTCTTCCAGGGAAACATTTTATAATTCCTTTTCAATTTCATCATTTTTAAGAAACCAGTATACTGAATTTCCCTTATCAGCAACAGGGTTGAAAGAAATATTCTTAAGAGAAATGGGAGAGTCAGCTTGTACCATGACCTTCATGTTGGAATGTGGTTTTTTTCCTTGTGAGTTCTGGCATTTCATGGAATTCTTCCTGTAAACATTCAAGTAATTGGGTCTTGTATGCATATCCAGCTTCATATGTCAGACACACAGCCTGGGCCCCACAGACCCTCAGGTCGCAGGGAAAGTTATGGCATGTAGGTTATCACATGTGGCTTGAACAAATCAGGAATTGCAGGAGTCTGAAAAAATAGTAGAAATAAACATTAACTCAAGCATCTTTGATTGCAAACCTCTGGTAATTAAGCAGTGAACCAGAAAAAATTTTCAACATCAAGAGATGATCCCTTTATTGAAACTTCACCTCCATAAACTCTTTTTTTTTAATATATTTTTTTTATTGATTTTGTACAGAGAGGAAGAGAGAGGGATAGAGAGTTAGAAACATCAATGAGAGAGAGAGTCATCGATCAGCTGCCTCCTGCACACCCCCTACTGGGGATATGCCCGCAACCAAGGTACATGCCCTTGACCGGAATCGAACCTGGGACCTTTCAGTCCCCAAGCTGATGCTCTATCCATTGAGCCAAACCGGTTTCGGCTCCACAAACTCTTTATCATTGAAAATGCCTATTGCTTTCATTGGGATCCTGCTGTGCACAATTTTAAACAACAGAAAGAAATGGTCCTGTCATAGTTTACAAGTGGTACAACAATGTACAGGGCAAGGCTCTTAGTTGTAAGTTATAGAAACCCAACCCATTCATTCATTCATTCACTCATTCAGTCATTCACTTATTCAATGTTAGTGAGCTCCTGTCATGTGCCAGGTATTTGTTGTAAGTGCTGGGGATCTGGCAGTGAAAAGAGTAGGTAAGGATGATAGTCTTGTTTGGAGGGGCGGGGAATAAGGACAGAAATAATAATCATAATAATAATCACATTGACAAATAAATGGTATAATTCTGGTGTTGTGAAAAATATAGAATGGCCACGGAAAATTGGGTGGTTAGAAAAGACCTCTCTTTTAGGTGATATTTGGGCCAAGACCTGAAGGTTGAGAAGTAAGCTAGGCAGAGATTTGAAAGAAAAATGGTTCTGAAAACAAAAATGTGAAGGTAAGGTGACCAGATCTTCCTGCTTTTGGCAATTTTTAACATTTTTTCCTGTGTGCCACAGCGTTTTAAAAAAAAAGTCCCAATTTTTGCAAAGATTGGAAAGATTCTTTTTAAAAACGCCGCAGGACACGGGAAAAATTATTAAAAATCTGGACTGTCCCACCAAAAGCGGGATGATCGGGTCACCTGAAGGGACCTGAGGAAGAACTCGGTGGTGGTAGCTGGTCTCTAATATGGCGCCCAAGGATCTTCATGTCCTGGTGCTGGAGGCTCTGTGTAGCCCTCTCGCATGCTGAATGAGGTTTACCTGTGTCACCATTGAAGTAATGTAGGCATGAAAGTGTGGCTTCTGCCTTGCCATCTTGAATTGCACCTTCACGGGAAGCTTGCTGCCATGTCATGAGGACAATCAAGCCGCTCTCTGGAGAGACGCTGAGGCCTCCTACCAACAACTTACCAGGCATGTGAGCCATCGTGGAAGCAAGCCAAGCCTTCAGAGGACTGAAGTTCCAACCAGCCTCTGCATGACAACCTGAAAAATGACCCTGAGCCAGACTACCCAGCTAAGCCACTGCCAGAGTCTTGGCCCGTAGAAAGTATGTGAGCTGATACATCTTTATTGTTTTGATTCATTCAGTCAGGGGTGGGGAACTTTTTTTTTTTCTGCCAAAGCCACTTGGATATTGGTAACATCATTGGAGGGCCAGACAAAATTATCAGTTATGTTGCTATGAAAAAAAGCTCCTAGATTTATTGAATTTCAAGCCTTGCCTATGATTGCCTGGGCAGTGCCAGACCAAGATACAGCCTTCGGCCTGGACATTCCCCACCCCTGCACTAAGTTATACAGAAACAGATGATGAAACATGAGCTTGCGATGCCGGGGGAAGGCTTCGTGGCTGGAATATAGTGGCTCAGGGGAAGCATGATCCAAGAAGCCAGTAACACAGACACAGCCCAGATCACCTTCATGCCTTCTGTGGTTACATTTTATTTTAACCTAAGTGGGATGAGAAACCACTGGTGTGACATTATCTATCTCTTCAATAGAAATATTTTGACAAGAGAAAGGGCTATTTACTGTCTCACATAAATAACAGTGTCAGAATCAGGCATAGCTGAGCCAGATACTCAGACAATATCAGAATTCTATCTTTCACCATCTCCAGCCTCTGCTTTTTTTTCTCTGTTGGCATCATTCTCAGATGGGGTTTCACCATGTGGCTGGCAAGATGCCCAGAAATATAAAACTATGACTATAAAGCTGGGAAATCTAGGAAGAGAGTACAACCCTCTCTTCTTTCCCAGTGAGAAGAACTCAGATTGGCTTCGCTTGGGTCACATGACCATTTGGGCTGGTTATATTGTGGTGATGGTCATCCTAGAACATGGGGCCCCATGATTGACCCTTACAGAAGCCTAGGAAGTAGGGGAGGGACAGTTTCAAAAAGGAAAGAATTCGCCGAAACCGGTTTGGCTCAGTGGATAGAGCATCAGCCTGCAAACTGAAAGGTCCCAGGTTCGATTCTGGTCAAGGACGTATACTTTGGTTGTGGGCACATCCCCAATAGGGGTTGTGCAAGAGGCAGCTGATCGATGATTCTCTCTCATCGATGTTTCTAACTCTCTATCCTTCTCCCTTCCTCTCTGTAAAAAAACCAATAAAATATGTTTTTTTTTTTTTTTTTTTTTAAAAAAAGGAAAGAATTCAAGTGAAGGGAAAAAAAATAGCTAATGCCTACTGTGGACAAATAGAAATGGACAGTGGTCTGGCACAGTATTTGCATAGTTGAATGAATGATATAGGGTCTTTGGGACTTAATCATCATTGACTTACGAGCACCTAAGCAAACACGTAGGCTGATACGCACGGTGGGTGTCAAAGAAAGAAGAGACTTGATGGAAATCCAAGTTAACCGTATGACTAACTCTAGTTAGTGTGAGCAGTGTAGTCGCCTGCCTCCTCTGGGGACTACTAGGACTAGGGCAGGCCTTTGGACTTGCCCAGTAACTCAGACACATCTTCTACCAAATCAGAGCTCTCACCACCTCTTCTTTTCACTCCAGGGACTACTTGTGGCCTTGCAGTATTGCTTTGTCAATGGAGAGGTATGTTTTCCGTACTGCCATCCTAGCTGCCTGTGAGGCTGGGCTGGCAACCTCCTGCCCCCAGGGTTCCCTGTTGTTGTGATGGTGCCATGGGGAGTGACCATCAGGCAATGGGACACACTTGTACCGTGAGTTCCAGGGGTGAGAGCAGGGGCAGCTCAGAGAAATGGGAAAAGGGGATGGACGAGTGTAAGGAAGCTCAGAGCACAACCTTGGCCCTGCTAGAAGTGTTAGTGTGATAGAGGAAACAGGCTTGAACTTGGGAGTCCAAAAATCTGGGCTCAAGCCATCACTCACCCACTTAGGAGCTTTGAGTTAGTTAGGTTACTGTGGCTTTTTGAGCCTCAGTTTCCTCATCTGTAAAGTGGGAATAATAACTGTTCCTACCCTCTTATGTTGCCCTGGGCATGCCATGCTCATGGGAAAGGCCCAAAACCTTATAACTGTGATGTTTTTTATTATTAATACTAGAGGTCTGATGTACAAAATTCATGCAAGAGTAGGCCTTCGCAGCCTCAGCTTCATCTGGATGGTCATTCGCTGTTGCACATTATACTTTTATCATTATAGATTATTGCATTTCCCCAACCAGCTCTCTGCTCCTCTGGAAAGAGGCTTGAAAGGGACAGGGACAGAGGCCAGACCAGTTTCTCCCGAACAGTTCTCAAGTAGAACTTGTGTATTTCTAGTCCCCTTTTATCTTTCCAGGTTTAAATTTTCATTTCTGTCTCTTCCCACTGGAGCATAAGCTTCTTGTTAGCAAACCCTCCTTCACCTTGCTCATGGCCGTTTCTTCTGTATCTTCTTCCATCAGGTGGGCCTCAAATGCCACCTTGGCACAGTCCCTTCCTTTTCTTTCTTTCTTTCTTTTTTTTTTTAAATTTCTTTATTGATTAAGGTATCACATAATTGTCTTCATCCCCCCATTTCCATCCCAAACCCCTCCCCATGCATGTCTCCACCCTCATGTTGTTTGTGACCACCGATTAGGCCCATATGCATGCACATAAGTCCTCTGGTTGATCTCTCCCCCTTATCCCCACCTTCCCCTACCTTCCCTCTGAGGTTTGACAGTCTGATCTATGCTTCCTTGTCTCTGGGTAGTCTTTTTCTTTTCATTTCTGTTCAACCTTATCCCAAATGTCTGTCTCCTCCCCAAGGTCCTGTTTAATGGACTCACAGTGTCACTGCCAAGTGTAAGGCTCATGGGCATTTGTGGACTCTCTTTGTTCACCTCCCCCAGTCAGATAGGTTTGCCAAGGGTGGCACATTCATATTTGGTGAGTGGACCCAAGACCCATTGACTCTGAGACAATAACGCTGCCCTCTTCTCACCCGGCAGGTGAAGGCCGAGCTGCGGAGGCACTGGGGCCGCTTCTTGCTGGCCCACCACTCGGGCTGCAGAGCCTGGGGCATGGAGAAGAACTTCCGATTCCTGGGGAAGTGCCCCAAGAAGCTCTCCAAGGGAGACAGTGCCAGGGCGCTGCAGAAGTCACAGTCCTCGCCTGGCAGTGGGCAGCCCCTGCCACTGTCCATGCAGGGCCTGGGGGAGCTGGGCACCAGGTCCCACGGGGGCCACACCGCCTGGCGCTGGGGCCGCAGCCTGTCAGAGAGCAGCGAGGGGGACTTCACCCAGGCCCACACCATGGAAGAGATTCTGGAGGAGAGTGAGATGTAGGTGGGCTGCCAAGACAGGTGCTGTGGGTGCCTCACCACTCTTCCCCGCACTGGGTCCACTTTGACATGAAGTCTATCTCGAGGCTCTTCATGCTCCGATGAGGTTGTGCAAACTATCACTGCTCCTGCCTGCCACTATCATCTACTAACCTCCACTGGCGAATTTTCCAGAATGGCCACCAGCCTCTGGGGTGGCCCTGAATTCAAGGGAATGGAGCCCCGAGATACAGAGAGACGTCTTCTGTGAAAGAGGGAGCAGCCAGTATCTCTTCCTTTGTCCCTCACGAAAGAAGGTTTCCCTCTGAGGCTGGGTCTGGGTGTATGAGGACCACCTGGGAAGTGTTTTACCTGCAGAGATGGGCTCCCGGCCGGTTCTCGGAGAGTACGTCTGGAGCGATGGCCAGGGATGGGAGTTGTGTAGCGAGCATCCCGGATGACTCCGATGCAAGCCCCGTGTGCAGAAGCTAGCAGCCCCCTGAGTTGGTCAATGGTGGGACAAAGCCAGTGGTGTCCTGGATTCAACAGCTTAGCTGAGACCCGCTCAACCCCCTCTGACAGTGTGCAACCCCAGGCCGCCCAGAACTCCATTCCTTTCCTCGTCCAGTCTTTCCTTCCCCTCTGTCTCAGTTCTTCATCTGTGGTTGGCAAAAGTTCTGTTTGATTCTTTTTTTTTTTTTTTTTTACCTTTTTTATTTCCATTTTTTTATTAAGGTATTATATGTGTACATATCTTCCCATTGCCCCTCCCACCCTACTCCCATACATGCCCTCACCCCCCAGTGTTTTGCATCCATTGGTTGTGCTTATATGCATGCGTCCAAGTCCTTCTGTTGATCTCTTATTTCCCCAACCTCTCCCTAACCTCCCTGCTGTAATTTGACAGTCTGTTTGATGTCCCTGTATCTATCTTTTTGTTCATCAGTTTATAATGTTCTTGATTCTTAACAATGTCCTCCTTTCTGTCAGGGTTGGCCCCAGTCCCTCTGAAAGTCCCCATTGGTCCTTTCCTCCCTTTTTGGCTCCACCCATCTGAGCGTGGCTTCTTCAAGCCTAGCTTGTCCTCCCACTCTCTGCCATTTTTGGGTGGTCACTGACACATTGGTGCTCAAGGCTTGCCTACTGCTCTCTCTGACCCTAGTCACTGCTGATAAGAATCCCACTCCCCCTATGGGAATGGGTGCTGACAGCTTGGTAGAGGGATGGGGCTGTGTTGATCTGACATACCAGGAGGGCACAGTGGGAGCCGGTCTGCCCTGGAGCAATAAGGTGTGCTCCAGATCCTGAGAAGAGGGTGCTTCTGGAAGCTGAGGGGGGGCCTAGGCAATTCGGGTCTGGTTCAGTGGCTGAAACTATAAGGCAAGAAGCTGAAAGAAAATCAAAGGAGGGACATCCCACGGAAATGGGATGCTAATGTCTTTCATAGTGTGCAAAATGTATGTGTATGTGGGTGAGGTATGTTGCCATGGGACTAAACACTGCCTTGTGTTAGAGGGGGGCTCTAGGTTACTTCTCAAGTAGGCTTGCCAAATTTAGCAAATAAAAATGCATGATGCTCAATTAAATTTGAATTCCAGATAAATAACCTTCCTGTATAAGTATATCCTATGGCAATGCTGAATCTAAAATTCCATGCTAATTGTGCATCCTGTATTTTACCTGGCAACCCTATTTTCAAGGACACTTTGTAGTGGGTCTGGGACTGGAGTCAAGTGAAGGTGTCAAATTTAAGAGAGTATAAAAAAATCTTAACTGTTAAGACCAGGAATATTTTTTAAAATTTTGAAATCCGCAAACTACAGCCCACAGGCCATCATACGGATGTTAAATTCTGGCTTTAACATTTTAATATTGCTCATTGTGGACTTCTTAACATACATTTTTACTTTTAAACCAGTGCATTAAAATATTACTTATTTTGAGTACTGATTTTTTGCCCCCCTCCACCTTAAATTTTGCATCTGAGGCCACTGCTCATCTTGCCCTAGTCCTAGTCCTAGCTCTGCTTTGTAACAGGGGAAACTGAAGCAAAGGCATAGGCAAGTGCATAACCAAGGCTTGTTTTCCAGTGTCCAGATTATCCATAATCCAAGCATCAAATCATATGTCCTTCTAATTTTTTCCTTTCTGCAAATCCCTCACTTTTCTCATGAGCCTACTGGCTCCAGGAAAGCTGGGGCCATGTCGTATTTCCAGCTTGCACCTAGCACAGCTGGTTCCGGGTAGGTGCTGGGTACACACGCATTGAATGAGACAAGACGGAAATGTCTTGGAAAGTGGTAGATGCTGTCTGGGGTCAGTTATCCAGGACCCTGTCAGTAATAGAAGTAAGTGTTTATTTTCCATAGCATTTGTAAATATGTCGTAGACCCCTCACTCTACAAATGGGGTGTCACATACATACTACTTTCTAATAATTAAAATAACAGGTTTGTTTGATTTGCATTTTGTTGATTCTTTCCCTTTTGTTTCTCGCTGGAGCTGAAGGGATCTGCACGAGAGGCTGGGATCCTGTGAGAGCAGGTGGCAACGGGGGGCAGGGAAGTTTGGCTTATTGTGATGAGACCCATTCCGCCCTAGAGTGCTCATGTCCTCGAGGAAGCAGAAATTCAGAGGTGAGGTGACTTCCCACAGTATCCATAAAGGACATCAGTTTCTATAATTCATCCTTCTTGTACTAAAAGCACCCAAATCTTCCTCTTGGGAACCACATCTCCCACTCCCGGTCCCTGAAGTTGAATTGTCTCAACTCCATCCTCAGCCCCCAGGATGGACATGAAAATATGCCTGGCCAATCTGAGCATGACTCCCTCCTGGCACCAGATATTGGATCAGGGATGGGCATATAACCAATCAGAGACAGTCCTGGGATTTTGACTAAGACTCACCGTAGAAAGGCATTTTCTCTTTTCGGCTGAAATTAGAACCATGAAGCCTGCTGGATGGCCATCTGGCCAGGCTGGGGTAAAGCCTGCCTGAGAATGGGGCCACCACAGCAGAGAGCAGATGCAGGAGGTGGAGAAGGAGCTCTGGAACATTGCAAAGTCCCTGGACTGAGCAAGACCCACAGCTAGTGCTCCTCCTGGCATTCGGGTTCCATGAGTCAGTAAATTCCTATTTGTGCCATAACAATGCACGTTGGGTCTTCTGTCCCTTGCATCTGGGAGAATTTTTAAAAAAATATATTTTATTGATTTTTACAGAGAGGAAGAGAGAGATAGAGAGTTAGAAACATCGACCAGCTGCCTCTTGCACACCCCCTACCGGGGATGTGCCCCGCAACCCAGGTACATGCCCTTGACCAGAATCGAACCTGGGACCTTTCAGTCCACAGGCTGATGCTCTATCTACTGAGCCAAACCAGTTTCAGCACATCTGGGAGAATCTTGATGACATAGTTCATCACCACCTCTACCTCCTTCTCTTAAGTTGGACTTGCCATTGATTCTGGGTTCTCTGAGCATCTTCTCTATAGCGTCTGGAGTAGCCATGCCACCCAAGCTAACAGAAGATGTGCTAATTAGGTCACTGCTCTTGGGTTTTCCATGGCCAGTAGGCGATCCAGTAGCCCCTTTATGTCTCTCATTGAACCACAGGCCAACAAGGTCATTAGGCAGTGTCTATCGTTTTAGACTCAGGTGACATGGATGCCCTGACCTCAGGGAGAAGTGAAAAGCCCCCAACTTCACATCGCAACCAACCAGATTCATTCATGGAAGGTGGTGTGTGCGGTGGGGTGGGGTGGGGAAGAAGCTCTGGAGTGAGGCATTGAGCCCTTTGGTTCTATCCTGAGACCACCCTGGTCTTTCTTCTCCCCCTGCATGGGCCCTTGGGTGGCCCACTGTGTCTGATGCCAGAGGGGTGTCTTGGCAGATGATTCTAAGAATAACTGTCCTCCTCCAAGAATTGCTGGACCAGATGCTGTGTGGCCTCATCTGCTTCCAGCTTCCACATTGTAGGATCAGAATTCTCGGTCCTATCATCTCCAGGTCAAAACTACTGAGGCAGCCTAGTGTAATAGAAAGTACCAAATCCTACTCTCACTTTGTGCCTTGAGTGTCCCCATCTATACCCCGGGGATAACGTCTCAAGCGTCTAACAGGGATGCCTGCCTCCAAACCGAAAAGTTAGGATTACTCTCAAGTTCACCCTCTACAAAAACCAGCACACTCTGTGGTGGTCATTGTGCCATCGCTGGGCTAAAGCTGGGGTGGGGCGGGGGAAGAGTCACCTCTAACACCAGCAAGCGGGGACTCCCCTGCTTCAGGGGCTTGCACAGAGGTTGGTCAAGTGTCCAGGACCTCTGTATATTTTCTGACCTCATCTTGGAACTTAAAGCTGGAGAATACATTGGCCTTCAAAACAATGACTCCAATGATCTGAGAACCCACTGGTGGAGTGATTTCTGGGGTGTCCCTGTCCTAGGAGCTTTGAGGAGTCAATGGGGGCCGGTGGCAGCCTTGGCCTGGCCTCTGCTCATTGGCTGATTGACCCTGGGCAAGCTGCCTGATATCTGGGCTCCTCTCCTTTTCTCTCAAGTGGGGCACCTCTACCATATCAACACGGAACTTGTCATTATCCCCTGAGGCCAGTGACTCTCCCCACTTCCCATCTCAGCAGGTGGCATCACTGTTCATCCAGCACCCAAGCCACACACCTGAGTGCCATCCTTGCTCCTCCCTCCTCCACCTGCAGCCAGTTAGGTGGATTCTAACTCCCAAATACCTCCAGAGTGATCTCATTCTCTCCATCCGACTGCTGTTCCTCAGCCCAGGCCATCTAGGCATCTTCCAAAGTGTCATCTCCAGTGCCCTGCCTCCAGCCTTGCCCCTCTGATTCAGTCCCACTCAGCCAGAGGGAGCCCTTACAAACATGGAACCCTCCTATTCCAAACCCCACAGTGGTGCCCACTCTCCCCACTGTGAACACTATGAAGCTGCCAAATGCCTCCAAGGGCTGCAGGGAAGGCCTGATGGTCTGGTTCCGCCTACCTTTCAGCCTTAACTCCCCATTGGCTGTCCCTCCTCTGTGCTCTCAGCTTCCCTGGCCTCCACAGGAAATGCTCATTCCTGCATTAGAGTCTCTGCTGAGACACAATGCTCCCCCACCCCACCCTTCCCCCCATCAAGAACACCTTCTTTGATCCAGGGGTGCTGGGGGGGCGGGGGAGAGAGGGGAGGAAGCCCCTCCTGTTACAGCTCGCAGGGCTTTGCACATCTCCATGGTAACCTCCCACTTGTAATGGCTGCTTCCAGGTGTGCAATCCCCTCTGCACCCTGAGCCCTGAGAGAGCAGGGCCTTGCCCACCTTCTTCACAACCGAGTCCCCGCATCCTGGTAACCACTGCAATGGCAACGCATCCCTGATGTGGCGGCCGAGCCCCAGAAGTCATTTCTGTTTCCAGTTCAAGAACAACCAGCGGTGGTGTGTCCAGCAACTCTTGCGTTTATTGGAACCTGCTTATCCAGCAATCCACAAAGGAGCTTACACAGGGGTGATATTTAGGACTCTTGTGACCTAATCCTGGGATTATCATGGATGGCCCGGGCTGGTGGACTGGGGAGGGGAGGCGGCATGATGGGAGGGGCTCTAAGACAGGGAAGGAGGAACCGGTAGATGCTAAAGACACTTCTGTTGGGCAGGGAGCTGTGCTGTGGGTTTGGAGGCCTCTCTCTTGGCCACTGGCGAGTGTTTGTGTGCATGCATGCGTGTGCGCGCGCACGTGTGTGCATTCGCGTGCTTACGTGAGTGGTAAGGGGAGGCAGGAGAGCTGAGCAGTTGGCATCAGGGGTTCTTTTCCTTTTCCTTTAGCCTTTCCTTCACTTTTTGAGGCTCAAATTGGATCAGTCGCAGAATTTCCTTATTGGCCAGGGTCCCCTCGATGAACTCTTCCTCCGTGAGTTTATCTGCGAATGGGAGACAGATACCACCGTCAGGACTGGCTGTTTTAAGCTGCCCCAGGGCTGACACTGCCAGCATGCCCCATGCAGATGTGTCTATCAGGAAAACCTTGCATCCCAGCGCCCCAGGATAGTCCCACCCCTGCCCCAGATACCCGACTTGGTCCTCCCCAGGAACCAGCAATGAGAAGGTTAATGGCTGGCACTACAGAGGGGTCCAGGGTGTATTTTAGTTACGCTTCTCTTCTGATTGGCACTGTCCTGCCTTGCTGGTTATTAAGTATCTTGAGTGTTAATCTAGGTCTGGGCCTCAAGTTCTGGAAGAACTTTTGAAGTAGAGCAAACAGTTTCCACTGAGAAGGAGGGAACAGCATCCACTCTAGATAGGGGAGTGGAAGTTGAGGGGCGCAGGGGGGTGCCAGGAAGAGCCTGGCTTGTGTGAAGAGGTCTCTCTGACCCGCCACCCCAGCACATGGGCAGCCTCATGATTCTCAGCTGACAGCTCCTCCATGATTCTTCCCTCTGCATCTCCCATCCCCCTCCCATGTGGGACCAGGGAGTGCCTCGCCCAGCCTCTGGATTCAGTTCTGTCCAGCTCAACGCTCTCCAGCAGCTGTTCCTCTGAGCCAGAGCCACTGTGCTTGGGGCTGAGGTCACTTCAGAGGGTGGAGGGCAGGGTGTGGCGGAGAAGGAAGTGACGTAAAGTCCCTGGCCCCAGGAAACTCTCGGTCTGCTGGGGAAGACAGTCACATGTAGAAATAACTCTAAGATGAGACTCTTAGAATAACTCTTTCAGATCACGCTTATGCTCAGGGTTGCCTGCACGTAGTGGCTGGCGGAACCGAATTGCATGCCCATTAGCTTATGTTCTGGGCTTTTCCAACACCCTTATCTAAATCCTGGATTAGGACCCAGCTGGTTGCCTGCAGGTCGAGGTGGGGAAATGTAAAATCCAGCTGTCCTGTCAGCCTCCCAGAGAGCCTGGAACCCCACCATCGGAGCCGAGTTCTGGAGCCAGGCCTTGTCCCACGTGGGCACGTGGAAGGACACACACACACACACACACACACACACACACACACAGCCCCCACCCCACCTCCTCCTGTGACGGTCACTCGGGTCGGCTTCCCCGGGACCCAAACTAACTTCCCCAGGGAAACCATAGACACGAGACCCGGCTCACTTGGGACCCCATGCTAATTCCGATGCAGCCCGGGCTAACGTTTGCTCTAACGCTTAGAAAGCGTTTTGGAAAACAAGCGAAGCAAATCCCCATGTCTAGGAGCCGGCCGCCCTCTTAAACAGAAAGTGCCTGGGATTCCTCTAACCTTGGCGTTGGCATACACAGGTCTAATGAGCTATTGCCTTTGTTTCTTCCTGTTGCTTCCGTGTGGCTGTGTGAACCAGAGCTGTTTTTCTCAGAAACCCTCCACCCTTACAGCCTTCCTCCCCCCCGAGACTCCCAGGCAGCCGTGGGCCGTGTGAGCCCAGGACGGGGCACCGTCCCCATCACAGTGGCAGCTCCATGGGGAGCAGGGCTGGCCCTGTGGCCTCTGTCCACTGCGCGGAGCGAGGTGTTCCCATCCCCCTGGGCACTGGCTCTGGGAAGGCTGAATGTTGGTGGGACCAGCGGGAAACAGCCGGGACTGCACAGCAGAGCCACGGGGGAGAAGGCACTCACCATCGTCTTTCTTCCCAAAGAAGCCCCAGATCTTCTCCGCTCGCTTCTCAGGGGTGTTCTCGTCGTGTGGCAGGTGCTTGGCGTCCTCGGGGCTGATCATTTTGAATATTGCCTGCGCCGAAGCAAGGGGAATGGCTGGTCAGAGGAGCGGCGGAGGGCTGCAGCTCTGGGTTAGAGCGCGGGTTCCAGGCCCGGCCGCCCTGTCAGTCAGAGTTCCTGGGCGGGCGCCTGTGTTTCTGAGACCTCCAGCTGGATGGGGAGCCCAGGGGTGAGGGGCCGGGGGAAGGAAGGCTTTCCCTTCTCATGTGTCCCTTTCTGTACTATTGGCATTTCCTGACCATGCAGACATATGACTTCCATTTTATTGAAAAGCATGGAAGAAGCTTCCTGATGTCATCCTGTGGCAGCTCAAGGCTGCAGTTTGGGAACTGCTACCTTGAACCCACTGCCTGGAAATTTTAGAAAATCTAACAGCTTCTCCCCAGGTCCCTGTGGTACCGGGTTGCCCAGCCGGGTTGCCTAGCAAGGGCTAAAATTTGCTCAACACCTAACATGTGCCACTTTTCTGAGCATTTTATTTTATTTTTTAAAAATTTTAAACATATTTTATTGATTTTTCAGAGAGAGGAAGGGAGAGGGATAGAGAGTTAGAAACATCGATGAGAGAGAGTCATCGATCAGCTGCCTCTTGCACACCCCATACTGGGGATGTGCCCACAACCAAGGTACATGCCCCTGACTGGAATCGAACCTGGGACCTTTCTGTCCGCAGGCTGATGCTCTATCCACCGAGCCAAACTGGTTTAGGCTTTCTGAGCATTTTACATGTAACCTTCCCAACCTTATAAGGTGTACATGTATGGACCCCATTTTATAGACGCAGAAACCGAGCCAATTAACGTACTGAGCGTCACGCAGCTGGAAGCAGATGAGCAGAGCTTCTGACCCAGGTGCTTTGGGTTTAGTTTGCATCATGCCACTTGTTAGCTTATGCCTCTCGGAGCATTTCAATGGCTGGGGAGGGGAAGGGGAGGCCTCAACAGGGTTTCCGAAGGCCTCCCGGGGCTCAGCACACCCCTCAGTTACCCTTCTGTGCAGGAAGGGACCCAGAGGAAGGCTTAGCTTTAGACTCAGGAGCCTTCTCACCTCCCTCCACGCTAACCAAGGAGCCTCGTGTGCGCATGTGTGATGGGGGAAGGCAGGAAGTGCCTCTGCACCTGTGGTCAGGGAGAGGGACAGGTGGTCTCCAGGGGCCCATCCAGCTCTAGGTTACTAGGATCCCACCAGCTCGGTAACTCCAGGGCTGGCCAGGCCCAGAGAGGACACTCAAGGTCATGGCCCTGAGCCTGTCCCAGCCTGAGCCCTCAGCCTGGGGCAGCCTCGGGTGCAGGCAGTGTGTTGGGTGGCAGTAGGAAGGGCACCTTTGGATTCGGGAGCACAGCAAGGCAGTGGCAGTAATGTCTATAAATTAGCCTGGAGGGGAGGTCAACACACTAAGTGCCCTTAAAAGTTCTCTCCTCCCTCCCCCTATAGCAAGGAGCAAGGAATCAAACCAGTAGCTGGGGAAGCAGCCTCAGTTGGCAGGTGCCCACAGCCAGAGTGGAGGTGACTGTTGACTCCTCTCTCTGTCCTGAGCGATGGGAACCACGTGCAGGCTTAGTGGCTAAATGCTGGGAGGAACTGGCTGCCTGCCCCATCCTGCTTCCAACACCGAGGACAGACTGTCTGTCAAGGCCTCAGTGAAAGAACCGAGAAGGAACCATGGGATGCTCACCCTGGGAGGTTACACGGTTTTCCAAGGCCATGAAGCTGGTTGGTGGCACAGCTGGGACAAGAATCTGTAATTCTGGCTTCCAGGCTAGTGACCTGGTGATCTGGTGAGTGGCAGAGCCTTGACACCATCTTGACTAGCCTCAGCCATGAATTCCTCTCCCCACTCTATCTCCCCTCCCCCCTTCCTTCCCCATCCCCTTCTTCCTCCTTTCTTTTCAAGGAGCACCAGCTTGAGGCCCCGGCTAGGCCTGGCGTCCTTTAGGTGGTTCTGAGGATGTGGTCCCCATCCCATGCCACCTGCCAAGCCAGGGAAGTGTGATCCAAAGGCCCTGGCCAGTGAGGTTCCCACACACGCCCGCCCTTGACCGGAGGCCCGAGTGGAGTCCCCTGGCCACAGCAGTGTGCTGTTATTGTAGTCATGCTGTCGCCTAACGAGGGAGGAAGAGCTGTGCAATGAAAGCAGGGTTACAAAGGCATCAAAGTATATGAACCATGGAAACAGTCTCTGTCTTCATGGGAATGTCATTAGAAAAAATATAGCAAGTGGCATGAGGTAGAGGGATAAAAAAAGATTGGGTAAAAAGATACTAAATGAAGGTAAATATAAATACTATACTAGGAAAAATAGAAACATGCTAATTGTCCCAAATTTAGGAATGGTTACATAATTTTATGACATTTCCACAGATGAAATTCTAAGCAGCTATTAAACATGGCTTGGAAGAATGTATACTGATATGAAAAACATTCATCATAAAATAGTAACTGAAAAAGGTATAAAACCCTATGTGAATATGTCATAGCTCTAAACTTAGTTTAAAATATACAGCTAAAAGGATGGAAATGTATATACCCATACATTGATCATTTTCTCTGGATGATGAAATTAATAAAGGTAATTTTAGCTTTCTTTTGTATGTTTCTAAATTTCATGAATTACTTTTACATTAAATAAGACTATTTTCAAGTTACTTAAAATCTTCACAACCGATGTGCTCCCAGGCTGGCTAGGATAGGGGTGGAGAATGGGTGTGACAGGCACTGGCCTCCCAGGGGCCTGAGCATCCCTCGTTTGATCCAGAGCACGGGGATGAGGAGCTGAGGCTCCGGGGAAGGGCCATGAAGACAAGGAGACCCGGAACCCAGATCTCATATTCCCCCTGCCACCCGCCCCCCCCCAATACACACCACCTCCTCCTATTGTGTATCTGGACCATGTCAGGGAATCATCTGACTATGCAGTTGAAGGTGTTGAGGATATTTTAATAAACAGAAGAAGGAAGGAAGGAAGAAGGAAAGAAAGACGGAAGGATAGAGGGGGGGGAGGGGGTAAAGGAAATCATAGGAAATACCCAGATTCTTTTTTAGGAGGAGAACAAAGCTGTGGGAAAATGCCCAACCTTCTGTTCATCTCAGTCTATGAGAGACCCCTCGCCAGGCTCTCAGAGCCATTGGGTCACAAGGCCTGGCCCCCCCACCCCAGGCCCTCCCCCAGCTGCGCCCTGACCTGGATGACCCCAGCCCTGCACGGGGTAAGTGGGGGGAGGGGGGGCGGGGGGAGTGGAGACTGACCATAACGATCTCCAGCACCTCGCTCTTGCTGATGGCCCCGTTGCCGTCCACGTCGTAGAGCGAGAAGGCCCACTCGAGCTTCTGGCTGGGCTGGCCGGCCGTGGTCATGTGCAGGGCCACCACGTACTCCTTGAAGTCCAGGGTGCCGTCGCTGTTGGCGTCGAAGCTGCGGAACACGTGCTCGGCGTAGGCCTTGGGGTCGGCGTCGGGGAAGAACTTGGCGTAGATGCCCTGGAACTGCTGCCGCGTGATGCGGCCGCCCGGGCACTCCTTGAGGAAGGACTGGTACCAGGCGCACAGCTCCTCCTGCGTGAACTTGGTGCTCAGCTGCAGCTCCTCCAGGATCTCCCGGGACAGGGCCCCGCTTCTGCTGTTCCCCATGGGCGAGGCGGCGTGGGTGCCTGGGTGGGTGCCTGGGTGCGTGGGAGGGAGCGGCGTGGTCTCAGGCCGCCGCCCGACACAGACCCACGGAGATGCTGGTGGATTAGGAGGATTTGCGGCAGGTTTACCCCAGTTCTTGGAGGGAGGAGGGGCCCAGAACTGGGAGGAGAGGCAGCCGAGCTCCCAGAACAGCCCTGAGATTAAAGTAAAGAGCTGACCGCAGGTGCCCAGTCCATTCTGGCCTCTGGGAGGACAGGAAGGGAGGTCAGACCCTTCAGAGCCCAAGCCTTGGGCCCCTGGCTCCTCCTTCTTTACCCCCAACTCCAGCTCTCCCAGTGCAAGGATGTCCCCGCCTGCCCCCCCGCCCTAACTCCAAGGGTCTCATCCTTCACTGAGCCCTCCCGTGCAGGGACCAGGCTCAGGAGAGCGCCTGGGTTCAAATGCCAACTTTGCAATTTGCTAGCTGTGTGACCTCAGGCAACGTTTTGTAACCTTTCTCTGCCTGAATGCTCTTCTCCTAACTCTTCCCCTCCTTCCTGGCTTTCCTGAGCTGTCCCCTCAGCAAGGCCTGCACTGCCCACTCTATTTGCAATTGCACACCGCACCCCCACCCCTCAGCAGGCCCCAGACTGTTTACCCTGCTTCATTTTGCTCCCTCCCCCGTACACCTTCTGACTTCCTCTTTACTTATCCCATGTGCTGCCTGTCCCCTCCCGAGAATGAAAGCCCCGTGGATGGAGGAGGTCTGTCTTGTTCCCAGCTGCCTCTTCAGTGCCGGACCGTGTGTGCCTGGCAGGTGCAGGCCTTCGCCAAGCACTCCTGCAGTGAACAGGCCTGATAATAGATTACAGCGTCTATGTCATTGCTTTTGTGAGGCTGAAATGGGTGGATACGTGCAACAGACTTAGAACAGAGCCTGGCACATGCTGAGTGCCAAATACATGCTAGTGTTTGTTATTATTCACCTACAACAGGGATCAAAAACTAATCTGCCTCCAGGAGCCAGCAAGGGGAGGGAGGGAACGACTGAATCAGGGAGACAATAGGGAGGGGTGAAGCCTGTGTCACACCCGTGAGGGCTTGCCAGTGTTCCACTCCATTTGAATGTGGTCATATGGGATTATGGCCCCGTGGTTATCCAAGAGAAACCCAGAAATCAGATTTTTAGATGCAATTTCCAAACTTTTAAACTTTGAGAGTCACTTCGAAAATTTTACAAAACATGGTGTGTGCCAAATACAACATCTCTGAGGTTCAGTGTCAGCTCGCAGGTTGCCAGTTTGCCCCCAGCCTGATACCTGGGCTGCAGGCACCACGTGCTTGTGGGTGAGAGGATGCATGCGCGGGAGGTAGGGAGCTCTGCAAGGGAAGCCTTCACATCTCTGCCGTCATCTCCGCGGTCGGCTCAGCCACGAGCACAGGACACAGGAGGGGCCCTTGCGGTGTGTTTGGCACCTGACTTCTCACGCCCCAGAGGGGAGGTCAGCAGTGCCCTGGCTTGGCTGAGCCTAATGCTGGAGGGGAGTGCGCCTGGAACCTCAAAATTGCCAGATTGGATGGGAGAGATGTCTGCTCTTTGCCGGGGCTCATAACTACAAAGAATGAACCCCACCATCTCCAGGCGGTGAGTGAGGGTTTGCCCCCTATCCCAACAGGCTAATGGCAGGGGCCAGCGGGTCCCTGCTGCTGGGGAAGCCACCTGCCAGGCCCACCCCGCATGCTGCTTAGGAAGGACCGAGAAGTTCAGGCACCGGGTGTGCTGAGCATCCCTCCTGCCCACGCACCCCCTGTGGCTCCAGAGTGTTTCTCAGGAGGCCTTCATGTTAGGTGTGTGTGTGTGTGTGTGTGTATGTGTGTGCGCGTGCGCGTGTGTGCACTCACTCCTTTTCCCCATCAGTGTGTGAGAGCTCATTATTTCTTATAGGAGCCCTTTCTCTCGTTCTGGATTTCCCTGTCCTGTAGCAAGGCATTTGTTTCCAGAGCAGTTAGAAACAGGACAGTCACTGCACTAGAAAACAAACAAAACCCAGGCCATGAACGAGGCGGAGGCTTCATACCTGACCTCGGAACCAGGTGAGAGAGGCCGTGAGAAGTGCCTCCTGGGCCCAGGCTGTGCACACCAAGCCTGCTGGTGAGGCCAGGCCGGGGTTACAGGGAGAAACGGAGCTCCCAGGCTCACCCTGCCTGCCTGGGTCACTGGGGGCTAAGTGGCAACGCGGGAGGGAAGCCCAGGCCTGCAGGCTCCCATCCAGGGCTCTTCTGGAGACATAACTGGGGCCCGAGCCCAGGGGGCAAGAATCTCCATTTCTATAGGTAAGGGGTTGCCATGGCAACAGAAGATGTGGCCAAGGAAACAGGGCCCTGGGTTAACACAGAGGTAGCTGGAGCCACACTCCCTCTAGCCCCTGACCTCTCTGCCCTTTCCAAGGGCAAGGAGGAAGGAGCTGGAACCGGGTCGGAGGCAGCCTGGCACTGGCCGCATTCTTCAGGTTGCTGTGCCCAGAGGGGCTGGACCGCTGGAGGGGACCACAGGCAGCTGTGTTGATGCTGCTGAAGGAGGGGTCATGACCTGGAGGTTTGTTTGAAAACCTGCATAAACATCTTCTATCAGAGGGAGAGTTTACACTCCTTAGCCAAACAAGTTGTTGGAGATGATGTATTGTGAACGGATTTGTTAAGTCTGAGCTGGGACCATAAACTCTCCCCGAACCCCGAAGACCACTGGGGAGAAGGCTCGTCTCCGGTCAGTCTCGGTGTGTGTCTCCCCGGGCCTGACCTTGACTGCAAGAAGCAGGCTCTTCCCAGAGGTTGGCCCTGTTCGCACCCCAAACCAGGAGCTGTCTTAGCTGTTAGCCAGGGCCCAGCCCCCAGGTCCCCAACCACCATTCACTCACCTTCCCCTGCTCTGAGCTCAAAGACAACATGACCTTACCCCCTGGCTTGTTTCATGCACTGTGTTCCCAGACCCAGGACAGGGTAGTGGGTGCTCAATAATATGGCACCAAGTGTGGAAGGGATGGATGGATGAGACAAAAAACTAGAGCCAGCTGAAACCGGTTTGGCTTAGGGGAGAGAGCATCAGCTTGCAGACTGAAAGGTCCCAGGTTCGATTCCAGTCAAGGGCATGTACCTTGGTTGCAGGCATACCCCCAGTAGGGGGTGTGCAAGAGGCAGCTGATCGATGATTCTCTCTCATCGATGTTTCTAACTCTCTATCCCTCTCTCTTCCTTTCTGTAAAAAATCAATAAAATCTATGAAAAAAGAAACTATAGCCGGGAGCCCCTTGTGTCTGCAGGGCTGTCACCAGGAGAGTGGCCTGGGCTGGGGGCCAGGTGTGTGGGTATGGCAGCTTGGCACCTGTCTGGCGGGCCAATGCCCAGGTGCCTTTTGGCCCTCTGCTAAGTCCTCAGGAGAAAACTCATCACCGATGCCGGGAGCCTGGAGGAATGCGAAGACCCTTTGTAAAAGGACAGAAGGCCGCGCTCCAGGAAGGAGGCTCACCCAGCGGGACCAGCGTCGTTGGACAGTTTATTTCCCATGGGGTGACTCTGCGCATCTCAAGTGTCCACCCAGAGCCGAGGGAAAAGTTGGGAGAGCATTTAACTCCTGAAAACGCCTCATAATAACGCAGAGCAATTATATATAGCAAATGCCTTCAAAATGGAAACCCTTTAAACATTTAATTCTTCAGCATTAATACACACAAATGCTATTATGGGGGGCGGGAAGGGCGCTCCCATAGGGATCGGAGTTTCAACAGGGTTACTTATAAATTATATTACATCGATTTTATTTACCCATCTAGGCAGCCAGAGGGGAAGGATATACAATTCCAAGTAAACACATTCATACCGGGATGAGGAATGCTGGCAGGAGACACAGCTTTGCAACATTAGAAATGTATAAAGTATTTAGCAAAAGTTACAGAAAACAGACCAAACAAGCAAGTTTATTTTGTTAGAAAATTCCACCTTCATCGGGTTTGTGATGTGCTCGTGTCTGTGGAGGGACCGCCGTGCCCCTCCGCCCCCTCACCTCCTTCCTGTGGGCAGGGCCAAGCTGCCGATGCGGGGCCCCTCACCCAGGGGGGCTGGTGTCCCTTTGAACATCTGTCCCCGGGGCCACACGGCTGCCTGGAAGCCCCGGCTCCCGAGAGCCAGGACCCCCAATGCTGTAATGACGCTGGAAGAGAGCGTCTCCCTTGACAGATGGGTCCACAGAGGTCCCGGGATAAATGAGACAGCAGAGCAGCTAGTCCCATGCTCTTGCCCCTGGGACCTCTGTCCCAGGGTCACACTGTCCCCAGCAGAGCACCCGTGTGCCGCACCCTTTGCATTCACCCTTGCAATCCCATCGGGAATCTCCCTGAAACACAAAGGATCAATGTTCCCGGAACGGCGCCCAGAGCCGTCCGAGGTGGTCACAGCCCTCTGCCTCAGAGGCACCTCCCAGCAGAGGCCCCGGAGAGCCCGGCCCAGCATCTAGATGGTGAGAGGAAAGGGAACATGCTTTGTCACTTGTCTGAGTCTCACCCCAACCTGCAGCCATAGGAGCTGCGTCCCTCCCTTCAAGAGAGGCCAGACAAAAATGAGACTGCTAGGGGCCAGATGGTGGTGAAGGGTCCTCCCCGGCAAAAGGCAGCCCAGGCCTCCAGCAGTGCAGACCGTGGCTTCATTACAAGGAGCCTGCGGGACTGCGCCGGCCTGGCCTGGACTCAGGGTTACTAGTTTGTCTGGCTGCCTTCCGTGGCTCACCTGTCACTGAGCAGACTGTGATCAACACAGGGCTTGGAGGAGCTGTCACCGTGGGGGTCCTACAGAGGAACGACCTCATTGTCCATAGCTCACAAAGCTCTTAATCGTAGCTTCATTTGTATCTAAACGGAGGCATGCCGGGATGTCCCTCTCGTGAGGATCTTAGGTGACACCATGCACCACTGCGCCGATAGGACCCAGATTCGGTGTGGCCATGTACACAGGGCACAGAATTGGGAATGGCTCGTAGGAAGATAGGCTGTAGTAACTGCAGAAGGCCTGAGACCTTCTAGAATCATACCCTTGGTTTGCAGATGAAGCAGATCCAGTAAAGGGCGGTGAGGAGCCCAAGGCCAGTCCCTGCCTTCTCATCCATGCTATGCCCATTCGCTTCCCCCCCACTTCACCCCCAATGCTCAATAAATGCCAAAAAGGACTGTGCAAGCGGAGCAGACGAGAGGGTCCCCAGGACAGAGGGACCTGCAAGCTTCAGGGCACAGCAGACGTGGAAGGCAGCCGAGACCCCGCCCACCCCTCCGCCCACTCCCTGGCAACCTTCTGCATTGTCTAATCCTGGCATGAGCCAAAAAAGGCAAGCCTGAGCCTCCAGAACTACCTGTGGGCATGGCTGGCTTTTGGAGGAGGAGCCTGGGGCTGGAAGCAGCCGCACAAACAGGCTAGCTCAACAACACCTAGCCGAGTGAGAGAAGCCAGACGCAAAGGCTACACAGAGTGACTCCGTGTACACAACCTTCTGGAAGAAGCAAACCATAAGGTCGCAGAATTAATCAGTGGTTGCCAAGGGCTTGGAGTGGGAGGAGTGGCTTGACTCTGGGGCTCTGGGGGAATTGGAGTGATGGAAAGATTATGTTGGTTCCAGAGGCTAAGTTTGTCAAAATTCACAGAACCAGTATCCTTCAAAAGGGTGACTTTTCCTGTGTGTCAGTAACCCTCCATCCTGAGTATTAAATACCTCAGCAAACCTGGAAAAAAAAAAAAGGTGGTGTGTCCTGTGGGGTGGGAAGGACCAGTGGAGTGAGATGGGGTGCTGGCTAAGTGAGCACGCCGCCATCTGCACCCCGCGTAGCATTTGTGAAGTGCTCTCCCTGCCTACGTGGTGACAGCAGGCCTGCGGAATCCGTGTCGACGCCCTGCTCCGGTCCAGGCCTCGCCCAGCTGGGAGCAGAATCCCTTAAACACACTGAGGCCCCTGAAGCCTTTGAATTTTATGGCTTGTGTTTCCAAGAAGGGACTTGGGCTCAGCCAAGAGTTTTCTGCACCCATCGCCTCTCTAGTAATTGGTCAGCTTTCACACGGGGAAT
The DNA here is from genome assembly GCF_964339955.1 of Pipistrellus hanaki. Taxonomy (NCBI): domain Eukaryota; kingdom Metazoa; phylum Chordata; class Mammalia; order Chiroptera; family Vespertilionidae; genus Pipistrellus; species Pipistrellus hanaki. The sequence continues at coordinate 40,137,863 of NC_140518.1, forward strand.
CGGCGGCTTCTGCGGCCTTCTGCCTGGGCATCCTCCGGCCCCAGGGGCGCTGGGTAGAGGTGGAGGAGGCCCGGGTGCACCGAGACAGAACCTCAGGACAGCCACCCCCGTGGTTCAGTCGCCAGGGCTTTGCAATACTGATAAAAAACAAAACAAAAAAAAACAAAAAACAAACAAACAAACAAACAAAAAACACTAGGCAAAAAACCGGAGGGACCGGTTCCTTTTCCTAGAGGTTGTCATGGCAACCTGCTCACGTTGAAGACCGTTTGTCATAGAGAATTTTTTTTTAATCCGGGTTTTCACAGATAAAACTAAGTAAAGGCAGGTAGAAGGGGCTCACTTGTTTCCAGAAATGAAAAACCCAGTGAAATCCTCCTACGACCTAAACAACCAGGACATAAGCGCAAAGCAGTGACCAGAGAGAGGGTTTGCTACCCTGACGTGCAGGTTTAGATGCTCTGGACTTCACCCTGACCTTGACTTCACCCAGACTGCAGGGGTGGGGATGGGGGTGGAGGTGGAGGTGGGGGGGCTGCTGACAAGAACAGGGGGCCGGACTGTCGACTCCAGCTCTGCTCTTCATTCAGTTTTAATTTCATTGGCCATGCTTAGGCTGCATCCTCTTTGTAAAGTAAGGAGTTATTTAAAACAAAAAAGAAATCTCAGACCTAATCAGTTTTGCTCAGTGGTTAGCACGTCAGCCTGTGGACTAAAGTGTCCTGAGTTCGATTCCAGTCAAGGGCATGTACCTTGGTTGTAGGATCCATCCCTGAGCCCGGTTGGGGCATGTGCGGAATGCAACCAACCAATGTGTCTCTCTCACATCGATATTTTCCCTCTCTCTGTCTCTCCCCATTCCTTTCACTCTCTCTAAAAATTAATGGGAAAAAATATTCTCGGGTGAAGGTTGACCAGACAGAAAAAAGAAATCTCAGAAATTCAAGTTGGATATAGGCTGGGAGTCTAGTGACTAGGGCACTGAGCGCTTGTTGCTGTCTATCTCCCACCAGTTGGGTAAGTGCCGTATGACGGTAGTTTGCATTATAATTACAGGTTCCCACTCGGTTAAATGTGGTAGGTTAAATGTTCTCATTCTCCAGAAAGGTCAACATATCCCTGACTACCGTGGGCAATAGAGGGACTGGCAAGAGGGCCTGGCTTGTCCCAAGGATCTGCTGAATAAACAAATGAATAAATGAATGCAGGTCAGCACAACAGACAGTATCCCTGAAAACCCAAGGTCTGCAGGGGTCTTCAAACTACGGCCCGCGGACCACATGCAGCCCCCAGGGGAGTCTGATCCTGCCCGCCAGGTTTTTTGGGCAGTGAGCGCAGCCAAGGTGTTACAGTAGGAATTAGTAGTTCATATAGTCCGGCCCTCCAGCTCTCTGAGGGACCGTGATCTGGCCCCCACTTTAAAAAGTTTGAGGACCCCTGGTCTACAGAGTACCTCTATGTGAATGCCTTAACTGCAAGAACCCTAAAGAAAAGATGTCTATACAAAATCACAGAAAATAAGCCAATACCTTGCCCTCAGATCTTAGCACAGCACTTGTCTTCAGCTAAATGCTTGACGAATGAACAAAAGAGGAAAGAAAACGTATGTGAAAAAGCTACCGAGACTGAGGTAAAGAGATGAGGAGGAGAGAATCACTTCATCAAACAGACCGGCCCACACTGGGCCAGTTCAGGCTATCCCAGAAGAGGCAGGAGAGCTGCCTCTGTCCCAAGGAGGAGCAGGAGGCTAGAACCCTCAGAGAGAAGGGAGAAGGCAAACTCAATGAGCATATCCACTCAAAATATGTGTTCCTAACAAGGCTTTGAATATCTGAATATCATCCACAAATTAGTTTACTAAGCCACAATGCAGTTGCTACTTGCACCTGTTTTTAATAAAGAACCCAAGAACGGATACCCTGAAATCGGTGGCTGGTGTCATGGCCCCGTCCCAGAGCCAGGAGTGGCTCTCCATGCAGTGGACAGACTCAGGTTGGAGAAGGCCTTCACACTGACCTTTCTGGTCGGGATGCTTCAGTGAGAGAAGGGACACAGTCTGGTTTGCTTTAGTATATTCAGCTTCTCTCTACCATCAGCTGCGAGAGAGCGGTCTGACTCAATGCAGGAGGCACCGGAAGATCCAAGGTTAATACATCATCAGATACGTAAGACTGAAAGACCAGTGAGTTGTGCTCTTAGAATTCTACACTCTGGGGAATATATGGATCCTGTAAGTCCACAGGAATCGCTGGGGAAGATGACGAAAAAAAGATGGGTTGGTTCTCAGGGGAGGGGTTGCAGGCTGCCACCTGCCCTTTGCTGGCTGCACTTCCTCTTTCAGGTCCCTATTCTTCCTCTGGGCCTTTAGAACTGCTTTTTCAAGACTTCACATGACGGGGCACACATTTGCTGTGGTCGGGAAGAGGAACAAACGATGGGCAAGGACCCGACTGCTGCCCTGAAAGCTCCCTGAGTCACACTCAGACCAGGTCTTACCGGGAACTGGGAGCTGAAGAAGGGGAAGGGGGCCCGGCACCAAGCAGGGCCTGATGAGGGGCTCTGGGCTGTGCAGGAGTTGCTGAGGCCACGGTAGCGAGACGCTGCCCAGTAGGCAACAACCTACTGCGGCCATGTTAGTCTTGGATGCCTGGACAGTGACCACCAATGACAGGAAGCCATATGAGGGACAGTGATCCCAATGCTGGCATATGCAAGCAGGGGGAGCCACTGGGGATGACAAAGGCTTGTCCCAGCCTGTCTCCCACATGGGACTGACCCAGCCCTGTTTAGAGTGTGGAAAGGGGCGGGGATGGGCAGAGGGAGCATCTGCAGAGGGGGAGGAGGGGGACTGGGGATTCTTGGACTTTGCAGAGGATGCCTGATCTACTGGGGAACCCGACTCAGCACTGTGACTGAGGGCCAATTTGCTTGATGAGGTAGTTCCATCCTGACCTCTCCAGGCAGGGTCAGTCTGGGAAGACGGGAGCTAGGCCTTCTTCCCAAGACTCTTGATCATGAACGGTGACAGGGAAGAGCCAGGATGTGGACTCCCAGAATGCAATGGGGGAAAAATAAAGAAGGAAGGCTGCAAAGGATTCTGAGTGCGGACTGTTGAACGCTGCCTTCTATCCACGACTGTGATCCTGACACTTAGCTTGGAGACAGAGACCTCCCTCCGCTGACCCTCCAAAGCCCTGGAGACCAGAGGGCCAGCTGGAGGAAGGACCTCAGGGCCTCCAGGGGCACGAGCATGTGACACAGCTGGCTCTGGGCAGGGCGATGACCCTACGGTGCTCAGCAGGGACCACAAAGTTCCAGCTTCAGTTTGTTCCCGAAACGGCAAGCACAACGTGGGAGTTGGGGGGGGTCTTCGGCCTCAGAGACAAGGGCGGGGCTGTGGATCCACCTTCTTGTCCTGGGAACACTGGGGACCTCCCAGCGAGGCCGCCAGGCCGCCCTTCTGGAATGGCTGGCTGCAGCCCTCACCCTTCCCTCTCCTCAGTGGGCAGGAGAGTGGGGGAGAGGGCAGCTCCACTTGGCAGCAGGACCCACCACCTCCTCTCCATGGCGCCCCCGGCCCCTCTCCTTGGCAGGACCCCGGGGGCCGCATGTGCCCGCCTAGATCTCCATGTCCACAGGGCGGATGTTGCCCGTCTTGTGCTCTCTGACCCACAGCTCCCTGTCTTTGGCTGGGTCCACTTTTCGAAGCAGCTGGTCCACAGGCTCGACTGTCTGCAAGGGATGGAGGAGAGAGGACGCCATCTCAGATCTCACTGCCTCTGAGGCAGGCTGCCCGCCTCTCCGCTGTCACAGCAGCCTCTCGGAGGGCTGGGGGCCCCAGGGGAGGCCCGTGAGGGGCAGACGTGCAGAGGCTGTGAGAGCGGGAGCCGGGACCTCTCGTCCCACCCTGCTTCTCATCGAGCACTTGACCCTCCGGACCGCAGGCCGGATGGAAGGGCAGAGTGGCTCAATGGCTCCAGGCCGGTGACCAGTTCCACCCTTCGCTCCCACGGCTACCACCGCAGAACAGGACCAATGACACTGTCCCGTTAGACATGCTGCATAGTTCTGGTTCTTTTATCGTTTTGGTAAGAGGTTCGCCGGGGCAGGCAATACCGTCTTCAGCTACTTAACTACCATGAGCGTGGTCATGGGGAAACAGCTCACGCGCGCTGCCTCCATTCCACGCGCTTGGGATGGGTTCCTGCAGGCCCATCCCCGGGCCGCCCACTGCCCATTCAGGCTCATGTGCAGTGGCCACTTCACCCGCCACGGGACAGTGGTCCCCCTGGGGCCTTGGGGCCTCCGGCCGGGGCGGGGAACTCACGCTTTGGTTGAACATGTCTGTCTCGTGCCGCAGCTGTGTGTACTGGCACAGGTGCTGCCGGATCATCTCCACCCGCTCCACCTCCAGCCGCTCCAGCTCCTGCACAGGAGGAAACGCAGACGCCTGGGACGTGTCCCTCCAGCCGGACATGGGACACGCCCTTCCCACCACACGGTCCCAGGCCACCCTCTCACACACGTCGCCGCTGCGTAGGCCGGATCCCTCCTGACCCTGTGGGGCCTGATGAGGAACCCGTCCCACATCTAGCGGTGCCGGTGAGGATGCTGACCCAGCAGCTAGCTACTGCTGGCGGGTGGGTGCTGAGCATTACAGGCATTACCTATTGTGCTCAAAATAATCTGAAGAGACAGGCTCTGTTCCTGTCCACATTTTCCAAACAAAGGATTGAGCATCCAGAGAGGTAACGTCACCTGCCCATAGTGACATGGGATTATGGGAGGAGCGAAATTTGAACCCGGACTGCTGTGGTCTGACTCATGATTCTGCACCAGTGCAGGCCCGGGTCCGATTCCCGGGGGGGTGGAGAGATGGGACGCATGCGGGGTGCCCGTGGCTCCCTGGGCCTCTGTCCGCTGTCCACCCTGAGTGCTGAGGGACAGACCCAAGACCAGGCCAGGGGAGGCAGGGGCAGAGGGTGGGGTGGCCCCTGTCAAAGGGAAGAGTGGAAAGGGTTTGTCCTTTGGTTTCTAGGTGGTACCGTATCTTTGGAACTGAGGGGATCAGGCTGTTATTCTTGCATAACTAGGTCATTGCCCCGGTGATTACCCAGGGAGGGGTAAAGGAGGGGGCTTAATTAGGAGATTAACCAGGAGGAAAAGCAGGTCACTGCCTGTGCCGGACAGGGGTGGCTTTGGCAATGGGGCAACGTGACAAACAGCTGGCATGATGCTCCTTTCTCCTCTGGCCCAACGGCCCATGTGCCCACGTGCCAACCGCATCTCACTGCGGCTGGTGCTGACTGAGGAGGAGGTGCTGCCCCCCACAGGAAATCTCGGGAAGGCAGAGAAGGGCTCTGATGCCGATCCCTCACCCCCTGATCGTGGGACACCCCTGCTCCCCTACAGAGCTCCCAGCTTCATCCTTCACCCCTGCAAGGATCTCCCCTGTAGGAGCTGAGACTCCTCTGGGGATGAGAGGGTCACGCTTCCTGCAACTTGGCTATTTGTTCTAAAGAGGCCACTGTTTACTTGTTGGGGGTTCCTCAGTTGAACCCGACCCCTCAGGGCACAGCCAACCCTCCCCCGTGTTTACACAGCCAGGAAGGGCCAGAGCAAGGGTACCAATGAGCTTGGACTCACCCAGAGGCGAGGTCTGGACCCCAAGGTGAGCAGACATAATGACTCTCCACAGTCACCCCACTCTACTGCCTACATGCCCGCCGGCACCCACCCAGGGCACCCTGAGTGCCAGTCACAGAACGGGCATGCTCACACCTCTCGGGGCACTCACCAGTGTGGTGGTCACCATCTCTTCAAACCACTTGGACTGGGCCTGGTTGTAGAGGTCCACACAGCGCATGAGGTCATCTCCTAGGAGAGGCCAAGGCCACGTCACCCCCTGTCTTGTGCTTGCCGTGGCTGCCCTCTGCCCCCTCCCCCCCACAGCCATGCCTTCTCCTCTCCTTGGGGTCATGAGGCCAGCGGAAAGTGGAGGAGGGAGGGAAAAGCAGAGGACAGAGTGGGCAACCCAGCACATAAGACACCAGCTTCAGAGTGCCCAACTGAACTTGACCCCAGACACCAAGAGTTCAGGATAGAGGTAACCCAGTGTGGGGGGTTAAAGTGAAGAGGGGGTTACTCCTAGCACCTCCCAACCTATCAACAGCCAAAGGCACGCTTCCTCTCTAAAGATGATAGTTTCATATCACACTAGAGAGTCCTTTTCGGGTAAAAAATGTCACACACGCAGCTTGGTACTAGTTAAGAGTTAAGGAAGAAAAATTTGCAAATTATGTCTGTGTGTTTGTGTATGTGCATGCATGTATGTATGTGTATGCATGTGGGTTTATGTGTACATGCAGCAGGATGCCATTCTGAAACACAAGACAATGTGTTTGCTGGTGGATGTTCATCCATGTGCAGTGATGGCATGGAAAGTGCTACCCACCGACCCAGGACAGCACTGGCAGGGGGACAGAAAGGCTGGGTGGGAGGAGAGGGGCTCTTTCCGCAGCATTTTCTTTCTTTCTTTCTTTCTTTTTTTTTTTTAAATATATTTTATTGATTTTGTACAGAGAGGAATGGAGAGAGATAGAGAGTTAGAAACATCGATGAGAGAGAGTCATCGATCAGCTGCCTCTTGCACACCCCCTACTGGGGATATGCCCGCAACCAAGGTACATGCCCTTGACCGGAATCGAACCTGGGACCCTTCAGTCCCCAAGCCGACGCTCTATCCATTGAGCCAAACCGGTCTCGGCAGCATTTTATTTCTTAAGAGATCAGAAACAGACATCACCGTTCAATCTGGATGCTACGACACTGTTTTCTGCAATCACAAGTACGTTTGCAAGTTTGTCATTTACAGCAAAAGAAACCATCAACAAAACAACAAGAAAGCCCACAGTGTGGGAGAACATATTTGCAAATGATACCACTGATAAAGGTTTAATCTCCAACATCTACAAACAGCTTATACAACTAAATAAAAGGAAGATAAATAATCCAATTAAAAAATGGGCAATGGACCTAAATAGAACATTTTCAAAAGAAGACAGAAGGAAGGCCAAAAGGCACATGAAAACATGCTCAAAGTCACTAATTGTCCGAGAGATGCAAATCAAAACAACAATGCGGTACCATCTCACACCTGTCAGAATGGCCAACATCACAAATCAACAAATGACAAGTGTTGGCGAGGTTGCGGAGAAAAAGGAACCCTAGTGCACTGCTGGTGGGAATGCAGACTGGTGCAACCACTGTGGAGAACAGTGTGGAGTTTCCTCAAAAAACTGAAAATGGAACTCCCATTTGACCCAGTAATCCCACTCCTAGGAATATATCCCAAGAAGCTAGAAACACCAATCAGAAAGGATATATGCCCCCCTATGTTCATAGCAGCACAATCTACAATAGCCAGAATTTGGAAACAGCATAAGTGTCCGTCAGCAGATGATTGGATCCAAAAACTATGGTACATCTACACAATGGAATACTATGCTGCCATAAAAAAGAAGGAATTCTCATCATTTGCAGCAACCTGGATGGAATTGGAGAACATCATGCTGAGTGAAATAAGCCAATCAATGAAAGAGAAACACCACATGACCTCACTCATTTGTGGATAATAAAGAGCATTATAAACTGATGAACCAAAAGATAGATATAGAGACAGTATATCAATAAGTAGACTGTCAAATTACAGCGGGGAGGGGAGGAAGATCTGGGGGAGATAATAGATCAACCGAAGGTCTTTTATACATGCATATAAGTACAACCAATGGACACAAAACTCTGGGGAGGGAGGGGATGTGTGGGAGGGAGGGAGGGGGGCAAAAAAAAAATCAATAAAATATATTAAAAAAAAAAAAAAAGAAAGAAAGAAAGAAAGAAAACACACTACAACTGCAAACACGACGAAGGCATCAGCACCCCAGAACCTCGCTACAAAACACGGCTCCCAGGCCCGCAGGTCACATCCCCCGGGAGCCTGCCAGCAGTGCAGCTCTCGGGACAACGCGACACCTGGGAATCAGGACTGCGCCTTCACAACGTGCTCAGGTGGTCCCCGTGCACATCTCCGTCCGAGAAGCACCACTCGGGCCTTAGTGTAGTTTAGACCATCACAGGGCTCCAGAGAGGATGCATCACCGTCTTTGCTCACGAGGGGAAAACTGGAGCCAGTCAAAGCTAACTCATTTATTCTTGAAGTCTGTTACTTGGCGTGGGTTAGAAGTTATTCCTGTAATGTCATCTTGTCATTCTGGTGTGAAAGTGAAGGCAAACGTGCACACGACCCAGGGCCTGGCCAGCTGCTCCCTTCCACCTGAACCACACCATTAGCTGGGAGGTGACCTTGAGTAACAGAACCAAATCAAGGGCTTTGTTCATTTGCTCCTGGTCAGGGTCAAGGACTGGGCCCTTATAGCCCAAGACAATCAGGAACTGGAAAGGAAAAGGTTGATATGTCACTGCAAGGGCATGCCCACTGAGACCTGGGCCTAACCCAGGATGGAGGTAGTATGTCGCCCTGTAAAGGTACACTATGAGAGTCCCAACGCCCGATGTGTCAATCCTGATTTGAGAACATGCTTTGGCAAGTTCTGCAACATCAGGAAACAGCGTAGGTGAAGGAGGGTGTGTCTTATCTTTGTGCAGCCCGAGGGTCTGAAATGAAACCCTTCTGAACAGCATGGGTTCAGCAGGTGGCTTCTGGAGCCAGGATATCTTATCTGTCATACGAACGCCACGGTTTACTAGCCTAGTGCGCAACCTTGAGCAAGTCAATTAGCCTGCCTGCACCTCAGTTTCCTCACCTGTAAAACAGGGGCAATCATGGCATCTTCAGAGTTAGGTTAAACACATCGATATACGTAAAGTGCTCAGATCTGACGAGAGACAGCAGACCGAATCAGGAGGTAGTGATGACGATGATGATGATGATGATGAGACAAAAGGAAGTCAAGCCCCAAGGATCAGCTGCCCTCCCTCCCAGTTGCCCGAGAAAACACGAGAGAGGGGACAAAAGAAAAGATGGCATTTTCTGGGTGGTCCAGCAAAAAATCGACAAAGCCAAGTCATTGGAATAAGATGGAATTCTCATCAACACTTCCCATTACTTAGGTCTTGGGGAAGTTTCTCACTCTATCACCAGTTTCCTCACTTGTAAAAGGTATAAAAACACCACCCTGTAGGAGGACTTGGATGGTGAAGAGAGAGAATGTTCTGGGGCATGAGGCCTGGTGGCTGGCACACAGAATTCTGGTGGTGTTTTCAAAGTCAGGTCCAAGGGCCAGTGACTTTCATCACAAACAATTCCAAACTGTGCAGGTGAGAGACCGTGCTATTGGTCGACTGAAATACGAGAAACAATCAGCCGTAGTAACTACTGGAAAGCAGTAGTAACAAAGCCTGAACCCACGAAAATGTAAAGATTTTATATTAATTTTGGCTCAAAGATGAAATCAAATCACAAAAACAAAAATATCCAGACTATGAGAAGGAAAACCCTGCAAACCAGAACTCTGGGAATATGGTTTGGTTAGGCAGTGGTGTGGCGTAGGGATAGTAAGTGTCTGGTGGCCTAACTATAGGGGGGGAAAGTAGGTTTACAGTTGTCCGTATGGAAAATAATACAATAATTAATAAATAACAATACAAGAACAAACACTGTGTTTTGCATACTTATAACCGTACACCTACATATGTCCCACCCCATATTTAATCTTTTTAACCTGAGACCAAAAAATAGTAAGGAAAAAAGTGATTTAAAAAAATCTTAAATGGGGAAGGTCTGAGTTAGTCATGAAACCTAGACTATGTTATAGAGATAAGATCACTACACAAAAAAATAACAAGAAACAAGCCCCCCTTGCCCCAAAATACAAAGAACCAAATTAAAAGACAACCTAGGAAAAAATATTTGCAACTCAAATGACGAAAGGATAATTTTCCTAATATGTAAATAACCTCTACTAATCAACCAATCAGTCAATCAATCAGAACAAGACAAGCCACTGACTAGAAAATGGGGGAAAGATATGCGTGATTCAGTTCACAGAAAAAACAGTCACAGATGATACGTCTGTTTCGAAAATGCTCAGCTTCACTCAAAAAGAAATTTAAAAGAATGTGTAGACGTTTAAATATAAACATTTAAAACATTAAAAAATGTTTTAGAAAGTATTGATGGTGATTAATTTGGCAGATTAAGGTTTTATATTCTTATGTGCTGATTGAATATTTTTCCCAAACAAAGATATTGATTTTATAATATAATTTTATTTAATAACTTAATTAATTACATGAATTTAAATATGCCTTTCCTCATCCTAGGTTTCCCTTCCCAATCACAGTGGGTATATAATGCCTTCTATTTCTGGGTATACTTCTATTATTTGTTATTGACTTATTTTTCACCATCTTATTTTAAAATGTCCATATGTGGCTGCCTCGTTCCACGTTTATGAGTTGATTATATGAGGATTACCAGAAGCCGAGTAGAAGGGACCTGGACCATCTGATCGGAACCCTAACCGTGCATCACACATTTCCGCCTCAGAAAGCAACACGCACTGTCCTTGCATGCAGTGAAACTTTTAAAAGAAATATCTTTTTTTAAGTTTTTCCTGGTTCTATCTGGCTCTTCTCCTCCTTCCTTGGGCATTAGCTAAGTTTTACCACTAGGTGGGAGCAGAGACCAACGTACCCGAAGCATCTTTCAGGGAGAATTTGAAACGTGGCTGCTGACTGGGGCAGGCGCCCATCACCCTAGGGCCTAGGTGAACCCCTGGAGCATTCCTCCCTGCTGGGGTGGAGTCTGTACTTCCAGAGGCTCCCCACAGTGACAGGACCCCACAATTCTGGGGGTGCGGAGGAGTAACCACTTCTGGGGCAGAGAGCCAGGCCTGGAGGCAGCCTTGCCCACTCCCCGACCCCATCCCGTGGGATGCACCTTCCAGGCATCCCTCCTCCCCCGCGGTGCCTCCCTGGCAGGTGCAGCCAGGCAGGCGGGCCCTCTTACCGGCCTGCGTGGACTTCCTCCGGGCCTTCTTGATGTCCTCCTCCGTCTTGTTGCTCAGCTTGATCTCCAGCTGCTGGGTCTTCATCTCCAGGTCCCGCTGCCGCTCCGTGAGCGCTTTCCGGGCCTGCGGGTCAGGACACGGAACACTGCTCACGGGGCTCGGAGCCAGGAGGGGCCCGTGGCCACGTGGACGGCCTCCCCGTGTCTAGCTAAGAGTCTTTGCTTTTCCCTGTCCTTGTGGATGATGCCACTCAGCCAGACTAGCATCACTGGGCTGCCCAGTCACTGTGCTGAGCCTGCAACCCTCTCTCTCATCCCGTCTCTCCCTGCCCTTGGCTTACAGCAAGCCTCAGGCCCAGTGTGATGGAGCATGTGCACATGCAGACAGCCCTGAACCACAGCCTGAGGGGGGAGGGAGGGCAAGCACAGGTCATCCACATCACCTCACGTCACCTCCAGCAGCACTTAGTCTGGGTCAGGACAGGTCCTTTGGGGGCAGCAGTTGGCTGTCGAGGTGCCTGCAGCCGTGTGCGCCCCCTTCTCCTGCACCCTGTCACTGTGGTCAGCCTCCAGGGAGAGCCCCCTTCCCTCCAGTGGCCATCAGCAGCTCCACCAGCTGAGCCCTCGTAGGCTTTGGGAGGGACTGACTCAGTCAGGAGAGAACCCGCCACGCGTGGCCCAGCAGCACATCCAGGCTCCACGTCCCAGGAGAGCGTGGCTGTATGCACCTCCTCTCAGGGCCAGATGGAGCCACATGGAGACTCCACTTCCCACTGCAGGTGCAGCCTCACCTGCTTCCTCCCGGCAGTGACTGAGTGCCATGGGGGAGAGATCCCATCTGCTCTTTGCGGGGAGGCAGGTTCCTCAGGCGTGGACTGGGGACCCCCCCACCCCCTCACCTATCCCACTCAGCCCACCCTGTTCAGGAAGGCCCCCCTCCCGCCCGCCCAGCATCCCGGCCCCACACCTTCTCCACGGCGGCGTAGCGGCTGGCAAGCTGCTTGCGGAGGTCGGCGATGTGGTGGTCACACTTCTTCATGTCTTTCTTGAAGTTCTCACGGAAGTTCATCAGGGGCTTCTCCACCTCGCTGTGGAGCTGTGAGAGAGAGAGGGGCACGTTCAGGACCTGGGCACCAGCTGCCAGCAAGCTCCGGGTGAGGACACATCTCCCACGCCCATAGTGAGGGGTGCTGGGCAGTGGCCTGGCCTGCAGTACGACTGAGTGTCCACTTAGGAGGAGGAGGCTCAGCCGGCCAGGCCCCTGTTCACTGCTGGGTGGGCAGGTTGGAGTCCGGAGCTTCCTGAGGCCCGTGGCGGTCACCACCTCCTCCCGCTGAGCTCCCACAGCTCCTGGAAGGGCTCTGACCTTACAAGCTGGAAGCTTTCTGGGGGCAAAACCATGCCAACCGTGGTGTGCCAGGTGCCCGCCACTGGCATGGGTGCCATGTATCTCGGGTGACGCAAGTGAGCTCTGTTCCCCGAACACCTGCTCTGTGCCTGTGCGAGCCTGGGGGCGGGGGGAGGGGGCAGGCCAGGGGGGGAAGGTGATCTGGACAAGGTGAAACGCTCCAAGAAGCCATGGCGGGAGCCAGCCGGGGCGGCGGGGGCTCCCAGGGCCCCTCTGGGCAGTGCACCTGGGGTGGGGCTGCTCGTCTCACTGGGCCGCATGGAGACAGGCACGTCCCATCCCAGCACAGGGAACGGCTGAGGCCGGAGTAAAGAGGAAGAAGTTTACGCTCTGAGAGGAGTGTGGGGGAGGGGGAGGGTATTTTTCAAGCATTTTCCTTCTCTTATATTCTTTCCCTCGATCCCACTCCTCTTTGAAGAACTTTTACTCACACAGTTTTTTTTGGTGTGAACATGAGATGCAGTTGATGAGAAAACAGGTAAATGTGGAGCTGCTGCCTGGAGCAGCCTGGAGCAAGCATGTCAAACCCGTGACCCGCGGGCCACATGTGGCCCACAATGAATACTTTTGCAGCCCAACCAATGTAACGGTATGTCAGAAACGTTTTGGTAAAAATTTCGTAACTTAATTTTTACAATACCCTGTTATACATAATTATTAATAACAAAGTACATTCGCTAATGACTGATGACTATCACTGTATTGCATTCATTTCCCTTATGCGGCTTACACTCAGGCGCACCATTTCCCTCCACTAATACTGGCAGCGAATATTTTAGCAGCCAATGGCCACACCCTTAGTCTTGGACTGACTCATTGGGTGTGCACAATGGGAAATATTTCGCGTTCGGAGAACAAGAAAAATAGGCTTATTTGCATTACGCTTATTAATTTGTGCGATTATTCAGTGTCTGGTAAGCGAATGTTCAAGAAAAACTATTAATTTTTATTAAAATGTTCTATTATTTTATGTTAACGATTATTCATTTATTTCAGCCCTCTGTATTCAGCATGTCTCTATCGAAATAAACCTACGTTTTTATGAAAATTGGAGCTTTTGGGGTTTTTTTGCGGCCCACGTACACTTCAACCTTGTTTACTGGGCCCGTTAGCCTTTGAGTTTGACATGCTTGGCCTAGAGCCTTACTGAGTCAGTCTCTCTGAGCCTCACCGAGTCAGCCTCCTGTGCCCTCCTGGCCCGGCCTTCCGGGGCCCTGGGGCCTCCACCTGCCCCAGAAATGCCTCTGAAAGGTACAGCTGAGCCTCCTGTCAAAGGAAAACACCACACACACACACATACACACACACACACACACACACCCCACTCTGGGATTTGGGATTTCTCTCTTCCTCCTCACCAGGCTCCTGGTACATGATCTTTTCCCCTGGCGACCTCCAGGGCATACGTGCTCTTAGCTCTACACAACCAGTTACACGGGACCGAGTCCAAGGGCCCAGGAGCCTGGCTGGCGGGAGCTGGTGCCGGCGGAGCGAGTGCCCTTTCACTGCGTGGGACGGAGTTACATTGTAGGACACAGCGCTGGTGAAGGAAGGCCCGTGAGGGGAAAAGCATTTGGTGGCCGAAGTGGCGGTGTGCGCAGCAGTGGGAACAGGAAGTAGCAGAGGAGCACAGAGCGCTGGGAGTGTTTGGTCTGTGAGCATTCCAGAAGCGGGGTCCCGCTGATGGGGAGTAAGTGCCATGGGTCCGGGACCCGGGACCCAGCAGGAGCCCTTTCGGGCGATGGGCTCCCAGCCCGCCCACCCCATTGGCAGCTTTCCCAACAACCTCCCAGCCAAAGGCGGTTTCTGTGTGTGGGAACAGAGCTGCTGGGGCCAGGACAGAGGGGAGACCTGGAGGGAGCACCTCCAGGCTGGAGGGAGCACCTCCCATGAACTGCAGCTTAGAAAGCACTCGCTGCCTTGTCTGCCTGGCAGGAAAGAGCCTAATCCGCTGAGCTCCCTCCTCGCCCCGCTGGAGGGGGACCTCCTGTGCAGGGGCTGGTGCCTGGGTTGGAGAGCTATGGTTAGCCGGGCATTCTCACATCTGGGTGGCAGCTCGCTCCTGGGCACTCCCACCCGGCACAGCAGGAGCTGGAAATAGCACGGATGTCTCCTGCAGCTCAGCTCTGTTTTTAACTCCTCCCCGTGGCTCATCTCTGAGTCACTCACTCTGCCCTGTGTGCGGGGCATTAGCCCGAAGCGGGTGGGGAGGCCTGGCACAGAGCCAGACGGCTGCCTCGGACAGCGCACATCCTATGAGTCCCAAGGCCCAGAACGGAAACTGCTGTGGGGGACGCACTCCACAGAGACAGGTCCTGGAGGCCCCTGGGAGAAGCAGCCATCTTTGCAGGGAAGCACCTTCAGGTAGGAAAGGGGGCGGTGTGCCCCCTGATTTAAAACCGCAACTCAGAGGGGCTAAACGCTCTGTCTGAGTGCCGCTCAGGCAGTGGCTGGTGGGGGGTGGGTGGGGGGGAAGAGGGGGAGAGTGATGACCCAGGAAGCTAAGGTAAGGTGACCAGATGTCCCAATTTTTAACAATTTGTCCCACATCCCACGGCATTTTAAAAAAAGTCCCCGATTTTTTAAAAAATCGGGACCTTTTTAAAAACGCCGTGGGACAAATTGTTAAAAATCGGGACTGTCCCGCCAAAAGAGGGACGACTGGTCACCTTAGTAAGGGTCTCCTTTCCTTTAAAAGGCCAGCAGGCTGCTGCCTAGCCGCCAGCCAGGCACACTGTAGTGTGGATTATGTCACTCAGACACGTGGCTTATTTCCCCCTGAAAAGTAGCCAGCAGCCCGGGAGGGAGTTCAGAGACATGAGCCAGGGAGCGGGGAGAGAGGGCCGCTGGGACAGGGAGGAGAGAGGGGGGAAGCGGGCCTGAAGGAGCCACCTCCTCCTGAGCCCCGTTCACTCAGCACTGCAGACCACGTTAGCTGAGCAGCTCCCGCCGGCCCAGCCCGAGTCCCGAGGGAGGGAGAGCATGGAACAGAGACAGTGCTGCCCTCCGCCAGGTGCCCGGGTCTTCAGAACCCATGAAAGAGCAGTCGGTTTCCCAGCCTGAAATGTTGTGACAAAGACAAACAAAAGCCTCCCAGCCCCCCACTCTCTCTCTGGCCTAGCGTCGTCTCCTGACACCAAGGAGGAGGAAGAAATGCCAGCACATTCCTTCGAGAGCCCAGCGACCTGAAGGCGGGGTGTCGTCCTTCACAGGTGCACCTGAGGCCCTCAGGGGACCCCTCTTCCCCCAGGGACGCCAGGGCAGCCTGTACTGGCACCAAGTGCTGCACATGTAGGAATTATATGAGCTGGTTGCTCCAGACAGCAGCATTAAAAATTGTGATGTATATTCAAAATTAACCAATGACATTAAAAATAAGAGTATGGAATACTCAGCACATATCACTTCCTAACTACATTCCCTGTCCTCCACGGTCTGGTGGCTAGCTCTGACGATTTACTACGGCACTGGGATGGCGGGAACATCGTCCTGGGCTGAGCCACTGCCCATCTGCCCCAGCCCTGGACGTGTGCATCCTGGACCCTGGGCCAGGGCTGTGCTCCTGTGGTCTCTTCCGAACCCCTGGCATGTACGGCATGGGAACTGGCAACGCCACGCACAGGGGAGGCGGCTGTGCCCAACCTGGCAGCACACCATGGAGCAAGCCCGGCCCAGAGAGGCCGCGGGGAGGGGTTACCTTAGCGGAGAACTTGAGGTGGACTTCTGCCTCGTCCGCCAGGCTCTTCTTCACCTGTGCCCACGCCTCTCCCAGGGACCTGTGACACGAAGCAGACCGTCAGACTCGGAAGGAGACCCCGGAGGCTGGGCTTGGGGAAGGCAGACACGAGGCAGGCACAAAACAAACTTGGGCACTGTTTCATCCTGAGCCTCCAAACCTTTGGGAGTTTCTAAGGGGACGGGGGTCATGTCCAAAGCCACGTGTGAGTGCAAAGCAGCGTCGCTGCACAGAGAGCAGGGCCCATGGGCTCATCCCCCCGCAGCGCCTGCTGGAAGGAGTGTGCGTGGGGTTAGCCTGTGTGCACAGGCAGTGCTCAGGGCCACGCTGGAGGTGAGCAGCACCGATGCACGTATGTGAACGTGTGCCCAGCTCCCCGTCTGTAGGTGTGTGTGTGCCCAGCATGGCGGTGCAGGCCTGGCACCTTCAGCTGGGAGCATATGCTGTGCGTGTTGGCAGGACTGAGTGTCCTCGGCAGCAGCCCAGGCCGAGGAGGGGGAGGGGGGAGACTCGGGGCAGCACTGTGGTCACAGGGTATGGAAAGGCCTGGAAAGGCCCCTGCCCCGGCCGGTGGGGCAGCTCCTCCACGCTCCTCCTTCCTGCCCTCATCTCAGGCCCAGTGCACGGAGCAGGAGGGCCGGAGGGAACCTCATTTCTGTCCGTGGGAGAGACACCAGCCTTGCAGGGCCGCCCTGTGGCCTGTGGCTGGTGGGTCGGTGGAAACCACCCGGAGGTGGCCTGCTGGCTGCACAGCGGGCCCATGCAGAGGCCTTGATCAAAACCACAAGTGGCCGGCAAAGCCATGCCGCTGAGGGGTTCCAAGCCATGCAGGCAGGGCTGGACTCTCGGACAACCACAGCATCTGCTGCCTTCCGCTGGGCTCACTTCCTCTCTCAGGAGGGAGTCAGACGCTGCCCTGGAGGGAGGTCGGACCAGACAGAAGACTCCAGGGACCTGCAAAGCTAACTTCCTGCGCCTTTGTTTTTATTGCTGGGAAGAAATCCATTCAGAATGATCGCACTTAGCCCGGCCACTCTGATATGCAACCACCACCTCTAGATAGTTCTTTAGCACTTTCATTACCCTTCGATGGACTGAATGCTGGTGTCCCTAGGTTACCATGTTGAAGCCCTAACCCCTGGTGTGACTGTGAGTTGGGGATGGGTCCTCCATAGCAGAAACAGGTTACGTGAGGTCATATGGGTGGGCCCCCAATCAGACGGGATTAGTGTCCTTATAAGAAGAGACACTGAGAATTCGCTCTCCCTCCTCCCTGGGAAAGGCCACAGCACAGAGGCGGAAAGGAGAGCTCTCACCAGACACCAGCTTGCAGGCAACTTGGTGCTGCACTCCCAGCCTCCAGAGCTGTGGTAAGTTTATTTCTGCTGGTTAAGCCCGTCTATTTTTACTGTTACAGCAACCCACGGAGATGAATACACACCTTCCAGCAGAAGAAACCCCGTGCTCATTAAGCAGTTACTCTCCATCCCCTTTTATTCCCCAAACTCAGACAACCACCACTCTGTCTTACGAATTTGTCTGTTCTGGACATTCCACATAAATGGAATCATATAATATGCAACATCTGTGTCTTGCTTCTTTCCCTTATCCATGTAGTAGTATGGATCAGTACTTCATTCATTTTTATGGCTGAATAATTCCATCATACACTGAGTGGCCAGATTATTATGATCTCTGAACACATAATAATCTGGCCACTCAGTGTATATCCTATATAATAAAAGGCTAATATGCAAATTGTCCCTTCAACCAGGAGTTCGACCAGCAGATAGGCTGGCTGAACCCCACCCATGCACATATTCATGCACTGGGCCTCTAATGTGTGTGTGTGTGTGTGTGTGTGTGTGTGTGTGTGTATGTATACACACACACTGAGTGGCCAGATTATTATGCGTTCAGAGATCATAATAATCTGCCCACTCAGTGTATATCCATATATCCAATGTGGACACATCATATTTTGTCCATTCATCTTTTGATGGACACTTGGGTTGTTTCTAACTTTCGGCTACTGTGAATTGGGTGCTGTGAGGATTCGTGTACATGTATTTGAGTATCTGCTTCCAATTCTTTTGGGTCTGAGCCTGTGAGCGGAACTGCGGGGTCACAGTAATTCTAGGCTTAGTTTTTGAGGCACTGCCAAGCTGTGCTTCTCCAGTGGCTGCACCACTTACATTCCCACCGGCAGGCCCAAACACTCTGCTAACCAGACAGAGTGGAGAAGGCACAGTCTTCCTTCCACCAGGGATCCTTCTGTGGCTGGGAGTATGGGCTGAGCCTCCCCAGCCCAGGTCCCACCCAAGGAGGTCTGGACTGTCGCAGCTGGAAGGGGAGGGGGGCCTGGGCCTCAGGCCCACAGGGGAGAATTCTAAACAAGCGGCCAGGTGCGGAACCCTCTCACACCCAGCTTCCTACCAACCTGCCCTCAGAAAGGGAAGCAGGTGCGACATTTGGGGGCTGATGCCCAGCTACCAGGGGCCAAGCGGAGGGGGTCCAGCATATGGCAGGAGGCCCTTGGCCACGAGAGAAAAAACAATGCACAAGTGCTAACCTTGAGCATGCATGCCCTCACCTGGGCCATGGGTGCCCACCTTGAACCATGCATGCCCACAGTGAGCCAGGCCAATGGAGACTTCCTCTCCAATGGGCCCAGGACAATAATCAGTGATCAGTGCAAAGGGAACGACGCCCCCCCCCCCCACTCCCAGACAAGTGTCTCCTCTTCCTCCCACTCCCCACTCACCCTTCCTCCTGTGCAGCCAAGGAGTTCTGAGAGAGCTTAGCTAAGTTCTTCGCATATTCTTCTTCAATCTTTATCCTGCAAGGGGAGGAAACGCAACAGGTCAGCTCCCCCGTGCTGGTTGGTGGGTCCAACCTACAGCCCTGCTGCTTAATAACCAGGTAAAGGAACCCACTAGACCATATGCTCTGAGAGTACGTGGCTCATGGCTGCCTGGCACATAGTAGGTGCTTAGTAAATATTCTGTTGAATGAATGCATGAATGCACAAAATGGTCTGAACCTCCCTGTCTGCTCATCTGCAAAATGGGCTATTCCCAGATGTCTGCCAGGTTGTGAAGGTGAAAAGCTATCATTTGCACAGCTCCTGACCCGGGGCTGGACACTCGGGAGACTCTTAAAGGGTTAAATGTCACTCATGATGGACCACAGGGATGCCCAATGCTGTCCTTTTTCCAGCTCGAGTTCTGGGTTTAGACCCTCCAAGGTGGCATTGGCCCTTCAGAAGCAGAAATAGAACTGCTCCCTGTTGTCTCCCAGCCCCCAATGCCTCTAACAGCCAGGCCTGCAGGGCACACGTATTTCCATGGAGACCAGGCAGTGCCCAGAGCTGGCTGACTCCATTTCCCTGGAGAGGGAAGCTGCTGTGGACTTTACTTCCAGCAGGCAGGGCCTTGACACACTTTCGAGGCAACTCTCTGGGGAGCATGCTGTACTGTCTGGTGCCCCCGCGTTCAATGTGCTGTTGGAGGTTCTGTGCCCCTGGTCCATCCCTCGGCAAATGGGAAAGCCCAAGATGCTGGGGTGGCAGTGAGGGTGTCCACAGGGCGGCCTACCACGACCCAGGGCGGCATTTGAGAGACCGTGATCTCATGGCGTGGGGCTGAGACCCACAGCCTGCTCCTCACACTGCTTTGCAACCAGACCTTTGACTGGTCTCTGGGTCTCATCGCTCCCTCCCCTTCACTCTGCCTGAGCCCCGGGCTCCCAGGATGACCGGCTGGCCAGCCCACGGCGGCCTCCAGCCTGTGACCAAGAGATCTCTCTAGAAAGCAGATCAAACCACGTCACACTCTGGATGCAAATCTTCCCAGGCTCCCATGACATCCAGACACAAGGCCAGTCTGCTTCAGCATGCACAGCCAGGGCCAGCGCCTGTCTCACCCCACGCCTGCCGCCTTCTAGCCGAGGCCACAGCAAAGCCCAGGCCTTGGCCCCTGGCCCGCTCGATCCCGCCTGTGCCTCGGCGGCCGCTCTCCTGGCTCTGAAAGGCTCCCAAAGTGACCCCAAGGTGGACCAAGAGAAACTCCGTGCCTCGGGAAAGACCAGCGCTCTCAGACTGTAGGCTCAATTTATTTGCCAACATGACACCTTTATGAGAGTATAAACCATGAGTGTGTTCAACCTTCGGCTTTTACAACCATTTTCCTATCTGCCTATTTTATGCTGTTTTTTTTTTTTCCACCTGAGCTATGCAACCTCTTGGCTCTGTGCCAGTTTAATGGGTCATAAAATAAAGATTTCATTATACAAACAGAACACGGGGCTCCGAAGGAAAAGAGGCACTTTAAGATGCTAAAGAATTATTACTCAATTATTGTTATAATTAAAAAATAGTGTAGATACATTGCCATTTACTAAATATTTCCAGTGTGACCAGGAAACTCCAGACAGAAAGCTGTGTGTATGTGTCTGAACATACATAATGTATGCAAGTACATGTCCATGTTTGAGCACATTGTGTATGTCTGCAGGCACATGTGTGTGAGCACATGCAAACATGGGTATGGGGGTAATGTGCATGTGGTAGTGGGTGTGTTTGTGTGCTTAATGGGGTTTCTGAACTCGGAGAGAGACGGTAGAAAAGGAACCTTGTCTTTTTATAGTTTTTCATAACAATAATTCCCTGTCTCCTCCCCTTTGTTCACCTGAATCACTATTTTCAAAAAAATATATTTTATTGATTTTTTTACAGAGAGGAAGGGAGAGGGATAGAGTTAGAAACATTGATGAGAGAGAAATATCGATCAGCTGCCTACTGTACACCCCGTACTGGAGATGTGCCCTCAACCAAGGTACATGCCCTTAACCAGAATCGAACATGGGACCCTTCAGTCTGCAGGCTGACGCTCTATCCACGGAGCCACACCGATTAGGGCTGAACCACTATTATAACCCCTGCACTTCCTTTCTGAAAGCCCCTCACCTGCCTCCCCCATTACCCTGAGCTCATGAAGATGGAGGGCATGGGGAGGTGCAGAGGGATCTGTAAGCCCAGGTCCAGGACACAGATTTGGTTCGAAGTCTAACTGAAAGGCGACACTCTTTTTTCTCACGCTAAGGGATGTGCTTCAAACGAGGGCACGTGGGTAAAGGAGCCACACAGTTTGTGTGGGACAGTAGGGAGTGGTGGGGACCATGGCAAACTGGGAACACACACTCCCCTTACAGAGGCCACAGCCACTCAGCTTCAGCCAAATGCCACACGAGGGACACCGTGCCACTGTCTCCAGACTTCCCGCTTTCTCCGGAGACACTAGATTTTAGTGTAAAAACCGGCCAACTTAAAAAATGTTGGTTCAAAAATAGCAGTCAGCAGCTGTGTATCACTGCAGAGGGTTGGACCTGCATTACCACCATTTGCCCACCATCCAGAACTGAAATATCATTGCTGACATGTACACATAAGGAACTGTTTGACATTGAAATTGGGTCTCAAAAGAACTGGTGGCCCAGAAAGAAGCTCACTACAGACTGATTCATATGCCTTTCAGCATAACGATTATTGCTTGTCTCATTTTTTATTCTTATAAGTATATTTCCAGTAGGACATGATCTCACTCATCTGGGGGAAATGGTGAACAACATAGACTGATGAACAAGAACAGACCCAGAGATAAGGAGCCATGGGTCAGACTGTTGGACCTCAAAGGGAAGGTGGGGATAAAAGGGAGAGATCAACCAAAGGACTTATGTGCACACATATGAGCCTAACCAGTGGTCAAGGACAACAGGGGGGTGGGGGCATGAGGGGCTGGAGGATTGGAATGGGGGGTTGAGGACAAATATGTGATACCTTAATCAATAAAGATTAATTTTAAAAAATGTTGGTTCAAATCTTTAAAAACATGACGTAGGCCAGAACACTCGTTTGCCAGCCAGGTCTGTCCCGAGGGCCCTGAGGGGTGGCTGCAGCCTCATGCTCCCCTTGGTTCTGTGGTGCAGGCTCCCTTCTGCCACTCACTCCCCTCAGGCTCGGGGGCCACACAGGCCCTGTCCCCAGGGCCCTGAGCTGGGCGGGCAGGCCTACCTCTCCCGGATGAATTCTGACATCTCCTTCTGCATCTGCTTGCCCTTCAGCTGTTTCTGAAGCAGCAACTCAAACCCAGCCACGTTGCCATTGCCTTGGGGGTCCTTCTTGTCAGCCTAGGAAGGAAGCAGAAGCAGGAGGCTCAGTGATGGCGGGGGGGGGGGGGGGGGGGGGGGGGGGGGGGGGGCGGCGGCGCGCGCGGGGGGGGGGGGGGGGCAGGGAGGTGGAGGGAGAGGGAAGACAGACCCAGGGGACCAGGACATCTGGGAGGCCTGTGCTCAGCCTGAGAGAGAGGACAGGCACGGCCTTGGCTGCCTGACCCGTGCATGTCTCCTGGTGCCCGGCTCCCACGGGCCCTGTGAGCGTAAGCCACCCCATGCCCAAGCCCCTCAACCGCCCAACCCGGGAAGAAGAGGAGGGGCCGGCAGCCAAGAGCACAGACTCTGACCCCCCAGGGCCCATCCCTTCCGACCAGGGGCTGCTGAGGCTGCGGACCCTCATCCCGACTTGAAGCTGCGACCGCCTGTGACCTTGGCGTCCTATGTCCCTAACCCTTTCAGTGGTTCTCAACCTTCCAATGCCGCGACCCTTTAATACAGTTCCTCATGGTGTGGTGACCCCCCACCATAAAATTATTTTCGTTGTTAATTCATAACTGTAATTTTGCTACTGTTAATAAAGCATAATGTAAACATCTGTGTTTTCCGATGGTCTTAGGCTCTACAGCAGCTATTAGAGAGTTGCCTAAGACCATCGGAAAACACAGATATTGACATTACTATTCATTAAGAGAAGCAAAGTTACAGTGATGAAGTAGCAGTGAAAGTAATTTTATGGTTGGGGTCACCACACCATGCGGAACTAATATTACCGCATTAGGAAGGTTGAGAACCACGGTGCTACACCATCCCATCTCCTGTCGGCTTCTTGCACTGGCCGGGCAGCGACACCTTCCAATGCACATTCACCAAGGGTCCGGAGGGCTTCTGAGAGACGCTGGGTGGGAGGAGGCCAGAGTGGAGAGGGCAGCCGCCCGGGCTGACATCCAGAGCGGGGATCCCAGGGGCTTCGCCTGGGAAATTGGAGAAGCACCGGCCCGGCCGCCTGGGTCTCCTCAGGATCAACTGCACGTGGGAATGGCTGAGCCCAGGGCTCAGCAGAAACTAAAGGCCCAGTGAACAGTAGCCACTAGGAGCTCCTTTTGAGTAAAAGTCAGGACTCAGAAACAAAGGCCAAGTCAATGACATGGAAACTTTTAGTATCCAATTTATTTTGCAAGCAAAGTCTCCGAAAATTTCAAAATTAAATGGGTTAGCTATGTTTGGCCTGCACGTCCTCAAGGACACCTGGCCTCTCTTTCCTGCCGCCCCGGCCCACCGCCTGCCTGTGGGGCATCCATCTGGCATCTGCCCTCACAGCCCTCGGAGCCGTCCAGACCCTGGGTGTGCCTCCTCCATCTCAGCCTTTACCCCCAAGAATCAGGGTCCAATGCTCTGGTGTTTAATGGGAGGAGTCAAAAGTATGCCCTTCGACCTCACCGAGAGGTATGGGGTCAGGTCTTGGCAGGTGTGACCCGGTCAGGTCTTCCCCATCCTGGCTGTGTCCTCGGGCCCCGCCCCTTGAAATGGGAGTGGGTTGCTTCTCTAAGACCCCAGAATGGACGCTTCAGGAGAGGGGAATGGGAAGGGGTGGCTCAATGGTTGAGGTGTTGACTTATGAGCCAGGAGGCCATGGTGCGATTCCTGGTCAGGGCACATGCCTGGGTTGCAGACCCGATCCCCAGTGTAGGGCATGCAGGAGGCAGCCGATTGATGATTCTCTCTCATCATGGATGTTTCTATCTCTCTCTCCCTCTCCCTTCCTCTCTGAAATCAGTAAAAATACTACATAATAAAAACTCCAGTATAAGTCCATCTGGAGTTTGACCAGGGGGTGGGGCCGGGGTGGGTGGGGGAGAAGGGAGGGAGTACCCAGCTGACAGCCAGCAAGCACTAGGGACCCTACTAGTGTACGAATTTATATAAAATAAAATAAAATGCAATTGCCCAAGACTTCTACCAGTTTCTGAGGAGCTGGGCTGTGCATTTGTCAAGAGATACTGACTTGTGGGAAAATACCCATAACATAAAGTTTACCATCTTGACCATTTGGAAGAGTGTAGTTCAGGGGCATTACTTATTCACATTGTTGTACAACCATCACCACCATCATCTCCAGAACTTTTCTTTGTCTTGGGAAACGGGAACTTTGTACCCACTGAGCAATATGCAAAGGCTCTGGGACCCCAGAGTCTGGAGCTCTCTACAGACCCTCGAGCCCAACCTCCTGACTTCGACGGAAACAGGGAGGCCCTGGGGGGAGGCATTGTCCCAGGTCCCCTATAAGAGACGGAGCAGGTCTGGAGCCCAGATTCCTTCCCTGAAGTAGCCTCTAGTCTCCAGCCTTTACTGAGCAGCAGAGAAAGGGACCGCCCAGCTTACTGGCTTTCTGCCCGGGTTTCCGTGTTGCCCCGAATGAAAACCCTATCAATTCTCTGAGATTAATGGAACATTATGGACTCCAGAGGGTCTTAACTTCCCACCTCAGGTCCTAAATATCCCACCAGTCCTTCAGGCCTTAACAGCAGAGGCCCGTCTGCTTTGAGCTCAAGGCCCTTTGTGCCCCGTCTTGGTCCTGGGGGCCACAGCGTGGGGGAAACGGAGGCACCACTTACCCAGAAGTAGTCGCAGTAGCTCCACTCGGTTGGTTTCAGCAGCTGCTGCTCCGGCATCGTGTCCGGGTGGGGGAAGGTCACGCAGTTGACCTGCAGGCACAGGGCAGGGGAGAAAGGACGCGGCTGAGGGCTGGGCGGCGGGGAAGGCTCTGCTCCCGGACACAGCGCTGCAGAGGCGCCAGGAGGGTCAGCGTGCGAGAACGCTCATGGCTGACGTGTCAAATGGGGGCACCAGGACTCACACCCACCCTAGAGGGACTGCCCTTGGTACAAACTCTCTAGGGGGGCGGACTGAGAGTGTCTATCAAATCTGCAAACATCCAGAGCCTTCGACCCAGTGAGTGAGTCTATTCTACAGGTATGTCTCATAGGCGTGCAGACACACAGGCAGGGTGCCGCCCCCAGCGCTCTCCGTAACAGCGAAAGGCTGGACACAAATCTGTCCACCAGCACGAGAAGGGTAAGCACAGCGCGAGCCAGGCGGGCATCCAGGGAAGTGGCGTGTCAGCAGGTGTGTCAGGACAGACTGAGTGGGGAGGGGAGGCAGCAGGGGTAGGATGTGGCTATCTGCCACCATTTGTGTAAAAAGGGGGGTAGATCCACCTTTGGTTATTGACATAGGGGACACTTCTGTGGCTGGTAGCACCGTTTGCTCCCAGGGAATGGAACGCTGTGGCCGAAGGTCAGGGGTAACAGCCACCTTGTGAATGTGATCTCAGACAACATATTCTACCGACAGCGAGAGGCTGCAGCGCTACCCCAGGAGCCTGCTGGCGAGGGCAGTGCAGATGCTGAGATGGGCTCAGACCCCCGTGGGAGCTGGTCCCGGAGCCCTGCTCTCCCCGCCGGGTGGAGTGGCTTCCTCCTGCTGCTGCTGATGTCGCTGTCAGCTGGGTCCCCTCCATGGAGCCGGGTCCCTCCATGGAGTCGGCTGATTTGTGCTCCCTGTGGGAGCCACAGTCCCACCAGGCCTGAGCCCTGCCCTGTCCATCTTTAACCCTCACGGCAGCCCCAGCTGCTGGAGTGGAGCTGCACGTGTCTGGCAAGAGCAGTGCAGAAAAGCCCCAGGCTTCTAGAGGCACCAGCTCCGAGGCCAGGCAGCGCACACCACAAGGGAGGGGCCCTGGGTCAGAAACTGCAGCTCAGGTCGGGGCGGGAAAGGCCAGCCTCTGCTTTGGGAAGGGGTGGGGGTCCACGGAGATCCCGCTAAGCCTGAGGGGCAGCCTGCTCTCACCCCCACCAACTCTTATCAAGACAGAATGAGGAGCCCTCCTTGTCGGGTTATGCGATGGCCTGAGGAGCTTCAGGTCGGGAATTGGATGCAAAGTGTCTCAATTTTGAAATGAATGAATCCAAGGCCAACAGCAATGATGTCAACAATAATGTAAGCGAACCAGCCCCTCTACTGGCTGGGTCAGGCTAATCTCCCCCCCCCCCCTCTGGCCTGTTCCAGGGGAGGGAGGAGGGCTGGAAGTAAATTCACATTCACACCCCCATCCAACCCCCACCCCACTGGCTGCTGGTGTGGGGGGAGGGGCGGGCCTCCCTTAGAGGGCGTGGGAGAGTCCAGCCAAGAGAATAGCCCCTCCCGCAGAACTGAAGTCTGGGGGCGATTCCCACTCTGAAGGAAGCATGACAGGTAGGAAGGATCAGGGGCACTAAATTCCACCACGGCAGGTGGAGGCCCAAGGCCCCCCTGGGGCAGGGCGTTTCCTTCCAGTGCTGCACCCACGGGACCCACGTGGCAGTGGCCTGCGGGGGCTGCCTGGGGGCGGGCCAGCCTCTCCATGCCCAGGTCTCCAGGCCTCCTTTTCGGGCTTACACCCCAAGGTGTGCTCACGGCTCCGGCCACCCTTGTGGCGGGGTCTCTCTGGCAGCAGCAGTCATGGGGACGAAGGATGGATTCTGGAGTTTCCCCCAGTCCTCATTTCATGTTCCAGCTACTCTGCTTTCAACAAATCATGGTGACCTCCAACTTTATTTAACTTAACAATGCTGTCCCTGAAAATATCACCCAGATTTAACGACACCTGAGCTGACATTGGATCTAGGATTAAGAATGACGGAACTAGGAGGCTGGAGGCGCTGCGAGTGGGGTGAGCATCTTCTCTAGTGTCCAGTGGGGATCTGGAAGGCAGGGGGCTGGCCTGTGGTCCTGGAGCAAGCCCTCAAGGAGCATTAGCTGTGTTGAGGGGGAAGCCAAGGAGGGTAAGGCCTCACTCCTCAGTGGCTTCTGCCACCCTGTGGGGACCTGGTCCCTGGATGGACTGGCCCGGGGCCCCAGGGTGGCTGTTCCTGCCTCTGTCAACGCCCAGCTCTCCCAGGGGGGTTCCCCTGCCTCCTCAGAGCCCTGCGCCCCCCAGTGGGCGTCCCTGAAACTGCACCGGCGGCTCTCCAGGAGGCAGTGGCAATGAATGACTCCTGCAATGCCTGGGGAGCCCTCACCCCGGTGCCCTGCCAGGCGCTCTGCCAGGAGCTTCGCAGGGATTCTCACGTCATCCGTCATCCTCCCAGCAGCCCCACGGGCTGGGTCACACTGGCCTTGTCTGATCTGTGGACGCGGAGGGTTGCCCAGATACAGTATTTGAATGCAGAGGGTGACAGCAGAGCGCACGCCCTCACCCTCAAACCCCTGCTGGCTGCTCAGCGGACACCTGCTTGTGCCCGTGCCACGTGGGTGGTACGCGGGGGGGCGCACTCGGCTAGCCCTTCCCAGCATGCCGTGCATGTGCATTTGTAATGTGCTCCTCCTGACTGTGCATTTCCCAGCTCTCTCCTGCTCTTTCCCGCGGGCCTGGCGCAGCGCGGGCACCCGGCGGGGCTCAGTGTTTCCCGGGGGGATGACTAGAGGCTGGAAACAGCAGGTACAGTCTCTGCCCTCCGCTTCACAGCCTCGTGAGGAAGGACTACGAGAGATAAGTAGCGGCAGTACTTCGGGAGCAATCTGCCACGGGGTGAGCCTGGGTGCGGGGCTACCTGAAGGGGAGGACCTGGGAGGGGGTGATACTAGGGGTCTAGGGGTCAAGGGGTCAAGGGTCAAGGCGGTGGGGGAGGTGGAGGAGAGGGGCAGGGAGGGAAGGGGCTTGGGGTCTGAGGGTGCAGTGCCGGGCCAGCTGGGGAAGGTGCTGCTCTGTGGCCGGGATCACAGTCAGGGAGCAAACAGCACTGAGGCCAGAGGGGACCTGCTGGCGCCCAGGGGGAGGGGGGCACGGAGCATCTGGCCCGGGACTCTCAGGGTGAGCCATTCGCTGCAGCTCGGAGAACACACAGGAGGAGCACACAGCGACCTCAGCCACCCGGGAGGCCCCGCAGTGACCAGAGGGCATGCCGGTGGCTCGGAGCAGCGCAGCCAAGTGGAGAAGCAGAGAAATGCGGACAGACTCCGCTGACAGACTTCACACTACCATGAAGCTAGCTCAGCGACTGTCCGCCGGGGTGGCTGCCCCTCCCCTGCCCTGGACACCTGGCGACCTGGAGGCATTTTTGGTGGTCACACCTGGGGGGGGGGCGGCAATTGGTGCTGGCACCTGGCGAGGAGAGACCAGGGATGCTGGTAAACACCCTCCAATACGCAGGGCGACTCTGCACCCTCCAGCCCACCTCCGGTCTGAGGATGAGGGGCATCTGGTGAACGGAGCCAGCAGACCCAGGTCAAGTGCGGGGTTCCGCCAGCCCCCCACCCTCAGTTTCCCCAGCAATTATCCCCCAGGTTGAGTGTTTACCTAAAACCCTGGGGGTGTTGGTTACAACGCAAACCTTCCACCCGGGCCCTGAGAGATGGACTCAGGTGTCAGGCCCCATGGAGGGACCCTGCGTGGTGACACGTCCCGCAGGGCCTCAGGTGCCGGCCTCACTCGCAGCCTGGCTCCTGAGAAGCAGGAAGGGCTGAGTTCGGTGGGCAGGAAGCGGGAGGGAAGGCCCGGGCAGAGATGGGCAAGGTGTGCTGGCCAGGAGATCCCGGTCCCAGCCCCGCCCCGCCCTCGCTGCCAGAGCCCGAGGCCCAGCTCCAAGGGGCACTGCAGGGAACGGCCATCTGCCGGCCTGGGCAGGGCCACCGAAGGCCCGTCAGGCAATGCGGGGAGGCCTCATTCCGCTTTCTCCTCTTCATCTGTCCTTCTCTCCCCGTCTACAATTCCAATGCCCCCGCTCATTCTCCTCCCTCTCTCCCCCACTTCTGGAAACTTTCGGGAGCTCCGCTTTGCTCCGGCACTCCAGGCATTCTGTGGCAATTCGAAGATTTGCCTTGAAGTCTGCCCCTGCCCTGCCCCATCGGCTCCAGCAGCAAGGAAGCTGCTGCCAACCTGTCCATTTGGGCTGAGCCCCCCTGCCCGCCCAGGAGGCAATGCCCACTGCGGGGTGGGGGGGTGGGGTGGGGGTGGCAGGGGAGTGGCGGATTGGGGGGAGGTAACAGCACAGGTCTGGAATCCCAATGGCTCCCAGCTGTGTGGCCTTGGGCGGGATGTGTTTATTCCTCTGTTTCCTCATCTGTAAACGGGGTGGTGAGAATATGACCGTGCACTGAGCACTTACCATGTGCCAGGCTTGTTTTAAGTGCTTTCCGCGAGAGAGCTCAGTCCTCATACCATCCCTGTGGCACAGATCCCCACCCCCTCCCCGCTGCACAGATATGAAGACACAGGGGGCTTTGCCCCAGGCCTGCACCGCACACTCCGACTGCAGAGCCCAGGTTCGCGGTCACTGTCACTGCACAACACAGTGCGTGGAGTGTGGAGTGAGCCGCTCCGAGCACTGTGTGTGAGTTAGAAACTCACACAGAGTGGCAGCAGTGATTGCTGTTATTGTTTGCCTAACGGTTTCTCCTTCCAAGCAGGACTGCCAGCTTGCGTGAGCCGGGGCATGCACCCGCTCTCGGAGTCACCTCGGCGGGGGCGGGGGCGGCCAGAATGCTCAGGCGTGTGCGTGACGGAGCCGGAGAGCGAGTCCCTGGCCCAGCTCTGCTGTGCTTGTGTCAGAACGGCACAGCGGGGACCACACTTCTCAGGTCTCCGAGGCCTTGGCTGTTTGAGCTCCTGGGCACCTCACCTGCCCACCTGCAGGGGGCACTGCTGGCCAGCGCCCCCTTCCCCAGGCCCGGCTGATGGGATGCTGCACGTGGGGCGTGCGGCTGTGGAAAAGGCCCTGGGAGGCTGTGTGGCCACTCCAGGGGGAAGCCGATTGCTTCCTGCCAGGAGCTCCCGGGAACTCTATTCTTAGGGCTCTTTCCCTGGCTTTTAACTCCGACATCTCCCAGAAGTTACCCGGCACAGACGCCACCCCACCACGGCTATAATTTGCATGTCACGCCGCTTACACAGAGCGCGGCGGTCCACCCCCTCACCCCCAACCGCCCACCCTGCAGAAATGGCTCCTGCCTCATCCAGCCTCCGTCCTTCCCCTTGCTCCCCCAGAGAGAGACGTGAGGTGTGACATCCACGCAAGGGGGGGACCCACGGGGAACACTGGCTGCATCCGAGCTCTGGAACTTCCCAGCTCCAGGCTGGGCATCGCTTCCATGCTCTGTCCACGTCGTCATGGCAACAGCCCATCCTTGGCCGACAGCCCCAGTTTGCCGCGCAGCAGCCAGAGAGCGCTTGGAGGGAGCCACTTACCGTGATGGTGTTCTCCTTGCTCTGCTTTCTGCCCGGTGACGAGGACCCCAGGTTCTGGAGGGAGAGGCAAGAAGCATCGTCAGAGCTGTCCTCCATCCTGGATTGGCTCTCACCAGGGTCCCCTGTCGGCGGCGGGTGGGTGACAAGCCGTAGGCTGGGAAGTTCGGATGCTCAGCCTGCCACTGACCCTAGGTCACCATAGTCTGGGAGAGGCAGGCGGGAGCACCCTGACCCCACTCTGCTCCCGTCCCCTGTGCCCGCGCGCGCGAGGCCGGAGGGCTGGGGGGAACAGCTCCAAACCAGGCGGCCTCCTCTCCTCTGCGATGTGGGAGTTAACCCTCCGCTGCCCTCTGCTGGCGAGCGGCTCCACGTGCGCGTGCTGCCTGCACCTGCAGAAGCCACTGGGGAGCGGAGGGTTAAGCGGAAGGCAGGCTGCAGGCCACCACCTCCAGGGAATGCAGAGAGAGCAACAGCTTCATCTGGAACTGGTGGACTGGGGAAACCCTGTATCCATCCTGCCACGTGCCCTGGGGCTCGGCCACCTGCCTGCCGCCCCCCAGCCCCGGAGCAGCAGGGATCTCAGCGGAAGTCACAGGTCAGCCTTCATGCAGACTTCAGATTGCCTGTTGTGTCTTCCCACTGCCAGCAGCAAAACCACTGTCCCAGCGCCTCTGAACCCGTGGTCCTCAGCAGCGCCTGCCAGGACGGTTCGGGTCGGAACCCGAGGAGGGCTGGCTGAAAACGCCACGCTGGCGGCCAGAGCCGAGGAACCTAGAGCCGGGAGGTCAGCTCCGGGTCTTGCTGTCGCACTCCCGGCAGTGACATCAGGGAGTCAGGAGGGTCTCCAGGCAGGACGGTGGCACCCACTCCTGTCCCGAGCCACGCCCGTCCTGGCGCAGGCTCACCCCTGAGGCACGCGTGTGGCTGGCATGTGAGAGCGTGAGGAAGTGGCTGTCAGATTTGACAGATCAAGTCCCACAGAAGGCCTGGAGGGGCTTCTCCAGCAAGCCTCTGGGACCGACGGCCCCCACCCCCAGGGCAGGAATGACTTCTGAGGGGAGACAGTCCCCTACCCCCGGGAATGACGACTTCTGGGGGGACAGAGTGGGTCCCGCCCGCTCAGGGGCTTCTCAGGGAGAAAGGCAACACAGGGAGCTGCCTGAGTCCCTGCCTATGGTCCCCTCGGCCCCTCCCTCCCTCCCAGACCTACTCTGGCTGGTGACTAAAGTCAGCTAATAAAGCCAATCCATTAAGACATCCAGATAAAAAGGGCCCCACGGATCATCCCTCTCACAGACTAGAGAAGGAACTCACTCGCCTCCACGTCCTGCCAAGTCCTGTGACTTCTTTGAGCCTCAGTTTCACCATTTGTTACCACGGTAACTCCGGTTTTGGGTGCAACAGAATTAACTGAGGATGTGCCCCAATTCGAGCTCTAGCAGTGTCTCCCAGGGCTCCCGGCCCCCAGGTTCCTGATCCGCAGGCCCCGATGGGCTCCCAGGGCCCTGACCCGCAGGCCCGGGCGGGCTAGCCCCTCCCTGGGAGCCACCCGGTCTACATCCTGTCCCTCCACTTCTATGTTCAGGCGCCCCACTTCTGGCACCTCCTCCAGCAGCACCCCCAGGACTTGGGGCAACAGCATGCTGGGGACCAACCAGCTTCTGCCAATGTTTTCAATGGCTCCACTCATCAGTTCTGCCCCCGGGCACTTGCCCACACGGGGCTGCCCAGGAGGAAGGCACAGCGGGCACCCAGGGGCCATTCTCCAAGGAGAGGAGACAGGCGCAGGGCCCTCTCGAGGCTCAGGCCACGCAAACACAGCCCACCCTTGACCAACACGGACTTGTCTGCACGGGTCCACCTGCACATCGGTGCTGTTTTTCAATAAATACACGGTCTGCCCTCCTTTATCCCAGGCCCCACGTCCTCAGGTTCAAGCAGTATGTCTCCGCTGTGGCTGGGAACCCACGATACAAATGCAGGTGAGCTGTGTGCACCTGCGGCCGCGGCTCTGCGCCACCTTATAGAAGGGATTCGCATATGCGAGGATTCTGGTAACCACTGGGCTCCTGGATGCAATCCCGGAGGACACCGGGGGCAGGGGAGGGGGCGGGGGGCAGTAGTTAAGTCTGTAGGGAGTCCACAGTTACTGTGGATTTTCGACTGTGCAGGGATTCACCGCCCGGACTCCCCCACTGCCCCCCACCCCTGCATTGTTCAGGGTGAACTGTCCCCGAGGGAGAAGGCGGAAGGGGTCCCTAGGACAGTCCTGCAGCTTGCAGGGGCTCTGTTGTTGGCGCTCTCACTCCAGCCACCAGGAGGGCAGCAGAGCAGCTCCAGCACCCCGGCCACAGCCTGCAGTCGGTCTCGATGCTGACGGGATGGCGATGAGGAGAGGACAGGGGGCTAAGCATGGGGGACACCAGCAAGTTCGAGGCACCACCTGCGCTTTACAAATAGTGACACGGAGGCTGGCAGAAACCAACTGCTTGTCCGGGGCCCCAAGGCAAGGAAGCAGAGGACATCGGAAGCCAAGGCTGACTAACCCTCTGTCTCCCGCCGTCTCTCCCCCTGAGCCTGGGGCCATCTCTTGCTTTCCAGGTGTCTGCAGGGGTCAGGAGAGATCCCATCGTCCACAAGCAGTGCTTTTGGAATCCGTGTGTCCAGCCTCTGAGGACTGGGCTGGACACAGAGGTCACGTGCTCCCATGACTGGAGCCAGAACAGGAGGGCAAATACTGGCATGAGGGGTGAAGGGAAAGGTGGCGCTGTAAGTGTGGGCGTCAGCACCTTCCCGTCTCTGTCCTGAGCTGGGCACCTCAGCCAGTGCTGAGCGGGGTCTCCGGCTCTCTGGCGTGGTCTCCGGTTCTGCGCTTGCAGCTGATGATTATTGTTCCAATGTCATATACGTATACATAGAAACATGTTGTATACATACATCATATACATTTGCATGTAAAATACACACACACACACACACACACACACACGCACAGTCCCTGCAGCATTCCCCTGAAAGGACCCAGAAGTCACACTGAGAAACCCTAGTAGCAAGGGGTTGGATTTCTTTCTTTAAAAAAAAAAAAAAATATATATATATATATATATATATATATATATATATATATATATATATTTTTTTTTTTTTTAATTGAATTTTTACAGAGAGAAAGAGAGATGGATAGAGAGTTAAAAACATCGATCAGCTGCCTCCTGCACACCCCTCACTGGGGATGTGCCTGCAACCAAGGTACATGCTCTTGACCGGAATCGAACCTGGGACCCTTCAGTCCGCAGGCTGACGCGCTCCACTGAGCCAAACCGGTTTTGGCAGAGGGGTTGTATAAACGCTATTCCCACTAAAGGAACTCGGGCTCCTTGGGAAGTGGCCGATTCCAAAGGTCCGGGCCGACCGGGAACACCTTATTCAAAAAATGGTGTGCTACCACAAAGGGCACGGAAGCCAGCTCACAGGGGCTCAGCAAGCCAGATTTGGGACCATTTGAATATGGACAGGAACAACGACCACAAACGATGAACCCCAAAAGTGGTGATATCAGGGAGAGGGGAGGGCAGCAGTCTCCACAGAAAAATGTATCAAGAATGAGCAAATCGCCAATTTACAAAGCCCGCTGTCAAAACAGACGCAGGCCTGGCTCGTCAAGGATGCCCAGAGCGCTGGGTGAAGACCGTCAGGGACCGGAGACCCACACAGTCTCAGCCTGGCACCCCGTCGGCGGCGACAAATTACCAAGGAGAAGGTGCCCCTGGAAGGAGAAATGTGGTCATCGCCATGCTAAGCGAGAGCTCACACTCAGCACCTCCGCAGGTGTGACCTGGGAGTGTGCCCTCCGGACGTACACGGTGAGGAGCACACAGCACCCCCAGGTGGCATTCCTGGCCCAGCGGCTGAGCCTGGGCCGAAGCATAAGAAAACAATTAGACCAAGAATGCAGGTCCTTCTGCAAGACAACTGGCTTGGACACCTTCCCCAAAAAGGCAACGTGAGGAAAGACGATAGAACAAATGTGTAGGAAGCCGAGACCGGTTTGGCTCAATGGATAGAGCGTCGGCTTGGGGACTGAAAGGTCCCGGGTTGATTCCGGTCAAGGGCATGTACCTTGGTTGCGGGCATATCCCCAGTAGGGGGTGTGTAAGAGGCAGCTGATCGATGACTCTCTCTCATCGATGTCTAACTCTGTATCTCTCAACTCTGTATCTCTCTCCCTTCCTCTCTGTACAAAATCAATAAAATATATTAAAAAAAAAAAAAAAAGAACAAATGCGTAGGAAGTATAAGAGAGACCGAAGTGATAGCTTAGACAGAACAGTACCTCCATGCAATGGAAGACTATTTGGCTATTTAAAAAAAAAACCAAGGGCTGACACATGCTACATTAATGGACCGTGAAGTGTGAAAGCAGCCAGGCACAGAAGACCATATGGTATGGTTCTAGGCAAACCTGTGGAGACAGGAAGTAGCTTAGTGGTTGCCTAAGGCTTACATGGGATTCTATTTGGAGTGATGAAATATTCTAAAATTCATCATGATGATGGTGGTGCACCTTTGTGACTATTGCACACTAAAACCCAGTGCGTTGTACACTTAAAATGGGTGAATTATGTGACATGTAAATTATACCTCAATAAGGATGTCTTAGAAAGAGAAACTAAAGAGCTAGAGCAACCAATATACTCAGGCGTGAGACCTGACTGGAGCCTGGATTGCGGAGAAAAGTGGGGATAAACGTCGTTTTGAGGACAACGGTGGATCTGAATGTGGATTACATGCGTCAGGTGATGTGACTAAATTAGTGTGTCCCTAAGCGTGTTATTGGTGTTGGGGCTATGTCTTCCCCTTTGGACACATTATAGAACGTTTACAGTTAATATGTCAGGAATTTGCTTTACAATAATCCCCGAGGGGTCAGGGGGAAGGACTGGGAAAATAGATGAAACAGCACTGGCGGAATAACTGTCGAAGGTGAATGGAAGGCCTGTGGCCCTTTCTTGTAGCCATCCTTCTGCTTCTATAAATGTTGGCAAATGTCCGTAGCAAAGTGCGTTTTTTTTTTGTTGTTGTTGTTGTTTTTTAGTTTCCTTTGCCTATGATTCTGGAAAGTTTTTCTCCTTCCCTTTTTTAAGCCCCCCTCCCCACTCCCAGCTGGGTTTCCCAGCCCCGCCTGAGCCGCCAGCTGTCACCGTGCGGTGAGGACCGGCTGACGACAGTGGTTGGTACATTGCAGCGGGGGATGGAGGGGTCCCTCACAACTGACTCACAAGACCCCTCTCCTCCGCGTGTCTCCTTGTCCTCCTGTCTCCTTGCCCTGTGACTAGTCTGGGTCCCACCCCTCGGGAGGTAGGACCCAGAGGAAACCTCTCAATGGCTCCCAGGACGATTAGGACCAAATCCAAGCTCCTCACCACAGGCCCGGTCAGGTGCTCCAGCCTCCCCTTCCACTCCCCCACCCCGCCCCTCCTCCACACCTGCTAGTTAGTGAACCGCAGCCCACGGCCTCTGTGGATCCTCCCAATTTCTGCCTCCGGGCCCCCACAGGTCCTGTTCCCTTCACCCGTGCTGTTCCCTTCACCTGGACTGCTGTTTCCCCGTCTGCTTGCTCATCTTTCGTCTTAGCTTAAGTACCTTTCTGAAGGAGTCTTTCTTTCTTTCTTTCTTTCTTTCTTTCTTTCTTTCTTTCTTTCTTTCTTTCTTTCATTCTTTCTTTCTTTCTTTCTTTCTTTCTTTCTTTAATATATTTTATTGATTTTTTTTTATAGAGAGGAAGGGAGAGGGATAGAGAGCTAGAAACATCGATGAGAGAGAATCATCGATCAGCTGCCTCTTGCACACCCCCTACTGGGGATGTGCCCACCACCAATGTACATGCCCTTGACCGGAATCGAACCTGGGACCTTTCATTTCGCAGGTCAACGCTCTATCCACTGGGCTAAACCGGTTTCGGCTGAAGGAGTCTTTCTTCCCTGACATTCCCAGTATGGCCCCCCACCACCCGCCAGGCCCCATGGCACCCACTTCCCCGCCCCCCCCCAGCTCCATCACTGTGAAGTGAAACCACCACTTCTCTCCGTCTTCCTCCAGCCCCAGCTGTGACCCTGCCCCAGGGCGGGGGCTACTCCTGCCAGACCAGTGCCTGACCAGGAAGGATGTGCACGATGGAGCAAGTGCCACTGAGGGGGCGGGAGTAAGCAAATGAACGCTCAGTATTTCACCCCTTTTCTACCCAGACACTACTCTCCGATAGGTCCTTTCGTCCATTCCCTTTCCTCTCCCCTGTGCCTTCCTGAGGGCAGGTTCCAGGAAAGCCAGAGCCATGGAAAGGGGGGTCAGGGAAGGCCTGGGCACTGGGGGCAGGTCCCTTGCCCTCCTCACACCTGCTAAGGGGTCTGACAGGGTGCCACCAGCACAGCCCCGGGTAGCCAGGCAGGCAGGGGACAGGCTAAGGCCAGCAAGACCTTGGATACCTGGCCTGTGCAATCAGGTGGGCCCCAGTTCCCAGTACCCAGGCAGCCTGCCCGGGGCTGCAGACCTGAAAACTTCCACTGGGTGGCGCCCGATCACCACCACCCGTGCCCAGCCATGAAGGTCTCCTAGGGCTGTGAGGAGAGGCAGGCCTCCTGGGGCGGATGGACACCCAGCCATCAGTCTTGCCCACAACAGGGCAGAGTGAGCGGGGACACACTGCTGGTTTCCATAAAGATTGGGTCTGCCCCTCCCGCCTCGCGCCCCCCTACCCCCAACATTCTAATCTTCCTGATGAGCTTGTTCAAAGAGAGGCAGCTATCAAGTAGCAGAAAAGAACACAAGGGGGGGGGGCAGGGGGTTTGAACGAGCTACTTGGTGCACCCCCACCCTGCATTGCAAATAGCCACGTGTTCACTTGCCCATTCATTCATCAAATATTGAGTCGTAACTGTTATTGATGATAACTGACAGCCTGGGTGGGGAGTCACCACCATGCAGGCTGGGGAGAGCTGGATGTACTTGGTAGCACCCTCTGCCAGTGCCTTCAGGTCCTATTCCCAGGCCTGGCCTCTAGGCCCCTGTATCCACGGGGGACGCCAGCCCGCAGCTCACGAAGCCTTCCCCAGCCTCGGGGGACAATGCTCTGTCTAGCAGCCTGGGCACCTGGGCACAGAGCGTGCTTGCCCCCTCCATGCACTGCATGACTTCTCCTTGTCACCTGGATGATCCTTCCACTGCCAACGTCACCATCCCGAAGAACCCACGCTATGCCACGTGTCCGAGCAGACGCAGCCTGCCCAGGCCGGGTCCCCGGGGCTCACCTTCCCTGCATCCCCAGCACCGGTACCCTAACTTCTTCTTAAAAAAATAATGCTTGCCGAAACTGGTTTGACTCAGTGGATAGAGCGTCGGCCTGCGGACTGAAAGGTCCCAGGTTTGATTCTGGTCAAGGGCATGTACCTTGGTTGTGGGCATATAACCAATGGGGAGTGTGTAGGAGGCAGCTGATCAATGTTTCTTATTGATGTTTTTAACTCTCTTTCCCTCTCTCTTCCTGTCTGTAAAAAAAATCAATTAAATATATTTTAAAAAAACAATAATGCTCATTCTATCTACCTCCCATAAAAGCAAAATGTATTCACTTCAGGAAATTTGAAAAAGAATGGAAAGCATAAAGACAACAAAAATCGCCAACACCAAGGCTTCCCCACCTCGACCACCATTCATCCTTTCAAACCGGAATCGTCTTTTCATGACAAGGACTGTCCGGTGCACTGCGGGATGGTCAGTAAAACCACTGACCCCTCCTAAGTAGAAGCCAGCAACACTGCCGCCCTGGCTCAGACAACCACAATGTCCCCAAACACTGCCAAACGCCCCCCGATCGGGAACCACAGTCTCAGAGGCAGTGGAACCGCGATCCAGGTCTGGTTTGTTTTTCCTCCAGCTATTTCTCTCTCACATGTAGATTTCCTACCCATAGGAGACCGACTGGACATGCAGTTTGGGCTCTGCTTTCCCCACTCATAATTATGTTCCCAGCCTTTTCCTAAGCCCTTGTTTCCTTGGTTAGGATATGCTTTACTGATGGCAGGACGGCACTGGTAGGCAGGCTGCCTGGTGCCACAATCCCTCCCTCCCGGGCCTGGAGCTGGACAGGTATGGGACCCAGTGCCGCCGTGCTGTGCACGCTGCTGGAGTGAACGTCACACATCAACCAGAACTCTAAGTCCCTCCAACAGGGGACTCGGAAAGGGAGGCTCTGGGATCAGAGGCCTGACTCTCACGCAGCCAGACGGCTTCTGAGAGGCTGTCATCAGGACGTGTTACGTGGCTGAGCAACCACTCTGCGGTGTTTCGGGGGGAGAGAGCCATGTCCTAGGAGGGAGGGGAGAATGATGGGGCTCATTTCCAATGTTCTTCCTGAAGACGCCCGGGGCAGCCCCAGCTTTTCCAGCGGCTGAGAAGCCCCAGCAGGATTTAGGCTGCCGTCTCCAGAACATACGCCTCAGGCAGCTGGTAAATGAGCTTCATGTCAGACAGACAGAGGCTGCGAGGAAGGCCACCTGGGGCTCAGCAGGAAGTGACATGACGTTTGCCATAAGCAGGGGTGTGGGACACACACACACACACACACACACACACACGTGTGTGCATCGACGCCGATGCCTAGATCCTCGCTGCCCGAGGTGTGCCCCGACCTGCAGCAGCATCTGGGTGCCGGCTAAAAATGCAGAACCTCGGCCCCCTTCCTGGACCTCCTGAGCCATAATCTGCATTCTAACAACAAGCTCACGTGTTTCTTGAGTCCATCCTATATAACAAAAGCCTAATATGCTAAGTGTCCGGTCATCTGTTCAACCAATCAAAGCATAATATGCTAATGATATGCTAAAACTGCTCAACTGCTTGCTATGACGTGCACTCACCACCAGAGAGCAGTTGCCTCAACCAGTAGGTTAGCTTGCTGCTGGGGTCCAGCAGATCAGGATTGAGCAAGATGGTCTGGAGATGCCATGGAGCCATCCCACAGTCCCTCCCCAGCTGGCCAACCTCCCTGGCCCTGACTGTGCACTAGAGGGGTCCCTCAGCCTGGCCCGCACCCTCTGGCAATCTGGGACTCCTCGGGAGATGTCGGAGAGCCAGTTTCAGCCTGATCCAACAGGCCAGGCTGAGGGACCCTACTGGTACACAAATTTGTTCACCAGGCCTCTAGTCTATATATATATATATATATATATATATATATATATATATATATATATATATATATATATAAAGCCAACAACCAGAACACTGTAATGACCAGAAGGACTGGTTACTATGACACCCACTGTGGCCAGCAAACAGGCCAATCAGGGGGTAGGGCCAACTGGTCAACCTCCTGAAATCCCTCCCCCTGGCCCGCCCCGCCCCGATGGGCCCCCACCACCCCAATCTGCCTGAAGCCCCTCCCCCAGGCTGGCCCCTGCCCTGATCACCCCCCGCCCCAATAGGGGGCAGGGATGGCTGGCCCGCCTGCAGCCTCCCCTTCCTCCCTTGCCACTGATGAGGGGTGGGGCTGGCTGGTCAACCTCCCATGGCTCCTCCCTCAGGCCACTGGCCCCCGATCGGCCCCCCACCCCATTTGAGGGCAGGGATGGCTGTCCCACCGCCCATAGCCCCTCCCCATGGCCGGCCCCACCCCGATCAGCTCCCACCACCCCGATAGGGGGCAGGGCCCACCAGCCAATCACCTGTGGCCCTTCTCCCCAGCTGGCTTGGCCCTGATCAGGCCCCAATTTGGGTAAGCTGGCCGGCCAACCTCCCGCTCTCCCCTCCTCCCCACAGGCCCTGCCCCAACCTGCCCCAATTGGGGCTGGGCGGGCTGGACCCCACCCGTGTACAAATTTGTGCACTGGGCCTCTAGTCCTGATATAAGAAGCCTGAGCCCATGGGAATGCCCAGGTTCATTCCCGGAGTTTTCACTGAACTGAACCTGAGCCCAGCACTCCACCTCCTAGGACAACAACTGAATTACGTTTCTGGAAATGAGCGCTCTCGCCTGCATTAAAGCTAAGTGCCACATCTTAGCTAGCTGCAGTTACCCCCACTCCTTTTTTCCATGATTGGCAGGTACCACCCACTGTTGTTGATAGCACGCAGCTGTTGTTATCATCATCATCATTATCACCACCACCCTCGGGGCCTGGCACTGTAAATCCTGGAAAGGTCGGATGAGCTTGGAGGCTTCAAAGAGGACATCCAGATAATTTCTGAACAGACTGGACAATTAAGACGAGTCCCCAGTTCCTTCAACGCAGCCTCCTGCAGCCGGGAGCCAGGGGGCTTGGCCCCGAGGTCTGGTCTGACCATGGCCACCCACAGGTGTCACTCAACCACCTGTGACCTCCCTGTGACACGGGAACCGTGCTGCCACCGCCCTCGTGCAGACGCACACGTGTCGATGGAGATGAGGAATGCAAAGACAGCCTGGGAATTTAAAACACACTCCCGATCCTTCCACCCCGTGCTGTCTCTGGGCTAGATTAGTCAGTGTCTACTGCATCTTACAGAATTCCATGTGGGGACGCCTGGGGGAGGAAGGGGATGTTGAAAAGGACAATGGCCTGGCCCTCTCCAAATCTTTCAAATCGGGGAAAATCTTCACTCGCTAACAGGAGCCCAGACAGCAGGACAGAACCACTGACCTCGCAACAGTTACAATCCCACCACCAAACCACCCCAGTTTCCAGCACCAACTGCCCACGGCTGCCTGCTCTCCTCCAAGCGTGGTGACTGGGGTGACCAGGTGGATCAACGACTTTCTCTTCTGGGCGGACGTGGACTGTGTGCAGCCACCTCACCCCCTGATGCACCCCTCTTCCCGACACCTCCCTGGCCCTGCACCAGCACCTGCCCCTCCCTCCCATGGCAGGACCCCTTACCTGGGGATCGGCGGCGGACTTTCGGACACTCATGTGGGCAGTCTCAGGAGGGTGTGCTGGGGTCCCTGAGGTGTGGTATCCATTCACTGTGGGGACAGAAACACGGCTCAATGCGGTGCTGGCCACAGACTTCCCGCCATTGCCGCCCCTTCTCCCGCCTCCGGGCCCGGCGCTGGGAGGGCTGTCCCAGGGCCTCACCCGCATTCCCAGAGCTGGAGAAGGGGTTCGAGCATCTCTCACCCCCTCTCCGCCCTCCCTTCCCTCCCCCCCCCCCCCCCCCCCCGGCACCCAATGACTGAACTCGTGGGGGAACACGCTTCTTTTTGAAGGAATGTGCTTGGAAGAGCTGAGGCCACATCATCCAATGGCCATCTCTGGAAACGCCATCGGCTGTGGTCACTGGTGCTG
Source organism: Pipistrellus hanaki (assembly GCF_964339955.1). NCBI lineage: Eukaryota > Metazoa > Chordata > Mammalia > Chiroptera > Vespertilionidae > Pipistrellus > Pipistrellus hanaki. The sequence continues at coordinate 40,179,746 of NC_140518.1, forward strand.
GGCAAGGGCTCGCTCTCTCTCTCTCTCTCTCTCCAGGGTCAGGAGACCCCCAGCACTGTCCAGGAGTTGCTCTGTGACAAACTTCGCTCTGAGAACTCCCCTTTCTTGCGGCCACAGTGCATGTGAGGAGTGTGTTTACTGGTTTCCATGACAACTGCTTTGCCAATTAATAGCCAGGTGATCTTTTTTTTAATTTAATTTTAAATATATTTTATTGACGTTTTACAGAGAAGAAGAGAGAGGGATAGAGAGTTAGAAACATCGATGAGAGAGAATCATCGATCAGCTGCCTCTTGCACACCTCCTACTGGGGATGTGACCGAAGCTAAGGTACATGCCCTTGACTGGAATCGAACCCAGGACCTTTCAGTCTACAGGCTGATGCTCTATCCATTGAGTCAAACTGGTTTCGGCTAGCCAGGTGATTTTGACATCCTCCTTAAGTTGCTTTTCCAAAAATTAAACACACACACACACACAGTGGAGTGGCTCAGGAAGCAACAAGACATAAATTAACCCCTCATGGGCAGCGCACTCCCCTCAGGCAGCTGGTCAACTGCTGGCACTACTCAGGAGTCCCCCAGGTAAGGGGGGGCAGGGTTCCATGAGCTTCAGAGACTGTCGGGGGAGGTGGCGTGAGGACCACCTACTCATAGAGGCATAAACTGTGCCCCGAGGGCATTGGGATGATGTTAAATGCCACGAAACGGGAAGGCATGGCCTTTGGGAAGGTTACTGACCAGGCAGCACAGCGCTGAGATGGAAAAACACAAATGCTGGAGACGCGGGCATCAGCAGGAAGCCCAGAGCCCGGCTCTCACCCATGACCCAGCGGGCAGAGCTCAGATGTGGAAAATCTCGGTAACTTAATTTCAAAGGCTGATTGAATTGGGTGTATGAAACATAATACCCTACACACAATGATAACATCTCTGCCAAGAAGCCATGGAACATTAAAATAAAAATTGTGCATATTTAAGCCACAAATAAAGTATCAATAAATTGCAAGAGGCGTAAATAACTCAAGCTACACTCTTTGAGCAGAAAGTAGTAAAAGTAGTTGTTAATAACAAAAGAGCAAATATACAAGTTCCCATCCCCTCAGCTCTCAGAGGCTTAGAAAGGTAAGAAAATGCCCTGTTAAATAATCTGAGGGCAACGAGGAATTTAAAACGATAAGCTCACAATATTTAGAAAATAATGAGGAAGAACGTATCGGAAACAAATGGGACGAGGCCTGAATTGTATCTGGAGGAAAATCTATAGCCTTCCTTATTTCATTACCAAAGCCAAGGGCAAATAAAAACAAATGAAATGAACACTCGGTTTACAAACCTAGAGAAGATTCCAAAGCCAAGGAAATACAGCAAAGGAAAGCAGGAGAAAGAGGTGGAAACAGGGCGACAGGAATGCCTGAGCTCGGGAGGCAGGATGGCGGGAAGGACCCGCTGGTCCTCTCTCTGTGTTGGGGGGCGGGGCAGGGTCACAACAATGAAAAACGCAGACCAGCTTTGTAACTGAGAGGGAAAGAGACCGAGCTGAGAATTAGAAAGAAAACAAGCACAGCCCACATAGCAGAGATACGCTCTTTAACGCAACAGCATTTGATTTATAATCCCGTGTAATAAACACAGAGCCTTCCCTAAGGTTCGCATGAGCCACATGGTTTCAGAGGACACCAGACATGCCCAAATGGGTAAAATCTTTGAAAAGGGGCCACCCTCCCGAAGGCACTGGGCCCAGATGGTTGTATGGGCAAACTCCTCCTAACTCTCGGGCACCACATATCTTGTAGGAACATGCGGTCCGTTTCCCAGTTTACACACAATGCCAGCATCACCCGATCCCCAAATCTAGCAAAAGCAACAACAAACAGAACCACACTCAGTCTGACTGACGACAGAGTCTGGAAGCTCTCAAGGGAGCAGGCTTTGGTTTCCCGTCAGCCAAGACCTCTGAGAGTGTGGGATCCCTGTACACAAAGGTTGTCCCCAAGTTCTTGAGGGCAGAGGCTGCCCCCCTGTTTTCATGGACTCCCTTCACTGCACCCTCACCCACCACTCTCTCTCCCTCTCCAGGCTCCCAGGCTCCCAGTCCCGCCGCTCATGGCACCCGGCACCCAGGAGCTGTCTGACCCGGAGCTGTCTGACCCAGGAGCTGTCTGACGCAGGACATTCTGCCTCTAATCCAGTCTCTTGTTCTCACTTCAGTTCTGGCCTGTCAGCTGTTGGCTAATTGCTGCTCATGTCAAAACAATTACTGGGGAAGAAAACATAATTTTCCATTCAACCACTTGTCTGCAGACAGCGGCCCTCCTCGGACACCCTGTCCCGCTGCGCTGCGCTCTCCGTCCCCGGCACACGAGGACAGTGACAGCGGGGACCTGAGCCGCATGGCCCTCCCGCAGCACCCTGCAGTGGGGTTCCCCGTCCTCCAGGCTCCCCACTTACCAAGGGCCTACACACCAAACCCATGAGCCCAGAGGTGGGTGCCTCTGAGGCCTCCGGCTTCAGGGGGAAGCAGGGGCTTCAATGAAATTGACCAAGGACCAGGATCACTCATAACCATGAGGAACATAAGTTAGTTTGGGGATGCAAGAAAAACATAACATGCCAGATGAGCTGTTTTGCAGAGAAGAAGAGGGAACAGAAAGCTCTATCGAGTAACTTCAGATACAAACAGAAACGCTCACAAGCACGCATTTCTGCCTCTCTGCGGGCAGCGGCACAGGCAGGCAGGGAGGGGGCCTGGGAGGCGCAGGAGGCGGGCGAATACTTGGTAGAAAGGAGAAGGAGGCATTTGTGCAGGGGTGGGGGGGTGGGGTGGGGGGGCGCAAGGAGGGAAGTGGTTAAAAGTGGAAAAGGAACACAGAAAGGGTTGAGAAGAGACACACAGCAACAGAAGAGCCTGCAACTCCTGCTGCCCGGGATCCATGGTGCAACAGCTCACCCTGAGACCCACCGCCCAGGTCCCTGCTCCCTACAGCACCCCTTTTCCAAACGAGGTGTCATCCCGGACACCCCCTCTCTCCTTTAGGTCTGGCCCAGCCTCCCTTCTCTCTGGAATAAAGACAGGCACTTCTTTCCTCAAGGCTATGACCCCTGGGCGCCCAGGGCCTTGTTCCTGAATCTGTCTCCTCCACCCACCCTCCACCCCACATTCAACCCGGTGGAATACCACGTTCCCCGCCAGTGCCACACGGCCTCGGTTCTGCAGGGTGAAGGGAAAGGTCCATAGAGTTTGGACAAGTGCCTCCCCTATTCAGATTTAAACTGGTCTGTTCACAGCAGGCCTTTAAAAATCCACAGATGTGCCAAAACCAGTTTGGCTTGGTGGATAGAGCATTGGCCTTCGGACTCAAGGGTCCAGGGTTCAATTCCGGTCAAGGGCATGTACCTGGGTTGTGGACACATCTCCAGTGGGGGGTGTGCAGTAGGCAGCTGATCGATGTTTCTCTCTCATCGATGTTTCTAACTCTCTATCCCTCTCTCTTCCTCTCTGTGAAAAATCAATAAAATATATATATTTTTTAAAAATCCACAGATCTATTCTGTAAATCTCAAACAAGACAACAGCTGGCAGTATTCCTGCACTTATAGGAAAGCAGCCCCTGAATTGGGCAGAATGCCGTGGAACCCACTTTGGGAACCACAGCGGTGGCTGTCAAAGACAGGGTCTGAAGCCAGGCAAACGCGGTAGCAAGTGTGTGCTCAGCATCCCTGAAGGCACGGTCCCTGCCCCCGACTCCCCAGCCATCGCCGTAACCACGCCCAGGCCCTGGAAGTTGCCCTTCCAGCATCACGCTCACCGCCTTGGGTGCGTGCAGCGTCTGCCCCGGTCTGTTTGGAGGAGCGGTGTTACAACCGTGGCCTCCGGTCTGGGAAGACCTGTCTGGCCGCCGGGTCCTCACCGTCTCCCCTGGTTGTCTGAGATGTAAACGGTACTCCCCACCATAGAACTCACGATACGCGTGCCCAGTGGTTGTGAATGGGGAAAGACTGGGGCTTTCTCCAGGCTATCGAAGACGAAGCAGGCCTTGGGGAGTCCCCTGGGGCCCTGGTGACGGGGACATTGTTGCTAAAGGGACATGCAAGCCCCTTCCAAGCGGGGGTGGGGTAGGGGGGAGGTGCCATCGCCTCCCCTGAAGTCAGTGGTGCAGTCTGGCCTAGGGCCTAGCTAATTCTGCAATGAGTGAAGGCCGGCTTGGCTCCCTGTAGAGCGGCATGCCTTCAGGCTTCCTCAGCTGCAGAAGCAAGTGTGGCTTGGGCGGGGAGGAGGGGGGCTGGACTCTGAAGCTCCCTTCCCAGGGTCCTCTGCTCAGGAGAAGCACCCCCTCCTGGTGGCTCCACAGGTTCCGAGGATGGCCTCCCTGATCCTCAGTGGAACCCCGCTTTGACCTGGCTTCCGGGGATGCTGTTTCCCCAGGACCCTGGTTAGCAAATTGCGGCTCGCTAGCCACATGCGGCTCTTTGGCTCCCTGAGTGTGGCTCTTCCACAAAATACCAGTTCTAGCCTCGCAGATGGGCTCTCTTCCCTTCCACCCCAGACGGGATGGAGGGCTGGGTGGGTTCACGCCCGGGTAGAGAGCACCACAGACCACACCCTGGAGGCCTGGGTGGACCCAGTCCTGCTCTTTCCTGGGCCCTCTTCTTATGCGTGGGCACCGCGGAGCCTGGCAAGGAGATGCAAGGTGTCACTTCCCAAGTCTGAGCGGGCACTGCCGGTCAGAGTCACCCTCATGGTAAAAGCCCTAAGAAAGGAGAACGATGCTTCCAATGAAACCGCAGCCACCACTGACTGCAGGAAGCACCTGACCTCCAACATGCAGGACGGGGCAAAAGGAGGTGGACAGCTGTTTATATGGAAAATCCTATACAATAAAAGCCTAATATGCTAAGTGTCTGATTGTCCGCTTAACATAATATGCTAAATGGTAAGCCAAGGCTGTTCAACTGCTCACTATGACATGCACTGACCACCAGGGGGCATACGCTCCAACGGGTAGGTTAACTTGCTGCTGGGATCCTTCTAATCCAGTGGTCGGCAAACTCATTAGTCAACAGAGCCAAATATCAACAGTACAATGATTGAAATTTCTTTTGAGAGCTGAAAAGCGACTTCTGTGCATGGGCCATGAAGTTTCAATCACACTGTACATGCGTGCGTGCCTGCAACGTGGTATTTTGTGAAAGAGCCACACTCAAGGGGCCAAAGAGCTGCATGTGGCTTGTGAGCTTCAGTTTGCTGACCACTGGTCTAATCGATCAGAACTGAGCTAGATGGGCAGCCGGACATGCCCTGGAGCTTCCCCGTGGTTCCTTCCGGGCTGGCCAACCTCCCACGTCCCTCCTGGCCCCATCGTGCACTGGTGGGGTCCCTTGGCCTGGCCTGCACCCTCTGGCAATATGGGACCTCTGGATGTTGGAGAACCAGTTTCAGCCTGATTCCCCAGGCTAGGCCGAGGGACTCAACTAGGGCACAAATTCGTGCACCGGGCCTCTAGTAGTTCAATAATTATAAATAATAATGCAAGAATCAACTTTGTGTTTCATATGCTCACAACCTCGATCCTACTTTTATCTGACCCTGTATTGGAATGTGGGGGGAAAACAAAAGGTGGGTCTCAGGTCAAGGGACTGGGGTTCAGTGGGTTTTGCGCTGCTTCTCACGGCAATAGCTGTGGTCTGTCACCCAGTGACCCTGAGCGGCACTGACCCAAAGTTCTGGGTGGCCCTGGGCCAGAGCTCCCAACCTGGCACTACTAACATTCGGGGTGGATATGCTCTGTGCTGGAGCTGTGCAGCCTGTGCATTGTGGGTGGTAGCAGCATCCCTGACCCACCAGTGCCTGTAGCACCTCCCGAATGGTGACTGCCAAAGTGACGGACATCGCCCATGTCCCCTGCTCAGCAGAAACTCCCCGAGCTGAGAGTCACTGCATTAGAGCCTGAGAAGTCTAACAGGCAAGGACAGTGTCTCCCTCATCGTGGCTCCAACACTCCACAAATGCTAGGTAGGAAGTTCCAGAAGGAAACAATGCCTAGTTTTGAATTGCTTGCCATGCTGAGTAGCTTGAAATCTTGCACCATCCTGCTCTGTGACCGTCCCGTTGTGCAGAGTCTCCACGTGGTCTGTGCTCCCGTGTTAGTCACTCAGTGCTCGGTTCTCAGATGGGCTGTGTTCCAGGCCCCTCATCTGACCGACAACGCGGCATTCATACAACTTTTGTAACAGTCCGCTTTCATAACTTTCTGTTGCTTTTAGTTTCGTTGTTAATCTCTTACTGTGCCTAATTTACAAATTGAACTTTATCACAGGTATGTAGGTGTGTACATGTAGAAAAAAAGCAGTATATACAGGGTTTGGTACTATATGCAACTTCCGGTATCCACGAGGGGTCGGAAGCATACCCCTCACAGACGGAGCGAGCTGCCGTGTGCATTGCCAACAAGCAAAGGGCAGAAGCCCATTAGAGGGGCGTCTCCTCTCAGGTCCTCTGAGCCCTCAGGACGCTGCCGGGCACGTGAGTTTCCAAAGGGGAGAGAAGAGGTTACCAGCTGTCTGTGGCGGCAAAGCCCTTGTGGGCAGAGGACCTGATAGATTGGCACTGCCCCGACTTCCCCTGGGGAAACCCTGCCCGGGCCCCTGGAGGCAAAGTCGGCATCTGCACACACAGTCTGACACCTTAGCCACCTGGCCAGTTCTCCTCCCTGAATCTGACCCTCTCCGCTCTCTCCATCGTTCCCGGCCACACTGGGAGCTGCAGCACCCAGCCCAGAGGTGGGCAGACTGGGTTCTCGCTGAGTTTGTCAGGTGAAGGCAGGAACCTGTCCCACCCAGCCTTTGGGCCAGGGGATCTGAGCCAACCACCAGCTCCCTGCCCCGTCCCCATCCTCCTTCTGGGAAACGAAGCCCCGAACAGTAGGACAGGAACAGCAGCAGGACAGCAGCTGAAGAGGACAAGTCCCCTGACCAGCTCCGCCAGCACAGCAGGCCTCTCCGTGCCCAGGCTCCCCTGTCCGTGTCCCCGTCCTGCCTGCGTGGACCACTCTGGGTTCCTTTCTCGTATCTGGCTGGCCTGGAACCCGCTAGGATTGAGGGCCGACTCCCCTCCCTGCGCACCTGAGTTGGGTGAGGTGAGCTATCAGATGGCTGCTGGTGCCGCCAGGGCAATACCACCCGGTGGAGCAACAGGCTTGAAGGGCTCCCTTTCCCTCCAGGCCCCTCCCTGGGTTTGGTTCTTAAGATCGCCCATCAGGTTTCAGACTCCCGGATCCAAAGTCTTGACCTTCCCAATCTTGACCCCAAAGCAGTAAAGGCGCACAGTACCTGTGGGAGGCAGAGGGCTCCTGTGAGTGCCAGGGCTGGCCGGGATCCCAGAACTGCTGGGGCGCTCCCAGGTGGTCTCTGGTGGGAGAAAGAAACAAAGTCGCTTTCAGAATTTCACAAGATAGACCCTGAGAGGGTGACAGAGCAGAACGGGGCAATCAGAGCTGAAAAAAATAGTCCTGGCCAGTCACCTTCCTCCGTAAACCCAGGGACCAGGAGCCTGCTTTGGGCGGTCACACCCTTCCCATCTCCCATGACGACAGAATTCTCTTTGCCGGGGACCCTTTCCACAGCTGGGACCAGAAGAAGGAGGCTTTCCAGCTGGGATCCTCTGAAAGGTTCCCCCAGGGCCCTCCCTTTCTCATCCCTAGAGGCTGCCCACTCATGGGCCTCCCCTGGTCCTGGAACCCTTGCTGCCAACTGGGCATTCCCCCCAAATGCCATTGTCACATGAAACCACAAAGCGCAGAGGAAAGAGCCCTGGCCTGGGGGTCTGCACAGGGCATGGTCCTCTGTCAAAGGGGGTGATTCCCGCCCTACGTCTTGTTTGCATTATAACTGCTGGCCGGGCTGGCCTCCCTTCCGGTGGCCAGCTGCTCGGTCCAGCCAGGAGCAAAGCCGTGGCTGCATCTATGTTATTGTCCCCCGAACGCTACTTTGCCCATTTCACCACTACGAACAGGCTTCTGATAAAGTTATCTCGTGATGAAGAATAAAACGTTCTTACCATGTGACACTGGGTGCAGTAGAAAACCACTAAGAAGAAATATCACCTGTCACCCTACCACTTGGAGGCCAGCACAACGCTTTGGAATCTATATGTCGATTTGTTCCTTTGAAACAGAACAGAGAAGCACACTGCACGCTCTTTTCACGAATAGGCTTTTGTGAGTATCTTTCCAAAGTCAGGTCATCCAGAGGTCAGGACCTACTCACAGTCGGGGGGTCTAGCCTCCTCTCCTCCACACTGCTGCGTCTGAATCCCAGCTCTGCCTCTCACCACCAGTGCAAGCCTGGCCAAGCTAACGGTCCTGTCAGAGCCTCAGTTTGCTCCTCTGTAAATGAGGCCAATGATGGTCTCTACCCAAGACAGTCCTTGTATTCAGGCCACATGCCCATATACTAGTGCGCAGCATCCAGTTTGTTTATAAAGTTAGCCCAATGACCTTGGCTGGGTTGCCCCATTGGTTGGAGCATTGCCCAATACACCAAAAGGTCACAGGTTCATTTCCTGGTTAGGGTGTGTATGGGAGGCAACCAATAGATGTTTCTCTCTCCCTCTCCCTTCCTCTCTCTCTAAATATCCTATATAATAAAAACCTAATATGCTAAGTGTTCAGTTGTCCAGTCAGCCATTCAACCAATCAAAGCATAATATCCTAATGATATGCTAAGGCTACTCAACCACTGGCTATGATGTGCACTGACCACCAGAGGGCAGCTGCTGGATTCTGGCAGATCAGGGCTGAATGAGAGGGCAGGACATGCCCTGGAGCCCTCCTTTAGTCCCTCTCTGGCTGCCCAACCTCCCTGTCCTCCCCAGCACATATTGTGTTCTGTTGGGGTCCCTTGGTCTGGCCTGCACCCTCTCACAATCCAGGCTGAGGGACCCCCCCCACCCGAGTGCACAAATTTCGTGCACCAGGCCTCTAATATATTGATATTAAAAAAAATATGATAGTATCATGACCAATAGAATGTAATTGAAGAAAGAGGAGGGAGTTTGCCCTGTCAAAGGCCCTGCAGTGTCTCTGGTGCCAAGAACAGTGTCAGATTCAGAGTAGGCCCTCAAATATACTAATAATATATCCATATGTAAAATCATCTAGAATAAAAAAAGGGTGAAATGCTAATTAGACCAGAAGACCTCCCGACAAAGCTGGGGCTGCAAGGGAAGCCCGGGTCCCAGGTGCCTGCCAGCAGCCAGAGGGAAGCCCAGGTCCCAGGTGCCGGAAGGAAGCTGATGCTGGCATCAGGGAAAGGAAGGCTTACTCTTGCATGAATTTCATGCACTGGGCCTCTAGCCAATCAATAAAAACATATCCTTGGATGAGGATTCAAAAAGATTAAAAAAAAAATGAGTCCAATGTATGAATATAACATTAGTTATAAAAAAATTCCTAATCCTGAAAATGCAATTGTCTCAAATATTAAAAATAAAAACAAATAAAAAAACCTCTTTCAATGACTTTTCTCCATCGGGATTCCAAAGAACTGGGCTTCTGTCTCAGCTCTGCCTCTATGTCTGCTGTGCTGCCCAAGGCAACGCACTCTGCCTCTCTGGTCCTCCAGCTCTTAACCCAAAAAGAAGAGGCTGGGATACCTGGTCTTTTAGGCTCAGTCCTCCTGCCCTGTAGCTTTGATTGGTGATCTTAAATTCTGAAGACCCATGTGCTGACTGGCTCTCAGACACCAAGACTTGGAGACCCCAGCAGGGCTTCCGCAGGGACAATGCAGATGCCTGCAGGATCTGTCCTTGCCCATCCTTGTCTTGGCCGGCTCTGACCAAACACAAAGTCACGGTGAGCCTGGGGCAGGAGTGGGGCCGGGCCAAGTGGACATCTGGAGAGACCACCAGATGTCCACTCTGGCTGTGTGACCTCAGCAGTAGCAGGAAAAGTCACCCCAGATGACCATACCACCCACAGGGAGGGAGCCACTTCCAGGTCTTTTGCAATAAAAGACTCGCTAATCCATTTACAGCACGCCAGGCCCCTTGACCAAGCCAAAGCAAATCTGCGTGGCATCTCGGGCCCATGTCACTCTGAACTGAAGCCCTTTTGCATTCTCTGGGGTCCCATTCCCAGGGTTCCAGATGGCCATCCAGACTCCTAACAGAGTCACTGCCATGGAGGTCCCAGAGGCTCTCAGGCACGGTACAGTCAGAATGGAAGAAGTGAGACTTTCTCTCAGAGACTCCCGTCCAACCCAAGTCACGAGAACGCATTTTTTCCTAAAGGCAACTCTAACTCTATGCAGGCCTCTCCCACAGTCACTAGGGGCGCCCAGCACACACACACACACACACACACACACACACACACACACTCACACACACACACACACACACACACACACTCACACACACTCACTGACTGCCGTTCAGACCAGCCCCAGGGAGGCTGCCACTCCAGCCCTCAAGGCCATCGGCCAGAAATGGTCACGTCCCCTCAGCAGGGTGTCATTTTCCTCTCAGTGGCTGCCCCATGTAGAATAGAACTTTTAAAGAGAAAGTACACCTGAACGGTGGCAAGTGATGTCAATTTCAGACCACAGATGTGCCCCTCTTAAGATAACAACAATAATAACTCTAACAACGAACAGTGCATGAGGTAGAAGTTACTCATTTTCCACAGTCACTTCTGGTCTTCGTTTCCCCTCCTCAAGATTGAGTCCTGCTTACACTAGAGCAGTGTTTCCCAAACTTCTCTCATGATGAGAATCACCTGGTGGAGTTGTTAAAACACAGATTCCTGAATCCCAACTAAGAAGTGCTAAACTAGAATTTTTGAGAACATATAGGTAAAATTGCATACCTAATTTAGTGCTCTGTATATAACATCTGTCTTAGAGCACTAGTTAAGTATACAATTTTACCTATATGTTCCCAAAAATTCTAGTTTAGCACTTCTTAGTTGGGATTCAGGAATCTGTGTTTTAACAACTCCACCAGGTGATTCTCATCATGAGAGAAGTTTGGGAAACACTGCACTAGAGGCACTGGCTTCCAATGGGAAAGCCACAACCAGCCCCTGGGCCCAGGACACTGATCATGTGATTCGCCTTAGGCCCACCTTTGAGCCATGCCTTACTCACCTAATCCCCCCACCCAAAGGCCAGTGGATTCTTGCTCCTGATTGGTCCATTTCCTTGGTCATGGTGGCTCTCTGCTGCCCCCAGTGGCTATCAGGTGAAATAACCCTAGGTACCAGCCTAGGGGGGGTTCAGCTTTCTGGTATTGGCTGGAACCTGGGATTCCAGTAGTCTCCTCCCCTTTGCCTCTTTTAGACTCCTCTTTCTGGGGTTCTCACCTTCTCTGCTCCCCCACCTCTTGTTTCTTCCTCTCCCTTGTTTGGTGATGACCCCAACCGTGGCTTCTTTACTGGCACCCGTTTTCCTAGATTGACGGTAGCCCCACTGCCCCCTTCTCCAGCCCTGTCCCTCCTCATCTGGAAACTCGATTTCAGAGGACTGCCATGTCCTCTACCCCAACCGGAAAGGCGAGTCCCAGGAGAACGACAGGAGCCCTGTGTCCTGGTCCAGGGGGGCCAGCCCTCTGAGAATGCTGGGCGCAGGGAGCTGTGGGTGCCATGAGCACCCTGAGGGCCTGCATAGCTGTCCCAGGACACTCAGCACTTCCTTGGTCCTGGCTTTGTAATCACCTTACCATTAGGGGGCTCTGGCTAATTTCTCATTTAACCCCTTCATAAAGTTAAATGAGAAACTACTACTCCCCGAGCCTCCATCTGTGCCGGGGCTCAGATCGCATGTCTCCTTCAGAGGTCACAAAACACTATGAAATGATTGCTACAGTGACTATTGTTTTTTTTTTGTTTTTTTTTGTGGAAGAAACTGAGGCCTCATCAGCAAGAGCAGAGCTGGGACTCAGTCTGACAGCAAAGTCTGCCACGTGAGCCACACCAACACCTCTGAGCTCTGAGCGGGGCTCTGAGCTGGGCTCCGGGTGCTGCGGCCAAACTGGGCTGTTTGAGTCCATACACCATTCTCTATTGGAGAACCACCAATAAATTAGTATTATTATGTTAATTCAGTATAATATGATATTTATTATAAACCTTAGGGATCTTTACAATGTAAATGATACATTTTAATATAAGTTATATTATTGATCATAATATTATTAATATACTAGAGGCCTGATGCACGAAATTAGTGCAAGAGTAGACCATCCTTCTCCTGGCTTCCCTCCAGCACCTGGGACCCGGGCTTCTCTCACAGCCCCAGCTTCCTCAGGAGGGCACGCACCAAAATCTCTTACATCATCGAGGGCTTGACTGGGGCTGGAGGCGCCACTTCCAGGTGGCTCCCCGGCTGCCAGCAGGAGCCAAAGTTGTGCGCACACACACACAGACACACACACACACACACACACACTTATTACCTGTCTCGGGAAGGATATCTGGTCTAATTAGCATGTTACACTTTATTATTATAGATGATTTTACATATGGATACATTATTAGTATATTTGAGGGCCTACTCTGTGTCTGGCACTGTGCTTGGCACCGGAAACACTGCAGGGCCTTTGACAGGGCAAACTCCCTCCTCCTTCTTCAGTTACATTCTAATGGTCATGATACTATTGTACTTTTTAATATCAATATACTAGAGGCTCCATATACAAAATTCATACACTTGGGTGAAGGGGGGTACTTAGTCCAGATTGTGAAAGGGTGCAGGCCAGGATGAGGGTCCCACCAGTGCACCATCCGCACCAGGAAGGGATGGGGAGGTTGGCCAGTTAGGGAGGGACCTGGGGAGGGCTCAGGGCACGTCCGGTCCTCTCGCTCAGTCCTGATAGGATGGTCCCCAGCAGCAAGCTAACCTACCAGTCATAATGTCTGCCCCCTGGTGGTCAGTGCACATCATAGCCAGTGGTTGAGCAGCCTTAGCATATCATTAGCATATTACGCTTTGACTGGTTGAATGGCTGACCGGAATACCAGACACTTAGCATATTAGGCATTACTATATATAGCATAACATTTTTTGTTAATAGAACATTTAAAATACTGCTATTGGGGGTGAAGAGAGGAAGTCCTGCCAGGAGACAGGTAATAAGTAGGTAAGACATGTTAGGTCTGAAGAGAATAAAGCAGAGAAGGGGTAAGAAGTGTTGTTAGGAAGGGATGTAATTTGGGCCGGTAGCTTCGAAGGCCTCGCTGAGAAAGGCACATTTAGTATTATCTGTTGCTGCATCACAAATTACCCCAAACTTGGCAGCTTAAATCAGCAAGCATTCATTGTCACCCGGGGTTGGTGAGTCAGGACTTGGGAGTGGCTGAGCCTGGTGCTTCTGGCTCGGGCTCTCCCATGAGGCCATTCTCTCTTACATCATCGAGGGCTTGACTGGGGCTGCAGGCACCACTTCCAGGTGGCTTCTTGGCCACCAGCAGGAGCCAAAGTTGCGTACACACACACACACACACACACACACACACACACACGCACACACACACACACAGGGCCGCTGCTTGCCCTGAGGGCTTGAGCTGACAGCATGCAGCCAGGATGTCTTTCTAATCCAGCCTCAGAACTGACTCGCTGTGACGACTCCCCACTTCTGCGGGTCACACAGCCCAACCCTGACAGACGGGGGGGACTCACACTGGTGTGTGTGGAGATTCGGGGGCCGTGTGGGAAGCTGGTGGCTGCACAAATGGAGGAACCATCCACACACATATCTGAGGGAAGAGAATTCCAGGCCGAGGGAACAGAGATGAAAGGCTCAGAGACAGGCACGTGCCTGCCACCTGCAGAGAGCAGCAGGACGGGTGGCGTGGCTGAAGAGGCTGGAAGTAACAGGGGCTGGAATGGTTAGTCAGGACCATGGTTCTCAAAGTGGGGTCCCCAGGCCAGCAGCACAGCATCTTCTGGGACATGTCAGACACGCATGTTCTCATCCCTAAGACGACGACGAGTTCTTGCATCCGAAACTCTAGAGGGGCCCTGTGGCCTGTCTCCATCAGCCCCCCAGGGGATCTGGGTGCTCGCCCAGGTTCGGGAGCCACTGCTCAGGGTCTTCAAGGTCACGGGGAGGGCCGGCTCTTATTCAGGGTCGGCCACTGCGAAGAGTGGAGCACAGAAGTGACAGGATCCAGTGGCTGCTGTGCCAGCACCTGCGACTGAGGAGGCTCCGGGACGGAGCAGACGGACACCTGCCTTCAGTACACGTGCCAGGCGCCCAGCCAGTCACCAGTGTGTGCCGCATCTGCCTGGCCAGCCTGCCACTCCTGCAGAGGCCAGACGAGCTTGGGAAGAGGGGGAGGGAGAGACAGGGCTGGACCGTGTGCCACGAGTAGGGCACGGCCATCTGGGGGCCTTCACCATGCTGCAGCGGCACTGGCAGCACTGCCTCCACCAGGGGCCGGGACACTGGATCTGGGGTGTCTCAGGCAGAGCTGGGGAAAGGGGTGCCCAGGCAATGACCCCCTCAGCTCTGGAGCCCTACTCCTGTGCTGCTTTCAGACCCCGCGGGCCTGGAGTTGCTTCTTGAATGATCTAGTACAGTGGTCGGCAAACTGTGGCTCGCGAACCACACGTGGCTCTTTGGCCCCTTTAGTGTGGCTCTTCCACAAAATACCACGTGCAGGTGTGCATGTATAGTGCGACTGAAACTTCATGGCCAGAAGTCAGTTTTCGGCTCTCAAAAGAAATTTCAGTCGTTGTACTGTTGATATTTGGCTCTGTTGACTAATGAGTTTGCCGACCACTGATCTAGTACCATCAGGAAGGGCAGCTGGACCGGGAGATTCTTTATCCATATCTCCCCCGCCCCCTCCATGGGGCTTCCACTCTGCCCCACCTGTCCACACAGCACAGACCCCCGGGGAGGGGCAGCAGGGGAGCTCTCAGCCAGCGGGAACACACGGAGGCTCGTCCCAGCTAAGGACTGTGCTCTGCGGGGCCGCCCAGGCCTGGCCACAGCCTGGTGCTGCTGACCTGGGCCAGGACCGCTCTCTCAGGCAGCGAAAGACTTCCCGGGGCCTAGCTTCTGCAAACACAGACCCAGCCGGGACACTGAGGGTGCCAGTGAGAAATGCACAGCAGAAGTCCAGCCTGGGCAGGGTCAGGAGTTGGGAGGGTTGGGGAGGGGTAGCTAACTCCCCCAATTCCAGGCACACCGCCCTGCAGGCCCAGGGCACTCCCTGAGCAACAACTTCTCCTGCTCCCTGCTCCGAGGAAGAGGGGGCTGGAGACACCAGGACCCCGCTGTCACGGAAGAGGAGATGGAATGAGAGCTGCCCTTGAATATGCTGAGGCCGCCCAGAGTTCTGAGGAAGATCCCGGGGCTGGGGCCGCACACACACATGTGTGATCCCAGGGCAGCCCTGGATACCATGGCCGTGGGCTCAGCCTCCCTTCCCTCCAGGTGACGTGGAGTGACCCACAGAAGCCCGGTGGTGGGATGAGTAGTCAGAGGCAGGGACGGTCTCTGACATACAGTGAGCCCTCCAGACACATGGATGCTGATAAAACCACACCCTCACCATTCCCCCCTTCTCTCTGTCTTCCAGCTCCCGCCCTGGAGCTCCTCCCGCCCCACCCTCCTCTCCCTGCCTTCACAGGGCCCCCTCCCACAGGGAGGAGGAGGAGGGGCTCCTCAGTGGTGCCAGAACGCCTTCTTAGCATCTCGGAGCTGCAGGGTGTCCCCACTTTTTCCCACGTCACAGCTGCCGAGAGCATCCTCACGCAATCATGTGACCCAGGTGGGGCAGGGTCACATGATTGCGTATTGCACAGAGAGGATAGAGGCTGGGGAGACTCTGCCCTTTGCTACTGGCCTAAAGCGAGCTCTGGACTGGCCCCAGCCCACACAGAGGGCCTGGGAAGAGCAGGGCCAGGAGCAGTGGGGGAGTGGGGGGTTCCAGCGAGGGGAGGGGGCTGCCTGGACTCTCTGAGCCTGTCTCTCAGCCCCTCAATCCCTGACCGACCAACCTCCCGAGAGAGGGTGCACCTGGGCAGACACCCTGGGGTCCCTGCACTTGGGGGCAGGGCAAATGGGGTGGACCACAATGTCGGGAAAGGGTGCCTGGTCGCTGAGCCGATCGGTGCTGGTAGCCGACTGCCGGTTCACAGGTATCAGGACCCCCATCTCAGGGTGAAGGAAGTTGTAAGCAGATGCCAAGAAGGAAAGTCTATTGAAGCTAAATCCTGGGCACGGGATCTGAAACCGAAGCACAGGTTCCTGGCAGAGCTCCAGTCTCGCTTCCCAAATGTAGTTATTCATCAGGAATGCACGTGTAAAAATACCGATTCCCAGACCTTGCACTTCAAGATTCTGGTTTAGCAGGTGCTGGGTGGAACCCAGAAGTCAGCATCGTAACCAGCAGTCTCAGTGACTAACCAGATGGTAACATGGTCGCGGAAACCAGCTGCAGCCGGGAGGTACTCAGATCGACACAACCCCAGGGCATGGGTCTGAGTCAGGCACAGGCTCAGCCAAGGTGAGAAGCAAGATGCACAGTAGCAAATGGGGGGTGATTCCCCAAATGCCCACCACCTCTACCCCACCCTTCTCTAACTATCTGGTTCATATCAGTCCCCAGAGAATCCCAACTTCAAAATGAGGCTTTGTTATCTGTTTTGGTTCCCGGGGGACTTGCCAATTAGAGTAACTCATCAGAGCCCTTTAGCAGGACTGAGTCCTTAGAGCAAGGGGAACGTCCATATAAGGCCGGTGAAATCGCTGGGTCTGGCCCTGCCAAGGCATTAGGCATTAATTAACTGAGATAATTAAGTGAATGAACGAATATACCAGGCTAATTTTTAAGTTGATAATTATGTATGGCCTGGGAATATGAATATATATATATATATGTGTGTGTGTGTGTGTGTGTGTGTGTGTGTGTGTGTATATATATATATATATATATATATATATATATATATATATGTTAGAGGCCTGGTGCACATAATTTGTGCACTGGGGGTGGAGGGTCCCTCTGCCTGGCCTGTGCCCTCTCACAGTCCAGGACTCCTTGGGGGATGTTTGCCTGCTGGCTTAGGCCCAACTGCCCCCTAAGCTGGCAGTCAGACATCCCTCTCTAGCAATCCAGATTCCCTCGCTCCTTACCACTTGGCTCGCTGTTCCTTAGTGGCAGGCCCCTTATTGCTCGACTTGCTCCTGCTTAGTACTGCTAAGCCATGAGCCCAACTTCTGGCTGAGTAGCCACTCCCCCTGTGAGAGCACACTGACCACCAGGGGGCAGTTCCTGCCTTGAACATCTGCCCCTGGTGATCAGTGTGCATCATAGCAACCAATCGTTCTGGTTGTTCTGCCTTAATGATCACTTAGGCTTTTTAATCTATATTTTATCAGTATTTTATCTATATAATAAAAGCCTAAGTGACCGTCGTAACCAAAACAACTGAACGGACAACCGAACAGGCTGTGTGGGGCGATCAGGTCGGCAGTGGGGTGAGTGAGGGCTGACCAAACGACTGAGCAGAAGGCTGCATGGGGCAACCAGGCCGGCAGGAGGGGCAGTGAGAGGTGACTAGGTTGGTGGGGGGGGCAGTTGGTGGTGATCAGGCCGGCAGGGGGGAAGTTGGGGGTCACCAGGCCACAGTTAGGGATGATCAGGCAGGTGAGCAGTTAGAAGCCAGTGGTCCCAGATTGTGAGATGGATGTCCGACTACCGGTTTAGGGGATCAAGCCTAAACTGGCAGTTGGACATCCCCCGAAGGGTCCTGGATTGGAGAGGGTGCAGGCTGGGCTGAGGGGACCCCCCATCCCACTGTGTACGGATTTCGTGCACCAGGCCTCTAGTTATGTTATAAATATCCACATGGCCCTGGGCAGAAGAAAGGCTCCCCTCCCCTGCCTTAGAGCCTTTCCGAGAGCAGGGGAGTGAAGAGGAGAGAAGAGGAAGCACTGCACCGGAGAAGCGGGGAGGGAAAAGGCACCAGAAGATTCTAGTGAGCAGGCACAGGGTGGCAGGGGAGGAGGAGCGGGAGGGGGAGGAGGCTGCTCCACAGGACCCACCTCCTTCATGAAGCATTAGCTTAGGTCCCTGAGGACCTGAGTTAGGACAAGAAAGGCCTGAGTTAGGACAAGAAAGATGAGTTTTATGCAGTCCTGTCCCCAGGTGTCTGGGGTAGAACGAGCTGACAGGCCAGGGCGATAGGATATTGTCCTGCTGGCAGGACATGGGAGAGTCCCGGGGACCTCACAATCCCGTGTGCTCCCCGTTAACACCTTTCAGACGTTCTGAGCCCTAACTGAGCAGGCGCCAGGCTGGGGAGGAGCTGGGGCTCCCAGCATCCACCCTGCCCTCAGGGGCTGAGGGTGCCGGGGAGCCCGGCTGACCCCTTCCCACCTCAGCCGGACACCTGCTTCCAAACCCATCCCTCCTGCAGCTGTGCTCGGAGGACAGGGGCTGCGTCCGGTCCGTGTCTGCCTGTCCCCCAGGTACTGAGTCCACTAAGTGCTTGATGAATGAAGACTCGTGCAAAGCAGCCGTTATAACTCTGTCCAGTGACACGGTCCATGGCTGAGTTAACAAATGATTGTGTGAGAGAGCGTGTGTGTGTGTGTGTGTGTGTGTGTGTGTGTGTGCCCGCGGGCTCTCGGTACACCGAGGGAGGCCTAAGTAAATGCATGCACATGGAAAACTCCTGAAACACTGCACAGCATGTGCTGCTCGTTAATTCTTAAAACTATAAAAACAGAGTTTAAAAAAATCACCATCAGAATTGTAAGACATCATGAAGAATCAGAACTACCCACGATCAGGATCCTTCTCTAAGAACTGTCCAAACCCCAGAGAGCCCACCCCTCCCCCCATGCAGATCCCCATCCCAGGGGCGTCCCTAACCGGCCACAGCCTTTGGGCCAGCGCACTTTGTACAGAATAGGACGAGGGGTGGGCAGCTCCCGCTGTCAGTGACCATTTTCTGCTAAACAGCTGCTGAAGCACAGAGGCAAGTGTGCAGAGTCAAAACCTAAATAAAAGTCTGCAGCAAACCCAGAAAAGGGGGCATGAGACATCATTAGGCCGGAGATGAGGAGGGAGGATTAGTTCACCACCATGTTTCCCAGTTCTGAAGCTGGGCTGCTCTTGCCAAAGCTGAGACGCCTTGCCTTTCTAAAATGGCCTTTTTCATAAGCTGTTTGAGGAGGTTCTATTCCTACAGCAAGACAGCCTTTGCCCGTCCACATCCCCACACTGCACTGCCCCGTACCCGGCCGATGCAAGCCCCGAGGCCGTGAGACCCGCGTCTGGGATGCTCCGTGAGCATGCTGCACCTTGGCCTCCTCACCTGCCCCAGCGGGTCTTCCATGCCCTCAGCATGGAGACTGCACGCTCAGCCTCCCGGAAGCTTCTCTCCCGGGAAGTGGCACTGCCCGCCCAGGCAGCACCTTTCTGATCTGTTTCCTGAGAAACAGCATCCAGAACTTCAATCGCTCTGCACTGCTGGTCCATATTTAGAAGGCTTTCCAGTAAAAGGTGTGACTTCCCCTTTAGGAACCGTGCTCAGAATCCCTAGGAGTGTTGCTTTTCACAAGACGGAGGAAAGCTGTCAGAGAGAGCCAGGGTTATTTTGGGAAATAGAAATAATAACCATCTCTCGAAGGGATGGCCGCTGAGGCACTTCCAACTGCTGGGCCCCGGGGAAGGCCAGCCAGCTCCCCAGGCGCAAAGGGCCCTAGTGGCTCCCCAGGCTCAGAGGAGAGCCCACATCATGGACCGACACTGCAGAGTGTACAGAAATGCAGGGCACGAGAAGCCATTCCCAAACATCGAGAAATGGCATTCAGCATAGAGGTGACCACACAAAACGGGGAAGAAATAGGCACATTTGGAGCTGAATGAAATAAAATCCCTTGGGAATTGCATGAGCAAAGAGGCCTGAAAGCTTGCTTAGGGAACAGGTGGAAAGCTACAAACAGAACAGCCTCCCAGGTGGGCTTCAGAGTCCATCAGCGCCACCTAGTGGACTGGGAGAGCAGAGCTCAGCCCGAGTTTCTGCTTTCAGGTCTGGGAGGCCTGAGCACCTGCCTTTCTAAAGAGTTCCCAGGTGATGTTGATGCTGCTGTCCGGGAACCCCACTTTGAGAACCACAGGCCTAGAGGAAGACAAGGAAGGGCAGAGTTCTCTGCAACAGTTCACTCTTCCTCCAGGTGTTAAGGGTGGAGCCCTTAAAAAAAGTTTGTTTAAAGGTACAACAAAAAACAACCACCCACACATTCCTCCTGACTTCAAAGCGCCTGCTGCTCTTGCCATTCCCTCCAAACAGGTGGTGCGGCTGGAAACCGCAGTGAATATTTAAGTTGGCCCAAAAGACCTAAAAATAGAAGAGTGAACCTAGCAGGGCAGATGTTCTGAGAGCAAAGAAGAGGTCCCCCCAGGACCACAAGCACTCAGGTTGCCATGGAAGCCTCTTGAGGGTTGAGGGTTCCGCCCCGGCTCTCACGCCCGCCAGCTGACACCTGGCAATAAGAGGTCACTCTCAGTGTGCGAGGCTTGAGCCAGCTGGCTGGGGACGTGTGCCCCCTGACCCTTTCTGCTCTGTTCCCAAGGCTCTGCCCCGCTGTCCTCCTGCTGCCCCTTTTCTGTCGTGTCCCCACTCCCACCGACACTTATATTTATAGTCCAGCAGCAGGAAGCAAGTGAAGAGAGGCCGGAAGGAGGCAAGGAGGGAGGGAGGGAGGAAAGGGGGTCTCTTAGACTCCCAGCCGGGTGAATCCTACTCGGAGGACAGATCATGTGACCCAGAAGCCCTGGTGCTCCTCACACTGTATAAAAACGTTTGCTCGGGGCCCTTGCAGCTTTTGGTTTGTGCATCTCAGCCCTGGAAGAAACCCCGGCCACTTCTGTGGAGGAGCAGAGGAGGACCGGGTGCTATGCTGGGGAAGGGAAAGCAAGAGAGAGCACCCTCAGGTTGAGAGAAATTGTTCTTATCCTCCTTACAAAAGTAGTCCAGATCCCGGGAGAAACCACCCGGAAGCACACAGGAGCAAAAGAGAAAACGAAAGTCCTCCCTAATCCCTAGGCTCAGAAACAGCCACTCCTACAAGCACTCCCTGCCCCCTCCTCCACGCCCCCCGCACCTGAGTGCCAGGGTGGACCACGGAGAGGAGCGGAGGGCAGTGATCGGGGGCAGAGACTGGTGGTGGCAGGGAGTGCGGCCCTGTCTGCGTGGCCACTCCGGTCTGGGCCTCGAGGAGATACAGAGCTTGAAGGGGCTTTCAAAGCCAGCCCAGCGCCCTCATTTAGAGACGGGGAATCATGGAGGGCGGGATTGACTGAAGAGCGGGTGTGTGTGTGTGTGTGTGTGTGTGTGTGTGTGTGTGTGTGACGTCTAGCTGCGTCCTCTTGGGGACCTGCCAGGAGACGCACCGGAGGACCTGCTGGTCACCTGCTCTGTGGGTCTCTCTTCTGAAGCTCGGATGAAGTCTTTGCACTCCTCCCTTTGGGCACCTCGGAATCCTGGGACCCAGGCAGCTGAGCCCACCCCCACATTCACGGAGATGCTGACAGCCAGCTGGGAGGCAGGCCACCCCCGCTTCACCCCTCTCCCCCCCAGCTGCTGCTGCTGCCGCCTGACCCTCAGACCAGGTGCCACAGATATCAGACTGTGCCTCTCGCGGGGCATCTAGGAGAACACACACACACACACACACACACACACACACACACACACACATGCACACACACACACGTGCGTGGCTTGGCAGTGTCTGAAGAACCAAGAGTGGCATGCTGGGCTGGGGCACGGGAGTGTATTGGTTTTCAAGGGCTGCCCCCAATACACAACCTAAAACCATGTGTCTCCGTTCTGGAAGCCGGGACTCTGAGATACATGTTGGCAGGTGGTTCCCGAGGACGTGAGGGCGCATCTGTTTCAGGCCTCTCTCTCCCGGCCCTCGTGGCCTTGGCCATTCCTTGGCTCGGAGCCGTTCTCCCATGTCTTCACATGGTCTTCCCTCTGCGTCCCATCCCCTGTGGCCAGGACCCTGCTCCGGCACCGCCTCATCTTAACTTCACCTGCCAAGGCCACAGTCACAGGCACTGTGGGTCAGGACTGCAACATCCTCGGTGGGAGGGTGCCAGTCCATCCCGTATCAGGAAGCAGAAGACCGGAGTTGGCTGGGGGCGTTAGGAGGCCGGGATGGACATGGAGCTAACACATGGAGTTGATTGGGGGCAGGAAGGTCTAGATAAACAAGAGACAGAGGGATGGGGGGGGGGGGTGGTTCAGCAGCAGAAGGTTTTGGGTCTGTGGCAGGGGCAGCAGGGAGACCGGCATCAGGGACCAAAGGCATCCAGAGGCCAGATGGCACTGGCAGAGCACCCGGTACAGACAGGCTGCTTATGAAGATGGTGAAAATGTTCTGTACTGGCTGGTACACCCCCCTTTGCTACCACCTTCCACGCCAGAGCCCTCAGTCACCAAGCCCCCCACTTGGTCCCCACAAGGG
The DNA here is from genome assembly GCF_964339955.1 of Pipistrellus hanaki. Taxonomy (NCBI): domain Eukaryota; kingdom Metazoa; phylum Chordata; class Mammalia; order Chiroptera; family Vespertilionidae; genus Pipistrellus; species Pipistrellus hanaki. Next base: position 40,202,243 of record NC_140518.1, read on the forward strand.
CCACTCAGGGCTGATGGGGTGGGGAGCAGGACCCCCTCCAGTCTATGTTCCCACAATCCGTTCTCCTGCCGGATGCTGAATAACGCCCTCCCCTTTCCTGGGTGACGGGAGTTATTTCTTCTCTGGCTGAGGGTGCCCCTGGGCACCCAGGGAGGCAGCTCCCACAGCTGGCAAGAGGGCAGGAGCTGCATTCAGCAGGAGTGCCCAGGGACCCCGCTGGGGGCAAGGCCCAGCTTAGGATCTGTCCCAGGGCGGCAGGACCCCGCAGGGTGAGTCTCTGTGCCCCGTGCACAGCCCAGCACCCGGCGACCAGGGAGTGGCACGCAGTAAACAGGCGTCCTGCATGACTAACGCCTTGCCCCGTTCGTTCGTTCTCCTCCTCCCACGCCTCTCGGAGGAGTACCGCCTCCTCTGGAATCCAACTGGGACCAACCCAACAAGAGAGCTGCTCCCCGCTCACACTCCTCCTTCAATAATAAAGATCTCAGCCTCAGGAGAGCGCGCCAGCATTACCCACGGAGGCAAACTCCCAAACGGGGGCGAAGAGCATGTTGGTGTTAGGACTCCTGGTTTCAGAGGATTTTAGACCCACAGGGCCCTTCAGAGTCGGGCAGGAAGAAAACTGCCTGCAGCCCACAAGGCAAGTCTTGCCTGACAGCCCCTCTCCCCTGCAGGGAGCTCTCTGTCTTTGCAGCCCTGCAGCCCTTGGCACTGTTTGCCCACCCACGCCTGCACGAAGCCCTCCGCGTGCATAAGTAGAGCGGGCACTTTGAGCAAACACTTGTTGCTTGTGAGCCAAGTCACAAGTTCCTTGCCCACTCACTCATCGGAATATAATCTACAGACCATTTTGCTAGGAATTCCACTGACTCCAAGGGACCTAACCCTTTACACAGCTAACACTGGTTATATCTGCCCTGATGCCCTGCCCTGCAGACCCTAACCTCCTGCTGTAGCCACAGGTTCCCTTGGCTCCTGCCCTGCCCCCCCAACATACTCACAGGCCTTATGCAAGCCCCGGAGGCTAAGCTTCCTGCATTTCAAAGCGTCTTGAATGAGGCAGAGAGAGGGGTGAGTGTGAAGGTCCTCCTCTTGAAGTTGGTGTTTCAGATGTGGACTAGCTTCTCCTGAGACCCTTCATTCTCTTTCCTGGTCCCATAACCTCCGATTTTCAAGTGCAATTAGAGGATACCTTTCTGACTGCGTGTCTCACGCCAGTTCTCCCCTGCAATACTTGGTGCACATCCGTGAGGCTCTCTGTTTGAACACAGGTCAACGTCAATGCCCTCAAGAACTGGACATGTACAATGCACGCATGAAGCCCACTGAATATAGGAAAAGTCAGAATAGTGACAATCCTCTTAGCTCCACTCAGTGTGTCAAGCGTGTTGGTGGGTCCAGTGTGGCCACACCTCATGATTTTTCAGGAGAAGACAAGTATTTGGGCATTTATGAAAAACCTCCCAATATTCCAATGCTGGAAACGGATTGAACATTTTGAAGCACTGACAGGGGATCGAATCTTGACCTCCTGGTTCACAGGTTGATGCTTAACCACTGACCTCCACCTGCAGGGCCAGGTGTTTTTAAAATAGCAAAAATGCTGAGATTTAAAAAAAGAACTATTGATTCAAAAGCTTTGAAATTATAAAACCTGTCATAAATCCTATTATATACAGGTAAGAATAAAGAGGAGGAACAACAGTCAGCTCTCCAATCTATGGTTTTGCATCAACCATGCAGCACAAATTTACTACCAATAAATCAACAAACAACAAGTGATGGAGAGGATGTGGAGAAAAAGGAGCCCTAACACAGTGCTGGTGGGAGTACAGACTGGTGCAGCCACTATGGAAAACAGCATGGAGTTTCCTTAAAAAAATTAAAAATGGAACTGCCTGGCCCAGCTTGTGTGGCTCAGTGGTTGAGCACTGACCTGTGAACCAGGAGGTCAAGGTTCAATTCCCCATCAGGGTATATACCCAGGTTGCAGGCTCAATTCCCAGTGTGGGGCGTGTTGGAGGCAGCCGATCAGTGATTCTCTTTCATCATTGATGTTTCTATCTCTCTCTCCCTCTCCCATCCTCTCTGAAATCAATAAAAATATATTAAAATAATAATAAAAGCACACAATACAGTGACTTTTGGTATATTTCACAATTCATACAACTATCACCACTATCTAATCTTAGAGCATTTTTATTACCTCAAAAAGAAGCCCTCTACCCATTTGCAGTCACTCTCATTCACCCCTTCCCCAGTCCCTGGAAACTAACCTGCTTTCTGAGTCTATGGATTTGCCAATTCTAGGCATTTCACATAAAGGGGATCATACAACATGTGGCTTTGTGTCCTGGTTCTTTCACCTAGCGCAATGTTCTCAAGGTTCGTCCATGTTGTAGCATGTGTTCGAGCTTCATTCCTTTCTATGGCTGACATCCTATTGCCGGGATGGTCCATATTTTGTTTTCCAGTCATCAGCTGATGGACACTTAGAGTGTTTCTGGCCATCATGAATCATGCAGCTATGAGCATCTGTATATAGGTTTTTGTGTGTGTGGATGTTTTCAGTTCTCTTGGGTATACATCTAGGAGTGGCACTGCTGGGTCACATTCCACATTCTTTTTGTTGCACCTCATATCTGAGCCATTTGCTAGTTATCAGGGACTCCACCCAACCAACATAGGGTTTACCAAAAGCAATCTTTTTCAAAGTAACTCAGCTTTTTAGAATACAGCCAACAATAAAATACTTTCTGTCTTTGTCTTTTGACTTTTATGGATCCTCAACTTCCTGGCAGTGCGAGTGACTCTCTAACCCACTTGGCATCTGCCAAGATTCTGTGAGATTATCGGTCTTAGAAACTGGTGAGAAATGGGGGGTGTGTTGTGCACTCAAGCATTAACATAACACTACAAATTAAAGTGGAATCTCTGGGAGAAAACACAAAACCCAAACAGAAGAGATTAATTGTAAGCTCTAAGGTCTAACAGCTTTCCACGCAGAGTCCATTAGGGAAAAAAATAAAGCCAAAATAAAAAAAGTTCATGACCACACACACACACACACACACACCACACACACACACTTCAATCAACCAAACCTGCCAAATGAATCATCTTTTTAGCCTCACATTTGTGTCACGCAGATGGACAGAAGAAACTAAATTGATGTTTTTGGGCATAGACGTTTCTCCTGGCAACTTTTATTAATGGAATTACCAAAGCTGCTCCATCCTGGGAGCTAGGAAAGTATCCAGTTATTTGTAACAAAGGAAAGCTCAAAGAATGCTTTTAAAAGTGCTCTATGGGAAACGGGTCCAAAAACTCCCATCAGCTTCTGGTGTAATAAAGTTAAATGGGAATCTACTCACTTAATGGAAAATTAAAACAAGAAATCAGGAAAACAACCAACTGTTTGGCAAACAAATCCAAAAGCTCAAATCCTGGCTCAATCCTCCCAACTTTCACTCACAAACGTAATAAAACATTCACGCATCTGGATTCTTTGTCAAAAGAGCTTAACAGCAATTCTCAGCTCTCCTGGGTTTCAGCTGACACTCTCACAAGATAGTTCAGTTTCCCTTAAAAAGGAGTGTTACTTCACATAGTTTTTTCTCCTAATCTGTGGACTCAGCTGCCCTACTGCTAAGTAAGTCACCTCCCACCCTTCCCTGCCATGCCCATCCTCCTAAATACGGAGGCAAAACATCAAACATCAGAAGAGTAGGGGCCAGGAGTATCCTGGCATATGAATGGCCAGGTGACTTAGTCTTTACCACATCGAGGACTCTATTCCTTCATGGGTCAAAAGAATGATTCTATCGGTTAGGCCAGGAAACACCAAACTTGTTCTTCCAAGAAACAGAGAGTCAATATTTTTGGCTTTGTGAGTCACGTGGTCTCAACTCCGCCAGGGCCGTGCCAAAACAGCCCTACACCAAGTGTAAACAGGAGAGCACGGTGTGTTCCAGTAAAACTGTGTTTATAAAAATAAGCTACAAGCTGCCCTTGGCCCATGGGCTGTATACCCTGCCAACCCCTCTGTTGGATGGTTAAAAAAGTCACTGGCTGCCGGAACCCCAGGAACTATCAATTCACGGAGGTCTGACACTGGAGATGGGTGTGCACCACCACTCCCAGTTCTAGGGTGTCTCTGCACGAGGACATGGACGCTGGGCTCTCCCTGTTCTCACCAACTGCCTCCTCCAGTTTTGGTTGATACCTCACCAGCGCTCCACTGACCTTGGATAAAGCATCACTATGGGTGTGGAGTCAGGTTTTCTGAGCACTTGCTGGGGTCAGGTGGTAAAATCCAAAGGCGTGAGGAAAGGGATCTGCAGGGGGAGAAGCTTGGCCATTGGGAAACAGGAGATGAGAGGGAGGTGAGCAGACTGAACACCCCAGCTCTCCCTTGGACTCTCACCCTTTCCGAGAGGGAGTGCACCCTTGGAGGGACCCCCTGGGTGTCCGCAGTTCACTAGCCACACCCACCAGCACACTCTCACCTCCCTTCCCCTCCTCTCTCACCCACTCTTCCTGCTCAGGGCGCGCACCTCCTAAATGAGACATTAACATTTAATTCTTTCCTCAGGCGCTGCTTTCTAGAGAAAGAGAATGATGACTTACCCCTCCAATAACCTTCTTTCTTCAGAAATGAAAGGCCTAGATAAAAATAAATACCACCGCTGGATGTGGAGTGTACGAAGACTAATGGGAAAAAGGAAGGAGAGTGATTCGTATATTAAACAAAACTAACCTTGGCCTTCACTACTGGCCTGTAATGTCCAAACGGTAAAATATATCCTAAACAATGTCTAGCAGCATCTCTCCAAAAAGAAAACCTGAACACCTGTAACCACATCGCTGTGGAGTGATTAAATATGCATATCTGGCCTCCCTACTAAATCTCTTGACAAGCCATCCTCTGTTGTGCAAACAGTCGTCCCCCTACCCCACCCAACACCAGTTCAGGTCCCTGGACAGGACAGCCTATGACAACAGCTCACTGTCTAAGAACTAAACACAATCCCGAATTTTGGCCATTGAGTCATCCTTTGGTGATGACTAAAGCAATTTCTGAAACGGTGGAGGACAAGCCATTTCCTGAGAGCAGAACCCCTACCTGGGGCTTTGGCCTGAGCTCAGGGCCATCCTGCATGACGGAACGCTCTGGAGAGCCACCAGCATGGGGCAACAAGGGGGCACGGGGACCTCCCAAAGTCTCATAAAAAGCATGCATGGTGGCCTTACTGAAAACAAGAACGTTATTACGTTAACTTACCCACTGAAACTTCCTGTTAGCCATCTGGCCCCAAGCTATCTCATAAATAACCCATGCTTTCCCTGGTTGCTTAACTAGTACCCCACTGTGAATCTGCTCCGTGTTTCAGTCTGCCTGTCTGACTGCCCCTGGCCGACAGCCTTCGCTCCCTTGCCTTTCCTGCCATTGCCCTCTCCTGAGTCCCACGCCTGGCGTTCTGCAGCCTCCCTGCCCTCCCTTGCAGTCTGCCCTGTGGGGCTCTCTCCTGGGACCGCCCTGGGTGACCTGCGATCCCATGACGCCACTTCTCAGATGCTGAAACGCGATCTCCGGGTGACCACCTGCAGTCGTGCAGGTTGGTCAGGGTTACCGCAGTGTCAGGCCAAGCGGGCATGTCAGGTGAAGTCCATTCTGCTCTCTGCCTGCCCAGCGGTGCACCCAGAGTCCCCAGATCCCACCTCTAGCCCAGATGTCCCCTGAGCCACAGACCCATCCATCCAAACATGTGCTCGCCATCTCTCCCGGAATGTCCCCCAAGGAACACGCTCTACGTGGATTCACCTTCTTTCTCCTAAACTTGCTCCCCTCGGTGCGCACTGGCCCCCCCCCTCCCCCCCTCCCCTGTCCTCACTGCATGGCTGTGGCACACGGGGCAGAAGACTCCAAGGTGTCCGAGTGCTCTTTGTGCCCTCTCGTGGAGCACCTTATCTGACAGATTCTCCCCCATCCTCTCTGGCCAGCGGTGCACATGGAGTTGACCTCATTACTTGTCTTCTCATTTAGTCTGCCAGGCTCTGTGCTTGCGGTCTTAAACCCTTCACTCTGTGGCACAAGCCATCCTGCCACAATGGCCTGATCAAGTCACACACGGCTCTGGATCCTACCACAGTCCCCACTGCCCACAGGGCCAAGTCCCAAGGCCTCCAAGTGCCTCAGGGGTCTTTCATGGCTCAGACCCCTAAGCCCCCCCTCTCACTTCTGTGTTCCTTACCAAGCACATCAGCCTCTCCTTGTGGCCTGGCCTTTGCGCATGCAGAGACCTCAGCATGGATCCCTGAGTCCGGTGCCCCCTGCTGGAAGGCTGGTTGGATACCCAGAGGAAGTTAAAGACGCCCTTCCTTGGGCCCCAGATTCCCCTGCAGACACCCACAGCGCTTGCTGGTGTCTGTGTGTCTGACGCCTTTAGAACTGCGACCTGTGAAGGCGGAGAGGGCCTCTCTTTGGATCTTGTATCCCCACAGCCCAGGCAAGCGCCGTGACAATCCCCATCCATAAAATCCCGCGTGAGTTGGAAATAAGCAGGTTAGCCAGAGCCAGGCAATACTAAGGTAAATGGGGCTTTAAACTCCTTCTGTCTGCATGTGGTACAAAAACGGGGACAGATGCCTACTGTGTGCAAGCAGCCTCTGAGAAGGAACTGGTTAGGGAGTGAGGAAGACAGAGTATTTGGGAAAAACGGGAAGAGAGGAATGGCCGGGCGGCTTAGAGCGGGGTCGCAGTGGCATCTGCCGCCTGGGCAGTGGTGCAGGCCTCTGGCCTGACCCACAGGTGGGACAGGCCCCCCGTCAGGGCAGAAAGCTGGATACAGCCGGCCCAGCTACGAAGGGACAAGCTCCAATGTCAGGAGGTCAGATCCCGCAGGTGTGAGAAGAGCAAACAGCTATTCTCAGAGGTCCTTTCCTGCAGAAAGGCGGTCAGATCCAACAATGGTGACAGCAGCCCCGCAGCCAAACAAAGCCTCCTGAGAAAGGTTCCAGAGGACCAGAGAGGCAGGCCGGCCTCCCATCCCCTTAGCCCAGTGGTTCTCAGCCTTCCTAATGCCACGACCCTTTAATTTGGTTCCTCATGTTGTGGTGACCCCAACCATAACATTGTTTTCGTTGCTACTTCATAACTGTAACTTTGCTACTGTTATGATTTATAATGCAAATATTGCGATCCACAGGTTGAGAACCGCTGCTGTAGAGTCTAAGACCATTGGAAAGCATTACGATTCATTAACAGTAGCAAAATTACAGTTATGAAGTAGCAACGAAAATAATTTTATGGTTGGGGGTCACCACAACATGACGAACCGTATTAAAGGGTCGTGGCATTAGAAAGGTTGAGATCCACTGCCTTAGACTAAAGAGGAGAATCTTTCACATGATGCTCACAGTCTATATACAGTCCCTTCAAACATGACTACCTCTTTGCTATCTGGAGGGTATTTCCATTGGCAGCCCTTTCCTCATCCTCCTCGTCTGAGCTGAAGGGTGCCTCCTCCTCCAGGAAGCCTCCCCTGACCTCCAGCGTCTCATATGAATTTGCTCTCACAACACCCTGGGCTTCCCCTTCACAGTCCTGCTCAGCATTGTTATCAAATACATATTTATTTATTCATTGTTATCAAATACATATTCATTTATTCATTGTTATCAAATACGTATTCATTTAAATTATGTGGCCACTATAAGAAGAAGCACGTAGAGGGCAGGGACTGATTCTGTCAGATCCCCAGCATTCAACACTCTGCCTGGAACAGATCTGAGGCCCACTAAGCAAGCGTCTGCTGAGGGAACAATTCGATCAATCAAGCAGCTGAAGAATGAATTAAACAATGAATGGATAAGACTGGCCCATGTCTAGAATGCAAGACCAAGGAGCCAGGATTCCCCTGAGCACGTGAGAGAAGGAAGGGAAGGGGGAGCTGGGCCTACTGCAGGTGACAGAGATCACAGTGGGGTCGGTGGCCAACCCCAGCCCACCCTGCCGTCATACAGCCTGGACTCCCAAGTGAACCCCACCTTTTACATTTTGAAATGGTTAAAAAGAAGACTATTTCAGTTTTTTAAATTCACATACCAGTGTCCACAAATAAGGCTTTATTGGAACACAGCCACACCCATTGGTTTCTGTGCTGTCTATGACTGCTTTTGCAAGGCAGTGGCAGAGCTGAGGGGCTGTGAGAGAGAATATATGAGCCCCAAGGCCTAAAAGATATACTACCTTTACAGAAAAAGTTTTCCGAACCCTAGCCTACAGTGTCTTGCCATCACTATATCCCAGAACTCACCGAAGTAGCCTCAGAAAAAAGCTGCCAGACACTGTTTCTTAATGTAAAAATGGGACTTAAATATCCCCTTTATAAAGAAGGGCTAGTTAAACTAATATCCTACACTGGCTACTGCACTGCTATCTTTAAAAATGGGTTAGGCTAAAATGTACAAGTAGAGAAAGATGCTCATGGTACACTGTCAAAGAAATTTATAAAACATGGATAGTTTTTCAATCTATTAGAAAGAATAGCTGTACATATGTTTAGAAGGTGGGAAAATATGAATATGTGATAAATAGGGAAGTAGACCAGGGATTTAAATTTTTTATTTTAAATACTTTTGCACTCACTGAAGATTTTACTGAGAGTATATTTTTCTCTAATTTTATTGAGTTCTTAGAGGAAGGAAGAGGGAGAGAGAGATAGAAACACCAATAATGAGAAAGAATCATTGATTGGCTGCCTCCTGCATGCTCACTACTGGGGATCGAGCCCACAATCCGGGCATGTGCCCTTGGCTGGAATTGAACATGGGACCCTTCAGTCTGCAGACCAGCCCTCTATCCACTGAGCAAAACCAGCTCGGGCTACTATTCTCTAATTCAACACACACACACACACACACACACACACACACACACACACACGCTGATTTTAGAAAGTCCCTTACCCTCCCCGCTCTCCCCAGCATGGATCCCGATGCTTGATGACCTCAGGGTCATATGACCAGTTTCTGGGGAGCTGCCCAAAACACACTTTCCTCTAAACTTCAAAGTCTGATAACTGCAAAGCTGCTCCGGTTTGTTTTGAGGAAGCTTAAGATTAGAATGGTCAGAAATAGTCCCACTTCCCTTTTCCTAGAAACCCTGGTTACTTATTCAACGAGAACACCCCTCCCGGGCCCGGGGAAGGCCCGGTTGCCAGGGGACGTGAACACACTGGCTTCTCTGCTGCTCCCTCCAACCATAGCTGGCTCTCCTGCACCAGGGCCCTGAGTGGAGCTCCGTCAGCAGCCCTATGTGTGGTCCTGGTGGTGGGATGAGGTGGCCGTCAGCGGAGGGAGGGAAGAGAGAAGCCAAGACTGAGCCACCAATAGGTGTTAGGTTCTGCCTTTCCTACCAAACCTGACTCAGTTTCTCACCTTTGCTCCCGTGTGGCAGTTCCCTGGGGAGTCATGCCATGGGCAGAGCTGATAGCTGGTTTTGCTCTGCCTTGCCCAGGCCCGCAAGCCTGTACCACTACTCTGCTCAGCTGGCTGTAGTAAACTGCCCCTCCTCCCTCGCCCTGCAGGCAGCATCCGGGATCCTGGAGTCACTGTGAAGGTCCAGAAGTCCCTAAGAGCTGGGAGCACAGAGGTCAGTCCTTCCTCAACTCAGAAATTGGAACCTGTTATCTGCCGGAATAAATCATCCTTAAGCAGCCCCAGCACGTCCCAAAGAACAGGCCAAGACCCAGGCAGTGCCATAATCCTGGTGAGATCAGGCGACGCTGTGGGGAAGTCAGGGAGATGTCGATTCTGTGATTACTGTCTGGGTGGGAACTCCTGCATCATTTAGTACATCCGGACCCCAAGACAGCATGCATTGCTAGACAGCATGCACAGCTCGGTGCTCAGCCTGATTCTAACCACCTGCTGACCACAACTTTTCTCCATCCCAATTGGAGGTTCGGTTCAGCAAACACGCCCGAGTGGCTGTAAGGGTCCGAGGAGGACCCCAGCCTTGAAGGGCAGGCTTCCCCATCCAGGCTCAGATCCCCGCCCCCCAGCACTGCGGGGAGAGCTGCCTCTGAGGCCTGTGAAGAAAATAAAAGCCAGGAGGTGGCGGAGGGAGGAGAAGGCCTGGCCCTCGGAGAGATGGAAGCCGGGGGCTGGCACAGGCCGCCCAAGCGGGACTCACCATTGGTGGTCGTGTTGACATAGTAGCGCCGGCCCTGGGGGGACAGGTAGCTCTGCCAGCCGGGGGGCAGCACGACGCTCTGGCTCTCCTCTCCCGGCGGCGGGGGGACCATCCCAGGCTTCTGTGGAGGAAAAAAGGAGAGGTCACACACGTCTGGCATTTTCGCAGCCATCTTTCAAGCAGGAAGACAGGGCAGATGAAGTCACCCTCGGACAGCTCAACGTGGAGGGTGTGTGGCCAGCAGGCCCCTCAGGGAGGTCACAGGCCCCTCAGGGAGGTCGCAGGCCCCTCAGGGAGGTCGCAGGCCCCTCAGGGAGGTCTCAGGCCCCTCAGGGAGGTCGCAGGCCACGCTTGTGTGCTTTGGGCGGTTGTCTGAGCGTGAGGTGTGGGGAGCGCCTGCTGTCTCAGAGCCCCCGCAGAAGGGACAGGTTCCCCCCGAGGACAGAGGGACGTGCCGCTCAGTTGACAGCTGGGCTTTCTGCTCCGTTAGCCCCAAGGAAGTCACGTTCGGGGGTGAGGCACCTTCAAGGGGAGGGAAGTGCCAGGAGGTGCCATTCTCCGCACTCCGGTGTGGACCCTGCAGCCTGACAGCCCAGGGAGCACGGAGCACAGCGGAGGGAGCACACCGCAGACGAGGCCTGGGCCTGCTGGGGACACCGCCAGAAGCCACCAGTGCCTGCCTGGGCAGAGGGAGCTGGGAAACCTCCGACAACAATGCCACGAATGGAAGAGCGCGGTGGATTTTCTTCAAGTGCCCAAACCCCCCTGCGAGGAGAACTGGAGCCTGAGACAACCCAGGATGCCCTTTTACCACACGCACCTATCTGAAACCACGAGCACGAAGCTTTTCCTGAAAGGATCAGAGAGAAGCAGAGAGAACAGAGAGACACTAGTAGAGACACAGGTGCTAAAGCAGGCGCTTCCCGGTGGGATTATGGGCAGTTTGTCTCCTCTTCTTTTTACTTAACTTTTCCATCTAGATTTTCTTCAATAAACGCAAAAATAAAAGTTATTAGCTACGGCCAGTGGCGCCCAGTGGTTAGAGCGTCGGCCCAGGCACCACACCGTCACAGGTTCAATTCCTGGTCAAGGGCATGTACGTGAGTTGCAGGTTTGCTCCCCGCCCTTGGTCAGGGCACGTGTGGGAGGCAACCAGTCTCTCTCACATCGACGTTCCTCTCTCTCTCTTCCTCTCCTTCTCCCTCCCTCCCTTCCACTCTCTCTGAAAAGCAATGGAGAAAATATCCTCAGGTGAGGATTAACAATAACAAAACAAATAAATGGAAGTTGTTAAAGAACATTTACACATAAAAAAAAAAAAAGGCCCAAATTAGCTCACATCATCTCTGTGCCTTTCGGAGAAATAAATGGATAAATACAGTATTCTAGCCACAACAGGACAGGAGCCATGATTTTTCTCAGCGAAGCTGGACCTTATTCAGAAATATTAAAGCTAACCGGCTCCTAAATGTCACCGGCATCCCCCGCCCCCCGCCCCCCCACCCCGCCATGCCTACGAGGCAGTTTTGGGTCACTGACCACCACGGCTTCATAGCTGGAGAGTGAGCGACACAGACACGGCTCCCGAACTGCGGAACTCTCTGTGGACTGCAGTGCCCGCACTCTCGTTTCCTGGGGAGCCCGGCATGGCCTCAGTGGGGATCGGGGATCCGATCAGTCCCAGCTGCTCCAGGGACTGCGCGTGAGCACGGCTCTCGTGGCCTCCCTGCATGTCTCATTATGAACTTCCACCATTTAATTAAAAGCCTTCCCTGTGCCCCGAACGCTTCTGTCTCCCACACCGGTTGACCCGCAGTGCCCCTGCGATTCCATAGGGAAGACAGACTTCCAGACTGCCCGGTGCCAGCCCAGCACACACCTGGGCACGCTTACCTGGGCCTCCAGACACTGCTCTGGCCTCTCCAGGTTGGAAGATGGTCAAAATATACGCAAGATAAATAGCCTGAGGATGAGTATACAGCGTGAGTGTGAGTGTGTGAGTGTGTGTGTAAGAGAGAGAGAGAGAGAGAGAGAGAGAGAGAGAGTGTGTGTGTGTGTGTGTGTGTGTGTGTGAAATACCCACACTATAGGAGACACACATGTTGGCTCCGTAGGGCTGGGAGTAAACAGGAACAGGGAGGTCAGGGGGCTTGCCTTTTGAAAGAAATGGTCTAGAATAGGTTGCTTCTGCCTGAGGCACAGCCTCTAAGGGAAGACCGGACAGGGGCTGGTCGGGTGACCTGGGAGGAAGTGGGGAATTGTGAAAGAGTATTAAGCAAGGGCAGAGACTGACAGGGGCAGGACGAGGCTGCAGGGGAGAGAGGGACCCTCCAGCCTGGGGCTCAGTCAGACTCAGCCACTGTGTAGCCCGGGACCCAGGGACAGACACACCGGCCGCCCTCCTTCAGCGTCTGAGAGAGGAGGATGACGTTAGCCCAGCTGTGGGACACACCGTGGAGACCGGCAGTAAGAAACTCCGCGCCTGTCACCAGGAATACTCGGGAAATGGGGATCTCCGGGGGACGGGGGGCTGACTGGATGCGAGTGAGAACTCTGCCTCCTGCAGCATAAAGTTCGCCCACCCTCACCGTCACTGCGTCGAACACGCCACCAGCAGCAGTCACTTGTCCCAGCTTTCTGTTTCCAAGACGACCGCTTAACACAGGCCGCTGGGGAGGCCTCCACGCAAAGGCGCTGCTGCTGGGTGGGGGGAGGGGGGAGGGCGGGCAGCGAGGAGGATTCTCCTCAGCTGGGCTGCTGGAGTGAGTGGACCGAGCCTTTGGGCCTGTGGTCATCCTGTGAACCGTCCCTAGCCCAAATCCAAAGAGCATGTGCTTTCTCTTATTTATATAAATAAATCTGGGTATCAGAAGCTCAGGTTGACAGTTGAGGACACTGATGGCCGGTGTGTGTGTGTGTGTGTGTGTGTGTGTGTGTGTGCCAGACTGCCCTGAGGCCTCCCCCCCTGGGAAATGTGGGACCCACACCACCTTGTACACTATGGAGGCACCCCGAAACTGAGCCAGGAGGGGCCAGGGGTGCTGGCAGGGGCCAGGGGTGAGGAGGGCACCCGGGCCAATTTCCCAATTTGGCCAATGTGGGAAAGGTGGTCTCCACATCCCCCTGCGGAACGGCCACGGGTCCCCGCTCTGCCCGCCAGTTGACAGTGCCCCACCTCCACCCCCAGGCCGCCAGCCCCGGCCTGCCCCTCTCCCAGAGGAAGTCATCCTGGTGGCTGGACTGCAACAGCCAGGAGCCCACAGAGGTGGAGACCATGGCACACACCCAAGAAGTGAAGCAGTGCCCGGACACCTGCGCACCCTGGTCCACATTATCCCCAGTACCCAAGGGGCGGGAACACGGCAAGTGGCCGCTGACCGATGAACGGGTAAACGCAGTGCGATGATGTAGCCGTACAGACAACAACAGCACTTAGCCGCTAGGAGGAACGCAGTACTGAATGCACACTGCAGTGGACGAGCCCTGAAATCATGCTGGGAAAGAAGCTAGACACAGAAGGCTACGTTCTGGAATGATTCATTCACACCAAACGTCCAGAACAGGAGAGGGAGAGAGAGACAGAAGCATCAATAGCCTGCCTCCTACATGCCCTCTACTGGGTTCGAGCCCACAACCCAGGCTCTACCAGGAATCCAACTGGCGACCTCTTGGTGCCTGGGTTGAGGCCAACCAACCGAGCCACACCAGCCGGGCCAAACATTTCTTGAGCCCATAGACGAAGGCAGATCAGGGTGGCCAGGGGCTGCAGGGGTGGGGGGACGGGGACAGGGTCTCCCCTTTTGTTTGATGGAAGCGTTGTGGAACTAGACGGTGGTAGTGGTTGCACAAAACTGTGACTGTGCTAAACGTCACTGGTGATGCAGTTCATGTGAGGTGTATTTCACAATGAAAACGATTTTAGAATGAGGAAGACGAGACCGGCGTCGGCCTCCCCATCTGCAGGCTCTCGTTTAAGAGGCCAAACCCCCAGCCTTCCCTCCCCCCTTGTGGCGGGGGAGGCTCGGGCTCATGGGAGGGCCGCCCCAGAGCCACCAGGAGAATAGAGCGGAGTGCCTACCCGATAATTAAGGTCTCTGCCAAACTTAGTCTTCCAATTAGTTTCCTTCCAAGTTAAATCCTTCCCTTCCCTTCCTTAGTCCTCTGGCTTCTCCTCTTCCATGCTGTCAGTTCTTTCCCATGGGAACAGGCATGGAGAGCAGGGGCAGCGCGGGTCCTACCCACAAGGAGCAGGGACAGAGGGAGGGAGTGGAGTGGGCAGAGATGAGGACGCTGAGACCGATTCCCAGGGCAGCTCTGTGGGAGTCAGAAAATGCCGCCTCTTCCCCTGATGGGCCGTCCCTGGCGGCAAGGCTGGGTCTCAGCCACCCTATGCCCCTCCCCTGGGTCCCCATGTTCAGTGAACAGCCTGCCGAGCTACATATGGAAACCCATCCTTTGAAAATCTGGACTAAACAGGATCTTCTGCCCCCAAAATGGATGCAGGTGTACACACACACACACACACACACACACATCCTATTCTATTGGGAGGTTTTGAGACCACTTCAGAACCCTAGTCTAATAAGTACTCAAGAACTGCCTGGCCTGGCCGGTGTGGCTCAGTTGGTTGGCTTCACCACAGGCACCCAGAGATCGCTGGTTTGATTCCTGGTCAAGCCTGGGTTGTGGGCTCAATCCCCAGTAGAGGGCATGTAGGAGACAGGCTATTGATTTTTCTATCTCTCTCTCCCTCTCTCTTTCTCTCTCTCTAAAATCAATAAAAACATATATATATGTTTATACACATATTGTATATATCACCACCAGCAATACTTTTAATATATATTGTATATATTAAAGAAAGGCCTGCATTCAGATCCCATTTCTGCCATTGGTAATGGCTTTGATCACTTGCCACATGTCTCTAAGTGTACCAAGGACTGGGGCACTTAGCTCTAATCTATATACAATATATATAAAAGCCTAAGCCACTATTAGGACCGAATGACCTGAATGACTAGAACGACTGCTCGACCAGTCACTATGACAAGCACTGACCACCAGGGGGCAGACACTCAACACAGAAGCTGCCCCCTGGTGGCCAGTGCACTCCCACAGCCAACTTCCTGCAGCCAGCCAACCCCTTACCGCCCCCTCAGTCCCTCCCATTATTCCTCCCCATGGCCAGCATGCCCAATTGGCCTGGCCCCAAGACCCCACCTGTGCATGGATATGTGCACCAGGCCTCTAGTCTTTACAATAAGTCTGGCATATACATGGCATTTTTTCCAGTTTAAAATGAGAAATCTAAGATTCGGGGAATTTAATAACTTGCCCCATGTTGTGCAGCTAATTAAGTGATAAAACCAAACTTTAAATAATAGCTATGTTCTAGGCACTGCCACCCAGCCCCCTAAATCCAGGCTACTCCCAGTCCATCCCCCCTAAATCAACCCCATCTCTTCACCTGACATCCAGCTCCCACCCAAGGAGGATGACAACTCGGTCCCGCTGCTCCTGCCGGTCGCACCTCGGAGTGTGCACGTGCCTTCGCAGGAGACGTGCAGAAATATCGCCACCGCCACCCACATCCGAGCCGTCACGCTCCCCGGCTGCAGGCTGGCTTCCCTGTCTCATTATTTAAGTCAACACAACGGAAGAAACTGTCCTTTTAATGATGGCTACCGACTCCCCCTGGGGGGAGGGAGGGGATGAGCCTGTAAGCCAAGAGATGCCACCCAGATAAGAAAAGAAATCCCCCAACCGCAGTGTTTCTCAAAGTGTGGTCCCCAGGCCAACCGTCATCCCCCTGGGATGTGGGTGAAAGTGCAGATTCCAGAGCCCTGATCCAAACACCCAAACCTGGAGCCCAGAAGGCCACCTTGGAACACGCATCCTAGGTGAGCCTGCGCTTGCCGAACGAAGAGGAAGAGACTGGTTTGCAGCTTTAGAGGCGCAGCTAAGAGAAAGCATTGCTTCCGAAACAGGAACCGGGAGCATAACACTCTAATAAGCACACTTTGCGAAAAGACAGTGTTTGGCTACATGGCTGCTCATGCATGAAAAGAGTCCTATCTCCTAGTCCAAGCCTTTCAGATCGGTTATTTCCAGAGAGATTCAACCTTGCCCCTGTGCCTCCAGTCCGTGCAGCCCCCACACGCAGCTCCTCATGGCCTCGGCAAGTTCAACCCGGGACGCCTGCCCCCCGGGAGGGTTCCGGGAGCGCCAGGTGCTTACCTTCTGGCAGGTGTGAGCGAATGCGACCTGGCGATGTTAACCGGTGGTCGTCAGACACTAGATTGAGCAGCCGGGTCGGACCGTGTTAAGGTTCCCCTGTTCCACGTCTTCTCACACCCCAAACCCAGAAGCAATAGGAGCGCTAAAGAAAGGCATACCCACTGGGTCCCACACCCCCACTCCCAGATCTATATATAACATGTCTGAAGTTGTCTGCCTAACAAGCCACTTTCTGGCAGACCCGTTGCCATGGCAATGACTGCTAATGAGCCCGGTGCTGTGATTGGCAGTGCTTGAAGGCTGCTCCATAAAGCACTCGCTAGCAAGTTTTTCCCTTCCACAGCCATAAGGCCAGCTGGACACCCAGGACCAGCCGGAGCAGGCTGGGTGGGCCTGGAAGGCCTCAGCCCCTGGGAGCCAGTTGGTCAAGAGTGACCCTGAGGCGTCCCAGACGCAGCGCCAGGAGGGGGCTCCCCAGTCACTGGCAGGGAGTCACCCCGCGAATGACAGGGGCTGCAAGGGAGCGGCCACGAAGACCAAGGCGAGTCAGGCCCGCTCCAAACCTTCCTGCTGGACACCGACTTTGGGTGGAGCGACACCTGCACAGAGCTGGGAACCGCTACCCAAGGAAAGACCATCTCCTCTGGCTACAGGTTAAGACACAAAGCAGGAAGCAGGCTGCACTCCCACAGCGATGCACTGTCTTGGGTTGCCTCTCCCCTGCCCCCAGAGGTGAAAGTCCTGTTCTCTCCAGCTCTGGAGCCTTTCCATTCAGAGAGAGCCACTCACAGCAAAGAGCTAGGAGGGAGGGAGGGAAGAAGGGAGGGAGAGCACCATGGCAATGGCGCAGTGCATCCTGGGAAGCATATCCCTGCACGCGGTGTTACAGGCTGGTGGGGAGAGGACGGATGCTGGCAGCATCTTCATGTTCTTCTAAGGGTGAGAGATTTGGAGGCCTGGCCAGAGGGAGGAGAAGTAGCCACACAACAGAGAAACAGACTGTAAATTCAAGAAGGCAGGACCATGTCGATCTTATTCCTAGTTTTAGTCTCCACATAGTACCCAGAATACTGCATGGATGGGTGGGTGGATGGATGGAAGCTGGGATGGTGGTAGAAACTGGACTTTTAACAGGGTAAAAGAAGCTATCCCACCAAACAAGTAGACAGAGAATGGCCATCCCAGCAACGTGCGTGCCCCACTGTGAACAAACCCCAGCTCTGGGGGGTCTGACAGAATGGATATCCAACATGGAATACAGGAAGCCTTATGCTGTGATGTCACTGGCACCTGTGACAACAGGTGGGCATCAGTGCCACGGGAATTTCCATCCAGCACCCACAGCGCTACCAGCCACAGCCTAAGGCTGAACTTCTTTGATTCTGCAGACATGTCGAGCTCCCGGGAGCCTCAGGGAGGTCCCAGTCACCCTGCCTACCCATCTGCAAGCCAATCAGCTCGGATCTGAGCTGGGCCTGTTGTCAGGACTGGGCAGGGAGAGGACATAGAACAATAAACTCTATTTTCTGATCCCAAAGAGGAATGGAGTGATCTGGTTACCCAGGAATTTTGATGAACACAATTACAGTGAAGCCCATGCGAGGTCACAGGAAGTCGCCCCCCCGCCCCCCCCCCCCCAGGGACAACCCGCTAAGCTGCGAGAGGAGGTCTGCAGAGGGGCAAGAATACAGGAAGAGTTTTGCGAATGACTCTGGGGATTGAGAGGAAGCACTGGGTGGCTGCTATAAGTGCAAGAGCCATTCCACGGCCTGAAGTGTGTGAGGGACACAGCAGAAGGTGGGAAGGAACCGATCCTGCAGGAAGTGGCTTCCACGCCGGCTTTACACACACTCCTGTGTGAGCGCTTACTTCTCCGACACCGGAGGAAAGAGGTTTTATTGTCATTGCACCTGCCATACTGACACAAGAGAGAAGGGCAGATTCACAGGGTTCCAAAGGAGACGGTGTAGAAATGAACTCCTCTGGCAGTCAGCGAACTTCTCGGACTGAACTGGCTGGGGCTTTAGCTGGTGGCATCTGCCCGGTGGGACCAAGTAGCATGATGGATCTGAGAGACACCCACTTCAGAGCCTCGGCTTTGGCCAACCAGCAGGATCATGACACCAAATATCACGGTCACTCCTGCCGATTACGGGGGTTTGGAGCAAGTGTCCGAAGGCCTCATGGCTGTTGAAGGCCACTCAGGGGAAAGGGGTTCCCACAGGTGCTCCCGAAATACAAACAGCTTCAGGGGTCACCTGGGAAGCTGCGGCGGCTTCCTCACCTTGGCCTGCAGAGAGTGTGGGGAACCCCGGGGAAAGGCCCTATGTTTTGCTGCATTTCTAAGGCCCATCTGATCCTGAAGTTTTGCAGCTTGAAGGGCAAGGCAGTCTCTTTAGCTTGTTCTCACTCCCGAGTGACTTTGCCTGCACCGGGGATTCACAGACCTTCTGTCCAATCACTCAACTTCCTGACGGCTGCCCGGGAAGGCTGGTCCCTCTCCTCCCACCCCATCCCGGCAGATACACATCGCATGGCCCCCCGGGAGCCTACCTGGCCCCCGGGCCGCAGAAACAGCGTGGAGGCACACAGGCCGGGGCCCAGAGAGTGTGTCTGCAATTACCCGCTGTGATTTCAGGCCCATGCCTCTCGGGCCATTTCCTCATCTGTGAAAACGGGGACGCCTGACCTCAAGCACGAGGATTCCGCCACCTGAGGACCGTCTTTCGTCACAGAGACCCAAGCCACCGCAGGGGAAATGTCAAGACATTTCAGTGGCAAGTCCAGAAGCGGCAGCCACATACGCACAAGAGGTGACCAAGACCGCCTGACAGGAACACAAATGTCCGTAACACATGACTGTGTGTTTTGTGACATGTTTTCCCCAAACTCGTGGGGGCTGGAGATCGTTTTATGTCGTCAACCAAAGCTGACTCAGCTGGAGGGAAGAAACGCTGTCTGAGACGCCAGTGAAGACTGAACAGGAAGGGAAAGCATTGAACACACGCCCCAGCTGAGACACTGACTGCGGGCAAGCTCAGAGCTGCTCTGGTCTCCGGGGCTGAAACGTCTCCTCTGTCACAGGAAGGAACGGGGCTGGAGCTCAGTGCTTCCTGTCACCCCAAGGTATCTCCAGTGCCTCCCAGACCCTCTCTACCCCTTTATGTCCCCAGAGGACACCTTTGAAGGACATTTTGAGGTTCAGTCACCATCGGTCACCAACAACAGATCCCCTCCTGGTGATTCCTGGGCAGACAGAAAGCATGGGAACAGTTGCTAACAATAAGTTGGGGCGGGTGGGGGAGGGGAGAAGAGAAAAAGAACTACTACGAGTGAAGCCCTTCCCAGCCTTCCTTTAATACTAAGATGCAAAACCCCATAAAGCCCTGTGCCACGTTCCTGGCATTTTGTAAACTTGCTACGCCTCTGAAGAAAACCTTGTAACCGAATTTATCAAGCATCCCATTTCATGCAAAACAGGCTGAAGAAGGAAAGTGAAGAGGGAGCTGAAAGTTGCAAGCTCAGCTGTCAGAGGCCCACGCACAGCGGCCTGCCAGGAACTTTAGGGGCCAGCGAGCAGCCGCTGCCCACAGAGGCCCTGGGGGAAGAGGCAGGCTTCCCCCGGGGCCGGGGCCCTTTAGAAAGGCGCTGAGCTCATTAGGGCACAGGGGTGGCTGATGGGGCTGCCATCCCGCTGCCCAGCTCTGTGGTCGCCCCGGGGCGGACGAAGGGCACCAAAAGAAAACCAGGGCACACTTCTTCTCAGCCAGACACCATTCCCATCCTCTGCAGTGCGCACAAGACTTCTGACAGCAGACCCGGCCCCAGCGAGGCCTAGCTCAGTGGTCGTTAGACTGTGGCTAGATAGCTACACATGGCTCGCGAGCCACGGTTTGCTTCTTTGTTGACTAATGAGTTTGCCAACCACTGACCTAGCTGGTTCCGAGCCACACACACCAGAGGGAGGCTGAGACTGACGCTAGAACAGTTTCCAGAGGTCAGTACCCTCCCATCCAACCCAACTCAGCCACATGTTTGGGCCTCTGCAAAGCGTGGTGAGCGTGGGCCTTGCTCCCAAGCTCGGGACCCCTGCTCTGTGACCCACAAGCGACCGCAAGGGCTGGGCTGTGCTGTCTTGCTGTCAGATCTTGAGCAACCCGCTTCATTTCTGCGGGTTGGCCTCAATTTCCTCATCTTGAAAATAGAGAAGTTGGACCAGATGGTCTCCAGGCAAAGAAACATTCAAGGGTAGACACGGGATTCGGAGGCATCAGCCTGTACCTGGAGCACTGCCCAGGCCCGAACGCCAGGGACCTGCCTCCCCACCGAGTGCCAGGCTTCCACCGCTAGCTGTGGTGAGTGTGGTGAGTCCTCTGACCCCATGGGCCCACGTCACCTGCCCCCCCCACCCCCCCGCCCCGCCACCCGAAGCCACACTCAGCTGAGCTCTGTGTGCCAGCCATCCGCTCTCTGCCTGGCATCCTGGGCTCCCCTGCATCTGGAGCTGGAATGGGCCCTGAGGCGAAGGCAGGCGCCAGTGGAGTGCTCTGAGCCTGCTGGCAGTTAGCCTTTCTGCTCACCACTCGCCCTGCACCCCGATCCCAGTCCTCTTACCCACGGGCACACCGCCGACCGCCCACACCCACACACCTCTGTGTCTGCTTCGCCCACTCTGCCAAGAGCCTTGCCCGGGCCCTGCCCTGGTCCCTGAATGTCCCTAGTGTTCATCTTCTCTGTGAACACCTCTTCCCATAAACCCCATAAGCCCCCCAGTCCTGGGCAGCTTGACTGTCGGAACTTGGCTGATCGGTCTAGAACCTTTACAGCGTGTCCCTGTGAGCAGCCTCGGAGCTGATTATAAATGCACAGCACCAGGCCCTTCCCTGGGGATGACTTAGATGCTCCCTGACCATTGAGCAGCCCTTCCTAGGAGGTGATCGGGCCCGCCAGTGGCTGTGCCTGGGTGACAAACACCGTCTCCTTCTCTGGCGCCAGTGTGGGCCCCCTCAGAAGCCGAGGGGGGAAGAGTGTTCCAGAAGGAGGTGTGGACACAGACAAGCCTTTCCACAGGAACCGGACCTCCCCTGCTGCCAGGGCCTCAGGACAGTGCTCACAAAGGTCTAGGCTGATGAGAGGGCCCGCTTCCCAAAAAAAGGGGGTGGCTACCTCCCAGGAGCAGAAAGGTCTCCCCGAGTCTCAGGACAGCGTCCATCATTTCCATTATGGCCACTGCCGCCACCACCCAACTGGACAGAAGCATCCAGCCCAGCCTGGAAGCACCATGGAGACACTGGTCTCCTGGGCAGATACTCAACCGCCTTCTGGAAAGCTACGTTCCTGATGGGCTTTCACCCTGTGGTGTCCCGGCTAGCACTGGGCCCTGGGCTAGAGGGCAGGTGGGTAGATGGCTATCAGCCAGGCTTCTGATGTGGGGAAGTAACATGGGGTGGTGACAGGTGGACTGCAATCCCCGCAAGAGGAATCTCTGCTGCTCGGGGAACCGGGGCAGCCAAGACTCCGTTTCCCGCCACGAACATCCCTCTTTCAATCTCTGTCCTCCTCCCCTCGCCTTCTCCTGACTTCTCTCTCACAACAGCCTGGCATGCTTTCCCCCTTGCTCATGCCTGGGGCCCGTGAGAGGCACCCCCAGCACTCCGGGCCCCCAGGCCATCTGAGTTCATCAGCGGAGCCCACAGCTTGAGGTTCTCTTTAAAGAGCTGCCTCTTTCAAGCGTCAAAGTCATTATGGAAACAGGCAGCGGGAAAGCAAGCCGAGCCCACCCATCGGCAGGCGAGCGGGGTCCGTGCTTACCATCAGAGGACAGCTCATCTCCTTGGGGGGCTGCTAACTCGGAGGAGAGGCTGGGGCCCTTGTCTGACGCCCCCAGACTCAGGGCCAGGCCCCTGCCAGCTGCCTTCGCATGGCACCCTCCGCGGGAAAGGAGGCTGAAGCGCGCGGCTCCCGGGTCAGGGCTCGGGGGCCCCGGAGGATGTTCCTGTGGCTTCTCTTGGGGCCGCTCTTTCACAAAGAACCCACTACATTGCACAGTTCCTCCCAGATCCGCTCCAGCCCGTGTGGGAAGTCATCGCCGCCGGACTTTCCAGATGCAGCTTCTCGGGGAGTTCTTTCTTTCCCTTTTTTTTTTTTTTTTTTAAACACTCTCTCTTTTTCCCCTTTCTCAGCTAAAAAAAAGTTGGCTGAGGTCACGACATACAATGGCCAAGCCTGTGTCACTGACCAGATGCCTCCCACCCCCAGGCCCGCGGACAAGGGCGGCTTTGTCCGCTGCACGTTAGGCGGGACGCGCTGGGCCTGCCCAAGCCCTGCTGGGGAATGTCCCGCCGGCTTCTTCCCAGCTCCAAGTCAGGGCTCTGGCCCTGGCCCCTGTCCAGGCGGTGTGAACCCAAGGCCAGATAAGGCCCAACTTAAAAGGAACAGAGAATGATCCCCAAAGAGGCCAGCCTTAGATCTTCCCGGGGCCAGGAAGCTGGTGCCCATGGGGGTAAGAGGCGGACCCCCTGCCTTCATTCTCCCTCCCCACTTCCAAATCCGGACAGACTTCGGGCTTCCGGCGAGAGATGCTGTGCATCTCAGACGAAAAAGGGCTGCCGATCACAAAGCTGTCGGTGGCACGTGGGGAAAGGACTGGCCCCTGAGCATAATGCAGCCTCCTCCAGAAAATGGATTTGGGTGGGGCCGTGGGTCCTCGGTGAACATGGTACATGGTTCCGTGTAGAAAGCGTTTTCTGAGCAGCCGAGGGCTTGGCACTTAAAACGCCACCCGTTTCTGTGTTTGCTTCCAGAGGCAGGCCTGTGGGGTTTTAGGAACTGGCTCTCCATATGGGAGAAAATGGGATTTTCTGTGGGGACCAAGGTCCTGAAGTCTGGGTGGTTTCCGTTTCAATGCCAGCTCCCCGGGCGGGGTTGGAATTCGGTGCCATCCCCTAGAGACGAGTCCGATCAGGGTCACACCCTATCGATTCAGCAGCTGTGATAGGAAAGCAAGGCCTCTACACTGTGGCTCCTTCAAGGGTAAAGCGGAGAGAAGCACAGCACGGTCCTCAGTAGGTGGCTGTGAGATAAAGGCGGGAATCCATACAAACACTTAGCGCAGAGGGAGGGGATGGGAGTGCTCAGTGAAAGGCTGGCCATGTTGTTACTGTCAGCAGCGGCCGAGAGCTGCTGATTCCTGGGCACAAACTAGTTTCGGCTCAACCACCACCTAAAATCATACAACCTAACTAGGAACAGGCCAAGGACCGTTCTCCAAAGAAGATCTGCAAAAGGCCAATGAGCACGTGGAAAGATGCTCCTCATGGCTCACCACTGGGGAAATGCAAAGCACAGTGAGATGTGACCTCGCACCCAGTGCAATGGCTATCAAAAGCACAGAAAATGCCGAAACCAGTTTGGCTCAGTGGATAGAGCATCGGCCTGTGGACTGAAAGGTCCCAGGTTCGAATCCGGTCAAGGACATGAACAT
This sequence comes from Pipistrellus hanaki, assembly GCF_964339955.1. Taxonomy (NCBI): domain Eukaryota; kingdom Metazoa; phylum Chordata; class Mammalia; order Chiroptera; family Vespertilionidae; genus Pipistrellus; species Pipistrellus hanaki. The sequence continues at coordinate 40,226,161 of NC_140518.1, forward strand.
TGGTTGCGGGCACATCCCCGGTAGGGGGTGTGCAGGAGGCAGCTGGTCGATGTTTCTCTCTCATCAACGTTTCTAGCTCTCTATCCCTCTCCCTTCCTCTCTGTGGAAAATCAATAAAATAAAATAAAAATAAATAAAAATTTTTAAAAAGCACAGAGAAAACAAGTGCTAGCGAGGACCTGGGCACGCTGGAACCCCTGCTGGTGGGAATGCAGCATGGCACAGCTGCTATGGAAACTGTATGGCAGCTCCTAAAATATTAAACATAGAATCACCATATGACCTAGCAATTCTAGGACCGGGCATATATTCAAGAGATATGAGCGCAGGGACTCGAACAGATATATTGGCACACCCCTGTTTATGGCAGCATTGTTCACACTAGCCAAGGGATAGAAGCAACGCAAGTGTCTACTGATGGGTGAATGATAAACAAAATGTGACACACAGGCACGCGTGAGTGGGAGCGCGAACACACACACACACACACACACACACACACACACGCATACAGGCACACACGCACATAAACACACACACAATGGGACATTATTCAGCCTCAAAAAGGAAGGAAACTCTGACACATGCCACAACATGAATGAACCTTGAGGGCATTATGCTAAATAAAAAGAAGCCAGTCACAAAACCGCAAACACTTGAATCCACTTCTGTGAGGTTCCTAGAACAGTCAGGATCATAGACATAGAAAGTAGAATGGCGGCTGCCAGGTGCTGGAGGCCGGGGGCCATGGGGAGTTCCTGCTTAACGGATGCAGAGTTTCGGTTTTGCAAGATGAAAAAGTCCTGGAAATGGACGGTGAGGATGGTTGCACAAGAAGGCCAATGTGTTTAAAGCTACTGAAAATGGTTACACTGGCACATTTTTTTATGTGTGTTTTACTAAACACACACACACACACACACACACACGCACATGCACACATACACGTTCGTTTAGATCACATGTGTCAAACACAAGGCCCGCGGGCCAAATCCAGCCCGCCAGGCCTTGCAATGTGGCCCGCACCGCGCTGTCATCACTGCACTCCGCTGTCAGTTTATGACATTGTCAGTTTATGACTGTTCAGTAAACCATTCGGCCCGCGATTTAGGCTGGATTTTAGATTTTGGCCCCTTCTCTGATTGAGTTCGACACCCCTAGTTTAGATGGAGACGTGAGCCACGTCATGACGTGCACTGGGGCAGGCTCTCCGGGGAAGGTGAGCTGTGCGGCCCAGCCTCTTGGCGAGCACAGTGACTAAGATGACCAGAAAATGAGGTCGGGGCACCTGGGGCAGGGCTCACTATGGTCCAATCTCAGGGAAACTGAGGCAGTTCCCATTGTGGCCTCCAGCCAAAGGCAAGGGACCTTCCTGGCCACTATAAACCAGGAGGCGAATCTGCTCCAGCCTGAGCCAGGCAGCAGAAGCCAGCCCCGTGGATGTTCGATTCTAACCAGTCAGGTCCGGGTGCGTACGACTTGCAAACACATTCTAGGGGTTGTTGCCATTTGGGGTTCCCCCAGGTTTTGGATGAGGAAGTCACTTTTCTTTTTGCTTGATCGATAGGCATCTATCATTAGCGTCGCTGTGAAAAGCATGCATTGTTCTCCCTTTCCAGGTTTCTGCAAACAGGTAGGTTTCCACACATGGGGCCATGTGAGCAAATGAGAAACAGTAGGAAATCCAAAAGCAGAAAGACACAATCATTTCCACGGTGCTGCGTTTTCTGGGGTTAAAGAATCCGCTGCAAACCACCCTCTTGCTCTTAGTCTCTGTTTCAGCCGAGCTGAAAACTGAAATACACATACCCAGGCCAGGTTCACCCAGGCCCATCTCTTCTGTCTTTTGTTAATCCTCACCCAAGAATATTTTTCCCATTGATCTTTAGAGAGAGTGTGGAAGGGAGGAAGAAGAGGCAGAGAGAGAGAGAGAGAAAGAGAGAGAGAGAGAGAGAGAGAGAGAGAGAGAGAGAGAGAGAGAGAGAGAGGTGAGAGAGACACATTGACTGGTTGCCTCCCACACGTGCCCTGGGAATCGAACCTGTGACTCTTCAGCCCATAATGCTTTCTTCGGGCCGATGCTCTAACCACTGAACAACTGGCCAGGGCCAGGCCAATGTCTTCTCTAGAACGAATCGTGCTGTCTCCTAAAGATTATCAATAAGGAAGAACATCTGGGCATGGCAATGACTCACTTCTTCTAACTACTTCACAGTCATGAGGCGAAGAATTATTCCGGAGCCGGTGTAGACTCCAGGGGGCAGGACCTCGAAGACCCCCGGCTCCTGATAAGCAGCCCCTTGGCCACGTGACCAGCCCAGTTACCCATAGTCACTAATAGTCACTGACCACCTTTTCCTGAACACTGTGGGCGGTGAGGGCAAGTACAATACAAAAGACTGGGCGTCTGACAGGGGTAAGATAAGGCACAAACACGAAAGAGAAAAAAGAAGAAATAGCCAACAAGGGAGTCTATACTAAGTGCCAAGTGATAAACGGACAGACAATGAGAGCTTTCAGAACCCAGCGCTGGGCAAGCCGCTTTAGGGCGGAGCGGTCAGGGGAGGCTTCTCAGGAGATTCGGAATTTGCCTGACAGCGGGAAAGGAGAGAGAGGGCTCACCCAGGGCAGAGGGACATCAAGTAGCAAGCAACAGAAGCCTGGGTGGCTGATGAGACGTGGGGGGACTGGGAGAAAGTAGAAGTTGATTTCGAAGAGAACTAGGACAAGTAACCCAGCCAAGATCAACTGCGGTGGGAGAAGGATTGGGAGGGTGTGCTGGCTTCATACTTAGGTTCAAAGTGACTGGTGAGCAATCGGGGTGAGCCTGGCCCTGAGCACACGGAGCTGGAGCACCTGCGTGGGGAGGGTGGCAAAATCCTGGGGGTCGGCTCAGGGTTCATAAAGAAGGAGGAAGAGCTGAACCTTGGGGCATGTTCTCCACATGATGGGAGAACGAAGTCTCCCCGATACTCCTTGGACCCCGACCCCTGCCCCTGCCCCTGCCCCGGTGCCCTCCACCAGTGTGTGCAGACCCTGGGGCCGCTCTCCAGGACTCGAAATCAGGAACCAGCTCTTCATTCTTTTCTGCTCCAGCCCAGCCCATGGCTCCCACGCAGGGGCTACACGATGGGGAAAGGAGGAATGTGAGTCCTGGAATCAGAGTCACAGAAACCAACTGAGGAGGGAGTCCCAACAAGAAATAGGAGGTTAACAGTGCCCGAGTGAGACAGAGAGGACCATGCTCACTAATTACAGAGAGGATGCCCTGGTTCCATCCGGCTCAGAAAGAGGGGTGAGTGTGGGAATCTGATCTTCGCACCGAAGGGGCTGTGAGTGTGAGACACTCGGGGAAGGAGGAAAGAGCAATAGAGAAGAAAGCAGGAGAGAGGACGAACGGGGATGTGGGTAGTGGCTGGCCCCGGGCCCGCTAGGCCAAGGGCTCCTGTGAGGTGACTGGCAGCAGCTTCTCCCACTCAACACGGTGGGTCCAAGGCCCTTCATCAATCAGAATATCAGAGAACCAGGCCGTAAAACAGCAGCGCTCAAGTGAGAGCCAGTCTGAAAACAGGAAGTGGACTGGGAGGTGTGGGCGTCACTGAGCTACCGGCAAGCAACCGAGGGAAGGCTTCAGCCCTCCGTCAAGGTGCCACGGCCAGCGGCAGTCGACATGCATGCACTCGGTCTGCTGGTCTATGCAATATCTACACGGGTCCTGCCTCGTCCGAGAATGAGTACAGAACGGTGGGAAAAGCACGTGGGATCAGGGTGAGTACGTGCCATCCTGCAGGCTCAAAGGGAGAGCACATCTCAGAAAATGACTCGGAAGAAAGAGTCCAGAAACTGCTAGAAGACAAGTTGGGAGCTCTCTAAAAGAGGAACAGAAATCCATAATGGAAAAAGAAACAGCCAACATAGAAAGAATGACACAAGGAAGAAAACGGATGAGGTAAGGCTTATACAAAAATTGCTTATTTAAATCCACATTAGACAGATGTGAAAAAACAAAAACATAAAAAGGCAATTCAATAAAGTGCAGGGCAGACTTAAAAAGAGCTCCCTAAATCGCAAGACAGAAAAGCCAATAAAGAAGCAATGTGTGATTAAGAAGGGTTCCGTTAGAAAAGACCAGAATAGATTAAAATCAATAATCCATTACAAAAATAATAAAAGATAATCTTAAAATCATGCAAAAAAGAAAAACAGGCAAAGGGAAACATTACCCAGGGGATCCGTTTTTGTTTTTTTTCCCCCCCGCTCACTGCTCACCAGGGCTTGGCACGGCCCCTCTCCGAGCGCTACGGAGAAATGCCACTGAAGAGTGTGTCCCATGGCGTGTGCTCACTACCTTGCTCCTCACTAAGGGCGCTCAGAAACATCTGTTGGACGGTGGGACCCACTGCCCTGCACCTCTGAGTTTCTGTCTGCAACGCTGAGACCTGAGTCCTCCACAGTCAGCCCTGGTGCAACCATGTTTCATGTGCAAGACACAGGAAGGTACCGAAACTGGTTTGGCTCAGTGGATAGAGCGTCGGTCTGCAGGCTCAAGGGTCCCGGGTTCGATTCCGGTCAGGGGCATGTACCTTGGTTGCAGGCACATCCCCGGTGGGGGGTGTGCAGGAGGCAGCTGGTTGATGTTTCTCTCTCATCGATGTTTCTAGCTCTCTATCTCTATCCCTTTCTTTCTGTGAAAAATCAATAAAATATATTAAAAAAGAAAAAAAAGAAAAAGAAACAGAAAGGTTCTCCAAGATGTGCAAGTGAGGACCCGCCCACTGGCTCCCAGGCACTGAGGGAACGCAATGAGGGCGATGCCAGGAGAAGGAAGCATCTAAAGGCCCCTGTGCCTGACCAGCTTCTAGTGAGTGCAGACCCCCAGCTCAGAAACCCAGCACACCGTGTGCCCTCTGGTGGGGGTCCCAGCCCCCACCGGGCCGGCACGTGGGCCCTGGCCTCTCCTCCTCCTCCTCCTCCTCCTCCCTCTCCCCTGGAAACAGGCATGTGTTTCTCCTGCAACAGCCTTCCAGGCCAGCCCCGGCGAAGCCTCCGGCCAGGCGGGAGCACTTACCGTGGATGCTGCCTTTTGCATCCACACACATGCCGACCCCGGGGGAGGCCGAGGCTTCGGGGACACTGCTGGGAGGATCCCCGCACAAAAGGCCTTTGTCCCTCCCTGGCCCTGGCAAGGCTGCGCGTGTCGGACACCACAGAGGCCACTGCCGTTGCCGGGGAACGTGAGTAATGGTTTTCTGCATATTTAACATTCATTTTCAATGAACCAAGTCTTTCTCTGCCTCTGAAATAAGTCAAGACTAATAAACCACCCAGTGACTGATGCTTTCTGTCATCAAAACCCTCTTTATACCATCTTCTAAGAGTAGTTCCGGCTTTAGAAATCAGAGAGCCCAGCATGATCTCAGCCATGGAAAAACACGCTGTGCCCACCCTGTGAAGAGCTAAGGAGACACGCAAAAGTGGTGACAAAGGTCAGCGTTGTGTTGTGGGACTCCTCTGGCTGTTTTAATGATACTGATAATTTTATTACATTAAAAATGTTGTACTTAAAAAATAAAAAAATTGATTTTTAAAAATGTGTTTATCATGCTTACAATCAGTAAACCACTGCCCTTCCCCCAAATCAGCATGTAAAGTTCCAAATATGCTATATGATCCCAATTAGGTAGACAACTATATACAGCAAAAAAGGGGGAAAGAATACTAGATTATATATATATATATATATATATATATATATATATTATTGATTTTGTACAGAGAGGAAGGGAGAGAGATAGTTAGAAATATTGATGAGAGAGAGTCATCGATCAGCTGCCTCTTGCACACCCCCCACTGGGGATATGCCCGCAACCAAGGTACATGCCCTTGACCGGAATCGAACCTGGGACCTTTCAGTCCCCAAGCCGACGCTCTATCCATTGAGCCAAACCGGTTTCGGCAGAATACTAGATTTTTAAAAATTATTTCTGCTTTTCTGTATTTTCCATGATGAGCATATTTATTTTAACTATTCCATCATGAGCTAATGTACAAATATAGTCTTATTTTTAAATATTTAGATAATTTAATTTACTAATAAAATCTCCCTTGACATATTCCATCTCACTTTCCATCCCCTAAAATGAACACTGTTGATCAGATTAGGATTCAGTATATGGTGCTTCAAATGGCAAGAAAACTTGGGCAGTGAATTGTGGGGGAAAGTATTTTTAAGAAAATGCACTGAATTAAGAAAGCATGAGCATACCGAAACCGGTTTGGCTCAGTGGATAGAACGTCAGCCTGCGGACTGAAAGGTCCCAGGTTCGATTCCGGTCAAGGGCATGTACCTTGGTTGAGGGCACATCCCCAGTAGGGGGTGTGCAAGAGGCAGCTGATCGATGATTCCCTCTCATCGATGTTTCTAACTAACTATCCCTCTCTCTTCCTCTCTGTAAAAATTCAATAAAATATATTATTAAAAAAAAAAAGATAGCATGAGCAACAATAAAGAACATCCTCAAAATCAGGGGTGGAAGGAACTTAGAGATCATTTGATCCCAGGTTGCCATTTTACAGATTGGGAAACTGAGGTCCAGAGACATACAGGGATTGAACACCAAGGCTCCCCAGTCCCAAAGCAGAGGCCGCTCCTCCTCAGTCCCGGTGCTAATGTTGCCATCATGCCTAAGGGACTAGTTCTGGTCAGATGGCAGAAGCCAGAGGCTCCTGGGGTGACCCCATTACTGTCCTGTGCAAGATGACCCTGACCATCGAGTCTGGCTCTCTGCTCATCCTGAGCCACTTCCCACGTCTGTGGCCAGTGGGCCCCATGAAGGGAGGGGGAGCAGAGAGGAAACAGCTGTGCACACAAGAGGAGTGAAGTCATGAGCGCACTTGATTTTCCCTTTGGCAAATCCTCTTCTGCCTATTTTTTTCCACTCATTAAAATGCAAATCTCCATTCCAACCAGGGGGCCTCTAGAAGATTCCAGAAACTTCTAGAAACCACCCTGTGACAGAAAGTCCTAAAACAAGGTGTGTGTGGATGCGCTGGGATGTGGGCATGGATAAGAAACAGAAGTTACAGCCCCCACACGTCACTCGGTTGCTCACAGACATCCATTTGCTTGTTCCCAAATCTGGCTTCTAGAACCTCAGGGAAATCATGTCACCTCTTTGAACCTCATTTTTTAAATTTTATTTTCTACAAATAGATATAGAAATACCACACCCACTTCACTGAATTCTTGTAAAGAGTTCAGGGCCAAAACCATGATGAGATTTAGCCTTGCCCCAGCTTCCTGTCCCCATCTCATCACTGAGCAACCTGGGAGGAGAGTCATCGGCTGAAGTCCCCAACCCTGAGTCACTCACGCTGCCGTGCGGGGTTCCCAGCAGCCCCGCTGCCTGTGCAGAGCGACACAGCCTGACTCCTCCGACCCAGGCGGAGCCCATCGTGGGAGCGAGAGCAAGGGCAGGGGAACTGGGGTTGCAGCGCCCGGTGGACAAGACTGGAATTTAGTGGATCATGAGCTGAGACACCCATACCCCCACGGGCCCCTGGAAAGCAGGCGACCCCCCTCCCCAAACCAGACCAAGACCAATGCGGCCCTGGACAAGAGCTGCAAACTAGCCCTAGCTGGTTTAGCTCAATGGATAGAGTGTCGGCCTGCAGGCTGACGGGTCTCAGGTTTGGTACCAGCCAAGGGCACATGCCTGGGTTGTGGGCTTGATCCCTGGGAGGGGGTGTGCAGGAGGCAGCCAATCATGATGTTTCTATCTCTTTCCCTCCCTCTCCCTTCTTCTCTAAAATCAATTTTATATATGTATATGTATGTATACATATATATATATATATATATATATATATATATATATATCTGCAAACTAACCCAGCAAGTCCCTGGCTGCCACCTGGAGCTGCCTGCCTCCGCCTTCACGTGCACCCTGCTGCCATCACCAAGGACAGCCGGGAAAGAACGCCCCTCCACACTCACGCTCCTCACAGGGAGACAGACTGGATAACAGGAAAGAAACCGTTAGGTTCCTTTTCTCTCTTTTTCTTCTTCTGTAAATCCTCACCCGAGGATACTTTTTCCACTGATTTTTAGAGAGAATGGAAAGGCGGGGGAGAGACAGTCAGAAACATCTATTTGAGGAGGATACATTGATTGGTTGCCTCCCCCATGAGCCCTGACCAAGGCCAGGGATCGAGCCTGCAACCGAGATATGGGCCCTTGACCAGAATCGAACCTGGGACCACAGGCTGGCGATCCATCCACTGAGCCAAACTGGCTAGGGTTTGGTTCCTTTTTTCCTCACTGCACATCGGCCAGGTCCATCCCACGGCCGGGGCGCCACACTCGGTACTGTCAGCTGTTCTCAGCTGCTGAAGCCCCGGCTGTGGGGCCAGTACATGAACTTTGTATAATAGCTTATCCGACCCTCATGAGAACATCATTTTATAATTGCATAAACCAAGGTCTTACCCAGGGTCTTACCACAAGACACGGAGTGTCTGAACCCAGTGTTCTGTGCCAAGGCTAGAGCAATTCCTCCTCACGCCGCTCCCGGTACCTGAGGCTGGCCTGCAGGGTGCCCTGGACCCCCCTGTCCAAAGGCAGATCTCCAGGCAGAGGTTACAGTGGAGCCATGTTCAACCAGCCCCTCATTACCCATTTCACACAGGAGAATGTAATAGCTGATGGCAGAAGCCTCATTAACTGCAGCGGAGGTGCCAGAGGAGAGAAGGAAAGTGCCAAGATTAGCATTTCCACAGCCAGGAGCCCTGACTGGCCACCATGCTGAAATGACACCTGAGAAGAAAGTCAACGGAGAGCCACTGGAGTTGGAGCTGTAAGAGCTGGCAGAGCTGGGAGCCGGGGCAAGCAGCCTCACCCACAGGGGAAAAGAGCACAAGGCAGCACCCAAGCTCAGCTCCCATGACATCTGGGAGGGCGGGTCCAACGCTCCTGCAGGGACAGGGACCTGCCTTGCCCCGCCCAGGGGCCCAGGCCTCATGTCTTGCTGTCTCCTGGGAGATGCAGCCCCACCCCGCCTGTCTCCCTCCCAGGCAAGCTGGCCCGCTCCTCAGCCCCACAGCGGTGATCGGGCAGCCTCTGGCCAGCAGTCCTACCCCGGGTGTCTGAGCCCCCCAAGTTCCCAGGCACAGAAAACGCACCCAGTAAGTGTGTGCTGAATAGATGGGGTTCCCCTGGACTCTGAACAGAATCTGTCAGCCCACTTAGGAAGAGGGGTTCTTACTTTCCTGGGCTCACCTGGGCACCCACGTGAGGGTTGAGGGAGAGAAGGAGACAAGAAGTAAAAAAAAATAAATAAAAAAAAATAAAGGAAACTTAAAAAAAAGAAAAAAAGAAGAAGGTGGAGGGAGAAGCACTGCCCGTGTTATATATGTCGTACGCCAGGAGGGGCTAACACACTGAAATGCCTTCAGAGGTTTCCAAGTCACAAATGAACAGAATTGGGGGGGGGGGGGCGGGTCAGCAGTGGTGTAGCTAGGGGCTCTGAGAAAGCCTCTCCAGGCCTAGAGCCCCCCAAGCAGATACACTTGGGAAACGCACTCTCCCGGCTGCTGGGACTGCCCACGGGCGTCATTAAAGCCACCAGCCGGAAGGAAAGCGGACAGAGCCACGTGACCACCCAGGACAACAGCCGTCTGAGCTGTCAGTGCTAGACTTGAAAGGCTCACATGCTGGGCTTTTACCCATATGCTTTCAAATGCTTTTCAATTTTATTCACTGATCTTAGAGAGAGAAGAAAGGAGAGAGAAATGCTGATCTGTTGTTCCACTTCTTTATGGATTCATTGGTTGATTCTTGTATGAGCCCTGATCGGGGCTTGAACCCGCAACCTTGGTGAATGGGAATGATGCTCTCACCAACTGAGCCACCTGGCCAAGGCCATGCATATGTTTTTAAAGAACTGGCATATTGTTTTCACCTAGGGACAGTGAGGCCATGGATGCTTGGACATCTCTGGTAAGCCTGAGCCGCCTACCTGATCTCTCTGGGCGAGACTCAGTGCCCTGGCCTGGCTGTGCTTCTTCCAGGGGAAGCTGGCCTGGTGACCATCTCTCTCTGGACCCTGGAAGGCTGCTCACCACTGTGGCACCCGTGGCAGCCACAGATGGACATGCCGAACAGGCGGTGGCTGGACAAAAGGGACTAGGATTGTGAGATCCCTGCTGGCTGAACTCCGCCAGCCCTCAGGGCCCACACAGAACTCTGCCTGGAGGGGGTGGGGCGGAACCCCTCACTCCTTCTCTTAGGCCAGTGGTCGGCAAACTCATTGGTCAACAGAGCCAAATATCAACAGCACCACGAATGAAATTTCTTTAGAGAGCTGAAAACCGACTTCTGTGCATGGGCCACAAAGTTTCAATCACACTGTACGTGCGCACCCGCACGTGGTATTTTGTGGAAGAGTCACACTCGAGGGGCCAAAGAGCCACACGTGGCTCATGAGCCGCTGTTTGCTGACCACTGTCTTAGGCCAGAGATCCCTGCCTTTCCTTCCTCTGGGTCAGAAAGGATGGAGAGGGACAACAACAGGCGTCGGCTCCCTGTCCAGGCCTCAGTGCTTTCTGTGGTGTCAGAAGGGCCATTATAACAGACTGCTGGCCCCTTCCTGCAGGTTTCTGAGTCAGCAGGTTTGGGTGACACCCAACAGCCTGCATTTCTAAAATGTTCCCGAGTGCTGCTGCTGGGGTTCAGGGATCTCGCTTTGAGAACCACTGGCTCTGAGAGGGGAAGGGGGTCTGTTCTATCTCTGTTTCTAGAACACAGATCTTTAGAGATGATGCATTCACTTTCAGGAAGAAGCATGGACCATTTTTCACAGACATGAATACTGGATGCATTTCACATGTCTCCAAACGTGAGAAAAACATCACAAACCAAATGAATGATGCCAACTGTTCCAATATAGGTCTCAGTGTGGAGACAGAAGAGATGAGTGGGGACTGCGGCAAACTGGAAAACCTTCCACTGACTGGCTTATGTCACTTAGCGTCATAGTCTCCAGGTCCATCAGTGAAGGACAGATATCACATGGTCTCATTTATTTCCGGCCTCTAATGAGCAAAATAAGACCTGCAGCATAGAGAGAGACATGGAACAGACTGACATAACTGGGGGGAAAGGGAGGGGAGGAGACAAGAAGAGATAAACCAAAGAACTTATATACTTATCTGCATAGCCCATGAAAACTGACAATGGTTGATGTAGGCCTTGGGGTGGGGGTGGGGTTGGGGGTGGAGGTGGGGAGTGGGTAGGGGTTGGACAGAGGAGGAGGGTGGGGTTGGAGGACATCCATAATACTATCAACAATAAAAAAAATACGTATTTAAAAAACAAAAAACAAAAATCTGTCACTGATCATTGGCACATCGATGCCACACAGGATCGAGCTACCCATTTCGGCAAGAAACGTTGGAAATCAGAATTTTTTAATGTGAAATCTGCTGATGTTTAGATGTTGGCAACCAACCCAAACATTTCTAAATGAAACCGTGGGCAAAAACGAAAATAAGACATACAACTTAAACCCCACAGCTCTGCTCCTGATTTTGCCCACTGGCCACCAGGGCGCAGCTCCTGGTTTTAACTGGTGGGTCTCTGCATAAGCAGTCATTCGAAGAAAATGCTCCCTGGCTTTGAAGGATTGAATACCATCATCTGAGACAGAAAGCATGAATCAGCACCCCACCCTGTACTGACCAGCCACCCTGTCCTGAGCAGCCTTCTGCTACGGCCTCTTCACCACCATCATCTCCTGGGTGCAGCGGGGTGCCAGCCTCTAGGGGATCCGTGCACCCTTTCCGGGGGCTGTCGATGGGTGGTCAACTCCCTCTCACCCCAGAGCAGGGCACCCCAACCTGGGTCTAATCTCACTTGGAACGGAAGCACAGGTTTCTGGGGCAGAGGGAACCACAAACACCTGTCCTGCTCCGTCTATGGAAAATCGCTACCCCATTAGCGGATGAGAATGTTCGGAAGGGGAGGAGGCCTGTGAGGAGCTGAGTAAACAGCGTAAGGAGCCAGGCATGCACCGCCAGCTGGGGGCGCTGTCAGAGAAGGTGGCCTGAGGAGCAGCCTGCACAGAGCGCTCGAGAGACAAGCAGGGGTCTGAGGGGGCGAGGAGCAGGCACAGCGGCCTTGGGGAGGACATGTACACATCCGTGGGGTCTGAAGGTGAAATGACACCATGGGCAGACCCCCACGGGGTAGCAACACAGAGCTGCAAGCCAGCCACTGGAACATGCCTGTTGTGGGGAAGATTGGATTGTCCTCCCCAGAGGAGCGCGGATCCAAACCTGCAGGCTCCTGGCCCAGGAAGGAAGTATCCCGGGGCCACTGGGAGGAGTGCAGGGCGAGCAGGGCCCGCGCTGCCAGAATCACCACATCCTTTTCAGTCTGACCCTGGGAGCTCCCCCTGCATCCCCCTGCTCTCCCTGGGAGAGGGGCTGCCACCTCCGGCCCCAGACCTCACGCCTCCCAGCTGGCCTGCCTGTGCCCGTCCATGTTGCCCACTGCGCCACATCAGCTCCTCTGCAAGGGGCTCTCTTCCACGAGGACCTGCCTTCTCCGCGGCTTTCCCCGGGAAGGGAATCATGGCCCCGGAGCAGGGAATTCGGGTCCCTTTGCTCACCATTCAAGGCCAGCAGTTTCACGCATGTGTAAAGAGTACACCTGACTTCACAACCAACACACACACACAGCGTTCGTGTCCAGCGCTCCAACACTGCGAGTCTGACTTTCAACGCCGGTAAAGACGCCCTGTGCTTGGCAGCATGCCAAGGACCCAACCTTCGGAGAAGCCTCTCTTGCTGGTGGCACCCCCTCCCTGTCACGGGGAGCGAACCTGTGGGAATGCCTATGGTTTCCAGACACCATCGTGCCGTCGGGGCCCAGGATGTCCCCAACAGGGTCACCTGGGCATGACGACCCCCACAACATGCTGGTTCCGGAGCCTCAGAGACATTGACACAAGCGTCCCTAGGAAGTGGCTGAATCCACACAAACACGCTTTCTAGACTCTAACTTACCTGCTCTTTCCAGAATCCTACACGGCTCCTCATGCTGTTATGTAATCCTGTGCTCAGGACATGCCCCCCCCCCCCACTTGCCACCCGGGAAAGGAGCTGCCCTTCCTGCTGCCCTGGCACTCCGGTGCATGCACCCACGGGCTGCCCTGACCGCACAGCGGAACACGCACACGCAGAGCACACACGTGTGAACCGGAAGATCCCTGTGGGCCTGCTTCCCAGCCCCCTTTCTCTCCGCCTAGCTGTGTGGCATCGGGCAGAGTGCCGCACCTCTCTGGGCTTCTCCCTCACCGACAGCCCCGAGGAGCTGAACCTGCCTCCCCCAAGGTCCCAGGGTTCTCCTGAGAACGCTGCCCACTCCACTCAGAGTCAACTGGCCTCAGAGTCAAGGGACTGGTCACATCCGGGATTAAGAAAACGCAAAATAGCGGAGGCCAGAAGATGCAGAACAGGGAATGGAGACAAGTCAAAGCAGCAGGGAAAACTCACTCTGCACCGAGCTCACCTTGGACAGCACCCCCACCTGCCTTCTTGCTCCTCTCCCAGGAGCCTTGGGGCCCTGTCCCTGGAGCAGCCCAGACTCACGGAAAGGAGGAGGAGGCACACGTGGGGGACAGGGGTCCCTCCAGAGCACAGCCACGCCCCTGCCTGGCAGGAGGCTGTCCAGGGAAGCCTTCCCCACTGGAGTGGCGGCCCCCACTTCCCCGGCTCCAGGGAGCTCCCACACCTGCGCCACCTGCACGAAGACAGCGGCTCCGCGGCGTGCTGCCACTCACCTCAGCCCCGCGGTCCCTCCGCGTGCAGACCTGACGCGCCGGTCATTTTCTGCCGGCGTCTCCGCACCCGCTGCCTCCCCGTGCCATCAGCTAATTCACTGTGCAAAGCAGCACTTATATATAGAAAGTTGCAGCCACGCAGGTTAGCATTAAAATAGAGCCGGCGTTGCCAGGGCAACCAAACAAATGATATTCAAAATGAACAGAGAAGTATGCTGCAATTGGGAAAGCATGTCCACAGCCTTCCAGAGCAGCTGCGCCCGGTCCCCCCGGGCGGGCGGGACGGCCTCCGGAGAAGGGGCCTTCCCTGCGTGAACCTCCTCCTCCCCATGAGCTCACCACTCTCGTCTGAGCTGCAGCCACGGCCCCTGCACAAGCTCCTTCCTAACGCCAGTTCCTGCCTGCAGCCAGCCGGAGGCCGGCACTGAGGGGTGTGATGAGCTGGACCAGGTATATCTATCCATTTGCCAAAGCCGTACTCCTCCAGCCCCAGGGAAGCAGCCTGGCCCTGCTGCTGTTACTGAGGCTCCGGGAAGCAAAGCTGGCTTCGGCCACTGCCCTCCACCGGCAGAGTCCACAGGCACCATGAGCTGAGTGACATGCTTTGCCTTTCTGAGCCTCAGCCTAAGAATGAGAAGGGAACGGGGGGGAGAGGGGGGTACCCTCCTGCCTTCCACCTCTCTCTGATTCTAGCATGTGCCCCTTTTTGACTTTGCACCCGCCTTTTCTACCTTCTTCTTGTGTCCCTGGACCCTGGGCAAATGCCTTCCTTCGCCCGGCCACACATGCCTCGGTATCCCGGTGCCCCAGCCCGCTCTGCAGCTCCTGCTTCCAGCTCTGGTTCGGCACAGCCAGCAGCAGGTGTTCGCCGCCTTCAGAGCAGAAGGGCCGGATTCCAGGATTCAAGGGCCAAACAAGGGGCTAGGGCCTTGGACCACTCGGAGTCTTTCCTAGACTCATTCACAGCATTGAGTCTCAGACGTGACCCACACACAGCACACAGACCCGCATCCGCTGCTGGTGGATCAGGAGCGCAGTTTGGCAGCTTCCTATACAGATAAACATACACTTTACATAGGACCTACCGACACAGGAAAACGTATGTCCACACACAGTCATATATGAATGCTCAGAGCAGCTTTAAAAAATAATAATAATCCCAATCTGGAAAGAACCCAAAAGATCATCAGTAGGAACGGATGAGCAAATGGAAGTGCCTCTACACAGTGCAATGCTGCTCTCCGATACAGAGGAATGAACTACTGACACATGCAAGCACCTCGCAGATCCCGAGGGAAGCCAGTCTCAAAAGGTTATACTCTAGGATCCCATTCATACAACAATCTCCAAGAGACAGGCAGCAGGGATGGAGGACACATGAGGAGTTGGGGAGGGAGGCGTGAATGCAGAGGGAGAGCATGGGACAGAATCTCGGGGTGTGGATCTGTTCTATATGCTTGTGTGAGGTGCTGGCTGCATCACCAGAAGATATATCAAAATTCATAGAACTCTATACCCCTCACAAGTCAATTTTACTGTGTGACAGTATAAAAAAATAAAGTAAAAGCTACTTTCACCTTGAAAACATAGAAAAATCACTGATGATGACACCCCCTCCCCACAGGATTCAGGTCAAAATCGGGGCCCTTACATATCAACTGTGAAGTCTTGAGAACCAGGAGTTCTTAGTACCACTTTCTAAAATATTTTTTGAAAGATAGGTTTATTTATTTCAGAGAAGAAGGGAGAGGGAGAGAGAGAGAGAGAGAGAAAGAGAGAGAGAGAGAGAGATAGATAGAGAGAGAGAGAGAGAGAGAGAGAGAGAGAGAGAGAGAGAGAGAGCTGGAACCATCAATGAGGAGACAGAATCATGGATCGGCTGCCTCCTGCATGCTCCCCACTGGGGATCCAGCCCGCAGCCCAGCCATGTGAACTGACCGGAAATCAAACTGTGGCCTCTTGGTTCATAGGTGGAAGCATAACCACTGAGCCATGCCGGCTGGGCTAAAATATTTTTATTTATTAATTTATTTAAGAGAGAGAAGAAGAGAAGTAGGGAAGGGAGGGAGAGGAAAGGAGGAGGGACGGAGAGAGAAACATCAACTTGTTGCTCCATCTACATATTCCTGCATGAGCCCTGTACCACTTTTAATTACAAAGAAGCTCTTCATCAAGACCAATGGTTCCCAACCGTGGGCCAGCTTCGTCAGCATCACCTGAGAGTTTGTTTGAATGTATGAACTCTCCAGCCTCACTCACTCCAGCCCTTCAGAATCAGAAATGGAGATGGTTTAAACAAACCCTCCAGGTGAGTGACCTACTGCATGCGGAAACTGGGGGACCGCTGGCCTCCACCCACCAGGTATCCGGCTAGGCCAGCCCAAAGCGGAAAGGTCTGGCTGGCCCTTCAATATCGAGACCAGGGATACAGGCGATGTCTTCCCTTCCCTTCCCTCTCAACCTCTGCCTTTGGTCTGCCCCCAAGCGTGGCCTGCAGGGAGGAGCCAAAGGCCATGACTCCATCTGACCACCTGTGGCAGCAGGTGACATGAGACCAGCTGTGGTTTCAGCCGGGACCCCTGGAAGGAAGAGAGACAGGAGCTGAGGACCAGCCAGGGGCTTCTGGCTGTGCAAACGCACTCTGCGCTTCTGACCCGGCCCAGCTCCTCTGACCCACCGTGCCAGCCCACTTCCCACTCCCGACTCTCGGGAGTGATTCTCAAATCCCGGGGGGACCTGGCGGTTGTCCCAGTGAACCCTAGAAAAGCCCAACTTCCTACTCGCCCCAGAACAACAACTTCAAAGCTGATGCACGTGGTTCCTGGCTCCGAAGCCACACAGAGATGATGGATCGCAAAGAAGAAATCAGAACCATATGGATTTCGTATTCAGCAAAATAAACAGGATTACAGCATCGGGGCTGGGCCCAGAAACCAGGGGGCTGTGCTCCTGGCCCGGAGCCCGGGCTTGTGGCCCTCGGCGCAGGCCGGGCTCCGGCCTCTCCTCCCCACGACGCCCACCGCGGTGCCAGCAGCGCCCGGAGCGCTGACCCTCCCTGCTGAGCGCCCTGCCTGCACTGCTGTTTCGGCTGACATTTCAGTGTTTTATGGAGTTTTTATATTCTCTTTTATGGTGCAGTTGCAGGGATTTCGGCTTCTCCTCTAGCTGTGAATACATGTGCACAAGCAGTGACAGGAATTCGGTGCGTTAATGACAGGGGGACAGCTCCAGCAGCCTCCGGGAGGGGATGGGGTAGCAGCTGGGGCACCCACCCCCTTTTATACCATCGGTTCCTTCCTGGCAGAGCCAACCAGGCGGGGGGTGCCCACTCCCAACCTGATCCTCCTCACAGAGAAGAGAAACTCTCCTCTTCCAGTTTCTAGGCAAACAATATGGCCTTCCACACAGCCAGGGCTTCTGAACGGGGGGCCATTTTGCCCCACAGAGGACACACGGCAATGTCTGGAGACACGTATGGCTGTCAGGACGGGGACCAGGGATGTGGGCAGGTACATCCGTTTCCAGCTGCTGCTGTACCAAATCACCACAAACTCAGTGGCTCAAGCCAACAACGCGAATGTATTGCCAGGGAGTTCTGTAGTTCAGAAGTGGGTCTCCCGGGGCTGACGTCCAGGTGTCCGCAGGGCTGGGCCCCTGAGGAGGCTCTGGGGAAGAGTCTGTTTCCCTGTCTTTTCCAGCCTGGAGAGGCTGCCTGCATTCCTTGGCGTTGGGCCCTCCATCCATCCTCGAAGCCAGCAATGGTGGGTCAGGTCCTCTTCACCCTGGCCTCTCTCTGGCTCTCTCTCCCTTCGGTCTTCTTCTTCCACTCATGGGATAATCCAGGATGATCTCCCCATCTCAAAGTCAGCTGATTATCGACCTTCATTCCATACGCAAGCTCAATTCCCCCTTGCCGTGCAATCTAGCAGGCACAGGTTCCAGGGGGTAGGCCCCAGGATGCAGACAACTTTGTGGGGAGAGAGGGTCATAATTGTGCTATAGAGGCTGCTGACATCAAGGAAGTAGAGATAAGAGGTGCTGCTAAACATACTACCATGCACAGGACTGTGCCCACACAAGTATGATCCAGCCCCAAATGTCAATTGTGCCAAGGCGGAGAAATGCTGGTACCCTTCACAATGACCGTGTCTGAGTTGGTTCCTAGTGACTGTGACTCTAGAACAGTGGTCGGCAAACTGTGGCTCGCGTGCCACATGTGGCTCTTTGGCCCCTTGAGTGTCGCTCTTCCACAAAATACCACGGCCTGGGTGAGTCTATGTTGAAAAAGTGGCATTAGAAGAAGTTTAAGTTTAAAAAATTTGACTCTCAAAAGAAATTTCAATGGTTGTATTGTTGATATTTGGCTCTGCTGGCTAATGAGTTTGCCGACCAGTGCTCTAGACCATTTCCACAGGTCACCCATAGGACTTTTGGAAGTCATGGAGAAGCTCTGACCCACAGTGAAGGAGAAATTTTTTTTACTATTTTGTTAAATTTTAAAGTAACTATTCTATAACTATTCTGGAACCATCCTCAAATGATTCTTCTTTGATACACAGAAAATACACACAGCTGTTAAAAACACAAATGCATCTTGCTTAGAGAAGGCACACGAACACATAGATCATTTAAGTCTTTATGTGAATAACTTCAAATAACAGGCTAATCCTGCTGAGCGGCTGAGATGCTTTGGTTTCAGAAATCCCTGAATTAGCAGCCAGAGCTGCTCACATCCCAGCCCCCCTCCCCTCTTGGTTAGCCGCGGCCAGCAGACGAACACTCCCAATGCCCTGCAGACGCAGTGCCCACACCAGACGCCCTCTGACCCAGAGCGCCGGCAGGCACCCAGGGAGGCCTGCATTCGGTGGGTGAGGTCTGCAGCAGCGGGGGCTGCCTGGGGGGGGAGGAGGGCTACTCAGGAGACCTGTCAAGCCCTAAAGGTAGCCAAGGACGGTCCCCCAGCAAAGCTCCACCCCCGCCCCACCCTTCATCAAAGAAGAATCCCGCTTGCTGACTGGTCTCCCAGAGTGGATGGAGAGGGACCGCAGGGGGTGACTCTGTGGTTTTATGGGGGCTTCCCTGCACCATCTTTTGGTCATCGTGACAAAAGGAGACCCTGCTCCCTCCCACCCCATCAAACGATGAACAGAGGTCCAGTGATTCCTAGTGCTTATACATGTATGTAGGCACACATGTGTGTAGGCACCCATGTATGTATGTACGTATGCACCCGTGTGTCCTGATAATCCAGGAGAACCCTGCTATCCTGCCATCTCTACTGGGCCCAATGAGGCGCCTACTTAACTTTCCTGTTGCATTTGCCCGGGATTTTCTCCAAAGCCACATGTCTGTCCCAAAGCATGGAAGCCATGGCTCTAGCAAAGTCCTGACCCGCTGTCTGAGATACTTGGGACTTGGAACCACCTGCGTCAAGATGTCACCTGTGGAGCACACTGCATCCGTGCGCTGGTCCATCACCCAGCGCTCGCTGTGCATCTCCTATGCGCCATCCAAAGCAACAGCAGCCAGCTGCACAGAGGGCCTCGCCCACAGGGAGCTCAAATCCACAGGGAGCATGGTAAGGCCCTGCTATGAATCCGTCTGTGAATTATCTCATTTAATGTCCCACCGATGTTGGAGGCATCATTTGCCTCCAACTTTCAATTGCCTCCACTTTCAGGAAATTAAAAACACAGTAGTAAGCACATATACTAAGTGGCCAGATGATTATGATCTCTGAACACATAATAATCTGGACACTCGGTGTATATCCTATATAATAAAGGGCTAATATGCAAATTGTCCCCCTGGACTAGGAGTTCGACCAGCAGGCAGGCCAGCCAACTGCCCATGTCCCCTCCCCCTGGCCAGGCTGATTGGACCCCATCCATGCACAAATTTATGCACTGGGCCTCTAATGTGCGTGTGTGTGTGTGTGTGTGTGTGTGTGGTTGGTGTGTGTGTGTGTGTATACACACTGAGTGGCCAGATTATTATGTGTTCAGAGATTATAATAATCTGGCCACTCAGTGTATGTGACATTCACTCATTCACTCTTCCCCACAGTCCTAAGGTAGGTTCTGTGGTGACACCCACGACAGAGGGGAACACTGAGGTTAGGTCATTAGCAGCTGACCCCAGGGGTGCATGTGTGCATGTACAGCTAGCAAGTGGCAGCTCTGCCCTGGACCCCAGGCGGTCCTGAGGCTTTGCCAGGACAAGCCCAGGTCACACCTTTAGCAGCGCTGGCTCCGGAACTCCTAGTGCATCACTTCTCCTTTAACCGCTCACCGCGACAGCTTCCTGACCGACACCCAGCACAGCTAAGTGCAGCTCCTTTAGGACACCCAGGCCCGGGCTCCCACTTCCAAGGGGCAGAGGAAGTGCTGCAGCCACAGCAGTCCCTGTGTCGCTGCCCCCAGGGTGAGTCACCACCCTCCAAAGACGGTTGCCAAAGAGAGCCGCATTGTAGCAGGAGTGCTCATCCACTTCCCTTTTCCATTTCCCAAACACAGCTTTCCCCAGCTCCAACATTAATCACGTAACTGCCAGCTGGAGTTCAAAGATGCTTTGATAGCGGGATTTTCCACAGCGAGGGCCCAGCAGCGGCAGCTGCGGCAGCTCCCCAGCGCTCCCTCTCACCCGCCTCTAAGACCTCCCGGGCCAGCTTCACCTCCCATCGTGTGTAGGGCTGCGGGGCTGGTCCCACACCGGGGAGTTTTGTGGCGGAGTGAAATTCTCCATGGCATGATGTGGCATTTCCCGGCACATGATGGGTGATATGGTGGCTTGCAAACCACCCTGTGCTCCCAGGGTGTCTCCACCAGCTCCAGAAACCACCAGGCAGACAGCAGATGGGGAGAGGGGTCTTTACAGATGTAATCACATTAATAATCTTCAGATGAGATTGTCCCGGATGATCCAGCTGGGCCCTAAATGACATTCCAAGTACCCTGACAAGAGGGAGGCAGAGGAAGAGTGTGTGACACACAGAAGAGGAGGAGTACACTCAGGGGGACGGAGCCTGGAGTGATGTGGCCACAAGCTAAGGGATGCGGGCAGCCACCAGGAGCTGGAAGAGACTTGTGACGGCGATTCGCTGTGTGTGCCTATGCCACAGCGATGTGCACCCCTGCTTCTGGTGAGAACACCTTGATTTTCCTCTGGGGAAGCACCTTTCCCATCTCTCCAATGAGCAATTCCACCCGCCTGGCCCTGGGGACTAGTTCAGGAATGAGCAGGTGTCCCACATGCGTCATCTGAGACTCAGTCCTTGGACTCTGGTTGGAACTATTGGTAAAGTAGTATTATGATAGGACGCAAGCGTGAAGCTGCTGACACCTGCAGGAAACCCGAAGGGACCGTTTCTAGGTCACCCAGTCTTACCGGGTCGTGGTGAGGAGCAAGGACGAGGGAGCCAGACCGCCCAGGTTCATGCTGACTGGCCGGGGAACGTTGCATGGAACTTTTGTAATAATATGAACAATAAAGATTTATTAAAAATAAATAAATAAATAAATAAATAAATAAATAAATAAATAAAGGTGCATGGAAGTGGAAATAATAGTTCTTCCGAGGTTTATGTGAGTCAATATTCAGAAAGCACTGAAAGCTGGCCTTCCCTGCATTCACCGCTCCTTCTTCCACGCCAGGCTCACCATCCTCCATAAAATGGATGAAATATGGGTGGGTCCAAGCCTCCAGCCCAGGTCGGCCACCTCCTCCACCTCCCATTTCACCCTGGCTCCCTCCACTCCTCCACCAGGTAAATGCCCCACCTCTCTGAGCTTGACTCTGTCCCACCTCTCCTCACCTCCACCAGCTGAGGGCATCAGACAAAAAGGCCAGCAGGACCCCTGGCCAAATACCTCCCTGGAAACCCACACAGAAACACCAGGCCACTGCTCTGTCTGCCCGTGTGACTCTCTGACCGTGACGTGACGGTTTCCTGAGAACAGACAGACACTGCATGCCCTGCCCTATCCTGGATCTGGGTGGCTGTGCTCAGAGACAGGAAATCATCCCCTGGCCAGGTAGCTCAGGGGGTTAGAGCATCATCCCGCTATGCCAAGGTTGCAGGTTCAATCCCAGGTCAGGGCACATACAAGAAGCAACCAGTAAATGCACAAGTAATTGGAACAACAGATCTCTCTCTCTCTCTTTCTCTCTCTCTCTTTCCCCTCAACTTCCCTCTCAAATCAATAAATCAATTTTTTTAAAAAATCATTCCCTAAAGTCTTAAGAGAGAACCAAAATTAGTAGACATGACTCCGATTCCATTCGTAACTGAGCTGGAGGCTTTGGAAGGAAGTTGATACCAACATTTCTCAATCTTGACATTGACCCTGAGGTGTGGTCACATTGCATACTGAGAAGAGCCAGGGTGTGGCGTCTCAGACACTATGGTGCCAGCAGTCTCCACATTCCTGGGTCCCTCCAGGGAGAACTGGCTTGTGATCTGTCCTGCAGGATTCAGCAGGAGCCTGGCTAAGACAGAGCCCCACACAAAAACAACCCCCTGGGCATCCCTCACCTCTCAGCCATTCACCAAGAGCTCCGTGAGCCACGCCCCCCACCCCATCCCCCATCCACTACCAACATCCTGAGAGGCTAGTCCTTCCCTGAAGGAACATCAACCCCACCGCACCCCTCCCCTCAGTGGGAGGCTAGCAGACCTTTTGTTCAAAGGGGCAACGGAGCCCTGGGTCTCCTCTGAGCTAAAGGCAGCGCCTGGTGGTGTCCGGGTGTTGGGGTTCCCAGGAAACCCCTCCCCCCCCCTTGAATGAATCATTACTCAGCATGTAGTCCTGCTCCAGGTGATCACTTGTGACAGCGAAAGGAAACAAAACAAAATCAATGAAGGGAAAAGGTACCAGGCCTGGCCAGAGGAAACCAGATGCAAGCTTCCAGCAGTCTGCTCCGGGGCAGGCAGCTTAATTCCTCCAGCGATGAGCTGGGGCAGCGGTGCGAGTGCCGTCCACCAGGGAAGCTCAGAGACAGCACCGGGGGTTCCCCTGGGGCTGGCCCTGCAGGCACCCTTGGCCTATCAGGTACCCAGATTGCAGATGGCAGCAGGAAAGCACATGGTCACTATAAAACCCAAGTGTTTGTAGGACGAGCTTAACCATATCATTTAGGGAACGATGGGAACCATCCCTAATTCAGGTTCCCCAATGCCAGCCAAGGGCCAACAGTGCAAAGGAGGCCTTGTAGGGGGAGCACCTCAGGCCTGCTGCCATCACCATTGTTGTTGTACATTGGCCATTGGACGATCACTGGAAGGGATCTCCCTTTGCCGGGTGATAGATCCTTCCTTCCTCCAATGGATGGACCGAGAATGACATAAACTCCACCTGCAGCCGGACATTCCTGAGCACTGAAACACCAATCAGCACCTGCCAAATACCCTAAGCCCCGGATCCCTAAGTCAACTAGGTCCCTACTTATGTGCCTTACCTGAAACCACCAGCGTGTGCTGAGTGCCCTAAGCCCGGTCTCTTCCTTCCTCCCCTTAAAGGGTGCCTGCACCCGGCCCTCTTCCTCTTTCCCCTCTGGAAGGCAGCTGGCAGCAGTACTCTTCTCTCCAATAAAGCCTGTGTCCTGGGTCTCCGGCCTCTCTGTTTCATCTTTCACCGGGCCCACTGAGTAGCAGATTCCCACCACCAAATCACAGGCAAGTGACAAGCCCCCGAACATTTGTGCTGACAGAGCTCACTCCTCCCAACCAGGCTAGTCCAGGGCTGGCCTGCGCTCATCCTCAGCACTTTCCCAGGACACCAGCTCCACGGGCAACATTTCAGGCAATGGACACCTCCTAATAACAGCTTCCACTCACTAATCCGCTCTGAGCCAGGCACTGGGCCAAGCACATGACATACAATTATTTGAATATTAAGTATTCGTATTGATGCTCATTTAATATTATTCACAGCTTACGGTGGAGTCAATTATGGCATGACATGACTTGCCCAAGATCCACTGAAATGACCTTGAATCCCTTCACCCAGCTGCTCCTGGGAGCCTGTCTTTCGCTGACCACATGACATACTTCTTTTTGTCTTGTGTGCTTACTATTTTTTGTTGATTCACTTTTTTACTTTAAAGAAAAAACCACACCTTTGTTCCTCAGACAATGTTATGGTATTCTCTGAATGGAAAAGCTAGTAGCATTTGCCAGAAATGTACAGCGAGCACAAAAATAGCTACAATGAAAACCAAGCAACGGTGGTCCTCCATCCTGGCTGGGTATGCCACCCGCCGAGGCCGTTCTCGCCCAGCACCCTGGGGAATTTTCCTCCTCAGCAGAATCGGAAGCACAGAGAGAACTGCAGAAGGAACGCCCTCTCCTTTGTGAGTCCTGGCACGGAAAGCCTTGCCTGTAGACCAAACCAGTGTTTGCACAGTGTCTGGGGAAGCGAAGCACTACACTATACCACATGCCTACACACACCTGCCCCATCTGGAGCTCCCACCTTCTGTGCACCCCACTCTCCAGCCACGTCCTGGGGCGATTCCAGCTCCTTCCTTCCACTTGGTTCTCACCGGTTCGCCAGCCTCCGTGGCCACCACCTGGCTCCTTGCTCTCCCTTCTTCATTCCTAGTTTCTGCTCCCGTAGGCTCCACTCAGCTGGCGGGACTACCAGCCTGGCCTTAGAGGGACAGAACATCAGCAAAGAGGCCACCCCTCCCTCAAATTTCCAAAATCAAAAGGAGGCCAGGGAGAGAGGGCAAGGCTCCCTCAGGGCTTGTCAGGAAGTGGGGGTGGGGCGAAGAGGCAGGAGAGCATACAGAAGTCAGAAATGTGCTATTTCTCTCCAACAGGGACTACATTCCAGGTGCCTACTTCCCCATCCCTACCCAACACCACAAACCACTCTGGTCCAGCCCGGCCATGGGCTCTGAGAAGTCACCCAATCAGAGTGACAGGGTCCCACCCAAAGGCCATTCTGTCGTGGGGTGTTCCCTGGCAGCAGGCCAGAAGGGGACTGAAGAACTCTAAGCAGAGAAAGGCAGTGGGGTGCTTGAGAGCTTGCGGTTATGACTTTTCACCTAAGAAATGGGACCAATATACTACCTACCTCCTAAGGTTGTTATGGGACAATATCAATGAATCCCCCAGGGGCTGTGCTCAGTGACATATTACTATAGAGCTGGGCCCTGTGTCAGGGGCCAAGAACCAGAACAGAAAAGGGTGGAGGGCAGGGTGTGTGAAGGGGAGCTCGCGCAGCCACCATGCAGAGACTGCCAGGCGGGGGGACCCCAGCCCGACCTGAGTCAGCATCAGAGGCGAGGGCTCACCCGTATGCAGACCGGTGGCTACACACCGGACAGTGGCCCAATCCAGCCCTCTCGCTTTGTGTGGCTCAGAGACACTTAAAAAATAGTTTGGTTGTCAACATGCAAAAACTAGGAAATTTCCCATGAAAAAAAAAAAAAGATTTCAATTGTTTCTTGAAAAATCAAGGTCATACTGAAGCTCCCACTGTGGAAGGAGGAGAAATGGTGCCACCTCCCCCCATTCGCTAAGGCAGCAGTTTCAGCCCTGAAGCCGGAGAGTCATCCTAAACTAATGGCCCAGCCAGCGTGGCTCTGTGGTTGAGCGTTGACCTATGAACCAGGAGATCAAGGTTCAATTCCCAGTCAGGGAAACATGCCTAGGTTGCGGGCTTGACCCAGTGTGGATTGTGCAGGAAGTAGCTGATCAATGATTCTCTCTCATACTGATATTTCCATCTCTTTCTCCCTCTCCCTTCCTTTCTGAAATCAATAAAATATCTATACATATAAAAGCCAAGTGACCAGAACAACCAGAACCACTGGTCACTATGATGCGCACTGCGGTGGCCAACCAGCCCAATCGAGCCCCAATCAGCCTCCCAACCGCCTGCAGCTCCTACCCCAGATGGCCCCACCCTCGATCAGACCCCTCCTGTGCCCCTCCCCCCTGCTGGCCTGGCCCAATCAGCCTTCATTGGGGCAGGCCAGCTGGACCCCAACATGCACGAATTTGTGCACTGGGCCTCTATCATAAAAAAAAATCAAATCACCCTAATGCCTGGGATCCCAACCCATTCCACGGGATCTCCAGGAGGGGTGGAGATCCGCAGCCTTTGCTAGATGATTCAAATGAATGGCCAACCGGGAGGGCTGCGCTGATGTCGCCGTGGCCCTGATCACAGCACCTCCTCCTGCCTCACAGGTGCTGTCACCTGCCTGGCCCAGACACCGCTATTCCAACAGCCCATCCAGCCAAAGCTCAGAAATAGAGGAAGAGGGGGCCACAGAATGCAAACCAGCACGCAGACCGCTGGAAGCAGTCCTTGCTTTAACCGGAGTCCATTCCACATCTCCCGACACAATCCAGAACAGCGAGGCTCCCTGGACTCCTCTAGGGGTCGTGTCACCCCTGCCCCGCCTCGGGCAGGCAGCATGGCGCCGGAAAAGCCAAGGACAATGCTTGCTTTGGCGGGAGTGTGCTGGAGGCAGCTGGAAAGGCATTCAGGTTCCTGACTTTCCTGATGGGTAAGAGGTTCTTCTGGCTAAAAACTCCCTTTTCATAAAGCCCTGGAGCCCGGTCAGCCGGGAGAAACCCCAGGTTCCCTCACTCTCTGCTAGAACGACCCTGACCCTTCTGTCCACAGCCTCTGCCCACAGGAAGTGACAGGACCATAAGGAACAGAACAGAATGGACCGATTGCCAAGCACCATCCCCAAGCCCTGATGGAAGAGACGGGGAAAGAGGCTTGGGACAGGTCGGCAGCTGTGGTCTGTCTGCCCCAGGACTGGTGCATTTGAGGCTTATCTGCATTTGGGGGCATTGCCCTCTGGATTGGTGCCATTTCTCAAAATGAGGGCTAATAATCAAGAAGAAAGTGGGGCCAAGAAATCAGTTTGGCTCAGTGGATAGAGTGTCAGCCTGCTAACTGAAGGGTTGTGTGCTCGATCCCCAGTAGGGGGCATGCAGGAGGCAGCCGATCAATGATTCTCTCTCATCATGGATGTTTCTATCTCTCTCTCCTTCCCCCTTCCTCTCTAGAATCAATAATTTTTTTTTTTTTAAAGAGAAAGTGGGTGTGAGGATGTCATCACTCTCAGCCTATGTCTAATTCTGAGCGTGCGGAGCCAGCTGCCTCGGTGTGGGCCCGGGGCAGGCAGCAAACCCAGACAGAAGAGGAGGGCCTCCCTGCCCGGGGACCAGATCGACAGCGAGGAGAAGGCTTGCGGGAATGAGGCGAGGAAATGGGATTTTGATTGCACAGATAAAGTGTGGCGGGGCCAGTGACAAGTGATATGTGAATCGCAAAAACAAGGGCTGCTTTCCAGCCTGGGACGTGTCCAAACAGGCCGTGTGGCTCGGCCTGAGAAACAGGAAAATGAAGAGGAGTGTGATCCCTGCGCAGGCAGTTCAGCGAACTCATCCTGCCCCCTCCCCTCCCATACAAGGCTGGGGCAGGCCCGCTCCTGTCACGCAGTTGGAGGCCACGGGGTACCCCTCCCCGTCCAGCGAGGGCTTGGATCTTTCAAGCTCACAGGTAACAATCCTGGAAGTTAGAAATGTTCCCATTGGTGCCTATTCTCCGAGTACCTGGGGAAGAAGCGCCAGTGTGGGACAGGGGGGAGGGGGCGGGGGGTGGGGAGTCTCCGTGTAGGTGACAGCCCAAAGCCTGGCTCCATCAAGCATGTCCATGAGCCTGCAGCACTGAGCTTGCTCCCAGTGAGACATCAGCCCCTCCCCAGACCTCTGGCGTCAGAATCGCCATGCTAACCAGCACCCCGGGTGAACTACACGGTGCTAATGCTTGGGAAACACCCACTTGCAGCATCAAGGCGGTTCTACCGGCGCAAGGTGACTCTCAGGGCACTACCATGTCCTCATCCAGCTCACAACAGCTGCACAGGAAGCTGAGGAATTCACAGGCGGTTTCAGCTTCAGCCCAATAACTTTTCCCCCAGTGGGCTCCCGGCCTGCAGGTACCTCCTCAGCTCCCCAAGGCACAGATCAACCTAGGCAATCAGACTGAAGCCTCCCCACAGCCACTGAACCTGATAGAGTAACGTTTCAGGGTTTATTTGCCCATCGGTTCACTTATTTGTTTGTTTGCCACGCCAAGTCCAACACTGATTGGGCGCCTAAATATGTCAGGCACTGGGAGTGAGCAGATAAATGGCCCAGCCCGGTCCCAGGAAGAATCTGCCTCCTGGAGGAGAGAAAGGCCGTCAGGGTGCAGAGTGACAGGTGTCAGGCATACACAATGCAGGGAAACAACCAGGGAATGCTCTTCGGAGGAGGCGCTGCCTAAAGGGCATCATTGTGACATGCTTTCTTTTCTCTCTGCTTTTCCTGCTCTCTCCTGTCTTGCTTGGTAATGGATAGGTTGCCTTTTCTTTATTCTCCCTCCCACCCCTGCAAACTTGGCATTTACAGGGTCTATTTCTACTTCTCAAGTGGTCACACTGACATTTTTAACATGTACACTTGACTTCAAGCATGCAGTTCATCAATAGCTCTTTTCTCCTTCTGAATAATGCAAAACCCTGCAAAGCTCCAACTTCGATCTCCTCCCTCTCACCTTTGAGGTGTTGGCAGCACGAGTCAGCGGAAGGTGCTGTTGCCCACAAGTCTTGAAACCACCCTGTCACTGGTCACTTTCCAGAAAAATAAAAACAGCTATCTCCTATCACTGGTCACTTTCCAGAAAAATAAAAATTCCAAATTGACTCAAGAGGAAATAGAAAACCTGGGTAGATTTGTAACCTCCAAAGGATTTGGCCCAGTAGTCTAAAATCTACCTTAAAAACTGTAATGGGTCTACGTGGTTTTACTGACACGTTTTTTCACATCTTGAAGGAAAAAATAATACTTACACAACTTCTTCCAGAAACAGACAGAAAAACTCTCATTTCCTTCTAAAATACTCTGATACCAACCTCCAAAAATTAAAAACAAAAAAGATAAGGGAAATTTTAAAGCCTACCTCCTAACCTCCCAGGGCATACTGGGAAAGTCCTAAATACACATGAGCAAATGCTGGCAATGGAGGGATATTAAACCATCCAAAGACTCATTAGTTAAACTCACCACATTAAAACATTATTTAAAGGAAAAAATAGGATAGTCTAGATGCAGAAAAAGAATCTGACCAAACTCCGCACCCTTTTGTGATTAAAACTCACAAACTAGGACTAGAACAAAACTTTCTTAGTCCGATAAATGCTAGCCCTCAGAGATGAGAATAAACTCTGTACCGAATGTAAGTCAAGAATGAGACAAGGCTGATCACCACTTCTGATTATTTTCAGCATGTCGTGAAGATCCCACAGCACCATAAGCAATAAAGAGACAGAAAAACATAAGGATTGCAAAGAAAGAAACTGCTGCCATCTTTCTATAACTGCCTACCCAAAATACCCAAGAAATTCTACAAACATTCAGAACTAATAAGACAGTTCAGGATCTATTTATAAAAACAAGCCGCATCCATTCCTAAATATTAGCAACAATCATAAAATAGAATACTTATGTTTGAAAGGGATGACTAGAAACAGGTTGTTTATCTCCATGCTTTCCTGAAACCCCATTAGAAATGTCTGCGGGGAAAATAGATACAAAAAAAACACAAAAAATAAATAAATAAAAAGAAAAGAATTGGCAATAAATGAAACATAGCCACAACATTCATTTTTTAAATATTTTTATTGATTTCAGAGTGGAAGGGAGAAGGGAGTGAGAGATAGGAACATCAATGATGAGAGAGAATCATTGATGGGCTGCCTCCTGCACGCCCCCTAATGGGGATAGAGACAGCATGTGTACTTGAACCTGGGATCCTTCAGGCCACAGGCTGACATTCTATCCACTGAGCCAAACCAGTTAGGGCTCTACAACATTTAGACAACTGAAAACAATTGGATAAATGACAATGAGTTAGCATAGAGTAGAAAACTGAAATCTTTGTGACCTCAACGGTAAATAGCCACAGGAAACAAGCCAATTTATAATGCAGAACTCCAGAGAGGCCCAGGAAGGCTCATAGGCACAAGGTTGTCTACAAGATGGAAGTTTAAAAAGGTGAGGGATTGCTTCTCAGATCACTCCCTACCCCTGACCGCCAAGTGGCTCCCACCACCCCACTTGCAGGAAGTGGCAGACCAACACTCAGAGGGACAAGTGCAGAACTCCTAGACTCAGGGACATCGGGAGGATGGGATGAGAAGTGTTCGTGAAAATAGGGCAATTAGGCAAAGATTACATACTGCAGGTTTCAGATAAGACCCATTTCTTTTCCACTAAGCTGGTGAAGTGCATGCTCCAACAACACAAGGAAGAAAACAAAAATAAAAGAGGAAAATCTGAGACTCAAGAAGTGGCCAAAAGCAGAAGAGAAGCAAAGGTAGGTGATGAGATGATGGGGGAGGAAGATCCCAAGGTGACAGCTGACCACCGACCCAAAGAGAGGGACCAAGCCAGAGCAAGTAGATTCTTCTATCGCCAGTGGGAAAAGCAGCCTCGACAGGTTACTTCCTGCGTTGACAGGATTCAGGGAAATTGATAAGTCTGCTGAAGAGTCTGGGGAAAGAGACAGAAAACTTTGGTATGACAAACACACAGTAAAAGAGACAAGTGAAGATAAGGCAGTGATTAAAAACACAATCCGGTGGAAAAGTGAGCTGAGTATGAATAGGAAACACACAGGAGAAGCGATTGGAACCACAAACACACACATGAAAATATAAACAGCCTCGACCAGCAATGAAGTGCCAAGAGAGCTAAATCCAAGGTGCGATATCTCACACCCTCAGATGGCAGCAATAAGTCTGACATGTTGGCAAGGGGAGTGGAAATTCCAACTCTGTGGGTGGCGGCATAGTTATAATTGCAAAACCTCTCTGAGAAACACTGTGGCACTCGTTAGCAAAATCCAGAGGTACCGGCTCATTTCCAGAAATTCTTCTAGGTACCTAGCCCCAGAAAAACACTCACTTGCGGGTCCCACGAGATTCCAGGCACAAGGATAAACCCCGTGGGTTGCTTAGAGTAGCCTAAAATGTCCACCCAGACCGCTAAACTGTGCGATTCGCACATGCTAGGACACTGTGCAGCAAGCAAAGCCATTTCTGCATGTTTCAGTGTAGACAAACCTCAAAATTATAAGACAGGAAAAAAGCGAACTGCGAGGAGATAAATATAGTATGACATGTTTCTTGTCAATTTAATAATACACAAAAAAACATTAGCGAATACTATTTCGGATTCATATGTAGTACTACAAATTTTAAACATGTTTGTAGGAAAGATACACCAACCACAGAACAGTGGTTACACCTCCAGGGAGAGGAGGAGGAAGGGAACAGAGTTAAAGGAACACGCAGGGATTTTTACTGCCAAGTAAGTGTTATTTCTGATTGACGTTTGGCAAATGTTAAATACTTGTCAAATCCAGAGATGGTGATAAGCACATGAAAAAAGTGCAACGTCATTAATCCTCAGGAAGATGCAAGTTAAAAACACAGCGAAAAACTAGTTATGGCTACAAAAAAATATAAAATAAAAAATGCTGGCAAAAAGCTAACGAGCTGGAAGCGCAGACACTGCTGCGAGCAATGAGAAAGAGGGGCGGCCACGTCAGAAAATAGTTTTGCTGTTTCTTATCAAGTTAAACATACGCTTATCTATGATCCAGCAATTTCACTCCGAGGTATTCACGCAACAGAAATGAAAACACATCTGAAACACTTACACCCTGAAGTTCACAGCAGCTAAAAACTGGAAACAACCCAGGTGTCCATCAACTGACACATGGGTAAGAAAATCAGAGTAGATTCAAAGAATGGGATCCTCCTTAGCAATAAGAAGGAACGAACCATCAATACAACAATATGAACAAATCCCAGACATTATCCTGTGCAAAAGAAACCAGGAGTACATACTTCATGACCCCTTCCTATGAAATCCTACAATAGGCAGAACTAATTTATAGGATAGAAATCAGAGGTGGCCTGAGGACATGCGTCGGGGAAGAGGCAGGGCTGCCAATGGGCACGAGAGAACTTTCTGGAAAGATGTCCTGTACTTTGATTAGAGTGCTGGTTACATGGGTGGATACATTTGTCCAGTCACCGACCTGAACACTTAAAGTAGATGCATTTTATTTTCTGGTACATTATAGCTCAATAAAGTTGGTTTTAAAAATATGGATGTAGACACATTTGTTAAAATCTCTAATTTTCTATAAATAAATTTTATTAAAAATTAGATGGATTTTATAAAATATTGGTTATTAATGAGGTACATTGGGGAATGGGAGGTTTCAGGGGGAGAATGAAAAATTCAGAAGGCTAATAATGTTAATCCATACTGCTTCCCAGTGGGAGAGTTGTCTATTTGATTATTAGAGTAGTCTTATTAAAATCCAAAATGTTCTTTGAGATCATCTAGTTCTTCTCTCATTTTCAGAAAAGAAGCTCACAAAAAGAAAAAAGAAAAAGAAAAGAAGCCCACAGAGAAATTTGTTCAAGAGCATGACAGCAGACATTTGTTGCTTAAGCTACCCAGTGTCCTAGACCCATCCCAACAGCACCCACTTCTTTTTAAGGGAATCTCTCTCCCTCCCTGGGCACTTACTCTGTGCCAGCCCTCCCACTGCCAATCCAAAGGGGTCCCAGGTGGCTCCTCCGTCTTCCACAGGGCAAAGGTGCCCGACCCAGGCGTGCCTCCAGATGCTCTCTGCCGACACGTGCAGCACCACGCAAATCTGACCACACTATCTGTGCTCTAAGATTGTCCCTGTTGCCCCATCTCCTGCCTCACTCAGCTCAGCATCTTGGTTTCTACCTGTTTTTTATTTATTTATTTATTTATTTATTTATTTATTTATTTTATGTTTTGCCAGCCTTGTGCCCATTCTGTGACCTTCCATGATCTTTGCAGTATGTCCACTTCGCTTACATCAGCTAGAATTAGTTTTTGATGTTTGCAACCACACAATTCTGTCTGACACATCACCCAACCGGCGCAAGGTGGACCGGGCCCACAGCCCAGCGTTCTGAATTCTAGACAGCTGTCCCTGGGCGTGGCAGCCACCCGACTCACTCCTGGGGATCCTCAGTGCCAAGAGGATGGGGGAGAAAGAGGAAAGAGGATCACTTGTTAAATGACATGCCGAGTACTTTGACAGGCTTTCATTCAGCCCTTCCCGCAGTCTAGTAAAGCAGGAGTAATCCCAACTTATCTTTGAGGACTCTAAAGGGAAAAAAGAAAAACTTTTTTTCAAGGTTACAGAGCTCACAGGTGACAGAGAAGGCACTTGAGCCAAATCCGTACAACTTTAAAGCCCAGTTCTTGTCACCTCATCACACTGCCACACCTCATCACACTGCTGCCCCTCCTTCACAATTAGGTCACTGAAACGTCGAATGAGCGTATGAGGCATGATTGGCTATTGGCTGCACCTAAAAGTAGTGAGGGGTCAACTGTGTGCACTGGGCCAGGGCATCAGCCCAGGAGGGAGCGACGCTGGATGGGATGGGGTGGCCAGGGTGGGGGTGAAGGGTGGGGGTTTGGAGGAGGGATTTGGAGCACACTGCAGCCTTAGGGAGAACAGATGTGCCTGGGGAACGGTGTGGGAACTGCCACATACCAGCGCAGTAGTGAATTCTTTCTGCTTTGAGATGAATACATGGTCACGTTCCCATGGCAACGGAGCATGCTCAGTGCAGTCCATACCTGTAACTGAATGACTCGCATTGTTGGCATTGCACTAGCCTAATCCAAAGGCCTTGGCCGATCAGCCTAGAACGTGTACAGCCTCCCGCTGATAGCGCCTTGGAGGATAATCAGCGTCTGTGTGTGTCCCTCTGAGGCTCCGGGAGCAGGGATTCCGTCTCTGCTCTCGCATAGCCTCTAGCTCACGCAAATGCATCACAGCTACTCCAGGCCCCAAACACAGAGAGGCAGAGCAGTGCTAGAGCACGGATGCCAAAGAGACCCCGTGCCGGCGGCCCCTGGGAGCTACGGGGATCCCACCAGACGAACCTGGAGAACGCTGACTGGCTTCCGAGTTACTAAACAATTTTATCATTTTTTTTTAAAATCCTCACCCGAGGATATTTTTCCATTGCTTTTAGATAGAATGGAAGGGATGTGGGGGGAGAGAGACACATTGACTGGTGGCCTCCCATGCCCCTACTGGGCTGGGGATTGAACTTTCAAACAAGGCACTTGCCCCTGATTGGGAATCAAACCCACAACCCTCTGGTGTGCGGCCAATACTCTAACCACTGAGCCAACAGGCCAGGGCCAATTCTATCAATTTAACCAAAGACCTTGACAGTCCACCGCAGATACTGCTAAGGGGTCCGTAAAACCCAGTGGTTACATGAAAAATTTCTCCCCCACCCTCAAAACAAAGGGAAAACCTATGGTTCCTGCTTAGTTTCTTGAGAGAAGGTCAAGAGGTTTGTGTGTACCTGGGAAAATCCAAAGGGGAGGACCATCAGGGAAGGAACGTTAAGAGTAAGGAGACACAACGCCGAAACCGGTTTGGCTCAGTGGTAGAGCATCGGTCTGTGGACTGAAAGGTCCCAGGTTCGATTCAGGTCAAGGGCATGTACATTGGTTGCGGGCATATCCCCAGTAGGGGGTGTGCAAGAGGCAACTGGTCGATGTTTCTCTCTCATCGACGTTTCTAGCTCTCTATCCCTCTCTCCTCCTCTCCATAAAAAAAATCAATAAAATATATTAAAAAAAAAAAAAGAGAGTAAGGAGACACCCTACCTGCCCTGATTCCAGAGTGAGCTCAGCCTGGCCGCCCGGGAGGTCCGCACACAAACACAACAGCACCACGTGGGCTCAGCTGTCCCCACTCCACTGGCAGGCAGCCCTCGCCGCCAAGATGTGATTACTGAAGGAGGGGACCAGGAGATCGAGGGGTACTCACCACCACTACCTCAAAACCACTGGAAGGTTTCTATGAGCCCTGGCCGGTGTGCCCCCATTGGGTGGGTGTCACCCCATGCACCAACAGGTCACCAGTTCGATTCTCAGTCAGGGCACACGCCCAAGCTGCGAGCTCGATCCCCAGTGGAGGGCGTGCAGGAGGCAGCTGATCAATGTTTCTTTCTCACATCAATGTTTCTCTCTCTCTCTAAAATCATTAAAAACATATTTTAAAAAAAGGTTCCTTTGGGAGCGTGGCATGTGCTTGTCCCAGCACAGCAAGGAGTCTGTCAGCCAGTCCCCGGACACGGAGCCCAGGGGTCTATACTGGTGGCTACAGGGCCCACAGCACCTGCAGACAAGCTTCCCCCATTGAGAAATCCAACAAAGCTTCCCCGGCTTGAGACCAGTGAATAAATGAAGGGACAATGCTTTCTGAACAATTTCCTCGAGCAGTCTGGAAGCTTTCGTATTATAAAAAGGACACCCAGCAAGCCTGAGGCTCTCAGAATAGCCCGGGGGCCACCGCTGAGCTGGGAAAGGTGTGTGGCTGGGTCCGGGGCAGGTGACGCCACGCAGGCCTCTGCACTGCAGGGGAGGAAACAGTGCTGGTGACCACCCTTGGCACTGATGCTCCCACATTCTGGGCCCCTCAGCTGAGGCGGTGAGGGGTTTGGGGAAAGGGGCCCCAAGTGCCCCAACAAGTTCCTCGGCCCCTGGCTGCCTCTCAAACCCATGCAGGCCGGGCCGGCGAGGGGCTCCACGCAGCACTGATGGCCGAGCATCTCGGACAAGCACAGCCGGCACTCTGATGGGACTCGCAGGAAACGCTCACAGGCCCCGTGTCTCTCTCAGAGAAATAAATCATCCTTAATTGCCCGGGGCGCACTGCCACACCGTCCTATTTGTGGAGTGGCTGCTCTGGAGGGGTGAGTGCCATGTGGGCACAGGACCCGGGAAGCATCGTCCGAGTCAGCAGGTCCTGCTGCAGAGCAGGCAGGGCTGGGCGTGGAGTGCAGCGTCTGGGGACCGTTGTCTGGGGATAGTCGGGAGAGGAGAGGATTCCTGAAAGTCCCCCTGGCCCCATCTCCCCGGTCCAGGACTCCGGCATGCAGCATTAGCAAAGAGGAAGTAGGAGCAGAAAAAGCAGGATGAGGTCTGGGTGAGGTCAGGGGCCTCTCCCAGCCAACCCTCCAGCCCGAGCGGTGGGCCCCAATTTGGCAGCGCTTCGAAGCCAGAACCGAGGGAAACGTGTTTGGCTGACTGCTCCTCGGCGTCCTCAAGATAAAGGAAGCCACCTGCTCCGGGAAGCACAGCCGTTCCTGCCCTCGCACTGGAAGAAATTGCTCCCAAGGGCTCAGGGAAAGAGAACATGCGGCTAAAAAAGAAAGCTTGAAAGACCACACGTTTCATCGCGCTGCTCGTATTAACCCTTGTTTGAACCAAAGCCTCCCAAAGCCGCGGCTGGGTACCCGCTTCCGGCCGCAGTTCCCGCCTCCCAGGTGTCCGAAGGCCTGGCCAGCAGGAGGAGGGAAAATAAGGTGCCAGAGAAGGAGGTGGGGTCTCGTGTAAATAATTCCTCGTCTTTCCTAACCGGGCAGCAACTCAAGAGGGATGGAGTTAATCAGTCCTGAAACATCTTAGCGTTTCACTTAACATGTTGGAAGAAGTGCCAGGAGAACAAAGATTAAAACATGGCTGGAAGGGGAGACGTGGGGGTAGGTGCACTGCTCTGCACTCTGAGCCCCTCGGTATGGTTTTTGTTTATGTTTAACCACGTGCACGCTGCTACTTTTGCTATAAAAGTAAAAACACAAAGGGCTTGAAGTGACGGCGTGGAAAATGAAGGCAGATGGATGGGAGGCGAAGGACGGAGTGTGGTGTTCCAGGGATAACCTTGAGTTTGCTTTGACTGATTAAAAAAAAAAAAAATCTCTTGCAAACTTCACAACTATTCAGAACAGTTCTCTGCAACACCCCTCCCAACCACGGACACAGCACACGGACACAGCACATGACACCCCACAGCGGAGAACGCTGCCCCCGGTGGACCCTTCAAGTCCAGACAAGGCCGTCCAGGCAGGTTTCCGGCCCTGACTCTTTCAAGTCAACTAACGTTCACGGGAATGCAATTTGCCTGAGAACTTAGGTCCACTTTCCCGCCCTGGTTACAGCCTGCTCCGGGCTTTTGGAACCTAGTGGGGGCGTGGAGAAGTTCAGGCTCCTCATTTCCAAAGATACGGGAGCATTTGCACAAAGTCACTGGCTTTTGGGGACTTGAAGCCTGTTAACGGCCTCAGTTTCCGGTGAGGAGTTAGAGCGCCCAGAGGTGACATGAGATTGGCCAGAAGTCATGGCACTCCGGGAAGGAACCTCGGAACTGGGTTCCGGGAGCCCTGATCCAGTGCCCTCTCACTATAGGGTCTCCTGGAGCACCCAGCACAGGAGCAGCTACGTGAAAAGAGGCTTTCGTTTCAAGGGTGGAGTAAACCAGGTCTTTCAGAGGATGGAACACATCTGAATCCAAACCTGATTCCCCATCTTCCTGCGCGACCTCTGCCTCAACCACACACAGCCAAGTGTTGTTTTCCACCTGGGCCAGCAAAAACCTAACTGTTCTCCTGGTTTTCATTGAGGCCACCTCCTCCCAATCATTCTCCAGCCAGAGTAAGTCTTCTAAAAGAAACATCAACAATCAGGACATGGTAGATAAGCCACAGAGACCAGCAGCAGACTGGTGACTGCCAGGGGCTAGGGGGCGGAGGATGCATCCTGGTGGATCACTCCCAAATCCCACTCCAACTCCACTCATGTGACAAACCACATTCTTCCACCACAGAGACACCAACACCTCAAATTACACGTTGAAAGGAAATTAATTAGAAGGTGGCCAGTGGAACGGGACTGGGCGAGATGGGTTGGACACGTTCTGGAGCCAACCTCCCCTGTCCCTCCCCGATGTCTGCGGAGTGAGCAGGGTCCCTCTGGCAGGTGAGGTCCCTTGGCCAGGCCTGTGAGGATCAGGCCGAAACCGGCTCTCTGACATCCCCTGAGGGGTTCCAGAGTATGAGAGGGCACTCTGCAAAGTTGCTGTCGTACAGGGTGTGGAACACAAACGCAAGTGTGCAGTAAACCAAAGTTGGGGCCAACAGTGCCCCAGCAACAACATAACCCATGGCCAAAGGTGAAATCACACAGCCCCTCGAGGAGTCAGGCTCCCTTCTCTCTGGTTTTGGGGTGTGTCACCCGAGAACCATCACTGTCAAGTCACTGGAGCTCGGCAGCTCCCTGGTGGTCAGTGTGCATCATAAAGACCAGTGAGACAGGAGGGACACTTAGCGTATTAGCCTTTTATATATATAGATTCCTACTTCCAGAAGCCCAAACCCCAAATCTGACATCTTTGATTTTTTTCATTTATCAAATTCCCCACACTCAATTCCTTCCAAAATGGTCTTTAAACATCATGAGTTTCCTAGGATTGTTCATTTTAACCCTCAATCTGAACTAAGTCCCAAGAAGGCCATCCCGGGTATGTTTCCAGCAGCAGCTCCTACCACCCGGATGCCAGTGAAGGCCCCACCAGGACAGTTA
Organism: Pipistrellus hanaki; assembly: GCF_964339955.1. Lineage (NCBI taxonomy): Eukaryota > Metazoa > Chordata > Mammalia > Chiroptera > Vespertilionidae > Pipistrellus > Pipistrellus hanaki. The sequence continues at coordinate 40,264,531 of NC_140518.1, forward strand.
GTGAAATAAGGAGAAAACGATCCCATTTGGATCGTAAGGGAGGGGACCTCCCAAGTCCTGCAAGAAAAAGACCGCCAAGTCTTACCTATTCAACCACCAAAATCTCTCCAAATTCTCTCCCCACCAGCCCCTCTTCCATTTACCATGACTGTGTCCCTGTACTGCACTACATGCAAAACAAAACCCACAAGTCCTTCAAGGACCTCGAAAACCAGGGGTGAAGATCTTGTTGATTCAACCTGCCCATCCCCAGATCCTTCTGACACCACGAGCACCCCACTTTTCCTGTGGGGAGCCACACCTCTCCACTCTCAGGTGTGGGCAACACAACCCACCTCCCGGGCCCAGGGCCAGGGCCCATTCACCAGCCATTTATTGTAGTTCAGCTCGTCCCCTGGCTCTGGTTCTGAAAGGCCCGCTGACTCCATGGGGCTTGATCTCGGGACTTGATCAAGGAAAGAGCAGCTCTCCTGCTGATGGCCTCAATGCCAGCAGGGCGCCAGTCTGAAGCTGCTAGTCTTCAGCCCGGGGCGGGCCCAGCGAGAGGGAGGCTGAGCAGCTGAAGTGAGAAAGCACCAACTGGGACATCTCTGGAGCTTCAAGGCGAGTCCGAACATCCCCTTTTTGCTTAGGCAGCTTGAGCTGACAGTTGCAATAGAAAGGGTCCCTCAGAGGCAATAGCTTCTTTCCTTCCCTCCTCCTCTCATATAGCGCCCCCCTCCCGCCCCCAACAGCCATGCCAGAGCAAACATTTCCCAAAGCAACACAAACACACTCTGTTCAAGCAAGTTCCCTTATTTAACACCCAAGCAGGCCTCTGGCCACTCCTTGGCGCATGCTGATCCCTGGCCTGGGTCGCGCTGGCCTCTCTGGCCTCTGGGGATCCTGTGCGTTAGAGTAGATGCCTTCTGCCTTCTCTTCTGTGACGGCATCTTCACCCTTTGCAAGCTCCTGGAGCCCTCTCAGTGGATTCACTACAATTACTGTTAATGGCCGGTCGCTCCCCTCTCTCCGCAGCTTACCCAGGAGCATCAGTGAGTGCTGTCTCTATGCCCTGGGAGGAGTGGGCAGAGCAGAAGTGAGGTCGCCCCTCTCGGTGCTCAGACACTCGGGGCTCGGCCAGGGTCCTGGGACACCCCGAACACGTGAGGCCTGTAAACCAGAGAAGGAGGGGCATCTGTGCCAGCACCAAGCCCTGTCTGCCTTTTCAAGTTTTCACAAAACTCGGGCCTCAGAATTGCAGGAACCCACCTGGGCTCCGAGCCTCTGGCCAGCTCTGCAGTAGGCATAGCCAGGACACACGGCAACTTCCGGCCCTCGCTCCACATCTGTAGGGGCCCACTTCCTTTTGCCCAAGAGATCCTGTGGACCCCCGGATTTCTGTTAGTCTCAGTGCTCCATTCACTTCCAGCGCCCCTCCCTCCTGCCCTGGGACCCCTGAGTGAGGGCCCCTGGAGGAGCAGCACCTGCAGGGGAACAATGCCTGGGGGCCTCTCCTGGGGCTGCCCGGCCAGGAAAGCAGGAGGGGCTTCCTCAGCTGAGGCAAAAGGACTCTTCCAAGCACAACTCCCATCTGCTCCGGCAGCTGGGCCTGCCCTTGCCTTTCCCCTCTCCCATGCTGCCCTTCAGCGACCTTTTGCTCAGATATTTACTCTGCATTCACTACACAGAATGAGCCCAACAGGGCAGAGGGAGCAGGTGGCCCAGGCACCTAGAAGGAAGGAGCTTCTTCTGCCTAAAGTGGGCTAGGGCGTCCTGTCCCAGGGACCACAATGGCGATGGCAGAGGGAGAGTAAAAGATGGGATTGGAGAAGGTACGGGGGTCAGCTCAGGGCTGTGGGAGCATGCGTGCCACTGCCCCCTGCCCCCGGCCAGGCCCTCACCCCCTCCTGAACATAAATGATCACAAAAGGTTAACTAAGGGGCAGAGTTGTGGCCCTGGGCATGGAGATGAGAGACGGGTACTCAACATCCACTAACTGCTCCCAGAATCTTCTGGAAGGCCTGCCTCCTTATGCTTGTGAAACAGGCCTGCGGGATTTGATGATCTATCTCGGAGGCCGCTTCCAGCATTGCTGTCTGTGAGTCACTGGAAAAAGCAGAGGAAGCTGGGGACACGCCAGGCCAACCCTCCCCCTGCCACGCCCTGTTTACCGAATCGCGCCTGGGCACTTGCCACCTGGGTCAGGCTGCACTCCTCGGAGCTCCGGGGAACAGGTTCCACAGGCCCGGCCATGCCGAAGGCCTACTGTGGCCACCAGAGCCTGAAGCCGGAGCAGGCAGGGGCTCGGTAAAGCCTTCTGACCAGTGGGGAGTTTACACACGTCACAGCGTCCAGTGACCCGAGAGGGGCATCCTCCCGCTGCCCTGGGGGCTCTGGCAGATGTCTCCTGCCTACCCTGGTGCTGCGTGGTTCTCTCCACAGACACTGGAGTCCAGAAAAGGAAAGAGAGAGGAGGTGCATCTATTTATTCCCCTCCTTTCTGTTCTTAATGTTGAGATGGAGACGCCCAGCCCCATAGGAAAGAGAGCCACCAGGCCAGGCAGCCAGCGCAAGCATGCCCACGTACATGGCATTTGATTCTGAAAAGTCGCCTGGGTGTGCCACCTAAGTGTGTCAGTCCATACGATGCCCTCTGCCCAGTCTTCCTCCCAGGGCCAGTCTCTCATAAACCTAACACACCCAGGCCTGACAGCATGAGTAGCTAATTTCCTCCAAACTCACTGGAAGCTCAGCCTTCGTTTCATACCAAAAGGCATGTGACAGGGACAGGGAAAGGCGGGACGACTTGTCTCTCCGCTGGGCCTGAGGAATACTCTTAGCTTCTAAAGGCCCAGGAAGAAACAGAAACTTGTTGAAAGGCGGACTTGGTGGAATCATTCAGGTTTTACTGCTGTTGAAATGAGTAATTCCCAGGGTTCCTTGCTGCCTTGCCTTTATGATTAACTTCATTATATTTCTAGCCCAACCTGCAATTTCATCTCCTGTTAGCACAGATTATCAACATTTTACTGTCAGGCTCCTTTAAAGAATGGGCTCTATCTGCCTGCTTTGGGGTCCTCACCATCGTGTTCCCTTCTTAATGACTTTGCATGGATATGGGCTCACACACTCTCACAGTTAAAACAGAGAACACTGCCTTCCACAGACCTTCCTCAGCCCTTATCCCTCCCCGCCTCCCTTCTCCTTAGAGCCTCTGCCTTCATGAGTTGAGATGTTTCTATTAACTTCAGTAACACTAACCATTCAGATTCCCTCTCTGCCTGAGAGCTGGACTAGCTCTCTCAAATCTCACCCAAGCTAACATCAAGGACTCCATCACTTCCACATCTCACCAGTTAACATTTTGGGTAGATTTCCATTCTCCTATGTCTAGAAGCAATCGACCATGATTTCCTTTTGGGTACCACTCCTATTCCTTTCTCAGTTCACATGGTTAGGGTGGGGCTGACCCCACCTCTCAGCCATATCACCCGAGGCTCCATTTGACTTTCTCCTTTCTTTTTGGAATCACTGGGAGCTTTAAGAATCTTTCTGAGTAGAAACTGCAGCCAACACAGAGAAAAGGAAGGCCAACACATGGAGACTCCCGATGCTACCACCATGGCCTCCTCTCTTAGGTGCACACTGCCGTGCAACAAATTACCCCAAAACTTAGTGTCTTCAAACAACAGATATGTATCATCTCAGTTTCTGTGGGTCAGGAATCTGGGCACAGTTTACCCAGACCTCGAGCCTTACTGGGGTCTCTCAGGAGGCTGCAAGCAAGATGTTCTCAAGGATCAACTGGGGACAATCTGCCCCCAAGTTCCTCATGTGGCTGCTGGCAGGCCAGGCCCTTGCGGGCTGGGGAGGCATTGGTCCCTCCCTTACTTTTCTCACAGTCCAGCCATGGGTTTTGATAAATCGATGGTAGGACCCATCTTATAAGCTGGGCTCTCAGTTTTCAGCCTCTTCGCTCCTCTGCCCTTGCTCATGACTGGGCCCCATGGCTCCAGGGTCCTATCATTGGAGTGCCTGCTTTGACATTTTCTAAGATGCCTGGGACTACCAAGGGCTGGTAGAACCATCTGAGGAACCCCTTCCCCAGACCCTAATGGGTCCCTCCACACATCAACCCCAAACATAAGGTAGACCAGATATCCGAGGAACTCTGAACTGTGTGTAGTAGGGTCATCCTGGGGGGCAGCTTCGGTGGGACCGTGCGAGACGGAGCACCTAGAATGGCCATGCTGATTTGGGGTGACTCAAATTGTTTATACAGATAGGGAGCAGTCCTGCCTCTACCCCCTCCCCCACTTGGCTACCTATGTCCCTGGCCATCCCTTGACCTGGTATTTTAAAGCCATGCTTCTTAAGCCTAGATAAACCTGAAGAACTTTTTTAAAAGGGGGGAAGGGGTGCCTGGGATCCATACCCATTAATTGAGAATCTCAATCAAAATAAAAAATCCCCAGACCCTTTTTTAATTTCCCCATATAATCCCGACAATGAGCAGACCAGACCTGCTTTACATGGATAGCCACAAATCTCAAAAAGGTACTCAACTCGTGCTACTCTGCCCTAAATGTAAGGTCAATAGACAAGTAATTTAGGCATCCCCTGGGCACGGCAGGAAATTGTGTATCTTCCTACGCTTCCCATTGAGGAAGGGCTGTGGATTCTGGCTTGTCAGTGTGGTATCCAAGGACAGCAGCCTCAACATCACCTGGTAGCTTGTTAGAAATGCAGAATTTACATTTTAACAAGCCCCCAGGTGACTCACTTGCACATTCAAGAAGCACAGTTTAAATCATCCATCAACCCTACCACCTTTACCCCGTGGATTTGTTTTCCATCTTCAAAACAACAGTTTCACACTCTTTCTCAGATAATGGATTTTCTCACATTTCACTTAGTCATAAGCAATCTACCAGGAACTATTCAACCCACTGCCCGAATTTCATCTCACACACATCAGGGCCCACATTCTCAGCTTTCCATCTCATACAAGGGTTCAAAGGCTGTTCTACCTGCTCTCTACTTATCAGCACATAACACCTAGTTTTGAGAGACAGAAATATCCTTTGACCCCTAATTCTCCAGTCCTGCCTATTCCTTCACTTCTCATCACAGCAAAATTTTCACCTCCAATGTTCTCCTACCCACTCCACTGAGCCTGCTCTCCCAATGTCACCAGTGACCTCCATGCTGTTACCAAATCCAAGGGCATCTTGAACTCTTCTGGAGTCCTTGGCCAGCCAGCAGCATTCGCAATTCCCCCTTCTGGAAACCATGACTTCTCTTGGCTTCCAAGCCCCTCATGTATTTTCTCAAGGAGTCTCTTTCTGGATCTTCCTCCTACGCCCAGTCTTTTTAAAATATGTTTTTATTGATTTTTTTTTAATTTTTTTTTTAGAGAGAGAGAGGAAGAGGGATAGAGAGATGCAAACATTGATGAGAGAGAAAAGTCATCGGTAGGCAGCCTCCTGCATGCATCCCTACTGGGGATCAAGCCCACAGCCCAGGCATGTGCCCTGACCTGGAATCAAACTGAAGACCTCTTGGTTCCTGGGTGATAGTCAACCATTGAGACATGCCAGCCAGGACTATGCTCAGTCTTAAGTGTTGCAGCAATCTCCTATCTCTGCCCCTTTTCTATCTATTCACTCTCCTTAGAAGCTTGACCCTAAGCCACTCATGGTTTTAAATAACTTCTGTTTCCTGATGATCCTAAATTCACATCTCTAGCTCTGACCTTTCCCCATGTCTCCACAGCCACTTGCCATCTCTAGATGGATGCTCAGCAGGAATCTCTAAAGTCCAAAAGAGAACTCCTCTTCCTCACCTCCAAAAACAAAACCAAACCTGCTCTCCATGCATCATTTTAGCAAATGTCACCACAATCCATCCTGCTGCTCACGCCCCAAATCTAGGGTCATCAAGTTCCCCCACCTTTCCCACTCAATCTCTCTTGATTCCCATCAGTCTACTACCAAAACCCATCCGGAAGCCAGCCACACTTCTCCAACCACTGCCCCCGCCCTAGGCGCCATCTACACTCCCCAGAGCATTACAATGATCTAACTGCTCACCTTGCCCCACTTCTCATCCTTTACAGCTCATTCTAAACACGGCAGCGAGGGAAATGTATAATACATGAATCAGATGATGACAATCTTAAAGTAAAATCACCTGAAGACTTTGCACTCCTCTTAGAAAAAAAGATCCAAACTAGCTAGCCTAATTTGCAAAGCATTGAAGTCTGCCTTCTTCATCTACCTCACCTTATGTCATTTTATACCGCTCTCTCTCCAGCCACACTGACCTTCTAGCTCTGTGCTATTCAACACAGAAGACACAGCCATGTGTGGCTAGCTGAATTTCAGTTAGCTAAAGCTAAAATAAAATTCCTAAGCCTTACTGGCCACATTTCAGGTGCTCAGTCGCCCCATGGGGCTGGCAGCCACATGGCTAGTGCCCACACGGCTCTACTGGGCAGGGGCTGCTCTAGCTGGTCCTCACATGGGGCAAGTTTCGTCCTTCCTGGTGGCCTTTGCACTCACTGTTCACTATATGCCGAAGTGCCATCCCTCCATCTCTTCCCACGGCTAGATCTAGACATCAGTTTCTTTTTCTTAAAAAAAAAAATATTTTATTGATTTTTTTTACAGAGAGGAAGAGAGAGGGAGGGATAGAGAGTTAGAAATATCAATGAGAGAGAATCATCGATCAGCTGCCTCTTGCACACCCCCTACTAGGGATGTGCCTGCAACCAAGGTATATGCCCTTGACCGGAATTGAACCTGGGACCTTTTAGTCCGCAGGCTGACGCTCTATCCACTGAGCCAAACTAGTTTCGGCTAGACATCAGTTTCAATGTCACCTCCTTGGAGAGGCCTTCCCTGGACACTCAGTCTAAAGAAGCTACCTAAGCCTCCACACCATTTCCCACCGGCTAGTGCCCTGCTTGTTTATTTGTATTTGCTTATTGCCTAACTCCACCATGCCACTCCGCCCAAAGTAGACTTACGCGATCAGAAACCTTGTTCATTTAGCTCACCTCCACATCCCAGCTCTTCTCTGAGTTCCAAGGGTAGAGTGTGTGGCACTTTGTCCAGTTAGCATTAATTGACTGTTAGACCTGTGTCACGTTCACATTTCCCCTCACCTCTCTCACAACCATCACTGTTTTTCCTTTTTCCCTGCCACCACCCTCTCCGGGCCTTCTCCCATTCCACCCTGACAGTGCTACACACAGAACCCTGTCTGCCTCTGCCTCCAGCCAACCCTGCCAACTCTGCCAAGATGGTTCATCTTGCTACCATTCCTCTTGTCAAATTCGAGTCGCTGCCCCTGCCCCTCTGGGCCCAAATGGCCTCCATGTCCCCAACTGTGGCAAGTGTGCTCCTACCTCAGTGCTGCTGGGAAGGTCTACCTCTCTGCTGTGGCACTCTCGCTGCTCCTTGGTGAAGCCACACCTTCGCTGCCTTCACTGCCTTCCAGGTGTGGCACAGGTGGCTCCTCGGCAGACACTGCCCCTCCTCTGGTCTTCCCTGGCACTTCCTGCCTGCAGCCCTGCTCTGGCACTTACTCACAGAAGACAAGAAGTTCCACCTCCCACATGCACGCACACAGATAATCCCTGAGATTATTACTGAAAGCAATGGTTCTCCAGCTTTGCTGGGGATCAGAATCACCTGGAAAGTTCATAAAAAACACACGGGTCCAGGCTCATGGCCTGGGCCTCTGGCCTTGGTCCACGCCACGTTCCCTAGGTACCTCGGAGACTCACCAAATTTGAGATCCACTGATGAAGAACATCAGATCTGCAACATAAATCGCTCAAGTTCTGCCGTTTCCACCAGCTCAGAATACCTGTAAGTGAGCAACTTGAAGCTCACAGACTTGCTCTTCACCAAGCATTGACAGTTTCCCTAGCGACAGGCTGAAGATACCCCCAAACACATCCCCATCCTAATCCCAGGGCCCTGCAAATGTCACCTTACAGGACCAAAGGGACTTTGCAGGTGTGATTAAGAGTTTTTAGCCTGGGAGGTTATGCTGGATTATAAGAGGTGGGGACTAAATACACTCACGGGGTCCTTATAAGAGGGAGAAAGAACAAAGAGGGCAGGAGCCTTGGTGAGAACAGAAACAGGCAGTGGGGAGGGAGAAGAGGCAATATGATGGGCAGCCATGAGCCAAGGGAAGAGACTCTAGATACAGTGGTTCTCAACCTTCCTAATGCCGCGGCCCTTTAACACAGTTCCACATGTTGTGGTGACCCCCAACCATAAAATTATTTTTGTTGCTACTTCATAACTGTAATTTTGCTACTGTTATGAATTGTAATGTAAATATCTGTGTTTTCTGATGGTCTTAGGCTCTTTAACAGTGGTTCTCAACCTGTGGTAGCAACGAAAATAATGTTATGGTTGGGGGTCACCACAATATGAGGAACTGTATTAAAAGGTCACGGCATTAGGAAGGTTAGGTTGAGAACCACTGCTCTAGAAGATGGAAAGGAGAAGGAACCGATCACCCTGCAGCCTTCAAAGGGAGCCAGCCCTGCAACACCTGTTTTAGTCCCATAGATTCAGTTCCCACTGCGCACCTTAGGAACTAGGGGAGAGTACATGTTTAGTTTTAAGCTAAGTTTATGTCGATTCATTACAGCAGCAATAGAAAAAGGAATATACCTCCTCTTCTTACCACCAGGTAAAGTTGTTTTAAAAAATCTATTGTTTAACTAGAGGCCTGGTGCATGACATTTGTGCACTGGAGTGGGGGGGTTCCTCAACTCAGTCTGCACCCTCTTGCAGTCCAAGATCCCTTGGGGGGGGTGTCCGTCTGCTGGCTTAGGTCCACCACCACCACCGTAGCACTCACCAGCTGTGAGCCTGGCTTCTAGCTGAGTGGCACTCCCCCAGTGGGAGTGCACTGACCACCAGGGGGAAGCTCCTGCTTGAGCGTCTGCCCCTTGGTGCTCAGAAGAGTGACAGGTCATGCCACCATCAGATGATTTGCATATTAGCCTTTTATTATGTAGGATTACAGTGGTCATACATTATATTAGTTTTGGGTGTGAAACATAGTGATTATATATAACTTTTATATAACTTACAACGTGATCATCCCAATAAGTCTAGTAGCCACTTGACAGGACACATAGCTATCACAATAATTATTGACTATGTCCCCATGCTGTACATGACAACTCTGTGGCTATGTTTATAAGCGGCGATTTATACAGCTGAACCCCTTTCAACAAGGTAAAGTCCCAAGTGTACAGGATCATGACTTCCTAACTGAAGCATCTGTATGTAACTCATATATTGAAAAATAGCACAAGATACCCACCTGGGCAGGGCTAGCTTGCTTCTTTCACACCTGTGCCCACAATGCCTGGCTCAGCGGCTGCTGTGACATCTGTGGGTGTCGAAATTCCTCAAGGAAGGCCGCGTTCCAAGTTGGCATCTACCTTCCCCCACCCCCCGGATGGGCCTGCCAGGGAGCCTCACCCCAGTGGTGTTTCCAATAGGGAAATACATAAAATCCGAAACAGACAGGTCACCGGACCTGCACTCCCGGGGGGAGAACGGCTGCTGTATTTCTGGGGGAAAGTAGGCCGAATGCACCCTGCTTCTCAGACTCTTCTCCTCCTGAAAGTGTCTAGCTTGGTGCTGTGTGTTTTCAACATGGTATCCACTAAGCACAAATAACTATTTAAATATAAATTGATAGCCCTAGCTGGTTTAGCTCAGTGGATAGAGCATCAGCCTGTGGACTGAAAGGTCCTGGGTTCGATTCTGGTCAAGGGCACATGCCTGGGTTGTGGCCTTGATCCCCAGTAGGGGCCATGACGGAGGCAGACGATCAATGATTCTCTCTCCTCATTGATGTTTCTGTCTCGCTCTCCTCTCCCTTCCTGTCTGAAGTCAATAAAAAATATTTTTAAATATAAATTGATTAAAAATAAAACTGAAGACCCATTCCTCAGTCACACTAGCCATATCTCAAGGGCCAACGTTGGTGGTTACTGTATCGGGTGGCACAAAAATAGAACATCTCCATCATCGTGGAACGTTCTAGACCATCTCTCCAGGCAACCTTGGCTCCAGCTCCACCTCCAGCCCTCCGACCAGAAAATCTTGGAGAGAGATGCAGCCACCACGCCCCACTCTACCCTGGAATCTTCTCGATCATGTGTCTTAGAATGCACAGTTAAACATGGTATCTTGCCCGAGTCTGACTTTCCACTGAGCAAACGGCGCTTTGGAAAGTGAGAAGCAGAAGTAGCAGGGCGAGGAAGCTGCAGTCATACAGGCCTCGTGCTGGGCGCGGTGGGGGGGAGATAGAGATTAGAGAAAGGGAGAAGTAGAAGAAGATAAGGGAGTGGCACTAAGAGATGGATTCTAGTGATGTTATCGTGAGCAGAAAGTTCAGATGCCAAAAGAAGGAGGTCTCCCTTGAAGGCTGAAAATGTAAACAATCTGCGAGACAGCGGCTCTGAGAAGGGTCCACAGGAGCAGGGTCCTCTCCCTGGGCCTGCAGGAGCCTGGACGGGCCCCACCCTCTCCCTGCCCCTTGGGAGGGACGGGGGGAAGGGGGCTGGGGGAGTTGATGGAGGAAACCAACCCAAAGTAGAGACACAGGAATCTTCCAGACAGAAGATGTGGAAATGTGCAATTGCATGGTGCTGGTGGGGCTGGGGGCAGCGGGCACCCTGGACATAACTGGTGGACAGGTAAGCTAGACCAGCCTGGCTGGAGGCAGCCGGCACTTTCCATCAAAATTGCAAACACTGCCCTGACCGGTTTGGCTCAATGGAAAGAGCATCAGCCTGCAGACTGAAGGGTCCCAGGTTCAATTCCCGCCAAGGGCATATACTTTGGTTGCGGGCACAACCCCAGGAGGGGTGTGCAGGAGGCAGCTCATCGATGTTTCTCTCTCATCGATGATTCTAACTCTGTGTCCATCTCCCTTTCTCTCTGCAAAAAATCAATAAAAATATATTTTTTAAAAATTGCAAACACTCTCATTGCTCCAGCCTTTCAACTTCAGGATGCAGTCCTTCAAAGACACCTATGTACTGCACGATGGACACACAAGGGCACTTCAGCGGGTAAAGGTAGAAGGAAAAGATTAGAAGCAACATGTACACCTAACACTTTGGGCAGGCGTGACAAAGAATGCTTTCTAGTGACTGAACTCCAAGATACATCGTTGCATTTAAAAATCAAACAGCAGCAGCAGCAGGTGCAGAAGAAAGAGGGCGCTGCCTCCTGCGTGGAGGAGAAGAGAGGTAAACGCCTGCACTGTTTCTGAACCCCCACAGCAAACCGGGGACCTGTGCGCCTCTTCGGAAGGAAACTGACAAGAAGAGGGCCAACCTTGCACTCTAGATTCCCGAGGGCCTTTCAAATGTCAGGCCTGGCCTACGAACGACCTGTCCAGTAAGGTGCAATGAGCCAACGGAAAGTCTAAAGCACACCCGTCCGCCCCTTTTGCAATGACGCCACCACCTCAGTGGGAGGCAGCACCTGCCCGGTGAGGGGCCCGGGCACCAGCTGCACAGCAGTCGTGAGCTCCCAGGGGTGCCAGGCGCCCCCGCTTCCTCTCCCTGCTGAGAGTGTCTGGGGACTCTGAAGAGGAATCCCAAACCCTCGGCCCTCCGCAGATCTGGGCTGTGACTAACCAGGGACCTTCCACCCTCCCCTCACTCCCCCAAATCCCAGCCTCCACATCCTGCTTCCAACCAGGGTGCCCACAGCCACCGCCGAATGATCCCCTGCCAGCCTCTCACGCGGGACAAGATGAAAGCCAGCCCCGTGGCTCCCGTCTGATAATCACTGTGGACACCAGATACCAGCCTGTGTCAGGTCTGGGTCCAATCAGCCACCCCCACACGATGCTATAGCAACAAAGGTAATATTATTGTTCTAAAAAGAACCCCCCCCTACACACACACACACACACACACACACACACACACACACACACACACAGTGTTGTGTGGCAGCTTTGAAAGCCACAGAGATAACGTATTCCACGCCCTACAACTTCTGCCTCTCACTTCCCGGCACGGCGGCTTCTTCAGTGGGAAGTCACAGGCCTGCAGCTGTCACCTTGCCAACCACCCCGAGATGTGTGCCCAGGAAACAGGCGGGGAGATGAGTCCCTGGCGAGCCAGAGAGGGGCTGCCCTCCGCCCCGGCCTCCCTCTGGGGGGCAGGGAGGGCCTGGCCAGCTGGAGGCCGGACAGCCACAGAGGTGCGGCTCCCAGCGGCCCTCGGTCCCTCTGCCGCTGGCTAGCTGTCTGGCCGCCTTCTCCATGCCAGACCCCAGCTGGGCACTGGGGGTTTGGTGGTTGCAGCCATGAGCCAGCCACACACTAATCTTCAGACCTACATGTGGAAAGCATTAACCCGGCAGAAAAGACATAAACGGGGAGGCGAGCTAATGGCACGGAGGAGAGCAGCTCTTCTCGGAGAGCGAGCTGCGTTGCACAAGAGTGAGTGAGTCACCAGCCAGCAGAGGGAGGACCAGGGAGGAAGGGGGCCCAGCGGGACTGGCGAGTGTACAGCAGGGGGAGTGGGTGGTGCGAAAACACAGCTGTAGGCTCCTCGGAATCCCACTTCGGCAGCAGTCCGCAGGGAGGGGCGATGCACCTCCCCACCCAGCTCAGGAAGCGTTCCCCAGGATGGCCTCCCCACGGGGAAGACAGCAGGAGGGAGTCTTCTGAACAGCCAACTGGTCACTCTCACCGCCTGGGTCTCAGGGAAGCCAACCTCGCCTTCTAGGGAGAAGGCCTCCCTTTCCTGCTTTGCCCCCACCCCCACCCCGTGGTGTCATACCCTGTTGGGGCCCCCAAGCCTGCGGTGACCATCAAGGGCATACGGTTCTTGTCCCACCTGCTCACCCATCCTCACTATCCTTTCTTTTTTATTATTATTATTAAATATATTTTTATTGATTTCAGAGAGGAAGGGAGAGGGATAGAGAGGAGAGAAAATCATTATTCAACTGAACATTTCCTACCTCTCACAGCCCATAGGGTGAAAACTGAGTTGTGGGGAAGGGAGGGGGAGCAGAGAGGGGGAGTAGGGAGGGAGTCGGGAGTATGGTCCTACTAGAGGCTCCAAAATCCTTAGCTGGCTCCACCTGGTGGGCTCTGGCTTCCCCTGGGGCCCTCCAGGGCCCACTTCCAGTGCCCAATAAACCAGCAGGACAAAGAAGGGCAAACCTGGGAGCCAGGCAGTGCACACGCCTCCCAGAGAACACAGGTCGTCCCCACTGCCCCCGGGACACTAGCACCACAGGTAACATGATCAACCAGGTCAACAGGCAATGGCTACTGCGAGCAGATTCCAGGCCTAGGTGGCACAGGCCTCCCAGGGGCTCTTCCACCCATTCATTCCTTAGACAAATGTTTAGTAAGCACCCACCAAGGGCTAGGCACTGCTTCTAAACCTTTGGGGGCCGAAACCGGTTTGGCTCAGTGGATAGAGTGTCAGCCTGTGGACTGAAAAATCCCAGGTTCAGTTCTGGTCAAGGGCATGTACCTTGGTTGCGGGCATATCCCCAGTAGGGGGTGTCAGGAGGCAGCTGATTGATGTTTCTTAAAAAAAAAAAAAAAAAAAAAAAAATCAATAAAATATATTTTAAAAATTAAAAAAAAAAATAAACCTTTGGGGTCCATTAGTAAATGAAACCAAAGGGGGAAAAGCCTTGCCTTCAAGGAGCATTCATTCCAGAATGGGGAGAGGAAGGGAGGAGCAGAAGATAAAAACAACATATAAATAAACCAAACAAAATATTAAAAGCTGGTGGAGGGGGGGGCGGGCGGGGAAAGGTTAGGGGATCCAGGAGTGCAAGGTGGGGAGACATAGGAGTTTGGGGAGAAGGGCGGCAATTTTAAACAGTTCAAGATGTTACCATTGCTTCTAAGTCACAGCTGATGATCTTCCTAGTTCCTCTGCCCCTCATTCATTCATCAACCTCATCAAATAGTCACGGAATGTTCAGACAGGCCTGCCCAGGCACTCCCTACTCTTATAAAGCTTACATTTTATCAGGGACACGGAGCTGAGACAACTAACTTGGAAAGGCTATGACTGAGCAGAAACTCACTGTCTAAGAGCATTCCTGCGAGCATGCCAATCAAAACGAAACACAAAACACGCTGGAGCAAAGTGCTGCATGTTCCCCAGACAGTCTGATTCTTGGTCAAGGGCCCCGTGCACTTCCTTCCTCCTACTTCACATCTCCCATCAGCACCCCCATCAGCACCCCCACCTGAGGCGGTTAACACTGCTCCCCTCTCAGCTACCAGAAACCACAGCTCAGTGTTTTGACTGGAAACGGCCCACAGATGTCCTCACACCGTGCCAGTCGCCGACCAAAACCGTCTCCTGGCTTTAGGGCCTGTCAGGCACCTTGTCCGTCCCATGCTGCAGAGTCAGCATCTCAAGAAGAGCCGACCGCGGTGCTGAGTGGCTGGGCAGCTGTCCGCTCCTCTGACCGGAGCCCTGGGTTAGGCAGGTTTCCCAGGGGCCCAGCAGAGAAGGATGTCACACCTAAGCTGGTTTGGCACCTAGGAGACCACACTAGCATGGCAGCTCACTCCTCTGACCACAACTTAGAACTTCTTATGGGGGGGGGGAGGGGGGAGGAGGAGAGGGGAGAGGGGAGACTATGAGTGAGCTGAGCCCGAAGGCTCTTTCCACTTGGAGGAAAGCCAAGGCTGACCTTTGATGTTCACTCCTAACAGTCTCTTGGCCTCTGGACCCCCCACCTCTTCCCACTCCGCATCCAGCTGTGAGCCAGTGGGACCAGTGGATGGCACAGCCACCAAGGAAAGGGAATAGCCACCAGGAACTAATCCTGCTGCTGTCCACCGCCCTCAGCCCGGCCATGAACTCCTCCAGTCTCGCCCCCACCCCCACCCCAATGAGGACTTGAGAAGACGGGCGCTTTGCTTTTCCTTCCCATCAAAATGCTGTGCCTACCCCCGTGGTTCAGCTAGACCGGGACTCAATCCCAGACCACGAGTGGA
This sequence comes from Pipistrellus hanaki, assembly GCF_964339955.1. Taxonomy (NCBI): domain Eukaryota; kingdom Metazoa; phylum Chordata; class Mammalia; order Chiroptera; family Vespertilionidae; genus Pipistrellus; species Pipistrellus hanaki. The sequence continues at coordinate 40,279,571 of NC_140518.1, forward strand.
AGTCTGCTCTTCGAAATACAAGCATGGTTCCCAGCAAAGCTGCTCTGAGCCCTCTACACCTCAACAGCTTCGCAGAGAAGCTCAACAGAGATGCCCAACAGAGGGCTCCGGTCAGAGGAGAGGGCAGCTGCCAGGCCACGCAGCACCGCGGTCGGCTCTTCTCGAGACGCTGGCTCTGCAGCATGGGACGGACAAGGTGCCTGACAGGCCCTAAAGCCAGGAGATGCTTTGGGACGGCCACCCGGCAAGACACAAGGACATCTGTGGGCGTTTCCAGCAGAAACACGGAGCTGTGGTTTCTGGTAGCTGAGAAGGGAGCAGTGTTAACGGACTCAGGTGGGGGTGCTGATGGGGGTGGGAGAGGAGGTGTGAAGGAGGAGGAAGGAAGTGCCCGGGGCCCTTGACAAGCTGGGAGAGGCAGAAGGCATACAGAAAAGGGGGGGCTACAGGGGCCTCTTCCCAGCTCCTCCCATTCAGATCCTTTCTCCCCCTTCACCACAGCCACGGGAAGCAAAGTCCTGCTGGGACCTTAAACTGGGGAGCCGCCTGATTATTCACACTGGGGGAGCTGATGCATTTAGGATGGGGTAGTGCAGAGCTGCAGGGGCTGGGGGTCCTGCACGCCCCTCCATGGGAGGGGGACAGAAGGAAGGAGTGTGGGGTGGGGCCGGGAAGGCATGGGAAGCTGTTATGCAAACACCCTCCTTACAGGAGTGGTCCTGGAGCGCCGGGAGGGGCTGAATTCCCCAGAGGAGAGCACGCTCAGCGCAGACTGGGGCTGGGGGCACTTCTTTCGGAAGGAGCAGGTCTGGAGGTGGGGCCTGCATCTCCAGCAAATTCCCGGCTGCAAGTCCAGAAACCACTGCAAGAAGCTGCCTTGGGCTCTGCCGGCTAAAGGGCACTAGGCATCGCCCAGATTACAGGGGAGCCGGAGCCCGCCAGCCCTCCTGTTAAAAGTCCAGTCCTGCTGGTTCCGCCTCCCTCCTCTGACACAGGCGGGCGGAGGGTGGGAGCCCAGCACAGTCACTGCTCCCACCATCAAGGCCCCTGCTTCCTGCCCCTTGGGGGTTGCACAAAGAGGCCACGGGGGTCCCTGAACTGCTGCCTTCAACTCAATGCCCAGCCACTGGCCCTCTCCTAGAGCTTCCCCCCCTCCACCAAGCAAGGGCTCTAGTCCTCCCAGGAACAGACAGGCCTGGCTCCTCAGGGGCGCTCTCAACGCTGGGAGGGTCCAGTCGGAGGCCCCGGGAAGGGAAGGGGACAGCAGAGCCCTGGGCAGCGGATCCAGGCAGAGCCCCTCCATCCTGAGCGGAGCCTGGAGACAGTGGGTGGGGCGGGGTGGGGGAGTGTCCACGCATGCACACTGCACCCAGTGTCCCGGCCGCACAATGCACAAGGGGCCAGCGGGGCAGGCAGCCAGGGCCCACTCATGCCAGTACCATCTGGGCGCCCTTGCCAGGGCTTGGAGGGCCAGCTGAAGAAGCCAGACTCTGTCCTGGGGCACAGTCGGGCTCTATTCTTATCTCAAGGAGGAAAGCGTGACTCCCCTCCAGTGAATGGAGGCCCCTGGCGAGGAGGGGGAGGACACAGAGCCCTCACTGTGCCCAGAGGGCTCCCCACATGGCTCCCGGCTCCCGGCTCCGACCGGCCCCTCGTGGCGGGGCCTTGCACAAGCCTTCGACAAGGAAGGGCCAGTCCAAGGGCGGACAAGGAAGTGGATGGTCCAGGGCAGCCCGGACCCCCAAACAAAGTCCCAAAGGAGCACAGGCTGTGTCCCAAAGGGGGGAGTCAGGGATCCCATTACCCCACACACGGGCATGAGCCTGGCAGGCAGAGATGAGCCTCTCTCTCGCCCAGCTCCCCAGCACCCTTCACGGGGGGCACCAGATCTCACTAGGAACTCCCGTTGGGCCTGCAAACCCCAGTCATGGCCAGCCAATGGGGAGCCGGGCGCGGGAGAACTCTCAGGGGCTGGAAGTGGGTGCTTCCCTCTTCCTTCTAGGGGGCCAGTCTCAGGAGAAAGACGCCATCGCCGGAATGCAGCTTCTGCGGCTTTAACAACAGCAAAAAACAAACAAAAGGAAGCAGCCCCCTGTCCATCACCAGCGGATTTAAATAATAAATGGTTCATCCAGACAAGGAGCTCATAGCCAACACTAACAAGGCTGTAGATATACTTACTGACGAAGAAAGATGGTCAATTAATAGTAAGTTTAGGGAGAAAACAGGGTGTACAACTGCGTGTGTAATGAGATTAACAACAGGGGAACGAGGGGGAAGAGGGGAGTCACGGGTGACAGCATGGATTGCGGAGGGCGGGGCGGGCGGGGCGGGCGGGCCAGGAATGAGGCTGGGTGAGGGTCGCTGAGTGGGAACCGCTGCGGAGTTGGACCAAGTCCTGTTAGCTTTCCTCTGGGGCAGCTCACAGGACTATGAAAACATCCGGAAAATATTTAGCCAGTAAATCTCTCAGAAGCCCTCCGCCCTGTTTTATTTAGTAACATTTCCCTCCCTCTCCCCCCTCACCCTCCCTCCCTTCCCCTCTCCCTACCACCGAGCCAGAGGGACGTGGACAAGGTGGACTCTGGTTCCAGGGCCTGACCACTGTGGGTACTGCCCCTGTGGCCCAGACTGGGGTCACACCTGGGTCGCCAAGTCCGAGCGGCCCCCTGATCCCCAGGGGCCCACAGCGAGGGCTGGGGCTGGCAGCACCATGTGCGTTCCCTGGACACTGACTCACTAGCAGCGCCAGGGAGGGCACGGGTTAAAGGGGCCCTTCTTACAATTCTTTACAATTCTTCTCAGAAAGAGAGTGTATTCGCTCCAACTCTTCCTTCTGGGGAATTCCTTGGAGCTGTCGGGGAGGAACTCCATGAATAATGAATGAGTGTGAGGGACAGAGGGAGCGGGAATGCACAGGCACACGCGAGCAGGATCCTCAAGCTTCCCTCCTGTCCCTGCAAAGTTCACAGAGGTCAGGGGAGCTGCCTGCTGGCCCAGCAACAGCCCTGTTTCAAGAGTCAGAAGCCGATCCAAGCTGAAGGCCAGGAATATGGGGCAGAACCCAGAAGACGAGAATTCTCGTCCCCGTGACAGCAGAGTGGATAGAGCCAGCTGGTTCTGGGTTCAAATCCCAGCTCTGCCCCTGCCTGAGCCCGGTGAGCTTCCCGAGCCTCGCTGGGGCCCCCTTTCCTCAGCTGGAGAGTCCTGGTTGTGTTGACTGGTACAACCCTGGAGCCAGGAGTCTGGAAATTGGGGTGCGAGTGCAGGCAGCCTATTGGATTGGCACGTCTAAGCAGGTAGAGGGATGCCACCTGAGGGTTGGGTCCAGGCTGCTGCTGCTGGTAGGTTTGGGCCAGAACCACGTTGTTCGCTGCCCTTTTTTTATTTGAGTCAATTACCAACATTACACGACAGAGATTTCATGTCTCCAGCGGGGCATGTGGTCCCCATGACTGCGGATGCTGCCAGTCTCCAGTGGCACATAATTCCTGGCCCCTGACATCTGCATCTGTCACCAGCCCTAGAAATGATCCAACGTTCCGTGACGTGGGTATCGGCTCTGCTCGGAATGCTGGGGTTAATTCATATGCAGCAGCTCGCGGATATTGGAGAAGAAGCCAGCAGTGTCCCCATCGGCCCCTCCTGGAGAAGAAGCCAGCAGTGTCCCCATCGGCCCCTCCTGGACCCGGCTCCAGGTTATATCAGGGGACCCTCGTTTCCAGGGGCCACCGAGTAGCCCTCCCACTTCTGCACGGCCCGCAGTGTGCAGCTGGGCCAGCTGGGGGCTGACAGGGCAGGGGTTAGGGGCTTTGCCAATAGCTCCGTGGTCCCTGGGCGGGGGCACCACGTGGAATGGTTCCTCCTTTGCTCCAGACCCCTCCCCGTCAACAGCCCCACCCGGCTCCCCTAGAGCATTTCCGCTGAACACACATGGAGAGACAGACTGGAGGCGAAGACGACCTTCCTGAGAACTTTGACTTTAAAGACAAGAGCCTTGCTGAAACTGGTTTGGCTCAGTGGACAGAGCATTGGTCTACAGACTGAGAGATCCCAGGTTCGATTCCTCTCAAGGGCATGTACATTGTTGCGGGCACATCCCTGGTGGGGGGTGTGCAGGAGGCAGCTGGTTGATGTTTCTCTCTCATCCATGTTTCTAGCTCTCTACTCCTCTCCCTTCCTCTCTGTAAAAAATCAATAAAAAATAAAATAAAAAAACAAGCCTGAACGGGGGGAAACACTGGACCTACGCAGAGAATGCCCTAACCCAGAGCTCTGAATTGATTCCCTCCGAGATGTGAGTCCCGTCTCCATCCCTCCATCCCCCTAGGCCCCGAAGATGGCAGGGCAAGCTCCAGTAGCCAGGCTGAATGGACCAGGGCAGAAAGCTGAGTAAATCCAGAATCCCCAGCCCTCCCTACAAATGCTGATTACACACCAGAGCCAGGCAAAGACCTCAGCCAAGTCCAGAACCACCTCTGGGGCCCCTTGAGTCTCGACAGAGCACACGCAAACCCTGAGTCAGGGCTCTCCACATCTGGGGCTCAGCGAACCCCCTGCCCTTGGCGTTCAGTTTGGGTGGACTCCCAGGAGCGGCCAGACGGGCGGGGGCTCCGGGTCCAGGGTGCAGGGAGCCAGGCCTGGGAGGCCAGCACACAGCCCCGCCTGGGCTGGGGCCCCGAGTCACACACACGAGGCTGTGCGTGCATCCTCCTGGCCCACACCCGGGGTTCCGGGGCGGCTCCCCCGCCCAGCCCCACGTGGGAGGCAGAGGCCACAGTGTGCTCCAGAATTCCATTCCGCGGTGGAGCTTCTAGAGGAAACAGTTCCCTAATCCCCTGCCTAAATCACGGCCAAGAAGCAACTGGTGGAGCGGCCCACAGATGACGGCTCCCTCGCCTGGCCCGGCTGTCCCTGCGCTGACCTCCTGCTGCGGAGGAGCCAGTGGGGGGTGATAGGGACGGGGATGGGGGTGGGAGGGGGCAGGGGACCCCGTGCTCACAGACCCACACTCCGGGTCCCACACGTGGTGCACTCTGCTCTGATGTTCAGTCCATAGGCCATGGAATTCCAGAGCAAGCTGGGGCCAAGTGCCTCCCCCGCTCACCCGTCACTGGGCCAGAATACAAAACGCAGTGTTTCATTGCTTGTATTTATCCAACAACATTGTTCACTGCCCACTTTCATGTTCAGGGCAAGTCTTCCCTGAAATCTCGTTTAAAATTGCAAACAAGAGCTTCTTGTAATAGAGAAGATCCTGGCTTGATCTGGTTTCTCCCTGTGGGTCAGCCACGTGAAGGCCTTTCCCCACCCAGGGACGCAAGTAAATGCCAGTAAATGCCACAGTTGAAGAAGCCCCGGTGACGAAGTGCCAAGGCTGTGCGATGGGGAGAGACCGGCCTGTGTAGCAAACGGTGCCGAGACAACAGGTACCCACATGCAAAGAACAAAGCTGGCCCCCTTTCTCCCACCAGCTTTACCACATTAACTCCGAACAGGTCCATCCCTCTCCATGGAAGACCTGAACCCGTACCACTCTCAGAAGAAAACAGGTGTAAATCTTCATGGCCTTGGACTAGGCAATAGTTTGTTAGGTCTGACAACAAAAAGCACAAGTGACATCCAAATTAAAAATAGACATCCAAATTAAAAACTTTAAAAAAAAGTGTGGTTTTTTTTTTTTTTTTTTTTTTTTTTTTTTTACAGAGAGGAAGGGAGAGGGATAGAGTTAGAAACATTGATGAGAGAGAAACATCGATCAGCTGCCCCTTGCACACCTCCTACTGGGGATGTGCCCGCAACCAAGGTATATGCCCTTGACCAGAATAGAACCTGGGACTACCTTCAGTCCGCAGGCGGATGCTCTATCCACTGAGCCAAACCAATTAGGGCCCAAATTAAAAACTTTTGTGCTCTGAAAGACACCATCAAGAAAGTGAAAAGACAGCCCATAGACTAGAAGAAAAGTTTTGCAAACCATATATCTGATAGCAGACTTGTATCTAAAATAGGGGTGTCGAACTCAATCAGAGAAGGGGCCAAAATCTAAAAACCAGCCTAAATCATGGGCCGAATGGTTTACTGAACAGTCATAAACTGACAATGTCATAAACTGACAGCGGAGTGCAGTGATGACAGCGCGGTGCGGGCCACATTGCAAGGCCTGGCGGGCTGGATTTGGCCCGAGGGCCTTGTGTTTGACATATGTGATCTAAAATGTCTAAAGAACACTTACAACTCAACAATAAAGACACTTGTTATTTAACCCATTTTTTTTTTAATGGGTGAAGGCTCTGAACAGATCTTTCTCCAAAGAAGATATAAGAACGGTTCATGAGCACATGAAAAAGATGCTCAACAACTTTAGCCCCCGGGGAAATGCAAATCAAAAGTAAGGTGAGACGCCACTTCACACCCACTAGGATGGCTGGAATGAAAAACACAGACAACGGTGAGCCTCCACAAGGATGTGGAGGACTTAGACCCTCCTGCGTGTGGGCTGTGAAACTGCAGAGGCGTGTGGGAGACCCGCCTGGCAGGCCCTCAGACGGTTTGTAACCCCTGATTCCGAATTCCTGCTGCTCAACCCCACCCCACCCTGTGCATGCCCAAGTGCACACACAGCCGAGTGCACTCACCACCCACGTCCGTGTCCACAGCGGTGGCTCAGGCTCCGCATGGTGTCATGTTGGAAGACACACCACGTGGGTAACCAAAACTTACTTCCAAAGCAACTTGATTTTTAACTTAAGTCTCTTTAAGGGGAGGAGAGGAAGTGGGGAGCTCCCATTCATAATGAAGAGCAGAACTTAAAAATCTTCTCATCCTCCCTTTTAACCCGACTCCCGGGCGGGCAGCAGCCACTGCCCACATGTCCTTCATCCATCCTCCAAAGGCTTGTGAATGCCTCCCACGTGGACCACTGCCCGGTCCTGCTTCCCTGCAGGCCGCCTTCCACAGACAGACAGAGGCCAGACCCTCTCCCACATCTTCAAGATCATCCCTTCTTCCCCCAGACACCCCTCCAGACCCCTCCATGGCCCTCTGCCCGCTGCTCAGACGCTCTGCCCAGGCAGGCAGGGACCGCGCCGGCCAGGAGAGGTCTCCGGGACTAACACTGTGGGAGAGCAGCCCGAATGCCCAGGCACACTCTGTTGGTTGACATGGATGCTTCCGATTTCACCTTTTAATATGATTTTTAACGCGCTTCCTTGTCCCCACGTGGAGGGAACTAAGCCAGCAGGACAGGCACCATACCTTCATTTCTTCCCTCTCCACCCACAGCGCTGGTGCCTCCTCCCGAGCTCCGTGCCCGGAGCACACGAGACACTGTCTGGACACCCCCAGGCCTCAGCACTGGGAGCGTGTGGAGGGGTTGCCCGGGGAGGGGATGGTGGGCATGCTCAGAGCTGGAAGCCTAAGCCCTGGGAAGGAAATTAAATTTTCAGCAGGAGATCAAAGGAAGGAACATGAGCAGAAAACAGTGGGGAAGACTTGGAGCCGTAAGGCTCAGGGAGGGATGAGACTGTTTCCCGGCCAGAGGCAGGGGGAGCATTTAAAGAGCAAGCACATCAATCAGCAGCGCGGCCCCCCTGGAGCACGGGGGTGGGTGCAGGCTGCCCCAGATAGAGGCCGTCTGAGGGCCTAGACGCCCTGAATGAAAGCAAACGCCTCCCAAATGCTGTCTGTTTTATTAATTAATCACCATGTCCCCCATGGCCACGTGTCCCAGGACTGAGGCCAACGGTAACGGGGCGGCGTGGGGCCAGCTTGCTCATCTTCCTTTCCCAACGGACCGCCCAGGACCCGCCGGAGGCCCCTCTTCCATGGATCGGATCCACCCCAGAGCCCGTTTCTAGGCCTGGGCTCTCTATGGAATGTCTCCCGAGAACGTTCCATCTCTCCGGCCAGCCAGCGGTCTGCAGAGCGGCTGGGGTCCTCAGAGTGTCTCCGGCTCAGCACGATGATGCTGTGGAGAACGCAGGCCAGCTCCTCCCGGCCTGCAGGGCGGGGCTGACACGTTTTCTTCTCACAGAAGCCAAGTCAGTGTCTCTAACATGAGCCTTGCAATCCATCAGCAAACCCTGTCGGCGCCTCCTTCCAAAGTGACCCCAACTCCGGTACTTCTCATCGCCTTCTCCTTCTCCACCTGCGGTTCCAGCAGATTGAGCAGACCCTCAGGTCCTCCCGCCTCGGCTCACACCCGTTTCGGTCCATCCTCCACGGGCAACCGGTGATCAGTGTAGGACAGGAACAGCTCTCCTCCTACCCTAATGGTTTTCCTTGACACTTAAAAATAACAGTCCCTATATTACCTGACCCTCCTCGACCCCTCAGACCGCCAATCTCCCCTGTCCCCTGTCTGTTCACCCAATGCAGGCTGCCTGGCCTCGCTGCCATTGCTCAGGGACTTGGCACTTGCTGGTCCTCTACCCCGAGCTCTCTTCTCCCCACCCCCCGCCACTCACCACCCACCTCCCGCCCATCTCCCTATGGCTCATCCCCTCTCTTCACGTAGTTCTCTGCTCAGATGTCACCTCTGAGAGGTCTTCCCTGGCCACCCCCCCTTAGAGTACGCCTCCCCCCAACCTGACTCACCCGCCAGCCCCTCCCAGCTTCACCCGTCTCCGCGGTAAGTGTCATTTAGCCCACGTAAGAGTGTGTGTTTTTACTGGAATATAAGCCCCCTCGGAAGGGAACGGCCTGGCCTCCCTTGTTTGCGCCTCAGTTCCCAGTGTCGGGAACAACTCCTCCCACACGGCATTGCTCAATAAGTCTCTGCTGGATAAAGGAGTGGACGAGCACAGGAATTCTTGGCTGACGATGGTACAATCAGTAGGACCATGACACCCCGTCATCTGGCACTTTTTTCTCTTCCTTACGCAGAGGGAAAGCATTTCAATAAATGTGGAAGAAGGAAGTATAGGTCATTGTCATCCCTCGAACTCACTAATAAGAAAGGAAGGCAAGCCTCACCGCGTCCACTTCACGGGTGAGGAAATGGGGAGGGGATGCTGTTAAAGGGAATAATGACACAAACTAGCTTGTCCAAGGTCAGATTTGTAATCAAGAGTCAAACCAGGACCACAATCCGGGTCTCCAAACACTGTCCTGTGCTCTTGCCACCCAACTGCCTCTGATTTCAACATTCTGCCCTCCTAGATATCAATCTATTGATATCATTCATCACATTAATATTTCAAAAGTAAAAAGTGATTATTTTGAGAGATGCCAACAAGGCATCGTTTGATAGAATGCCAGTCTGTTTGTGGCTTCCAAAGTGCCTCTGGTTGGTATTAGGACCAGCCTAATCTCACACTCTCACTGAGGACACGGAAAACACACATGAAAGGGATATTAAAATGCGAAGCAGGAAATGTACACGCTATCTAAAACCCACAGCCAGGGCCAGAGCTATGAGGAGACCCCGAGGGATTCCCATTAAGGACAGACACGACTATTTATTAACATCCTTCTGGAATCATATATCATAAATAACCAATTTAAAAGCATAATTAAATTTCACTCACAAGAAGGCATTTCAACTTCCCAGGAATGAATCTAATGCAGGGAACACAGGAGCCCTATACGAAGAAGCCATTTACTGAGGGAACAGAGTGAAACTTAATTATGGTAACGTGTTCCTGGATAATGTTGAAAACTGTGCAGGTCTAAGGTTTTTTACCCGAGGCCCAAAAGCAAAGTGGGATATCTGATGTCATCGATTCCATGCAACCCATCCCATTAACAGTTGTCTAGAAAGATCAGGTAATTTCCCTAAACTTAGATTGTTCTGACTCCCAAACCTGCCGTCCTTTCACCAGCTCCCCAGTTTTCTGGTGGCAGGACGGATTTCTCGAGCTGAACTTCAGCCCCCAGAATCATTTCCCTGTGTGTCTGGTTCGGGGGGCCACAGGAAGACTCTTGGGAGGCCTCGAGGGCTCAACGGAGGCAACAGCCCCGTGGACTCCCTCGCTGCTGTGAAGCGCTGGTCGGGCCTCAGCTGCTCCATCCTCCCCAGACCTCCCTCTGCCTCTCTGACTCCTGGGCCAGGTGTGTGGGTGTGTCGTTTGCTCCGTGACAAAGGCTGGCTTCTGCAGGAACCCCACCAAGGTCAGAGCAACTTTAATCCAACTTGAGGGGTTCCAGCTCATGACCGCGCTTTCCTGCCTCGGTCTGCCCCGTGGGCTCGCGCTCCAGCATCAGATGTGGAGACGACAGCCTAACAACGGCTTACCCTGCCCACAAGGGCAGGAGACCAACTCCCTCCAAAATTCTCTTCAAAAATGTATATATTTGCTTATGTATATCTATTTCTACACGTGTGTCTGTGCATGGCGTATATGTCTGTGGATATGTCTATCTACACATGTCCATGTGTACATGTGTGTATGTCAATGAGCACGTACATACGTCTGTGTGTGTGTGTGTGTGTGTGTGTGTGTGTGTGTGTGTGTGTCCTACTGGCTCAGCGCCTCTGGTGGAGCCTGGCTGATACTGCTGGGAAGGCGCTCCTCACCAAAGTCCGAGGACAGGTGATGGTGGAGTGGGAGTGTCACTAAAGAAGGTGGAGATGGGACACTGAAGGGGGGTGTGGAAGGAGTAGAGATGATGGCACCCCTCTGCATCTCTATGCTACCACATTGAGTAAAAAGAATTTCTGAGTCCTTTGTATGTCCACAGCACTGCTGACCCAGCACTACAGATGAAGGGTCCCATGCTGGTCACCACCTCACTGTGCCTCAATGAGGCCCCCAAGCAGGGTGGACCCACACAGAGGGCTCTCTCCCTCAGTACTGCTGAGCTGACTGCACCCAACCTGGGCCCTCTGAGAGCCACGGAGGACTGCTTCTGGAAGCCTAGCGCCTGGCCCTGACTCCCTCTGGAATTTCCTGCCTGCAGAGGCTGCTCACCACAGCGAGAAGGGACATTAGAGCCACTGTTTGCATGAACGCTGGGCCAGCCCTGACCAGGCCCTGCAGACACCCCAGGGCAGACCTAAGCCCCTGAAATGTGCAGTTCTCAACTCTCCCCACCAGAGAACCCAGCTCCAAAGAAATAAAAGGAGAGAGTGGGGTGGTTACCTCAAACACACAGGCCCAAAAAGACAGGGTTATGGGCAGGGCTTCTGAACCAGCCCCTGGAGCACCTGCATCAGGTCAAATTCCAGCTCCCCTGGATCCTAATCTGAGTGGCGTTGGACACATTTTCTCAGAATTTCTCACTTTTAAAATGTGGTTAATAGCGGAGGCCAGTGTTGCTAAGTGGTTAGAATGGTGGCCCACACACCAAAGGGTTGAGGATTTGATTCCTAGTCAAGGACATGTACCTGGGCTGCAGTTCAGTCCCCAGTCCCAGTCAGGGCATGTGCAGGAGACAACCCATAAAAGTGTCTCACATAGATGCCTCTCTCTCTTTCTATCTCTCTGCCCTTCCTCTCTTCCACTCTCTCTAAAAATCAAAGGGAAAAATATCCCAGGGTGATAATTTAAAAAGGAGGAAGGGAGGGAAGGGGGGAGGGAGAGAGGGAGAAAGGGAGAAAGAGGGGGAAGGTAAGAAGGAAAGAAAGAAAAAAAGAAAGAAAGAAAGAAAGAAAGAAAGAAAGAAAGAAAGAAAGAAGGAAAGAAGGAAAGAAAGAAGGAAAGAAAGAAAGAAAGAAGGAAAGAAAGAAAGACAGGGGAAGGATAAAATGTGTATAACAGATACCTTACAAAGCAGGGTTGTGGAGAGGGTTACAATTTTATTTTAAAATAAAGTATAATAATGCTAGGTTTTCTGTTAAGATTATCACTCTTCATAGTAATTATATCACAGCTCATAGTAGTGACTAAGTAGGTAAGTACATTTAAGAAACAGGGGATGGAATATATTATAAAGTTGTATAGTAGTTACGAAGATTTCTACCAAAACTAAAAGCAGATTGTAAACCGTTCAAAGAACACAAAATAAAGTCAATACAACAAACTATATAGTAAGTACACAGTGACTACGAATTCTTAAATAAAAGAGCACTAAAACCAACCATAATTTTCCACACAGAAAAACTCTTTAGATGTTCCCAGTATATTCAATCTCATGTGAATTTCATTGGCTTTTCAAATTCCATGTGACCATGACCAAGCCACACAGCTCTTTACGCAGGCACAGCTGAACTCGGGGTTCAGACAAGAGTAACAGTGTGTGATACAAGCTGAACTGTGTTACCTCCAAATCCATATGTTGAAATCCTAACCCCCAGTGCCTCAGAAGGTGACTGTGTTTGGAGACGGGGGTCTTTAAAGAGGTGATTAAATTGAAATGAAGCTACTGCTGTCTTCATAAGAGGGGATGGGGACACGGACACACACGGAGGAACAGCCACGTGAAGACAGAGAGAATGCACCGCCTGCGAGCACAGGAGAGAGGCCGCAGGAGAAGCCACGCCTGCTGACACCCTGATCTTGAACTTCCAGCCTCCAGACCTGTGAGACAATAGCGTCTGTTGTTTACCAGTAGGCACTTTGTTCTGACTGCCTACGCGCATGAACACAGTGTGTTGTCTGGACTCCACGGGCAAAGGGATGTCGCAGTTCAAGCTGGTGGGCATGGAGGGAAAAGGAGCTGACTGGAGGAGGCTCAGGTAGGCACAGCCTCATCCCTACCCCAACCTGGCCCAGGCAGAGAGCAGGGCCCCGGCCCAGGCGGTAGGCTCCACCCTCCAGTGGCTTGGAGGAAGCAGAAGGGGGGCGCTCACAGTGGTAGACCAGCAGCCCACTCCAGATGCAATCACAGGAGACCCTCGTAGCTTCACAGACTCCGAGAGGCAAAGAGGCTGATGACTGATTCCATCTTGGGGTCCTGCTTGGACTGAGGAATCTGTTCCTATGCCCATCTGCATGCCTCACTGCCCCTAAAGCAGAGCCACTCAGAGCATGACCTGACCACGGCTGCTGAGGTGCTCACCGGAAGTGTGTGGGAGGACCTCTGCCTCTATGGGCACTGCCAGGCACAGGGACAGCACCCCCATGCCGGAGAATGACTCGGATCAGAGCATGTGGCCTCAACATGCACTTTCAGGGCCTACGCTGGTCAGCCCAGAATGGATGCCTTGCAAAGGGAGATCAGTCCAAAGTGGTCCATCTCTCCAGAACCCCTGATATCAGACAAGAAGGGGTCTGAGAAAGGACTATATAAACCAATATTCATGGACCTTGGGTTCTAAGAAAAAAGTACTGCCTTTCTCTCAGCCAGAAGAGGAAAGATGGCAGACACCACTGGCCAGATCAGCAGCTCCTGTGGCCATCTGTCCAGAGCTCCCTGGACACAAACCCCCAATCAATCAGACACTGGCAACTGAATGGGCGGGCGGGTGGGGGAGAGAGAGAGCACATGCCAGAAGCCACTCAGTATCAAAGATCAGGAGTGTTTTCTGGAGCTGCACAGCCAGTTCCTGAAAGGGAGAGCTACCTGACTCTGGGCCACCCCACCGAGAGGCTCAAGGAAGGCGGGAGCCCCAGGCAGAAGGAAGGCCAGCCGAAAACCTCACTCAGCTCCAGGCTGCAAACGCCCTGGTGTCTGGACTGTCTGCCTGGGGCCTGGGGCAGCACTCGTAAGGCATGCTCAGATACATACCCAAGGGGAAGAAAACGGCCTCTGCAGAGCACAAGAGCACTGGGAAGGGCAGGAAGAAAGAACAGAAATCTCAGGATCATCTGAAACAAGTCAAGCCCAGTTAGTCTACATCAGTGGTCGGCAAACTCATTCATCAACATAGCGGCAAACCGAGGCTCACAGCCACAGTTTGCCGACCACTGGTCTACATGGACGGTGCCAGGGAAGTTTAGGCAGCATGTACCCAGGTTAGTCTATGTGGATGATGCCAGAGAAGCTAAGGAAGCATGTACCCAGGTTAGTCTAGGTGGACGGTGCCAGGTAAGCAAAGGCAGCATGTACCCAGGTTAGTCTATGTGAATGGTGCCAGGGAAGTGAGGGCAGCATGTACCCAGGTTAGTCTAAGTGGATGGTGCCAGGGAAACAAAGGCAGCATGTACCCAGGTTAGTCTATGTGAATAGTGCCAGGGAAGTGAGGGCAGCATGTACTCAGGTTAGTCTAGGTAGACGGTGCCAGGGAAGTGAGGTCAGCATGTACCCAAGTTAGTCTAGGTGGACGGTGCCAGGGAAGCGAAGGCAGCATGTACCCAGGTTAGTCTATGTGAATGGTGCCAGGGAAGTGAGGGCAGCATGTACCCAGGTTAGTCTATGTGAATGGTGCCAGGGAAGTGAGGTCAGCATGTACCCAAGTTAGTCTAAGTGATGGTGCCAGGGAAGCAAAGGCAGTATGTACCCAGGTTAGTCTACGTGGACAGAAGGCAGCATGTAAGACCAGAAGGGCTCCAATCCCATCATGAGACATGTTCATTACAGATGCTCAGAGGCTTGGAGGAAACCCTCAAAGCCACCGAACAGAGCGGGAGCCCTGGCCACCCCAGTGGTCTGTCAGACACAGCACCCCCGACCCTCAGGACCCAGATCAGGCTCCTGCAGGTGCGGCAGCCCTTCTGTGTCCTGACCCCCAGGGCCCGGAGGTCACCTGAGGCCACTCAGCCTGGCTGCACCTCAGCTGGAGACTGACGCCCTGGACGGGGTATGTGACAGGCCACACCACAGCCAGGGGCAGCAGCTCCGAGCGCGCTCACTGCCGATGGACAACACAAACGCCTTCCCGTGGGACCCGTGCTCCTTCGCCCACGCTAGATTGAGATCTACCTCTTACATCAAAAAATGTGATCAGCCAGGAAGAAACCGAAAAGTCTCTTTTAAATGCATAGTCACTCGCTTTACTTTTATTTTTTTAATGCGTTAACAGCAAAATGCTTATCTGTATGTATGTATCTGGTTAGCTTTAAAATGTTCTTGAGCATTTTGTTCATCCTATTGGTGCAAGATCCATTATGTGCCTCGTTGGGGGCTTATGAATAAATAGGTGTTATTGCACTTCCAGGCAAAGCCATAGCAGTGGAGTTGGGTTTTCTTTTCTTTTTTCTTTCTTTCTTTCTTTCTTTCTTTCTTTCTTTCTTTCTTTCTTTCTTTCTTTCTTTCTTTCTTTTTTTCCCTTGGGGGGGGGGTGGCTGAATGCATCCATCTGTTTAACCACAGTAAAGTGTAAATACACCACTGCACCTCTGAAACTCGCGCGCCCCTCAGACAGCCTAAGCTAAGCTGGTTTCTAAAACACTCAGACAAAAGGAAACTTCCCAAAGATGTCTACAAACGGTTTGCAACCCCACAGCTGAGCCTATCTACCAGTTAGGAATTTATGAGCTATTTAAAGCAACAGGAACATCCTTCTGTTTCCTCTTACAGCTCAAAGTGAGACTCTAACACCAGCCAAGCAGGGCAAGAAACCTCACACACAGAAAGGAAAAATGAACTTGTAAAAATATACTGGGCGACTGTGTTTGTACTCATGAGATGGGATGGGGGGAGAGGGAAGAGGGGGTACACACAGCCATTCCACTCTCTCACACCAGAGATCCAACCACGATTTTATCGAAACTTCCCAAAGCCAAGCTCAGACTCTCCTGCTAACGTTATTCTTAAAAAAAAAAAAAAAAAAAAAAAAAAAAAAAAAAAAAAAAAAAAAAAAATCAGAGAACCTTTATCTAGATTTTTACATGAGTGTGACTGCCAAGAGCTCACGATAGAAGAGTACAGAGCTCCCAGTGAAAAGGTCTGAATGCTGCGTCTGTCCTTCACCAACGGCCCTTCCCAACCTGGAGCAAATCGCAAACCCAAGGCTCCCGTGTCCTCCCTGTAAACTGTGGTCCTGACAGGAGGGGCTGCTCACCCACGCTCGGGGAGTGGTGGTGAGGACCATTACAGGCTACACAAGAGACAGACGCGCGCACGGACCTAGCGTCCCTCGGAGGAGCTTGGGGAAAGGGGAGTGGCTTTTATTTTGTTTTGTTTTGTTTTTTAATATATTTTATCGATGTTTTACAGAGAAGAAGGGAGAGGGATAGAAAGCTAGAAACATCGAAGAGAGAGAAACATCAACCAGCTGCCAAAGCACATGCCCTTGACTGGAAATGAACCTGGGACCTTTCAGTCCACAGACTGATGCTCTTTATCCACTGAGCCAAACCGGTTTCGGCAAGGGGAGTGGTTTTTAATTTCTTGGTGGCATGTTGGTGCTGGAGTCACTTCTGTGGGGTAAGGAGTTTCTCTGTTGGTTTGGGTTAACCTGGACCATTCTCCACCTCTATCCCTCAGCTGGACCTTTCTTGTGGTCAAGACTCACCACGGGGTGTCCTCTCTCAGGACACTGCACCCCAGGAGGACTGGACCACAACCCAGCCTGGATGAGTCCACAGGCCAAGTTCAAGTTCCTGCTCCAAAAGGTTGCTGCCGGGCACGCCAGCCTCAACTGAAGATACCAGATCCCGTCTTACAGAAGCTTAGGACACTGCAGCGCAAGAACGCAGACACCAAGTTGCATGAATGCAGCCTCCCATAAAGCACAGTTAGGAATGAGGTGCTAAAGAGCTGAGACTAGCCTGACAGTCCCTCAAAAAGTTACCTATAAGAGTCACCATGTGACCCAGGGATTCCACTCGTAGATGCATACCAAGAGAAATGGAATCACCGCCACACAGGGACTTGTACACAAGTACAGCCGCATTCCTAACAGCCAAAACGTGAGAACAGCCACAAGGCCAACCACTGACGAATGGATAAGTAAAACGTGCTCTGTCCATACAACGTAGGATTACTCGGCCGTAAAAAGGGGTGAGGTACTGACACACGCTTACGGTACGGATGGAACGGGAACACATCACGCTAAGTGAAAGAAGTCAGACACCAAAGGCCACAAACCGTGTGATTTCCTTCATGGGAAATGCCCAGAGCAGGCAAATCAGTAGACACAGACAGCAGGTTAATGGTGGCTGTCGGGGAGAGAGGGAGGGGGGCGGTGTCTGTTAATGGGTACAGGGTTTCTTTTCGGGGTGATAGAAATGTTCTCGAATTAAATAGTGAGTATACACTGAACTGTACACTTCAAAAGGGTGAATTCTGTGTTATGTGAATTATATTTCAATAAAAAAATTAGAAAAACAAATGGCCATGAGTAGTGGTTAACCAAATAAGATTTAAGAGGATAGACCTAACAAGAGTTAGTCACAAACACCCAAGAGAAAGCTGGTGTGACATACACAGCTGATTCCACTTCCCTCACCCTCATAACCGTGTACTCGTCTGCATGCAAACTCTTCCTTTCCCTTTCTCTCTCCCACTCCCCCTGCCACTCTCCTCTCTTTCCTTTCTCTGCTTTTCTTCTCTTTTATTTCTTTCTCTCCCTTATCTGGTTAAATCCTCAAGAAAAAAAAAATCAGTAGCTGAATGCAGTTTAGGCAATAGGCTTCTTAAAAATAAAATAATTTATCTCCTTCCAAAGAGCAGTTGTTCAATAAAAGCTGGCGAGAGGCAGCATACTGGATTTGCTTAGACTGGGAGAGAGGCTGGGTTTACATCCAGGCGCCACCTCTGTGTGACTGTGGACACCTTACTTCTGTGCCTCAGTTTTCTCATCTGCGAAGTGG
Source organism: Pipistrellus hanaki (assembly GCF_964339955.1). NCBI lineage: Eukaryota > Metazoa > Chordata > Mammalia > Chiroptera > Vespertilionidae > Pipistrellus > Pipistrellus hanaki. Next base: position 40,297,150 of record NC_140518.1, read on the forward strand.
GGTAATAGGAGAACCTACCTCATAAAGTCGCTGTTGGGTTGAAAAGAGTTAGAACTTTTTTTTTTTTTGGTCTGGCACACAGCACGTATGCTACAAGTGTTTGCTAAATAAGGAAACCTGTGGACTCAGGCGGGTTCTGAGGTTCCCACACCTGACTCTGTATGCACTCTTGCTGATGCAAAATTTATCTCAAAGATCGCTTTCTGATTGCAAAACTAACACATATCCATTGGTGATGTTTTGCCTTCTTGCATGTATTCTTCCACATCATTTACTGGCAGTCGCACAGCATTTGATCATGGGATGATACTGTAAATGCATTTTAAATAAAGCCTTCCAGCTTTGATTTTTTTTTTTTACTCACATCACTCTTTCTCTTCCTTTTGCTTATGGGACGAGAGAGATCATCACTACCTCTCAGGAGGGAAGGAAAAGAGTCAGGGTTTTCACATCCAAGTGGCGGAAATCCAATCCACAAGCGTACACCAAGGGAGGCAGGGAGGCAATGTATGAGTTTGGATCACTGGGTGGAGCTCAGGGTGACTGGTTCCAGGGCCTCATCTAATGTCAACAGGGTGCCATCTCTCACCTCTGATTGGCCATCCTCTGCGGGCGGACACTCCCCAGTCAGGGGACAAGCAGTAACTTCCTCCCTTGCTTAGCAACCTCTTTGGTTTATAAAGCCCCACCAGGCCCACAAGGTGAGATGGGGATAAAGGGAGTTCCCCCAAAAGATGAGAAACAGGACATCACGATGGGCAGATCAAAACAAAAGCCATAGCAATCCACTTCAAAAAGCCGGGGTTTCCCAATGATAGTTTATTGGGAAACTATCATGTGCTCAGCACTGGCTCAGGCAGCCTAGGGGAAGAGGAGGATTGATTCAATAACAGTACCCTGAGCTTCTATAGCACCACTTCCTGTGAAGAGTTGATATCACGTACATTTCTCTCTTAACCCTTACAGCTCCCAGTATTATTAGGTTATTTTTACACACAACAAAGTAAGGCCTGCCTAGACTGAGAGACCATGGAAGGTCACAGAGCCAAGATGTGATCCCAAGTATACAGTCCCTACATCCTGGTGCCTCAACACTCACCCACAGGAAACTGGGATCGTGTTAAACTCATAGAAGAAACAGCCCTGGCCGGTGTGGCTCAGTTGGTTAGGTGTTGTCCCCTGTCAGGGCACATGCCTGTGGTTGTAGACTCAATACCTGGTAGGGAGCTAACAGGAGGCGGATGATGGGTATTTCATTCTCACATCACTATTTCTCTCACTTTCCCCTCTCGGTAAAATTCAATTTTAAAATCTTTTTTAAAAATCACAGAAGAGCCCTGACCAGTTTGGCTCAGTGAATAGAGCATCAGCCAGCGGACTGAAGGGTTCCCGGTTTGATTCCGGTCAAGGGCGTGTACCTACTGGGGCTGTGCAGGAGGCAGCTGATCAATGTTTCTCTCTCATTGATGTTTCTAACTCTCTATCTCTTTCCCTTCCTCTGTCTAAAAAATCAATAACATATATTTTTAAAAATAATCACAGAAGAAATAGATACAGCCCCTGCCTTCAAGGACCTCTCTGTCTTAATATTTATGCTTTAAACCTGCCAATTCAGGGCAGTATAAGACAGGTGCCTCTGAGGTGCTCCCTCCCCAGGAAAGCTGGAAGATCAGTTGGATTTCCTGGAGGAGGGCCTTGCAGGATGCACGGAGGTGGTGGGAGGGCCAGACCAGCCAGACCAGGACACACAAGTAGTCGCTTGTTAGACTTCCTCAGGAAGTTCCCATAAGAAATCAGCAGGGGGAAACAAAGATGTTTTTTAAAGCATTTATTATGAACCTCTGTTCCAAATTATTTACATATATTAACTCCTTTATTTAATTCTCCCAACAGGTTTATGGCATGAGTCCCATTATTATGCCCATTTTACAGATGAGGAAACCGTTGCATTGAAAGATCTGAGTAGCTTGCCACAGGCCAAAAGGACGGAGCAGAGATTCAAACCCAGTTTGAACCCCTTGGGTTCTCTGTGCTCTCTTTGGCTAGATTATGCTGCCTACTGGGATGCTCCAAGCCAACCTGAAAACATCTTCATTACAGCTGAAAAGAGATGTTCATTGAACAATGTTCTAGGGAGCACTGCCCTGGAGAAATGTTTCATACAAGTCAAGTCACCATCAACCCCAACCTCCTCACCCCCAACACACACACACACACACACACACACACACACACACACACATACACACACATCCCATTTCCACATGCTTCATGAGCATCACCATTCCTAAATCCTTCAGGCCAGTAACTCTTCAAGATGAGAGGCAAGCCCTAACCAGTTTGGCTCAGTGGATAGAGCGTCGGCCTGTGGACTGAAAGGTCCCAGGTTCTATTCCACTCAAGGGCACATCCCTAGTAGGACATGTGCAGAAGGCAGCTGATCGATGTTTCTCTCTCACCAATGTTTTAGACTCTCTATCCCTCTCCCTTCCTCTCTGTGAAAAATCAATTAGATAGATAGATAGATAGATAGATGAGAGGCAAAACATTTCAGTAAAGTTTTCCTCCCCTTCTACCTCCCTTCCCCCAACAGACTTCCTTCTGGTATCCAAGTCTTCAGGCTCTCCCCCAACTTTGCCCTATTCAGAACTTGGCTGGCTTAGTACTAATTCATACTAACGTGTAAATGACTGGTGAGCTACCTCTGTGACAAATGGCCAGCCTCCAAATAGCAGCTAACTGAGCCAGTTTCCTTGGCTCACGTCCCACGGCTAACTCAAGATCAATTTGGATCATGGCTTCCTTCCCATTCTCTCTTCCCTGATGGTACCACTCCACTCTTCCTCTCACCCCTCACCCCAAAAATCTCCTCCACTTAGTCCTTCCCAAGGTCAATGAACCCGAAGGTTAAACCATAAGCAACGGTTCTCAGGTGTACACTAGGACAGCCCAGGAGCTTTTAAAGTTTGCTCATGCCTAGGCCCAACCTCCAGGGATGGATGCTGGTGGAGTCATGTGGCTTGAGCAATAGGTTTGGGTTTTTCACTTTTATTAGCATTTGTTTTATGCTGAATGGACTCCAGGGCTGTGTGTTTTTGTCTCTTCGGTTGCTTCTGGGCGATGGATTTTTCTGTGCAGCTTCCTCTTCTGGCTGAGGAACAGTCTCCTTTTTTTCAGGAAGGATCCTCCCTCCGTGGCCAGGAGAGCTCGGGTGGGTTAATCGCCCATGGGCTCTGTACGCTCTGCACTGCATCTTGGGAGCTCTGTTCACCTGGAGGGGCTCAATGACCAGATTATCTACCTCTAAAGCACATGTGTCAAACACAAGGCCCGCGGGCCAAATCCGGCCGGCCAGGCCTTGCAATGTGGCCCGCACCGCGCTGTCATCACTGCACTCCGCTGTCAGTTTATGACATTGTCAGTTTATGACTGTTCAGTAAACCATTCAGCCCGCGATTTAGGCTGGATTTTAGATTTTGGCCCCTTCTCTGATTGAGTTCGACACCCCTACTCTAAAGCAGTGTTTCCCAAACTTCTCTCATGATGAGAATCACCTGGTGGAGTTGTTAAAACACAGATTCCTGAATCCCAACTAAGAAGTGCTAAACTAGAATTTTTGAGAACATATAGGTAAAATTGCATACCTAACTTAGTGCTCTGTATATAAAATCTGTCTTAGAGCACTAGTTAAGTATACAATTTTACCTATATGTTCCCAAAAATTCTTAGTTGGGATTCAGGAATCTGTGTTTTAACAACTCCACCAGGTGATTCTCATCATGAGAGAAGTTTGGGAAACACTGCTCTAAAGCCTTAAGCTCTGCGGTCCTTGCTGCGTGTATAAGCAAGTGCAGCAAAAAGGGAGCACTCTGCCGACCCCGCGTCCAGCCCCCCTGTGTGGCCTGCGCACGCCTACAGGCCCCACCACTGTAACGACAGAATGGCACCCATCGCTGTGCAAAGTGGCATCCTCAGACTCTCTGTGGTTTCTCAGATATGCCTGCCCTTGCTGGCCCGAGCCGTTTCTCGGGTGTTCTTAAAGTGAACACGAAGACTCGAACCTGTTGATTGGCATGACTTTGTAGGGGTTCCTGAATTAAGTGAGTAGCAAACCATTTTCAGGGGTTACCTCAGGCTGCTCTGGGAAGAGCTAGGTACTTTTAAAATAACAGTCATATGAACAGAAAACACTGATTACCTTGTTGCTCTGTGCTGGGCATTATTTTAAGGTTTATGTCTATTTACTCATTTGAGATAGATATCATAATGCTCCCGTTTCCAGACGAGAAATCTCAGGCACGGAGAAGGAGTGGCCAGCCCACACCTCACAGCTAGTAAGCGGCAGCACATAGCACTCTGCTCCCATGCGCACTGAGCCAGCGTCTCACACAGCCACCATGAGCCCCACATCAGGGGAACCAAGTTCCCAGCGACCAACGTCGCCTCCCACCAGCCACGGGCCTAGCTGGGCCCAGTCCACAGCCCTCTGCTCCTGGCACTGTGCTTCCCTTCTCATCCCACCAGCCAGCCTGGAGACAGGTGCCCTCTCACTGCTTCTCTCCCACTCTGCCTGGCACATCCTTGACTCTGCCACAATCTCCCCCTTTTTCCATCTCTTTCTGCTCCTTGATAATACTTCCTTAAAAAGCAGGCTTCTCTGGTACCTCCCTCCTGTGGCTCCCCCCACCACCTCACCCCTCCTTGCCTCCCAGGTGCCTCTGCGGCCCCCAGCCCCATGCGCACCCCCTCCCACTGTTTGCTGGGAGCCACACAGAGGAAGGGTCTCCATGCTCAGCATCCACTCCCATCTCTGCATCTGCTTCCAGATCAGTTTCTAGGCCTCAGCTCCCTTCCACATTCTCTAAGAGGGCTTTGGATAGCTCCCTCCCAAGCAAGTATTTTAGCGCTAAACATGGCACCAAGGCCTGAACACACCGCCAGCCTGAACACACCACCAGGCTAGTAACTCTCTGCTTGCCCCTCTGGCCCTATATGCAGCCTCCCAAATCCCCCCTCCCGACCCCCCCCCCCCGCCCGCTCTGTGCACCGGAAGTGGGTGGGGGTGGAGAGACTGCTCCTCAGCACTGCCTGTCCACTGGCCACAGGTGGGTTCAGCCAAAGGGAGGGCAGGTGGGAGACGAAAGCTCAGGAGTGAGGGGTGCTGTAGGCTGGCCCAGACTTCCTCCCAGCAGCCTGCCCTCCAGCGCTAGGTCTTTCTCCAGCTCCTGTCACTCTCCCTCCTCCTGCCTCCCCAGGGCTTGTATGCCCCACCCCCACCCACACGCCGGTAAACTGCCCCCCGCCACACACCCCCTCCCCCCCCCCCCCCCCCCCCCCGTGTCCACAGTTCTGTCTGTTTCCCTCTGGAACCATATGGGCACACACTCTCCTCTGCTGGAATCTGGACACAGTTGCCAGGCTCTTGGGAGGCCTAGGGCATGGAGACATTTTGGTGACCACCCACAGCTCCTTCACAGAATAACATCTGATAAGACTCAGAAAGCTACAGTAGACCAGAGACACCTCACTCCTCCCCGTGCCCAGCTCATTCATTCTTCAGGACAAGGTCACGTGTGCCAGCACATGGTTAGACAAACAGGAACCAGTGAAAGAGGAGGAAATACTCACTGCCTACAAACCCACTGCAAACCCAGAGTCCTCCTAGGACAGGGCTAGGGCTGGGGCCAGGGCCAGGGCCAGGATCATGGATGGGGCTGGGGCTGGGGCTGGGGCTGGGGCCTGAAGCCTTACAATGCAAAACTTGCCAACCTTGAAGCCCACCAGGGAAATAATTTTTTAAAAATATATTTTTATTGCTTTCACAGAGAGAGATAGAAACATCAATGAGAGAATCATTGATTGGCTGCCTTCTGCATGCCCCTCACTGGGATCAAGCCAGCAACCTGGACATATGCCCTGACCCGGAATTGAACCATGACATCCTAGTTCATAGGTAGATGCTCAACCACTGAGCCATGCCAGAGGGGCAGGGAAATAATTTTTTGAAAGATCCATTTCTATCAATTGAAGAATGCATGCCTTCACACCCGACCCTCACCTTTCCCTCTGAGGGCAGGCCTGACAGAACGTGGGGCGCTGGTGGGGGGTCACACTTCCTGTGGCAGCGGCTGGTCACGTCTCTTTATGGACCTCTAATGATGCTGGCTCCCCTGCTAGACTGGCACTCACTGGGAGGAAGTTCTGTAGTAGTTGCTGATGATTAGAAGATGAAGCTTCAAGTGAGATGCTTACGTTTTTCACTGCTCTACCCCATTTTTAGGTGAGTTTCTAGCAAATCAGCATTTCCTTCTTGGGATGTCTTACTGGGGGTGCGTTCCCCTTCACTGAGTGGCAGACACCTAGGAAGATCACTGTCACAGGTAGGCACTCTTGGTCCCCCCACAGCACCAAGCCGCTGGACTTTCCCTCATCCTCACTTCTACCCCCAAAATTTCAAAAACATGTTACTAGAGAAAAAACCCAGCTGGCCAACAAGCACATCCAAGGTGCTCAGCCTCATGCGTCATCAGGACATGCCAGGCAGACCACAGTGTGATTCTAGAGTGAAACCAGCTCGAGCGACGGTTGCTGCTGGCGGGGTGGGGGTGGTGGGTGGTGGGCATGTTTGACCACTTGATAGGGGTTGGGACTGCACAAGTACCGTAGGCATTTTTCAAAATTCAATGAACAACATGGAAGATATATGCACTGGACTGTACACTAAACCTCAAAATAATAAAATAACTGTAAGCTGCTCTGTGGTCACTGTTAGGAATGCTGAGGTGTACTGACCTTCCCAACATATTTGGAAGTGTTTCAAAAAAATAAGATTGAAGAGCTGTACCTGTTGCATGACTTCAGCTTCTGGTGTCTGTTTACCAAGTCCATTAGGCCTTCCCAGACAGCCTTTTAGCAGCCACTTCTTAGAGTGAAATAATAATAATGATAATAATAATAATAAGACTGGTGGACAGGTAGAAGGACAGACATGTGATTAGCAAGCATGGTAAAATGCTGTGGCAGAATCCCGGTGATGGCACAGGCATGTGTACTATACAACTCCTGCGACGTGTTAGCAGGTTTACAATTCTGCATAATAAAATGAAAAAAACTTTTAATTAAAAAGGTAGAAATACATTCAATGGGAGACCACTGCACACTCACCCCAGTGCCTAAAGTGAACAAGGCGATTATGGCAGACTCAGACAAAAATGCAGAACTACCGGAACTCAGACTTGCTGGTGGGATGGAAGTGTTCACCAAAGCGGAGTATATGCCTACCCTGTGGCTCACCATGCGTACTACTAGGTGCATTCCAAACACAAATAGGGCATTCGTCCACCGAAACATGTACAAGAATGCCCGTGGTAGCACTGTTCACATGCGTGTGAAATAAACCTAGCGTTATCCATGAATAGGATAAATAACTGTCGGTATAATCACAGCCACGTTCTATCTTACATTGGGAATGAACTGCTACCGAAAATGTGGGTGAATCTCACAAACAGATATTGAGTGTCAGAAGCCAGACACCCTCCCCTAGTATAGAATGCCTACTCTATGCTTCTGTTTAAATAAAATTCGAAAGGGGCAAAACTAATACATGGTAAAGCCAAGATCCTGATCACCTGTGAAGGGGGTACGACTTGGAGAAAAGAAGGATTCCGGAGTGAAGTTCTATGTCCTGGTCTGGTGGTCATTACCTGAGTGTTCTCAGGTTGTGAAAATTCACTGAACCCTGCTTTTAATAATGTGAACGATTTTCTATATGTCTTTATTTAAAACTTCATGTTATTTTTTAAAAGGTGGGTCCTTAAGCAATCTGTAGCAATCTGGAGTTTGGGAGTATATTTATATTTGTTTTATACCTATCCCAACTGTACATTTAAGCTATGAACATCTATAATAATAAAAGTTTAATATGCTAATTAGACCAGATGTCCTTCCAGATGAAGCCAGGGCTGTGAGGGAAGCCCGGGACCCCGGTCCCAGAGGGAAGCTGGTGCGGCAGCCAGGAGAAGGAAGGCCTACTCTTGCACAAATTTCATGCATCGGCCCTCTAGTTAAGTATAAAACTGTTACAGAATCATATAGAGCTGAAAGAGATTTCAAAGAACAAAAGTTTAATGCCCCATTTTTTAGAAATGGAGAGCCTCAGCTCAGAAAGGTTAAGAGACTTATCCAAATTATCCAGCCAGTGAGAGCCAAGGCACCCTAGAACCTGTGAACCCCAACTCTTCATCTAGCGCTTTCCATGGCCTATCCAGCCTCAGCAACCTCTCTTGGACTTCCAGGGTCCATCCTTGCCACCAGGCAAGTCACATCAGTGCTCACAATATGGTGCTTTCCTCTATGATATAGAAAGTTCATGATGTCGTTGTCTTAGCACACTATAGATAGCCAGTCACAGAATCTAAACCGAACTGCTGTCAATACTCACACAACCATACCTGCGCACACACACACACACACACACACACACACACGTGAACTGAAAGGGCAGCAGTGTTTACCGGTTTATATATCTTGAAAGTCTGCGAATACACTGCCTTCAGGTAGCAATGGAGCCAGGTGCTCATACAATGTTACCTCAGCTGTTTTCCTTTGTGCGAATAACTTCATCCCTATGTACTAACGAAGATCGTCATGACAGCTTCCAGTTTATAATTCCAGTGGCTTAACAACTCCACAGGGGGGGGGGGGGGGTGCATCTCTTTCCCAAATGTATAGCCCGAGGCCCTAGGGAGGGAGACCCCTCACAGGACCAGCGTGGGTCACATCCCCACCCCCAGATGGATGTCCAGAAAGAGTCAGGACAGCCTGGGTCACACCTCCCTCAGAGCTCAGGGGTAGCCCCAGCTCCAGCCAAACCAGCCACTTCCTGTGACTCCACTGCACCCTCGGTTTTCCAAAGAAAAACTGAGCTGCTGCAACCAAAACGAGAAGAATCAGAGACAACAAACAACAGCTATCCCCCACTGAAGTGTCATCCTTGTCCCCTAACTCAGGCATCACCACAGAGCGCTACCATGTCATTGGGAGGAGAGGTCACAGACGCTGAACCTGAGCTTCCTGCGGGCTCGCCTTCCCACACTTGTCAGCTGCCCACTCAGCAGTTCATCTCATCTGCAGAGCTCATTCGTTCCACTCGGTGACTAAGTGGTGCCTGTAAATCAAATATGCTCCCCAGTCCTGGCCAAAGGCACCCAATGAGAGGGGAGGGCATCAAAGACAAAATGTCAATTTGCCAATCGGCCACATCACACGCCTTCCCCGGAGCCCGCAGAGTCCTCCCCGGGCTCGCACTCTGGGCGCTGACATCCCGGGCCCAGGCTGGCCACCGGCAGGTGCAGCGGGCAGAGGGACTTGGCTCAGGACCATCCCTGGACCTGCGTGGTGTCAGATCACACAGCCACACTCAGAGGGAAAAATCACATGAAGCATCCTCTCCCTCCCTCCCTCCCTCCCTCTCTCTCTCTCTCTCCCTCTCTCTCTCTCTCTCTCTCTCTCTCTCTCTCTCTCATCTGCATATTTTATAAACAGTGTGAAAGACTCCTAAATTATTAGAAGAACTGAATGTATGCTTCAAGTTTCCTGGGGCCCCCTCCCCCTCTCTCTTGACAAGCATGCTAGGGGAGCTCCTATCTTCTGATTATTTGAAAAGGAAGGAAAGAACCTCAAGGAACTGAAAGGTCCCAGTTTGCTCCGAGGGACGTTTTTGAAAAGTTCAATCTTTTCATGTCACTGACCATTGTCACGTTGCTTTTCCAGGCAGGTACACAGAGAGATAAGCCCATCCATCGCGAAAGGACAAACGCTGCAGAATGGCATTGCCACGTGGTGCTCAGAGCACTCAGCACCCAGGGACGAGAGCAACGAGGTGGCCTCCAGGCCGGGAGGGGTGGCAGCTATGGTTTCGTGGGCACTGTACACACTTCTGCCACATGGAAGGTTCTGGAGATGGCAGTGACGGAGGCCGCATAACAGCGTGCACGTACTTAATGCCACTGCCCCGTACACTGAAAGCAGCTGAAAATGGTAACTGATGTGTATTTTACCTTAATTTTTTAAAATAAATAATAAAAAAAAAAAGTGGACAAGGAAACATGTGTTAGATAGGAAAACATATGAGAACAGGGTTTAAAGAAATAAAAACATCTAGGTTTAAAAACGCTTTAAGAGGAATACACAGATTAGAACAAAGTTGAAAGAAAGAAAAAGATCTTTCTAACATGTTAGTGAACTCATTTTTTTTAAAGGAAATGTCTGCCTATTCTGCTTAGTCAGTGGAGGCAGAGGATAATAAAAACAACTTTGAGCATTCGAATATTTGAAAAATAAGGAACCCTTAACTGAATAATAATTTAAAAAAAACAAAAACAAAAAACTAGCACATTGATCAGGCCAGGCCCCCGCCCATGGGAGCTCTGTCCTGGGTACCCCTAGGCCAGAAACCACCCCCACCCCCCAAGAGTCACCCTTTCCAGGAACAGAGACCGCCTCCAGCTCCTTACCCTCCCACTCCCTGCGGGTGACCTTACTCATGGTATCTAACCTCTCTAACCTCCAGCGTTCTCAGGGCATGGAAAAAACACCTGTCCTGGGGCTCACACGGAACCTGTCCCAGAGCCTGCGGTGAGCTGGGTGGTGGTCAGCAGCATTCGATGGTTCCCCTTCCCTCTCTCCCACCCCAAGGTTTCAGCCAGTTTACGGATGGCTGGACGTCTCACGGGAAGTCCTCTTCTGCTGCCCCCGAGAAACAGCCATCCAATGTGGGCATGAAGGCAAAAATAAACACCACGACAACATTTTCAGTAGGAAAAACAAACAAAAAAACACTGTAAGTATCCATCCATACAAAACAGCTATGCCATCTCCATACCACACAGCTTTTATAACTAACCACTGAGGTACATGTGCTAACAAGGAAATGTCTTCAGGGTATATCACTGAGTGCCAACAATTTAAGAAAGAATACATGCTGGTGATTTATTTAAAATAAGAACTAAACCCACAAATCAGGATAGCTTTCCACGGGGTGCTGGAAAGGAGTCAAAGGGACTTGAATCTAATGCCGGTTTCTCAACCTTTCTTCAAGATCACCCTCTCAAGAGACCCTGAGGACATGTGCTTCCTTATCACTCCCACCACCGTGAAATGTCAATGTCACTGGCCTCCGGGGGGTCTGATTGTGTCCGGTGGCCTTCACCTTGTGAGGGCCACACACCACTGATGGACCGGGGTTACTTTTTCCATCCAAGAACCAGTTCCTCCCCCCCACTGCAGATGTATGCAGAGCCTAATTCATATGTGACTTGTGTGATTAAAAATCAATAATTCTAAAACTCCATTCCTCATCTGTGGATGGGACTGCCGGTGAGGCCTGAGTGGTATTAAGAGAAATGCAAACATAGACTTTAGCCATGCTAATATGTTTACGGTTGTGAGAAACAGATGCTGAAAAGACTAGAAAATGTGCATCAGAGCTATAAGGGCCAGGCTTGCCTCAGCTTGTATTTGGAGTGTGCCTAGTGTCCCTTCGTGCCGTCTAACCCTTAAGACAGGGGTCTTCAAACTACGGCCCTCGGGCCACATGCAGCCCGCAGAGGAGTCTGATCCTGCCCGCCAGGTTTTTTGGGCAGTGAGCGCAGCCGAGGTGTTACAGTAGGAATTAGTAGTTCATATAGTCCGGCCCTCCAGCTCTCTGAGGGACCGTGATCTGGCCCCCACTTTAAAAAGTTTGAAGACCCCTGCCTTAAGAGCTCCCCATGGGACAATGTCCCAATGACTTTGGGGACCTGCTCAGAGCCCAGGGCCAGACTGTCCTGGTCTCCAGGTTTTCTTCCCGCTCCCCTTGCCAAACCTCCTTTGCAGTTGGCTTCCCCCTCACCCGCTTGGGGTGTCTGAAGACCCCACCCCTGGACCTCTTCTCTATGTACATTATCCAGGATGGCATCTTGAAGAGCATCCACACCAGAAGAACTTCCAAATGATCACTGCAGCCCAGACATCCCCCCTGACCTCAACAGTCATCTCCCCAAATGCCTACTCAATGCCATTACTCGAACACATCCAAGATCTCAAAGTTAACGCGTCCAAAACAAACTTCATCATTTCCCGAAACCCACAGCTTCTAACCCTCACTTTCTCGTTTAATACCAGCTCCTTCTTTCCAGTGGCCTAAACCAAAACCCGGGAACCACCTTCAAGTTCTCTCTCCAACCTGACACATCCAGCCCATCACAAAACCCCACTTTCTCAACCATGTCAACACCTATTACCATGGACAAAGCCACCCTCATCTCCCGCTTGTATTATTGCAACCATCTCTTTACTCATCCCCCTCCCTCCATTCTTGCTCCCTGTTTACCTGCATCACCCACATCCCTTCTTAATAGAGCAAGAAAGTGATCCTTGTAAGCGTCAAGCCAGGTCATGTCAATCATCTGTTCCATGGTCTCCAATGGCTCTGCCTGGCACTCAGGGTCAGGCCCTCATGCCCTGGGCCCTTGCCACCCTCCCTCCAGTCACCTTCCTGCCCCCATCCCCGGTACTCCCCTCCACACACACTCTGCCCAGCCACACTGACTTTCTGAGGGCCTGACTTCAGTGTGCTCAGGCCCCAGGGCAATGCACTCACTCTGCTCTTTTACCAGAAGTCCACACACTTGCTCCGCCATCTCTTCCAGGGCTTTGCTCACATGTCCTCTCCTAATAAGACCTTCTCTGCCCATCAACTTTGAAATGACAAATCTTGTCAATCACTGCACAGCTTATTACTTAGTTCTGTTGGCTCTTTGTCCCCTCAACTAGAATTAAAACGAAAAAAATAAAATAAAATAAAAAGAAATAAAATGCATTGAGGGCAGGGATGCGTGTTTTATTACGTTTCCCATTGTACCTTCAGCTTTGAGAGTGGAAGCTTGCACACTGTAGGGCATTCATTCAACAAATGGACTCCTTACCTTGTAATGTGCCAAAAGGTTCCAACGTGAAGGAAGTGCCCTACACGCAGCCCTTCTGTCCCCTCAGAGGTCACTAAGGTTAAAAATACTCCATACACCCCCTCCCCTTCACACAAACCATGCCACCAGGGGTCCCAAGACTGGTGGCCACTTCCTGTGGCTGGGTTAGCAAACACCACTAGCACCGGATGCTTCCTGAGCTCGGCAATTTGCTGAAGGGCTGGCCAAGGGCAAGAGCCTCGCTGACGCCCAGACACCCAGTTTTCTCTGTAGCTTCCTCTAGGCCTACCAGGTCCTAGGACCCAGCAAGCTCCGAGTTCCATTCATGAAAAGCTCTAAGGCTGCCTTCCTCCCTCCATCAGCATCCTTTCCTCTTCTGGTTTGGAAGAGACCCAGCGTGTTACAAAGGAACATCTTGACCGAATTTCCTCCAGGCAAGCTTTCCCTGGGCTTCCTCCCTCCAGCACGCCCGTCCCTCCCACCAGACTGAGTCAGAGCCAGACTTCTCAGCCACTCGGTCCAGCGCGGAGCTCGGCCGTGAACCGGAGCCTGATTCCAAGCTGCACTGTCGCTCGAGGCTGGCTCCACACCCGTCTCCAAGAACGGTAACCGTTCCTCCCATCAGGCCCTCTGGTAGCAGAGGAGGGGCACGCCGATTTAGCAGGAAGTCGGCTTTCCTTGAAGCTCCGCTGAAGTTTGATGAGAAAAGAGACTCTATAGTGATCAACAGGAAAGGCCACCTGCAGCTTCATCGGGACTTGAACATTCTGAGACATTAAGAAAAATATCTCCAACGTGAGGGTTGTCCAGCGGCACAGGATCCGTTTCCCATCTCTCTAAATCAGTGCTGCCGCCGGGTTCTTCCTGCTGCAAAGTCCCTGTGAAGGGGGTGGAAGCAGCGGAGAGAGCTGGTCCCAGGCAGGGGCCCCACAGGCACCTCTGGCTGGCTGTGTGTCCTGAGCAGGTTTCTTAACCTCTCTGAGGCTTATGTTTCTTTATCTGAGAAGTGAAATCCACCTTGCCAGGCTGTGGAGAGGATACATGAGGAGTCCTATGTGTGAGCCCTCTGTAACCATTACAGAACTAAAGGAAGGTTATCACATACCGTGTTTCCCCGAAAATAAGACATCTTCCGAAAATAAGACCGACTTACAGGTTTCCTTCTGAGTGAAATATAAGGCATCCCCCGAAAATAAGGCCCCCCACTAGGCTAAACATGAGAGATTTGGTCCACTGATTCTGAAAGAAATGGAGTCACAAGAAATTCACCAGGAAATTCAGGAATTGGATTGTTATGATGATGTTCCAGAAGATGATGACATTGAATAAATGAGTAAATTCTTGATACTGTAGGATTCACAGTTTGTCTGGTTTGTGTTGACAACTACCGTACTACCGTACCGTATACAGGTAATAAATTTCCTTTATTTTCATTTAACAATAAATGTGTACCGTATTCTTCTTTATGGAAAAATAAGACATCCTCTGAAAATAAGACCTAGCGCATCTTTAGGAGCAAAAATTAATATAAGACGCTGTTTTATTTTTCGGGGAAACAGGGTATAATCAACACCATGTATGTCCCGAACTCTCTGAGCATGCCATGAGCATGACATTGGGGAGACGTGAAAGAAGCCAGCGCCCTTGCCTTCAAGAAGCTGAAAGCATGCGCAGAGCTGAGGAAGATTCAGTGTGTGCAAAGCGACATAAAGAAAGGAGCACCCCTCCGTCTGCTGCTTCCCTCCCGGTGTCCCTGCGGTCCGCCTGTTTGGATCCTAGAATCTGCCCAAGTACCCATCAACCTGGCTCCTTCCTGGGCTTCAAAAGGCTCAAAGCTGTCAGGAAACCAGGTCTTCAAAGCCAAGCCTGAAGGAGTGGCAGGGCCTTCGCAGCCCACCTTTTCCCACTCGGGTCCAGCCGAGGCTGACCTCAGCCATCACCAGCCAAGGCTGCCAACTCGCCCCTTCTCAAGGATGCCACGCAGCACCCCATCACCTGGTTCACCTCCAGTGAGGCTTGTCCAGACCACGCCCTATCGTGTCCCCAGGCCAGCTGAAGAAAGAGGAAAGGAGGAGACAGGAAAAGAGGACTCAAATGCAGCCATTGGCAAAAGGAGAAAAGAGGAAGCGAAAAAAAAATTAAAGGGGAAGGAGGAACATAAACAGCCATCATTTGACATCAAAGGGCTCAGCCTCACAGTCTACTATCTGTGCCAACCTTCGGCAGGGCTGAGCAAGGGAGGCAGAGAATCTTATACCCGTTTCGGAAATGAGCCAACTGAGGCTTGACAAAATCTCACAGGCGGAGCAAGAGGTAGGGCTGTGACCCTGTCTCCTGATGTCACTTCCAGGGCTTCTTACACTGCCAGGGGCCGCGCAGCCTCGACTAAGACCAAAGGGCATCCGGAGGCAGCAACAGAGGCAGATACAGAAGTGGAGGGTACTATTCCCAACGCCTCAGTGTGGAAACTGCCCAAATGTCCATCAACCATCAAACCGCACGAGTGGATAAGCAAATGTGGTGCGTTCATGCAATGGAAAATTACCCAAAGAGGAATGAAGCCAGACACATGCCACAGCGTGGCTGCACCGTGAAGGCAGCATGCTAAGTGAAAGAAGCCGGAACCAAAAGCTCACATACCGTTTGATTCCATTTACATGAAATGCTCAGAATGGCCAAATCCACAGAAACAGAAAGCAGACTAGTGGTTGGCAGGGGCTGGCGGGAGCGAGGGGAGAGGGCAGTGACTCCTTAAGGAACATGGGGTTTCTCTTCGGCTAATGATAAAGTTCGGGAACTGGACAGCACGATACCGTAGATGGTCTGAATACCAATGAATTCTAGTTTTAAAGGGGCTAAAATTGTGACTTTTATGTTATGTGAGTTTTACCATACATTTTTAAAGTGGGGGATGGCGGGGTGGGGGGAACAGAAAGAAAAATGAAGAGAAATTTGGGCACAGGGTAGGAGAAATTGGAAGTGGCCAGAGATTCATAGGGAGTCGTAAGTTTCCCTAAATCGGCTGCTCCTCTTACACTGAAGAGGGAGCAAGAGGCCTTCATGGGTGGGGCTGCAGACATAGACCGGGCCACCAGCAGCCAGGGGAGGAGAGAGCAGAGGGCAGAGGGGAAGGGCTCAGGCCTGAGCTGGCATCCTTGCAGAGACCCCGCTGATCCCAGTGGGAAATGTGCAGTGTACACTCACCTGCCCTGTGTACTGACAGAACCACTCAGCCCCCAAATAGGAACCCAGCTCCGGGCCGCCACGGGCACTGGTAGGAGGGACACTGCAGGGATCCAATCCCTGGCCTCACCCAGGTGACCTAGCTCAGCCTCACCCTCTGAGGGTAACAGTGCGCAGCCTCTCTGGCTGGTGTGACCTAGTTTAATTCAACCTGGGGCTCAATCCGCCAAGTGTAAACAAAAACTAATAAATGAACCGTTCTTCTCTGGTTTTTAGCACATTTTAATCACATGTGTGGCTGGGCAGAGAGTAGAGAGCTACATGGGACACGCTGTAGAAACCATAGTAAGTCGCCTTTCAGGTGAGCTCCAAGCGGAGACCTGACTAAGGGACAGCAGCTTCTTTTTTTCTTTTCTTTTCTTTTCTTTTCTTTTCTTTCTTTCTTTCTTTCTTTCTTTCTTTCTTTCTTTCTTTTTTAAAATATATTTTTATTGATTTTTTTTACAGAGAGAGGATGAGAGAGGGATAGAGAGTTAGAAACATCAATGAGAGAGAATCATCGATCAGCTGCCTCTTGCACACCATCTACTGAGGATGTGCCCGCAACCAAGGTACATGCCCTTGACCGGAATTGAACCTGGGACCTTTCAGTCTGCAGGCTGATGCTCTATCCACTGAGCCAAACCGGTTTCTGCAGCAGCTACTTTCATTAAAGGAATTTAACTTCCGGCCACTGTTGCAGATGGAATTCATTCAAAAGACATGTTCCCATGCCTACAGGGGCCTTCAGGGAACATGCCTGTGCTCAGCCTGGGGCCCTGCAGGGAACATGCCTGACACAGAGCTCTGTCCTCCCGGGGATCCCATTCTAATGAAGGAGACACTCAACATGGAACATACTGCGTGTTTGCTAGGGACACGTGTCAGGCAGGAAAACGGGGACAAGCACCATGTCCCTGCAGTTTTCAAGGTTCCAAACCCAGAGAACTACATAATTAAGTCTGCTTCCCAACCCCGGGTTAAGGTCCCCGGCTGAGTCGGCTCAGAATGAAGTGCCACAGGGGCCTAGGACAGCAGTCTGGAGGCTGGAAGTTTGGGATCAGGTGTCTGCAGGGCTGGTTTCTCCCAGGGCCCCTCCTGGACTGCAGATGCCGCCTCTCCTGTGTTTGTGGGTGATCCCCTTCCGCAGGCGTGCCCGATTCTCCTCCTCTTATGAGGATAGCCCTAACCTCATCTTCACTTAATTCCCTTTTTAAGGACCTTATCTCCAAATACAGTCACAGTCTGAGGGACTGAGGGTTAGGGCCTGAACACATGGAGGGGACACAGCCCATCACAGGTGCCCAGTGCTCCCATCACCCTGACTGCCTCTGGGGGCCCCTCACGGCATGTCTCCTGGCCACCCCCCTGACTCCCCATGGATGCTGAGCCCTCTGACATAGGAACCTGGGAGCTTTACCCAGTCAGTTTCATTCTCAAGGAGCAGCTGGCCTTGAAGTTCAAAGAGTCCAATGGGGAAAGGACCACCACAGCACAGCACTGCACAGCACTGCATGCTGGGACAGGCTGCCGGAGAGTGGAACGGCTAGAACCTCGAGCACAGCCTCTGCCTGTCCCTCACTGTCCCCCCGCTTCTTGCAGCCTCCCTCCCCTATAGGCCTCACACTTGTCATCAGCTTGCTCCTGAATTTTAAGCATGCCACAAGTATCGTCACCTTGAAAATCCTTCTAGTGAACCTAGGAGGCAAAAGAATGGTTGGCACATTCCTCTCAGACAGATGAAGAAGCTGAAGGTCAAAGGTTGTAAAATGGATGTTAACAAGGTCAAAGAACCAAGAGGTGTGGGGGTGGGCTCCTACAACTCAGGGCTCCTGATGGGGTCCGTGGTCTCAGCCACACCCACTGTCCCCGGAGCAGCCCTGCTGAGAAGCAGGATTGGGAGGATCTGTCCAGGCAACACCGGCTCACCTTTGACCTTGAATGTCCTGTCCTGTGGCCCAAAGGGCCTTGTTCCCAGGATCCAGTGGCCTTCCTCCGATGTTCGGCTCTCTGAGCTGACCTGGCTACACCTCTTCGAAAACCTTGGTCTCCCCTGACCTCAAGCTTCACTCCTGACAAGGCCATTCACGCCTTTCGGAGAAAGGCTGGTTCAGCCATGAGCAAAATCAGAGCAAGATGTGCCTAATTCTCTAAGAGGAGTGCTCTCCGCATCCTCTTTAATTCACCTCTGCATCCGGACAGCCAGCAAAAGCTTCCTGAGCCAGACCCCACAGGTGCCAAGCTCTGGGCCGCGCCGGGCGGTTACGGAGACTTAGGAAGCAGGTTCCCGCGGGGAGGAGCTCAGAGCTCAGCCACAGAAATGAGTCACGGGGCCACTGAGCATGTGGATCACACGTGGGCCCTGAGGCAGCCAGAGGGAGCCCGGGAGAGCACCGGCTGCCCTGCCCGGGTCTGGATGAGGATTCTCCTCGCTAGACGGGCATGAGGAGGAAGGGAGGACTCCAAAATGTGTCCAGGAGAGGACAGCAGGAGGCTGGGAGGACGCTGGGCAGACAGGCCCCTGTGAGCCCCAACAAGGAGCACCTTGACTTGGGCAACAGGCCAGTAAGGTTGACTGTACGGGACCCAGGTTTTAGGGGGTCATGATGGGTGGCCATGGGAGGTTGGGGTGAGGGTGGGGACACCAGCCCTAAGCCTGGGTTCCTGGCTCAGTGGAAACACAAGAGCTATTTATGAGGACCAGGTTAGCGGGAAAACTTGCCCATTGCCCAGGGGTGTCTGGCACCTTCAAACCGCTTCCCTCGGTCCAGCCCCCCAAGAACAACTGTTGCTCTTCCTTCCCCCATAAACCATGAGAAGGCCTGGCGCCCCGTGGCTCTCAGTCATGCCAGCCGCATGTCCCATCGAAACCCTTCCCAGCGCGCCTGCGTCGCACATCGGTTCTCATTTGCAAGAGACTCTCAGCTCCAGCTGAACGTGTAGGCTCCTGCTGCTTTGCAGTGAGGCGTAATTTACACCTTCTGCTGCTTCTCGGAGAGTCATTTCCCCGGGAATAATCATAAAACAGGCCAGCCATCAGAGGAGCAGAGCACCCCAGCAGAGCGCCTCTGGGCAAGTGAGTGGGAACAAGCCAGAAGGGAGCTCCCTGCGCAAAGCTGATGGGCAGCGAGGAATGCGAGCCTCCAGCATCCCCTGATAGTAGGCTCTTCAAACTCTGTCCCACAGGGCCCTGGGGCTGCAGGAGGAATCCGCTGGGGTCACTCTGGAAAGGAGTGGAGTGATCCAGGCCCACCCACAGTCCACCGGAGTGTGTCCCCAGGGACTGGAACCAGCGCTCCCCGTCTCCCTTTCATGCCCCACATTGCTGTCTCCTTGGGCCCGGGCCCAGGCAGGAGCAAAGGGCTCAGGCCTGAGCTGGCCCTACTGTCCCCCTGGATGCCTGGTAATGCCTTTGCCAGCCACTAGCAGGGCTTCTCTCCCCTCCTGCCCGCCCCTTCCTTCCCCCGCCCCCCATCCCCAGTAGGTTGGAGGCTGGGGAGAGACACTGCACAGAGAAGGAAGAAGCTGGCTCATTTCATTCTGGCCACTTCCTCCAGGGTGACTCAGAGGAGGGCTATCTGAAATTCAAAAGTTTATCAGGATCTCTATGGCCACACCCACCACACAGATCAGGCCTCAAAGCTTCCTGTCCCTCTGAACACCCACAAACCCAGCCCACGGTCTCTCAGATCCCAAATTCCCGGCAGGCCCTGGCGACCTCCTGACCCCAAAGAACCGACAATGTGCTCAGAAATTCAGCGGCTAAAGGAGGAATCAACATCCCCTTGGCCATGTTGGAAAATACATCAATGAGAGGTGGGCCCTGAGCAGGACTCGTGACCTGCCCACAGGCCTGAGGGCGCAATCTTCTGCAGGCTTGTCTGCCACGTGCTCCAGATAAGACTCTCCTTAATTACTACCTGTGGCTCCCAGTCTCCTCCTGGTCGCACCCAAGGAGGGTCCGGAGGAGAGGAGACTCAGGTGGTTCAGCAGAAGGGTTTCCGCTTTAAGACTGTGGTCTGAACACCCTGTGACAAAGCAGAAGACCCACCCGCAGGAGCCCAGGACTTCCTGGGGCAAACACATCTTCAGTGACGCCGAAAGGGGCTGGGAGGAACCACAATGGAAACTGGGTTGAGGTGACGAGGGCCAGAGAGACAAGACCACCACCAGAAAGGGAGGCCAGAGGTCCGGAGTGACTCTCGGGGAAGCAAATTCCTGTTACTAAGAAAAAGCAAATAATACTGCGCAGCCCTGACTGACGCATGGGAAACCAGAGACACGTGGCCACAGGGCCACAGCACATCCTGCGCCCTGAACCAGGTTTTCAGCGGGGCATTTATATGAAAGCGGACAATTCTAAGTTTCACAGAGATCCTCTGGCGTGAGCCTTATTATCCCCATTTTCAAGATATGGAAACTGAGGTCCAAGGTCAGGCAACTAATGGACTCAATGTCTCATACAGCCAGCACCCAAACCCAGGTGTGGTCAGCTCTAAACACCATCATGGCAGGCTGCCTACACCAGATCACTCCCACTCTGGGGTCCCGGCGGGGGGGGGGGGGGGGGGGGGGGGGGGGGGGGACAGTCATCAAACAGTCCAAGGCGGCAGGAAATAATGATGTGCCGCCCTTCACAGAGCAGCAGTCCTACGTCACGTAATCCCAGTTACGTGCTCCCACAGCGAGGATGCTGTGCTCTGAGGAGCACACGCTCTCTCTCCCAATCTGTCTTGTTGCCCAGTTTGCAGGTGCCAGACGCCTGGGTGGGAAACAGGGATTCTGTAAGAATGTTACTCTGCAAACTCTGTATTATTTTTCTCCGTGGGAAGCCCAATAGCTACCTTGGTTAGCAAACCCAGCGTTCTGTGGTCATTAGCACCACAGATGAAATGACTGAATTATGTCCTTCATTTTAAAATCCGGTGCCGGTGCCTGGTTATGCACTGAGGGCTAAGTCCACGAAGATCAGAGACCCAACCCTTGCCCTTGAAAAACTGACAATGTAGTGAGGACAATAAACAGTCAGTTGATTTCAGAGAGGAAGGCAGAAGGAGAGAGAGACAGAAACATCAATGATGAGAGAGAATCATTGATGGGCTGCCTCCTGCACACCCCCTACTGGGGATCAAGCCAGCAACCCGGGCATGTGCCCTGACCAGGAATCAGACTGTGACCTCCTGGTTCATAGGTCCATGCTCAACCACTGAGCCACGCCAGCCAGCACTCTCACTGCCTTTTAAACAATCCTCACCCAAGGATATGTTTTTAATAATATTTAGGGAGAGAGAGAAAGAGAAATGATGACGTGAAGGCAACAGACAATTCCAGTCAGTGGGGTGAGCGTGCTGAGAGGTCTAAGGATGCAGGGAGCTGAGTCAGCAGTCTTCCCAGCAGATTAAGACGAAAGCCGAAGACAGAGAACAAGTTAATCCAGCTAAAAAGGGAAGGAAAAGAGGGTCCATAGCAAAAGGATGAGTAACCCAGTTGAAAAGGGGCAAAGAATCCACGCTGTAGCATGAGTCAGTACTCACTGCTTTTTATGGCTAAATAACACTGCCTTCAAGGGCTATGCCCCAAAATATCTATCCCTTCATCAGGTTCTCATTTTTGGCTGAGTCTTGCTCCCATCAACAAGCTATCGAGCGAATATATATTTTCATTTTTCTTAGGTATATACTTAGGAGTGCATTCTGGGTCATTCTGTTTAACACTGAGAAACTGCCAGACTGTGTCATGTCCCACCAGCAGTGTGTGAGGACTCGGATTCCTCTGCATCCTTACCAGCACTGGTTGTTATCTGCCTTTTTAATGACAGCCCGGCGGGGGCATGGGGGGGGGTGGGGGGTGGGGGCGGGAAGGGATCTCCCTATAGTTGGGTATGCACTTTACAGGCGACTCAACATGTTGAGCATCATTCTTGTGCTTATCAGCAGGGTGTATATCTTTGCAGAAATGTCTATTCGTATTCTTTGTCCACTTTTAACTGGTTACTCATCTTTTTGCTATGGACCCTCTTTTCCTTTCCTTTTTGAGCTGGATTAACTTGTTCTCAATCCTTGGCTTTGGCGTTAATCTGCTGGGAAGACTGCTGACTCAGCTCCCTGCATCCCTAGACCTCTCAGCACGCTCATCCCACTGACTGGAATTGTCTGTTGCCTTCACTACACTGTTTCTCTTTCTCTCTCTCCCTAAATATCATCAAAAACATATCCTTGGGTGAGGATTGTTTAAAAAGGCAGTGAGAATGCTGGCCAGCGTGGCTCAGTGGTTGTGCATCGACCTATTATATAAATCAGGAGGTCAGGGTTCGATTCCTAGTCAGGGCACATGCCCAGGTTTCTGGCTCGATCACCAGTAGGGGGCGTGCAGGAGGCAGCCCATCAATGATTCTCTCTCATCATTGATTCTATCCCTCTCTCCTGCTCCCTTCCTCTCTGAAATCAATAAAAATGTATTTTTAAAAAATAAAAAGGTATGGAGAGTAAAAGAGCAGGTGGGGGAAGAAGGTTACTTCAGAGAAGTGGCCTGTGCTAGGATTCAGCAAAAGAAAGCAAAGTTGGCCTTGGCTGGTGTTGCTCAGTGGTTGGAGCATTGGCCCATGTACCAAAGGGTCTCAGGTTCCTAGTCAAGGGCACATAATTGGGTTGCAGGTTCGTTCTAGTGAGGGCCTGTGCATTAGGCAACCAACTGATGTGTCTCTCTCAGATGCATCTCTCTCTCTCTTTCTTTCTCCCTTCATTCTACTTTATCTAAACAAACAAACATCAAAGGAAAAAATATCCTCAGGTGAGGATTAACAAAACAAAAAAGAGAGAAGCAGAGCTGCATCCTTTTGACAGCTCTATGCATGTGAATGCAGCTGGGAGGAAAGATCTTTACCAGAAGCTTCAGATCCAACTGGCTAGAAAAATTACCACCCGCGGCGTCACTATAGAGAATGGACAGGGGCGCCCCAAGGGCTGTGGGGGGACCTGATTTGTGGGGCGAACACCGCCTCCAGTCTTCAGCCCGCAGAGCAGTAGCTTCTGAGCAACTTTCAAAAGAGAATTTGGACCTGGGAGGTTTGTACCACTTCTTCCCCTTCCCCCTTTTCACCCCTCCCCACCCCATCAGTTAGTTCTCTGTCCCTGAGTTTATTTCTGCTGTGTCTCATTGGTTCTTTTGTTTGTTTGGTTTGTTTTTAGATTCCACCGATAAGTGGCAAAACAAGTCATGGTTATAATGTACAGCATAGGGGGAAAAGTCAATATTATTGTAATAACTTTGTACAGTGACAGATGGCGACTGGACTCATTGTGGCAATCACATTGTAAGGAATAGCAATTCCAATCGCTATGTTGTACACCTGAAAATAATATGAAGTGGTATGTCCGTGATACTTTAATAAAAGTAAATACCCAAACAAAATAAATCAAGAGAATTTCCACCCGGCTCCGTGAAACAAACCTTTGCTGGGCTCTAGGACTCGGCAAAGAGAAAAGAAATGCATAAGCCCTTTCAGCAGCCTCTAGCACTGCACCTCTCCCGCCAGACAGCCTCTCTCTCCTCACAAGAACCTCTTCTCGGGGCAGCCGGGCAGCCCGAGGCCCATTAGACCCAGGTAAGAAGCAATTAAGACTAATTAGCCCCGGCTGAGTAGCAGCAACCATGACTCAGCAGTTCCAAAGTAAACCAGAACCAGCCAGCTTTCCTTGCTTTCACCAGGAGAACCTGTGTCTTGGAAACCCCCCAAAATGCTCTCCAGTCTTGCTCCTCAAAGGGTGGGCCCAACACCAGCCTCTCCTGGGAGCTTGTTAGAAATGCAGACTCTCAGGCCAAACCCAGGCCTTCTGATTCTGAGTCTCCATCTGATACGATGCTCAGTGAGGTATGCCCACCTGGAGACCCTGACCCCACGGTCAACCAGATAGTCCTGCACCGTGACCTTGGCGGGGCCCATGGAAACAGGTTTCTCCCACCCCAGCAGCCCCCCATAAAAAAAATCCAGTTAACTGGCAGCTCTCAGCTGGAATGATCCCCAGAACATATGGGACATACGTTCCACGAACAGAGTGTATCCAAGGCATCGGCTACCTCGCTGGAGCCTGTGAGACTCGCGGAGATTCTGCAACTTGCCCAGGTCTCTCAGGCAGCGGTGGCTGAGGCAGGATTTGAACTCAGGGCTGCTGCCCGTGCCCTGCACTGGACAGCCCGCATGGGGAGAGAGAGGTTCCGCCCCACCCTTGAATATGGTCTGGGAAGTCCACACTGGGATAGCAGCAGGCCTCACATCTGGCCCACAAGCCAAACCACACCACGCACGCAGCATCCCCTTGGAACCAATAAAGTGCCTCAAGATGTGGAGGCCACGTTCCCACTGTTTTCCTAACACTGTTGGTATCTAGCAAGTCCATCCCGGGCGTGTGCGCTCGCTCGTTCTCTCTCTCAATCTCTCTCTCTCTCTGCTGTTGTGTTCACACAGCAGTCAGGACCCTGGGCCCTCCACGCCCATGCACTCACCACTCTGCCCCCAGCCTTTCTTCCCCCGCCACCCCCCCCCCCCACCCACCAGCCTGGTCCTGGCCGAGGAAAGCATTCCTGAGTCCCTCCTCCACCCCCTGGACAAGGCACCCTCTGGGCAAATCAGAATACCAGACACCACTTCCAGACCTGCTTTTACCACCTCCTATCTCTGACCTCACATTAAACAGACTCAAAGGGAGGTCCATTCCAAAGCCTGTGTTCTTTCCTGGACCCTGTATAGCCTCTTCAAAAAGAGGAAAAGAAGCCCTGGCCAGAGTGGCTAAGTTAGTTGAGAGTTGTTCCATACACTGGAAGGTCACGGGTTCGATTCCCAGTCGGGGCACATACCTAGGTTTCGGGTTCAATCCCCAGTTGGGGTGTGTACGGGAGGCAGCTGATCAATGTTTCTCTCTCCCTCTCTCTTTCTCCCTTGCCTTCTCTCTAAAAATCAATGAGCATGTCCTTGTGTAAGGATTAAAAAAATAAAATAAAATAACTGCCCAGCCAGTGTTGCTCAGTGGTTGAATGTTGACCTATGAACCAGGATGTCACAGTTTGATTCCCAATCAAGCGCACATACCTGGGTGGTGGGCTCGATCCTCAGTGTAGGGCGTGCAGAAGTTAATGTTTCTATCTGTCTCTCTCCCATCCTCTCTGAAATCAATTAAAAAATAAATAGCCAAAACTGGTTTGGCTCAGTGAATAGAGCATCGGCCTGCGAACTGAAGGGTCCCAGGTTCGATTCCGGTCAAGGGCATGTACCCTGGTTGCGGGCATATCCCTAGTGGGGGGTGTGCGGGAAGCAGCTGATCGATGTTTCTCTCTCATCGATGTTTCTAGCTCTCTGACCCTCTCTCTTCCTCTCTGTAAAAAATCAATAAAATATATTTAAAAACAAAAACAAAAACAAACAAAAAAGCTCCTTAGAGCACTCCAATGCTCTGCTACTCAAACCGTGGCCTACACAGCAGCACATAGCAGCAGCGTCATATGGGACTCAGTGAGCAATTGCAGTCTCGGCCTCACTCCAGGCCTACTGAAGCAGAATCTGCATTTTAACAAGAGCCCACGTGACCTGCGTGCACATTAATGTCTGAGAGGCGCCAGGCTTCGTGCCCTCCACTATTGCTGCAATGCTGTTCAGGTAGGTTCCCTGTGCCCATACCAGGAGACAGGCCCCCGGTACTCCAACCCTTCAGTAATATGAACACATGACGCTGAGTACCAGATTAGATTTTGTGTTGCGTCTATCCTTGGTGATCCAAAATGTAACATGGTTTTATTTGTCACTCGAAGCACAAAGGCTTGCCGCTATTTATCAATAAAGCACTTGCTCGGTGAGAACAGCAGACTCTAAATTCCTATTTCTATTTCTAAATGATCTTACAATCACAAACACAAATGCCTCGATGATACCCTTCTATGAGCCACTGCTAAAATAAGGATCCTTTGTCTTGGTAAAATTAGGACAAGGACTCATTTGTGTGGAATTTGTAAAGCATCATCTCTGCAGAGTTTTTATAACTTAATTAGCTTTTTGTTGACTGATCCTGGAGTGCTCTGTGCATTTGACAAGCGAATGAGATGGGAGGAGGAATGAAGGCATCCGAGAAAAAAAAACAAAAACGGTGAACTCTAAATGTCTGGAAGAGATTTCATTCCAACAGAACATGCATGAAGCCATAAATGGTTTGGCCTGCGGAATGAAAGGTCCCAGGTTCGATTCCGGTCAAGGGCATGTACCTTGGTTGCGGGCACATCCCCAGTAGGGGTATGCAAGAGGCAGCTGATGGATGATTCTCTCTCATCAATGTTTCTAACTCTCTACCCCTCTCTATTCCTCTCTGTAAAAAATCAATAAAATATATATATTTTTTAAAAACAGAACATGATGAAACTTTAGTCTAGAGAGGTAACCGGCCGTCACCTGGAGGGAACAACACATCTCCAAGGCCCCCCCAAGAAGAGCTGCTAACCTCAGCTCCACGTCTTGGCTGTATCCTTTGAGCCTTGCAGGGAGCAGGGCACACAGTAGGTGCTCAAAGGTTGTAGCAGATGTATTCACCTCAAGGAAAAAATCCCAGGAAGTCTGGTATGAGGCCAAGTATTGGCCAACTATCTCCTAGCGTGCCCAGCAGTATGCAGATGAAGGACAGCTTGTGGGAGGGGAGCTCTGACTTGGAGAGTAAGAGTTCACCCTGGCTGTCAGGAGCAAGGGTGCCTGCAGAGGCCTGCACTGTGGCTTTAAGTCCTGGTAGCAGTGAACGCTTGTCAAACATGCAGGATCTCGGGCCTCCTCCTAGACCTACTGAGTCAGAATCTGCACCAAACAAGATCCATCAGATTAATTTTGAGAAGTCTTGCTCTAGAAGCATTGAAATCTGTATGAGAAGCACTGAGCGGCCACCCACCATTGTGTTAGGATACAGAACCATTCTGGTAAAACGCCAAGACTGAAATAGAGGAGACGGAGGGCATACGGGTGGTCAGTAGAGCTGTCCACCCAGATGTATTCGGCTTGCTCCTTTTCTCCTTCGGGCACCCTAGGATTGAATTTCCCCACCCGCTTAAAGTTAGGTGTGGCTGTGCTGAAGTCAATGAAATAGGACCACGAATGTCAGGTGTCACCTCTGAGCAGAAGCTTTAAGAACGCGCTGTTTTAACATGGTCAATAGCAAGATCCTAGATACTGATTGCTCTGTCATCCTAGGTCCCAGAAGGTCTTACAACCAACCCTAACCCAACTTGCAACAGACTTGCAGCATGAGGAAGAAGCAAAATCATGTTGTTTTAACCACTGAGGTGAGGGGGTTGTTATGGCAGCAACCCATCCTGACTGATACAGCACATAAGCACACAATGCTGCCCGTTTTCAGGACGTTTCTCTTCCTCCCCATGGAGAACTACTCAAGCACTTCGTTACTTGAAGGTAGGACCCTGTAAACCCTAAAGAGCATTACTTCATTAGCCTCCTCACTCTTCTGACTTCACTCCGTCTTATTTTCCTCTTTCCCCAGATTTCCTCACATATTTATGCTTTTATCTTATTGCACCATATGCTTTTTGGTAAGCTGCTTTTGATTTTTTTTTTCAACATGGTGATAGACATGGTGATAGCCATACACACCAGACTTGGCTCCCAATGATTTTTGCTGTTTCCAAAAAAAAAAGTCAAATCCACCCTTCGAAAGACAAGATTTGCTGTTACTAAGGACATTTCAAAGAACAGATCCCTGGGCCAGCATGTATTTCTTCCACCTGTTCTTTCCACAAAAGGAGAAGTACAGAAAGCCTGGTACACACAGTCTCTGCTTTTAGAAAGCAGCTCATTCCTGGACACACCATCTCTTTCTGCCTCATCACAGGCAAACCCTGAACTGTGCTAACTCCATTAAAACACTTAGCATGATGGACCAACAGTTTGTATGTTTCCAATTCAGTTCCATTATCCAATTCAGTTCCATTATAAAGACGGCGCCCCTTCTGCATGCCTGACCGGGTGCTGCTCACAGGTGAACCTCATTTTGACAGCTCGTGTTCCGTGAGAAGCCACGGTGTACGGCGCTCTGGGTGCACAGCTCCTCCTTGAGACGCTTCCTGAGTCATTTCCACAACTGGAATTGCTGGCTCAGAGCGCACGTGTGTGTTACGTCTTTAGGTATACTTCCAGATATTTCCCTGGAGGGAGCATATGACGATTTCCCTACACCCTTGCCAGCACTCATTCATTTCCTTTTGACAGTTTTTATGAAAGCTATCTTTTCAAAAATTTGCAACTCGCTGATTACTCGTGAAAACGGAAATGCTGATGACTTTGTACATCTTTTATGATAAAGTATCTATCCAAGCTCTTGGCCTTTCTTGCACTGATGTGTTCCTTTGTTTTAAAAATAATTTATAAGAGCACTTTCGGCATTAAGATACTGACGTTTGCCCAGTTTTAGTTGCTTTTTACATCATTTTTCAAGGACGAGATCTCTGGTGGCAGAATGAGTGAATCACAGATGAGGAAAGTCCAGCAGGAAAAAGGGCATTGCAGCTGATCTGCAAGAGGTGAGGCCCCCTCCCCACCCCAGTTCATCCACCTTCTAATAGATTTCAAGTCCATCCCCTTCCCACCATCTCAGGTCCACCACCCTTTTCTGCCAGCCCTCTTCACATCCATTCTCCACACTCCCATCAAACCAAGGCTTCTGCTGCACTTAGAAAACTGTCTACCAACCGCTCAGAAGAAAGGTTAATTATGTAATGTAATAGAGGTGCTAAATATTGCTGTCATGGCAATCATTTACGATGTGTAAGTGCATCAAATTAACAGCTCGACTTTACCCAATGCTATATGTCAAATACATTCAATTAAAAAAATCCGTAGTTGCTTGAAACATACAGCCATGGTGAGTGTATTTACATCCCCCTGAAATTGACAAAAACTATGAATTGGGACTTCCCTCTCTCCACCTTCAACCCTCTACCCCCCAACCCCCCGCTGGTTGTTAAACATTTACCAGTACAACAGTGGAGGTGGTAGAATACCTGTCCTCCCAAAAATTGCTCAGGAGAGGAGAGAGTGCCAGATGGAGGAACACTTCTGACAGGAGACTGTCTCTGACAATCGAGGGGACAGACAAGAGAAACACACACGGGGGGAGGCAGCCCAGCGGATGCCCACATGACACTGAGGAGCACCTGGACCCTTGGAAGGAAGTTTTTAGTTAAGTCCCCAGAACATAAATGCAAAGCTGGGAAAGGGCAAAAAAAAAAAAAATCCCAAATTATTTAACAGGACTTTTCTCCCACCATGAAGAGTAGGGACTCAAAATATGAATTAAATTTGCCTGATCAGTATGGCTTACTGGTTGAGTGTTGACCTATGAACCAGAAGATCATGGTTCGTTTCCCAGTCAGGGCACATGCCTGGGTTCCAGGATCCATCCTCAGTAGGGTGCATGCGGGAGGCAGCCAATCAATGATTCTCTTTCATCATTGATGTTTCCATCCCTCTCTTCCTCTCCCTTCCTCTCTGAAATCAATAACAATATATTTAAAATAGGTGCATACATTAAATTCTTATAGAAATATAAAGTTACATATATTGGGGGGTGGGAGAGGCTATCCAACTTACCTCCCCCCTCCCTATCCCATCCCAACCTCTCTGCCCTTGCTCACCACTCTCTAACCATCCTGGAATAGTCTGGTCTCTCCAATAGATCAAATACACTCTCCTCTTCAGGATTATTTGCGCTTGTAGTGCCTCTGCCTCAAATCATTTCTCCCCAAATACTCCCATGCTGACTCCTGAGCCTCACTCAGGTCTCTGCCACCACCTTCTTGGAGAAGCCTTCCCTGACAGTCTTACCAGCTCTTCCCCGCTGCTCCTCCCACCCCATCGCAGCACCCTGTTTCATTGGCCACACATTCCCTTGGAATTACCACATTTCTTCTTGCTCGTTTACCATCTCCATCTTTCACAGCTTCACCTCCAGCACCTACAGTGCTCACAGCCCATCAGAAGCACTCGGTTAGAGATTGCCGGATGAATGAATGAATGAATGAATGACCAACTTTTGGACAGGGACTGGCAGAGGCACACAGCCCATAAGCTGAGAATGGCTAAATGGTTGAAAACAAAGCAAAAGAAGAAGAAGGAGACTTTGTGGCACATGAAAACTAAAGCAGATTCAAACTCCTGTGCCTATAAATAAAGTTTTATCGGAACACAACCAAGCCCATTCACTCGGGGATCATCTGTGGCTGCTTCCACACTCCGAGAGCAGAGCAGAGTGCTGTGACAGGGACCATATGCGCGCTCTCACGGCTTTGCACCGCCTCTGGCACCCTGCGAGTGACAGTGACGCAGCTGTGACTCGACTTTGTCTCCCGGGCGCGAAGCCTGAAATGTTTCCTGGCCTCCATAGAAAGTCTGCAGACGCCAGTGGAGAAGGAAAGGCTTTGAGAAATGTTTCTGAGGGAGAGCAAGGCTTGCTAACCTGAGGAAGCTATGAGGAAGGGAAGAGGGTGGAGGTTCAGTGTCAGGTGACAATAGGTGGACAATAGATGCTGGAGACTTTCACTCTAGCACAGATGGGAAGGAGGGGTGGTAGGGGAAGAGGGCAGTGAAGGGAGGAGAGATTGAGTTCAGTTTGCACATGTGAAATCCGAGTACCTGGGATCCAGTCTGGATACCAGCTCAAGAAGTGCGGCAAAGTCAGTGAACCAGAAAGTCCCCCTGAAAACAACCTTTATCAGATGGGAGTCAGGGAAAACACTACGTGTGAAAGGAGGAGGTGGGTGAGTCCCCGTGAGTCCACAGGAACCTCTCACGATCCCGCACCTGTTCCATCTACACCCCCGCAGTCCTGCAGGCTCTGGTCTGCCAGAGGACACGCCAGACCCCTGCTGGCCACCATTTCCACTTCTCTCCACAGGTGCTGACGCCACCCCAGGAGCCTGGCCAGGCAGGGGGAGAGGCAGACACTAATTGCACAATTAAGTACAAGGAGATCGGTCCTGACATTCTACTAGAAAGCTTGTCATGTGTCACCCTGCTGCTGTGAGTAATAAGAGAGCAATTTGGGAAAACAACGTCCCCTGGAGTGGCCTGCTACAAATCTTCATACCACCCTGGCTCCTGTGGCTCAGTTGGTGGGTGTTGTGCACAGAAAGGTTGCCGGTTCGATTCCCAGTGGGGGCACATGCCTGGATTGCGAGTTTGATCCCCAATAGGGGGCATTTGGGAGGTAGCCAATCGATGTTTCTCTCCCCCGCCCCCTTTCCCTGTTATGCTTTTCTTTTTTTTTCTTCTTTCTCTAAAAATCAAATTAAACAAAGAAAAAGCCTACTACTTTACACGTATACAAGGCTTCCTGGTTTACCAAACATTTTCTTTCACCCTGGAAGTGGAGATCAGCCTCCATGCTCACAGGTGAAGTCAACCAGGCCATTAGGTCAGAGCTGGGCCCTTTCCGACTGAGGAGAGTACCGGAAGGTCAGCATCTCATTCATGCTTCTAAGTCGTAATGGACGTGGGATGCAGGTGGTGGCTGACATGTCACGGATTCCTGCCAACTTGTTGCTAGGGAACTTTTATGGAGATGCCCCAATCCTTAGCATCTGTAAGCCCCGCCCACAGCTCTGCAGGCCTGTGGTGAGGCCGTCTGGACAGACCAGTACAGGAGGGAAGGCTCCTCCTGAACAGAGGTGGGCGGGCAGGGCTGGGCCAAAGGTAGACCTGCAAACAGCAGGAGCTACAAATGAAGGCCACAGCCCCACGTCAAAGGTCAGGAGGACTCAGTGAAGGTGCTGAAAGCAGCACCTTGGTCTTCTAGGTCACCATGACATACTCCACAAGCCACCAGCCCTAATTACACCTTCTGTGAACAGAGCTGGTGACCGCCTTAAAAATTATTGGCATGAGGGGCAGGGCCACACCCACATTAGGAAATGTTCCCATTACAGAAAAAGAGGCCCTGTGTTAAAATCAATTTGTCAAACATCTACCAGATGTCAGGCAGCTCCGTGTCTATTAATAACCAGCATCAAATAGCTCCGACCTGAAAATGCTGGGCTGGTATGTCAACAGGCCAGCGGACAGGCTCAGGCTTTCGGGACCGGAAAATCGGGTGGCACATTCAGCTGCATCGTTTACTGTGTGGCCTTTATAAAGAAATCCCTGGCATCTTGAAAGAGAAGAAACCCCGCCAAGGATGGCAATGGAGGATTTCCTAGCTGACGGCCAAGTCTCCTGTATTTCCCTCCCTCTGGGGGCCCTCTCCTCCTCCGTCTGGCCTGGCACTGCTTCCTCTGGAATGGATCATCTGTCCGGGCTGCTTTCCCCCTACCCTTCAGAGCAGCTGGTCTGCAAAATGGTCGTCAGTGAACCTGGCCTCCCTGAATCTACCTGCAGGCACCTCCCTCCCGCACTGGATCTGGACTGGTTCTGTGACTTACTTGATGAAGTGCTTTAAGAAGGCCAGATGATTGAAACTTTTGCGTTCTTGGAAGCCAACCATCATGTGAAACTTCAAGTGCCCTGTTGAAGCGAGAGGCCACTGGAAAGGTCCTGGAGGAGGAGCCACCACGTGGAGAGAAAGGCTGCATGGAAGAAGACCGAGGCGCCATGTTGGAGGTGCCAGCCCAGGGGACACTCTAGACTCCAGCTCCGGGCGCCATCTGCCTCCAGATGCATGGGAGACTCCAAGACAGACCAGCAGAAGAAGCCCCCAACGAGTCCTGTCAGCCCGCAGGATGTGTGAAATGACAATAAATGGCTGTTCTGAGAACTACGTCTTGGGGTGGCTTGTTGCGTAGCAAGAGATTAAACATCGTTCCTTCATTACCGACAGCACAGCCATCTCCCCCAGCTCCACATCTCTCTCCCACAGCCACACCTCGTAAACTCCACAGCACAGTCACCACAGGGAAGAGAAAGCAGAGAGAAAGAGGCCAAGTTCAAGGGTGACTCCCTACAATTGTCGAGTTCCTGGCCAACAGCATCCTATTCTGTTTGTACCTGAGGTCCAGACCCTCCAGCCAGAGCGTGGATTCCAGGAACAGCATGCGGGTCAAGGAAAGTTCTGTCTGTCGTGTTTGCGTTCCAATCTTACTAACCCCAGAAGTATTTCCCAAAGCTCTGGGAGTTTTCTCAAATGTCGTACAGTGTCTTCCAGGCCCCTGACCTCTGATCTCCATTCCAGGGAAAAGCAGGCCACAAGGAATTCCTGGGCCAGGGTTAGGCTACTGGACTTGCCCAGCCAGTGGGCCATGTCTGCCTCTCCAGCTCTTCCCCGGGGATGGAGATCCGGCTCCCTCCTCCTTCTGTCTTTCCCGGAAGCTGTTCCTCAGCCTCCATATACCCAAAAGTCTGGTGACAACCTCCTCCCCTGCTGGGCCTCCATGTCTATGGAGGTGATCTGGGGCCTGGCGTGGAGCCCACAGAATGTATGTGCTTCTGCAGACTCCAGCCTCATATGAGGCCTCCTTCATCACAGCTCCTCCTCGGCCAGGTCTCAAAGGTTAGGACAGTTCTCAGCTCTCCTCCCCATGGCTGACGAGACCCTCCAGGAGGATTTTTCTGGCTGCTTCTACCTATGGGCCTTTACACGTCATGGGCAGCAGGTGCGGGTCTGATCTAAGGCCCCCTCCCTTTTCTGGGAGGAACTGATCCCCTCCCCCTGGCCGCCCCTGCAAGGCTGCCCCATCCCCTGAAGAGCCGGGATCCTTGGGGCCAGTCCTTGGCCCTCCGCACTCCTCTGAGGTTTTCCTAGAGGCTGCCCCTTTCCTCAGAGTCTTGACCAAAGAGATTTCCCTAGTAACCAGGCTCAGAATCCACCAAACTGGCCGCTCCCCAAGGCCTGGCTGGCCGCCAGGGCAGCTCTGTCAGCCCTCTCAGGGTTCACTCCAGCTCCCCTTCATGGGCTCTGCTTCCTGCAAAGCTGGGCTCTCAGTTCTCCTTTTTTCTTGTTTTCATATGAACAAGGAAGACATCCTTGGGGAGTGTCCATTTTGCACATACTGTTCTCAACCTTTAGTGTCATCTTCCATCAAGATGGCGTTTTCTTCCTGGCCGGCATGGCTCAGTGGTTGAGTGTCAACCTAGGAACCAGGAGGTCACTGTTCAATTCCCAGGCAGGGCTCCATCCCCAGTGTGGTGTAAGCAGAAGGCAGCCAATTGATGATTCTCTCTGATCATTGATATTTCTATCTCTCAATAAAAATATAATAATAATAATAATAATAATAATAATAAAAAGATGGAGTTTTCCCGGTATCACTTTTTCCACGTGGGGTGGCGGTTACAGTAGAGCTGCCATTCCCGGCTGTGCACCCATCATCCCACTCCTCCCCCAGGAGACTGGTGCTGCCCATTCCATCTGTACTGCTGTCCCCTAGAGCTCCCCTGGCCTTCTGAACTCCAGGCCCCAGCAAGCTCAGTGCCAGCCACCACTTTGGCAAACATCCAGGAGCTTTACCGCTGTCAGGACCAGCGGGCTCCTTCTCTGGCTTCCTGGTCTCTGCACTCGCTCTCAGCCTTGACACACATCTGGCTGGTGTTCCTCCAGGCACGTGTTTCCATATGCTGGCCAGTCCACCCCCAGCCACTCCTCTGGGAGCTCTGCATTCCCCACCAAGTCCGTCTGTCCTTGAGGACTCTCCCGTCCGTCTGGAGGGGCTCGCTTGCATAGCCTCCATCCCTGGCCAGTCCTCAGTCCCGAAGCCCAGCTTGCTTGTAGGTGAGGCTCACAGATACAAAGGGCCTGGTCTCTAACCCTCTCCGTCGAAGCTGCATCTCTTCGGCCCTGACAAGTGCCAGGACTCAGAGCGAAAACCCCCGCCCTCACCCCTACCCCCACCCCAGTCCCTGCCTCCACCTGTGGGGAAACCAGCTGGCTCTGAGTGAAATCAAGCTTCAGGGTTAGCGGGAGAGATGCTCCAAGAGGGAAGGAGTAACTGACCTCATTTCAGCCCCAGTATTTCAGCCTCCCCTTAGGAATGCTGTCTCCACCATGCAGACCTCCAGGGCTGCACCTGCCCTTTCCCACATGGATCCACACCCTTCCCTCGCTGGCCTTTTAGGACCACTGAGCCCAGGCCACCATGTTTAAAAGAGACACAGGTACAGCGGTATTTCGGAGCCACCTGAGCTGCTAAGCAAATGTGCAAGCATTGCTCCTGGGGCCATCCCCTCCCCCTCTCTCATATTCAGTTTGCTGGCCTGTAAAATGGGTATGGCGCCTCCCCCTTCACAGAGCTGTTAGGGGAACGGATGACAGTGTATGCACCATGCCTAGCACCTAGTATTTTAGCCTAGTAGGTGCTCAACGAATGAAAGTGCTTCTCATCAGAGCTGCTCACACTGAGGCCCTTCCGTAACCAGTCCTGGTGGAAGTTGTCTGAGAAAGCCCCTTAGGCACCAGAGATTTCCTAAGCATGTAAATACCACGGGATGTGGCTGACACGCCCCAGGCTGTCCCAGCAGATCATCAGCTCGTCCCCCGGGTCTGGCCCACCCTCCCTTTCCGCCACTAAGCAATGCAGAGACACTCCATCTTACCAACACGAGCTACAAATCCACCAGCCTCATCCCCACCCAAAACACAGCTGGCCGAGTCCAGCCAGGGGCGTGCCTCCTCGCCAGACAGACATCCGACAGCCAAATGTCCACATCAGTATTTCCTGGAAAAGTGTGGCCACCACGGGAACTCTAAAACAGGAGCCTCCCTCGGGGCTTGGGAGCTAGAAAAGAAGGAGGGTGCGGGCCATGGTAGGAAACTACTCTACTCTCTTACCTCACACCTGAATCTGTGCACCTGAGCTTCTCCTACACTCACAGGTGCTCAAATATATAGAACAAGAGGGTTAGGAACCATACTCTGAGGCCCGTCGGGGGGAGGGGGGAAGCGGGAAGAGGATGTATCTTCCAGCCTACCTGCTCTCAAATACTACTGCGTAATTCATTCAGGGGGATTTTGCTGTTTTGCTCTGGACCATGTACCTCTAAGAGGCCAGACTCCATCTTTAATAAGGTTTCCACTGGATACTTCCCAGGTAAACTCACCCTGTGACCATTTCACCTCTATATTTCCTCTTTGCTTTCCTTTTCTCTCCTTTCTGGAGCTGCACACAGCATTTGCTGTCAAAATTTGCTACTTTGTTCTTTGCGAAGTAGGTCAGGGTTAAATTATAAACAAATTCAGTCTTCATGATTTGGGCAGCCTTTTTTACCAGAACGTTCTGGATACGTACACATTGGCAGTGAACCGCTCATTTCAGTACAACACTCCCCGGGTTACAGGGTCAGACAGCCTTTTTACTAAAAGAGATGTCCTATAAGGTCGCCTCCCCCTCCCCAGCCCCCTCCCACCTCCTCCTCCAGGACTTCAGAAACTTCCGATCCCCACTCAGGCTGGGACCATGAGCTCAGCGATTAGAGGACGGAGTGCCCTCCCAACTGTCACCCGGACAATAAGCAGCCAGTGGATTTGGCTCCACAGGTCCTGTAGCCCTGGGGTCAGGCCAGAACCCCGGGAACAGGCCACTTTCCGATTCTGGAGGGGAGGGGGCGCTGGCTGGAGGCTGTGGCACCCCTGAGTCAAGCCTGCTGAGGGGGCTCGGGCTGGTGGCCAGACAGGCTCAGCTGACCAGCAAGTGGGCGGCCCGAGGCGGCCAGGCAGCCTGATCCGGGGCAGCAAGACCGTCCACGGGTCTGCAGGCTCCGGGCTCCGGGCTGCAGACGCGGGGCTGAGGGGACAAGGGGGTGCCACTTTCCCAATCCCCGATACTTGGTGCATCTCCCTTAGACCTCTGGACTCAGCAGCCCTCCGCCGGCCCCTGGCGCTGCCGGGAACGCGCCCGCCCTCCCGCTCCAGAACTCGCACAGGCAACAAGTTCTGGCTTCCCGGGGGCGCGGCGATGTGCCGGGAGGCGCGGCACCGGGGGGCGGTCAGGGGGCGATCCCAGCGCCGCATGCACCCCAAGGGGCACCCACAGCCTTCCCATCCACAGGAGCGCGGAACCAGGGATCGGGCGCGCTCCGGCTGCCCCCGGGGCGCCCATCGGATAGGGCGGCCGCGGCAGCCCGGGAGCAGGCAACAGGTCTGCCAGCGCGCCAAGCACCGGAGCCCCAGACCTCCCTCCCAACCCCCGGCCCCTCGCCCCTTACCTCCAGCAACTGCACGTAGCTCGCTGGGAACCAGCCGCGGAGCCCGTCCTCCTTCTCGCCTTCCCACCAGCCGCCGTCCGGGACCTGCAGCAGCGTGAGGAGCTCGCCCGCGGCGAAGCGCAGCCCCTGGCTGTGCCGCTCCCCGGAGAAGGGGTACAGGGTCCGGCAGCGGGCTCCGGACATGGCCTTGGCGCCCGGGCTCACAGCGCAGCCTGCATCCCTGCCGAGCCCCGCGGGCTGGGCAGCGGCTCCGCGGGGTCCCAGGCGCCCGGCGCTCCGGGCTCCCGCGCTCTGGGCGCGCGCCGTGTCGGGGGTGCGCGGGGGTCCCCAGCCGGGCGGAGGGCGCGCGCTCGGCGCCGGGAAGCGGAGACTCGCTGGTGTCGGAGAGCAGGCGGCGGCGGCGACGCCCCCGGGCCGGGCAGCGCGCAGATCCCAGCTCCGGGCGGGGGGGCGGGGCGCAGGGGGAGGAGACCCGGGCGCCGCGGGCTCCGGAGACAACTTCCCGGGGCGGCGGCACGCGGGCCACCACCGCCGCGAGCCCGCCCGAGCCGGGGCCGCCTGGGCACGCGGAAAGGCGCGGCTCCCGGGGGAGGTGGGGTCCCGAGCATCCCCCTCCGCGGGGCTCCGCGGCGAGGGAGGGGCCCGGCGGACGCGGAGAGGGGCTGGCGGTTGGGTGGCCGAGCGAGCGGAGGATCTCTCTCCGCGACGCGGGGGCGGGGCGGGGGCTGGGCCGGAGCGGCCACGCCCGCTGAGGGCCGGGCGCTCGCTCGCCAAGGGGTCTGGTCGCTGGGGAGGGGTCTTCTCATTCACACCCCCAACACCTAGGGCGGCTGGAATAGAAACGCCCCTCTGTGCCTGATTTCTGGGTACGGTGGTGGGTGGCTGTGGGCACCCCCTCTGAAGTGCCCGTAGGGGAATGTGTTTGTGGCCATCACCGTGGTGGTTGAACCTGGGATTGAACTTGTCTCGCTGGGAACTGCACAGTGGGTGAAAGACGGGTTTGAAGCCTGGTTCCAGAGCTGGAAGCCAGCCAGGTGGCAGCGTATTGCATGGAGGCACCACAGGGAGGGGACAAATTGAAGTTGGTAGAATTAGAATCGGACCCTGGAGGATAAATGAAGGGAATGGTAAGAGAACCGGCCCTCACCGCTTTGCATGCCAAGGGGCTAGCCCAAGGCACCAGTTCTCCTGATATGGAGATGGGCCACATGCATGTACTCAGTCAACAAACATTCCTGGGAGGCTGCCTCATTCCAGGACATGTTCCAGATACCTACAAAGGCCAGTGAACATGGGTGCTGAAAGCTGACCTTGAACTGAGAATATAGCAGTAAAAGAAAGCTGGGTTTCTTTGTTAGCCAACGCCATAGAAAAACTTAAAGTCCGTTTTCTAAACTATAAATAGCTGGACCTTCTCTGTATACTTCTAGCTGCTCACCCTTACATCTTGCTCAGTAACCTTCCATGGCTCCCTATTGCCTATTAAATTAAGTAGAGACTTCTCAAACTGTGTGTTGCAGGCCCTCCATAATACTTTTCCTGCCTTATCTCTCACTATGGTTGCCTAGACCAGTGGTCGGCAAACTCATTAGTCAACAGAGCTAATTATCAACAGGACAACGATTGACATTTCTTTTGAAAGCCAAATTTTTTAAACTGAAACTTCTTCTAATGCCACATCTTCTAAATAGACTCGCCCAGGCCGTGGTATTTTGTGGAAGAGCCACACTCAAGGGGCCAAAGAGCTGCATGTGGCTCGAGAGCCACAGTTTGCCGACCACGGGCCTAGATATACTTTACAAAATCAGTTTAGGTTATAAGAGCCTTAAGAGCTTTCGTATCTTTCTATGCTTTGAGTCAGTGGTTCTCAATCCTGGCTGCACATTAGAATCACCTAAGTAACTTTAAAATATGCTGATGACCAGGCCCACCCCAGCTTTGAGAATCACTATTGAGCCATATTCTGCATTGAAGCCATCTCACCTGAGCAATGCAATCTGACCTCTGGCCACAGACAAGTTGACAAACACAGATTGTTTATAATACTTCATCAATTGCAAATTCACAAGCCCTTGGTTGGCTTAGAAACAGGAGAAGCAAAACTTGACCATGGGCACCAGTAAGAGTTCCTTAAATGTTGAGCTGCAAAATTTGTTATAGAAAACAGTCACTAAAAGTAACTGACATATTCAAGTGTCTGAAATGTCCAGTATCAGGGGAACATATGACTGTTCGCAGGCTGACCTCCGGTTTCATACCTGCTGGTAGGGCCCAGCTCAAGTTAGGAGAGCTGGTCCAGAACCTTCCTTCCACCCAGAATCCTCTGTGGTGCTCATGAGTAACCTGTGATCCAGTTTGGACTTGAGAAATGTCAACCTATACAGCCTTCCTTACACTTCAGCGCTAGATCACCCGCCTCAAGCAGTGCTGCAGCACCAACACTGCTCATGCTGTCTGTGTCTCCCAGTTCTTTCATTTCGTTTCTGTAATCATGTGAGCTGGTGTATCACTGCCCCCCCACACCTGTTTACAGGGAGAGAAACTGGGCTCTGAGGGTCTGACTTGCCCACACTCATATGGCTGGTCAACAGTAGACCCAGGCTTTGAACTCAGGTCTGGCTTATTGTACATCAAGTGCTTCTTTCTTTAGTCCATCTTGCCAGAGTCAGGGCACTGTCTTCATAGCCCATCCACAACTAGTATCTTAAAGAAGGGATCTCCGCCCAGGCCAGTGTGGCTCAGTTGGTTGTAATGTCATCCTGAGCACTGGAAACTCTCTGGTTCAATTCCTGGTCACAACCGAGTGCTCTCGCGTGCTCTCTCTCTCCGCGCCCCCCTCCCCCCCCCCCCCAAAAAAAAAAAAAGTTAACTGTTTTTAAAGAAAAAAGAAAGGACTTTCTGGTGATACTGCGGTCTTGATAGAAGTGAAACTGTTCTGTCAGTCAGAGAAACTTCTGGCCTGATTTAATCAATGGCATAACTTCTGACAAATCCCTAAGGCCTTTCGGCCTATTTGGTCTATTTTCCCATCTGTGATTGAGACTGAATCCAGTAGCTGGAATATGGGACTTGAGATGGTTAAATGTGTAGGCTCTGCACTCTCTGCATCCAAACCTCAATTCTGCCACTTTCTAGCCATGTGCTCTTGGGCAATTTATTTAACCTGTCTGAGCCTCCTTCTCATTATTAGAAGAAAATAATAGTAATATTTATATCATAGAGTTATTAAGAGGATTAATTGAGTAAAAATGTAAACTAGAGCAATACCAGGTACATTAAGTACTCAAATATTAGCCATTATTATTATCTATCTAGTGCATTGGCCCTGGTTATTTATTATCAATGCTTCTTCTTCCAGTGCAACAATAGAAGTGAAAACTTACATCTTTGGAATGCCAAAAATGTTAAAGCAACACACTCTGTGTTTCTGTCTTCTTGAAAGATTTTAAAGGAAAGATGAGTTTCTCTCTTATCTGTTTTCCCCTTTGCCTTCTTCCTCCCCCGTCTTCTATTACGATCTTGAACTATTTATTTTAATTTTTAATTATTTAATGTTTTGATAACTAAGCCATATTTTACTGATTAGACTTGTGGTAACCCAGGGGAGATATAGCATGCTTGTTTTAAACCTCCATCTATCCCTCGAAAAGCTTAGCATTGAGTCCTGTAAAGAGTGGGCATTCGTTCCTGCATTAATTCTGCATAGATTATCTGGACCCCTGTTCATATTCCAATTTTCCATATTGCCAAGTTAGTGTATAAACACATGTGTTAGAACATCCCGATTAGACTGTAAACACCTAGCTTTCTCTCAACGTGGTGCATTTCACTTCCAGATGCTGGCAGATGTTTCTTTTCTATCCAAGACAGCTTCATATGCCTTTCCATCATGAGCCGCTGGATGGCAGAGAAATATGAGGGTTTCCTTTTCTTAAAACGTTGAACATAAATTTGTCATATGACCCAGCAATTCCCTCATACCCAAGAGAAATGAAAACAAATGGCCACCAAAAAAAAAATAAAAATGTGTGGGGTATGTTCTTAGCAGCCTATTTACGATAGCCAAAAAGTGGAAATAATCCAAATGTCCCTCAGTTGCTGAACACACAGACAAGATTACCATGCCCATGCAACGGAACAGTCACTGGGCCATGAAGAGGAGCGGAGCACTGACACATGCGACAACATGGATGAACTTCAAAGACGAAGTGACAGACCAGGCACCAAAGCTTACGTGCTGTATGATTGCATTTATATGAAATGTCCAGAAAAGGCAAATCTGAAAGAGACAGTAAATAAATTAGCAATCGCCCGGGGCTAGGGCTGGTAATAGAGCGTACATAAGCTTCTTCCAGGGGTGCTGACAATGTTCTAAAATTGGATTGTGGTGATGCTTGCACAACTCAGGAAATCACTGAATTGTACACTTAAAACAAGTAAATTTTTGGTATGTAAATTATACTTCAATTAAGCTGTTAACATAAACCAAAAAATAAACAAGAGAAATAAAGGCCTCATTCATTCAACAAGAGCAGTTTTCCCTACCATGTGTGCAGTTCATTCTATGACAACCTGAAGAGCCATACGCACATGCTTTGAAATAGCCTGGAGACACACAGAGAGAGAAATGACAGCACATATAAAGAATTTCTCTCTTTTTTACTTTTATGTATTGAGTTTGAGAGGGGGGTGGTAGAGAGAGACAGAAAGAAACATCTATTTGCTGTTCCTCTTATCCATGCATTCATTGGTTGGTTGTCTGTGGCCTAACCAGGGATCAAACCCACAACTTTGGCATATGGAAACAATACTCCAGCCAAGTGAGCTACCTGGCCAGGGCTAGAGAATTTCTATAGATCCATGAGAAAAAGATGAATAGCTCAATAGAAAAAGGGCAAAAGACTTGAACAGGCATTTCACAAAAGAAGATATCCAAATGGCCAATAAATGAAAAGATTAACTTCATTATTCATCAAGAAAAGCAATCAAAATCCTAAGGAGGTAACAATATACACTCACCAGGTGGTAAGTCTAAAAGCAAAGTGGAAAATACCATATATTAGTGAGGGGGAGATGCACTTGGAGCGCTCACACCCT
Organism: Pipistrellus hanaki; assembly: GCF_964339955.1. Taxonomy (NCBI): domain Eukaryota; kingdom Metazoa; phylum Chordata; class Mammalia; order Chiroptera; family Vespertilionidae; genus Pipistrellus; species Pipistrellus hanaki. The sequence goes on from NC_140518.1 coordinate 40,339,597, forward strand.
GTGGGAAAACTCCATATTAGCAACGCTGAGCACAGCATTCTCTATGACTCAGCAATCCCCTCCAATCAATGGCTTCACTGAGGTGTGTTCACAAGTTCACTGGAAGACACATACAATGTCCACAGCAGCACTATTCAGAATGGCCCAACACTGAAAACAGCCCAAAGCCCATGGCTGGGATAGTAGATACATGATGACATTTATCCGTGGAAAACTATTGCTGCATATTAGTGAATCCCACATTCGTTATGTTGAGCAAAAGAAGCCAAGTACTAAAGCACATATGGCATGGTGCCATTGATGTGAAATTTCTAGAACTTGGGTGAGTGGTTATTTTGGAAAGGATGGCAAGGTCATATTGGGGTGTCTGGGAGGCTGGTAATAAGCTACTTCTTGATCTGGGTGCTAGTCCCACAGGACTGTCCTCCAGGCTGTGCAATTATCTGTACACTTTTCTGTACGGATACTATGTTTTAATAGTTTGTACAGAAAATAATCCGTGACCTCGAAAAACATGTAATCTAGATTCTACCCATGCTCTCCAAGATTTCTGACTGTGTACTTCTATCAGTAAAAACTCCCACATTTGTGTATTTCTATCATTTATCAATTAAACATGTGAACCACTAAACCAGGACGCATCTTATGAGACACAAAGTTAGAATTTAAAAAATTATATTAAAATATATATTGTATGCAAATAGGAAATGGAAATTTTCTTCTCTCGCTATAGCAGCTGTGTGTGCACTCGTTGGGACTAGTGATCTTGAGAGTTAGCTTCAAGAAGACAGAGAGTCCGGCCAGCATGGCTCAGTGGTAAAATGTTGACCTGTGAACCAGAAGGTCACAGTTCGATTCCCAGTCAGGGCACATACCTAGGTTGTGACTCCATCCCCAGTAGAGAGTGTGCAGCCAATTCTCTCTCATCATTGATGTTTCTATCTCTCATTCTTCCTTCCTCTCTGAAATCAATAAAAAAAAATTCTTTTATAAAGAAAAAGTGGGAAGGAAAGAAAGTTAGTGGACAGAAAACACATATTTTGGAATCAGGACTTTGGAGTAGATAAATGGATTCAGTTCTCCCCTTGGAGTCTTGGAGAAACCCAGCCTCAGGCTCCAAGGAAGAGCAAGCGTTCAGAATCCTCAGTCCCATCCCACCCTCCTCCCCCCGCCCCCCGCCCAGTTGTCTCTGAGCCAGAGATCCCACTACATAGAGTTTGTGGAATTGCTATGAGTATGAGAACCACTGAGGAGCATGTGGAAAACAATGCCTAGACCTGGGCCTCACTGCCAGAGATTCTGACTTAGTGGGACTGGGATGGGACCTAGGAACCTGTTTTTAACAAAACCCGAGGTTTTTCTGCTGGAGTCCTCACACCACCCTGGAAACACCATTCCAGAGTAGACTACCCTAAACACCAAAGTTGTCATGTTTTCAGAAATTGATTGGACCACCTGAGAACTGTATTTGACACATAGGGTTTGCATTTGCATCCTATTGGGCCAGGCACCCCACCATGTGAAAGGATGGCAGGGGAGCAGGAGGCAGAGCCTAAGAATAAATGAAGAAAGAAAAGAACTGTGTGGAATAGGACAGACAGAATATAAAAGAAGAAAAAGGAATGGGATAGAAAGAAGAGAGAGGTGCTGGGGTGACAGAGCAGGGAGGGAGGAGGGAGGAGAAAGGCAAGCCCATCTTTCCCCCCACCTCTGCAGGTCCCTGGTGCCCCTCACACACCCGCTGACCAGCCAGAGGAGACCCCAGCCCACCCCTGCTTCCCTGATGAGAACTAGAGGTTTCATTTGCAAAAGGAACATGAAGGGAAGAAGGAGAAAGAAGAGGGTAGAAGAGAATTAAGGAGGGCCTCAGAGAAATGAAATGAGTTGTGGGACCAAAAAGAACACTGAACCCAAAATCCGGATTTTCATAGGTCTTGCTGGGTGGATGGCAAAAGGAGATTTTGCCCCTTCCCCACCAGTCCCCAGCCGCAGAGAGGAGTATGGAAATGAGATTGCCCTTCAGGAGTAAATAACAACAAAATATGCACCCACCGAGGAGCCAGGCAGGGATGCAAAGCCACATTAAAGAGACAGAAGTCTCCAGGGCCAGGACCCTCTCCAACTCCATGGCCACTATTAGCACATGTAAAGCCTGGGGAACCCACCACGTGGGCTGGGCTCTCTGGAAGCTCAGGGGAATGGTCAAAGGGTTTAGAAGGCTGCTCCTCCGAAGCTCTGCCCTCATTGAGTTCACACTTACACTCACACTCTCACATACATTCACACACTCCCACATACACACACATTCACACACTCACACAAACATACACACACTCATACTCACACACACTCACACATACACACACATTCACACACTCCCACATACACACACATTCACACACTCACACAAACATACACACACTCATACTCACAAACACTCCCACATACACATTCACACACTCACACAAACATACACACACTCATACTCACACACACTCACACATACACACACATTCACACACACACATACACAGACAGACAGACACTCATACACTCACTCAAACTCACACACACTCACACATTTACACACAGTCACACACATACACACACCCCACACATACATACTCTCTTTTTAACACACACACACACATATATATATTTTTTTTAATTATTATTTTTTTATTTCAGAAAGGAAAGGCGAGGAACAGAGAGATAGAAATATCAATGATGAGAGGGAATCATTGAATGGCTGCCTCCTGCACGTTGGACCATGCCTATAACCCAGGCATCTGCTCCTTACTGGAATCAAACCTGGGACCCTCCAGACTGCAGGATGACACTCTCTATTGACTGAGCCAAACCAGCCAGGGCCCAAGGACTGGCTTTTGATTAGTATCCTTCCTGCTTCTCTTTCCCCAAAGATAAGCCAGGGCCAAACTTCTGGCCCCAACAATGTGGCTGAAGCAGGTGGTGCTCCTCTCATCCAGGTGTGAAAATGCTTCTCCAGGGTCCACTCCAAGTAGCTCAGGTGGACACAAATCCCGGGGCCCTTGAGTGGAGTGGGGTGGGGGTTGGGGGGGAGAGGGGGGAACCACTGGATGGATGGCCACCGCTGCCGGTTTTCTCCCGGGAGAGGGCAGGCCACGGAAAACTGCCAGGGATGGCACATTCCTCCCTTGGAACAAAAGCCTGCCACAGTCTCCATTCTTCTAAAGACTAAAAATAAACTCAGAACTAATCACAACAGAAAAGGAACAGTCTCTTCAACAATTATAATTAGCTCTCGGTTCATTAATGAAGTCTCAAATTATGAGGCTTATTCGAGTCCCCACTTTTTTGCTTACTAATCACATGCCTGGCACATGTGGTTTCACCTCTCTAAGCTGCCACCTCCTCATGGGCAGACTAGAGCCCATGATCCCTGTCCCACAAGACCCTAGGGGGACCACAGAAGGCCACCTGGGCAATGTTCTTGGTCAAGGGCCCCCGCTCTATCCTATGCACAGGGCTGGGTCCAGACCAAAAGAGAACTCACTCTGGGTATTTGAGAAGCCAGATGGCGTGGACTGCGGGAACTTCCAGGGCTGGGATCATTGGGAGGTGGAAGTAACGCCTATTTACTCTCCAGACTAATAAAAATGCCTTCCTGAGCCTCCCATGCAGCTACTGAGGAAGTAGCACACCCGTGAGGAAGCCGACCCAGGCAGGCTTACATTCCTCCACCTGCCCAGCAGGACGGCCCTGTCAGGCAGGCAACCAGCCAGGCTCCCTCCCTGTCGTCACCACGAGGTCAGGCCTGGGAGGCGTGAACTGCTTTTATACGAACTGGCCTTTGGAGCAAGCTGCATCTCATGCCAGCGGTCCTCGCTGGGTACCCACCGTTGGCGTTGGTGACAGTGGCACGGGAGTATCCAGGTACTTCAGGAATCCAGAGTTCACCCATGGAAATTGTGAACAAGCAAAGCAAGAAATGTGTACCGTGTTGTTCACTGTTGAAGTTGCCCAACTCATAAGGGAGGTTCCTAATACTATTCTCTCTGCTGTTTAAATAGGTTTTGTCCAAATAAGTAAATCAACGCAGCCATTTCAAATGGAACCGTAGCTGCCATCTCAGAGGAACAATTAAAAACATTCCTTAGAATGAGCATCCTATGTTGACTGCGCCTATAGAAATGCCTTCCTTCTACTGATGCCGTTGTCCGCCTCCCCTTTCTCACAAATGCCCCCGGCCTTTGTCTCCTAATCAGAACATCATGGGCACTCCTGCCTGAATAGCTGTTCTTTGACTTCAAATAAATGCTGATGACCTCTCACTTTGAGAGGCCTCTTATTTTTAACAGTTTGAGATTTCCCCGTAATGAAAAAGGAAGTGCTGCACCTGAGCCTCCTCTGCATCCCTACCTCTCCGGAAAGGCCTGCAGAATCCTGCGAGCCTGTTCGCTTGCCGCGTGCACATTCTCAAAGACTAATGTTTCCCGTCTAGTTTTTCAGCGAGTGGCATGTGGAAGGAGGTATCTGGAGCGCAGGAGGAAGTGCCAGAGGACAACTTGCCATTGGGTTTGCGGGGGAAGGGAGGAAGGATAGGGGAGAAGCACTAAAAAAGACTCCAGAAAGTGAAAAGTGGCTTAGCCCAGAGCCATTTTGCACACCTGAGCACCCCCAAGGTAGTGGTAATGAGCGGTCATTGACTTACAGAGCAGCGGTGTGGACAGTGGGACAGTTGAGTAGGTAGAGTGGACTAAGCTTCAAGAACAGGAGGTGTGGACCCTGCCATGGATCCTGAGCTCCCAGGGAGGGCCTCGGTTCCTGGTCTGCGCAGCAGGAACACAGCTGTCTGCTCTACTAATCTTAAAGGATTAAGATTTGGTCAGAAAAACCAAAGTAGGAGATTCATTGAAAGGTGGCTAGGGAACTATAAAACATTCTCAAGCATAAAGTATTATAAGCATGGCAATGACCTTGAGTTTTTCCACTTTAAAAGTCAAGGCACCGCAGAGCACTTGTTAGAAAGATCTTTCTGTCTTAGACCATTCCGCTGCCACAGCAGGGTGGCCTGTAGACTGGGTGGCTCAGAAACAAATTTATTTCTCACAGTTCCTCAGGTTAAGGTCAAGATCAAGGAATTAGCAGATTTGGGGTCTGGTGAGGACCCGTTTCCGGGCTCACAGATGGCTGCCTTCTCTCTGTTTCCACATAGCAGAAGGGACAGGGAGCTCTCTGGAGTCTCTCTTATAAGAGCATTAATCCCTCTCAGAAGGCTGTACCCCATGACTTAATCACCCCCCAAGGCCACAGCTCCTAATGCCATCACATGGGTTCCAACATATGAATTTGTGGGGGACACATTCAGCCTGTGGCAATCTTTGTCTATGGTGTTTAAACTACTTCAAGTGTTTGCAAGTTAAAAGGAAAAGTTTTGATGAGTGGGCAGATTCATTTATGTGGAAAAACTCACTTCCTAACAAAAATTAAATGAGGTGTCTGTTAATGTCAGTTACATGGCGGGAAAGGCACTGGGAATGGAGGGCAGGGCGGGAAGAGATGGCCCTTTCTTTATAATTCTTGACATCGTCTCTTTAGTTACAATGAGCTCACATTGCTTCTGTAATCTAAATCTCAAAAAGATTAATAAAGAAACTGAGATACTCATGTAAGCAAGGGAATAACAAACGTAGATGTTGTACCTGTGGCCCTTCACCAGGTTAGGTGGAGGATCTAGTTCTTTAGCTCATGGGGAGTTCTACCTTCTCGCAATGCTTTCTGTAGCTCTTCCCACAGAGACGGGGCTCTGGCCTCCTAAGCAGGGAGTCAGGGGCTGCAGCTCTGAGCAAAAGGCTGTACCTGCTAAGATGGCAAACCCAGCTCCGTGAAGGTCACAGGATGAGATCAAGAATGAACACCTGGAAGATAACTGCAGCAAGTGCTATAATTGCATGTACATCCCTCACTGCGTGCACATTCTAAAAGACTAATTTTCCCATCTAGTTTTTCAGCTCGTGGCATGTGGAACAAGGTAGCTGGAGCGCAGGAGGAAGTGCCAGACGACAACTTGTCATTGGGTTTTCAGGGGAAGGGAGGAGGGATCGGGGAGAATGGCTAAAAAAGACTCCAGAAAGCAAAAAGTGGCTTAGCCCAGAGCCATTTTGCACACTTGAGTGCCCCCAAGATATTGGTAATATTGGTTACTTAGAACCTTGAACACTGACCCTCCCATCCCCACCTTGGTTACAGAAGTCTCTTGAAACAATTGTCTCCTAATGAGTTGGTATTAGATTGAGCCATACAAAAATAGCAATGCCATGCCGAGGCCGGTTTGGCTCAGTGGATAGAGCGTTGGCCTGCGGACTGAAAGGTCCCAGGTTCGATTCTGGTCAAGGGCATGTACCTTGGTTGCTGGCACATCTCCAGTAGGGGGTGTGCAAGAGGCAGCTGATTGATGATTCTCTCTCATCGATGTTTCTAACACTCTATCCCTCTCTCTTCCTCTCTGTATAAAATCAATAAAATATATTTTTTTTAAAAATAGCAATGCCAGGTCATCTTTTGCTTATACAGTAATGACTTTAATTTCGTAGTTTCAGTGCAACATCCCCATCTAATCTACTCCCAAGAGGCAAAGTGAGGCCTGTGGAAGCCTCCTTATTAGCCATCACTCTACAAACGTTGCCTCTTGTGCTGCTGGATTCCTGATATGAAACTAGTTTGGGACAGCTGCAGATACCTGGGGACAACCTGGGAGGTTTGGGTTGAGGTGGTCTGGGTGCGTGCATTCTTACGTTCCCCGGCGGTGCTCATGCATAGCCCTGACTGAGACCCTGGACACAGGGCGCTGCTTCCCGCCCTTTGCTATACATTAGAATCACCTGCAGGTTTAAACAATCCTGATGGCCAGGTTGGACTCCAACCCATTACATCAGAATGTCTGGGAGTGGGAGCCAGGCTCCACGTTTTGTGAAGATCTCCAGGTGATGTCAATGTGCAGCCAAGTTTGGGGACCACTGACATCGTGAGTGATAGTGTCTGCTTACCTTCATTTCCAGAGGCAGGTGTCACCTGCAGCCCAGAACAGATCACACCACCAGGGAGTAAAAATGGTGCGGGAGAGTAAAGATCTGCCCACGTGGGTGGCTCTTGTCAGAACCTGGGTCGAGCTGATAAGTCCTCTCGTGCCAGACTCTCTGCCGTTGCCCACCTGCCTTTGCGAGATGGGACACCTGCTAGGCCACGCTGCCCCAGCCCCCTCTGTTTCCTGGGCAGACTTGCCTTCTGATGCCCACTCTGTGAGCGACACACACTGGGGAGCAGCTCTCCCCCACCCCCACCCCCCCCACCCTCCCGCCTGGGAGTGCAGCCCAGGACCCACCAGGGAGTGTGTTGCCATGACGATCATGGCATACGCTCCCCAGCCTCCTCTGCCACTGCAAATGCCCTGTGAAAAATCAGAATTCACGAGGCTTTTCAAGCAGTTTGGACTTCTCTACAGGAAGGGGGTGTGGGAGATTTTCTTTCTTTCTAAGCTTTAGGAAGATGGGACAAAGGAGAGAATAGCAGCCCCAAACCAAAACCAAAAACTTCCCAGTCTATTAGGATACATAAATCAAACCGTGTTCCTCTAACAAGGACTGTCAACCATACTTGTTGTCATGATGATTGTTGAGAGGAAAATGACTGGGGATGTAGGAAGAAGAAAAACTATTCAGGTGGAGGATGAAGTATGGGGGCAGTACCAAAGGTGATTCTTAGAGAGAAAACTGAAGAAAGAGGAAGAGACTGAGGGACTGCATGGAGCACGGGTAGGTATCCTGTTAATGAAACAGGGAGGTTAGCCAGGAGGAGGAGACTGATGAGGAAGAGTGCACGCGTTACCCATTGCTGTGAAACCAATTACTGCAAAATGTAGTGGCTAAAAACATCACTTAGTGTCTATTATCCTTGTTTCTGTGGATCAGCAATTCGAGCAGCTGAGCTGGGTGCTTCTCACCTTGGGGTCTCTCATGAGGTTTCAGTCAAGGTATGAGCAGGTGCTACATCATCCGAAGGCTCGACTGGGGCAGGAAAGAGCCACTTCCCAGACAGTTCATTCAGGTGGCTGGTGATCTAGTGCTGGCTGTTGGCAGGACCCTCGCTTCCTCCACATGTGGAGCCTCTCCTGAGGCTGCAGGAGTATCCTCATGATGGCAGCTGCCCCTCCCTCCCCCTGCCCCCAGAGCACCAGGAAGACAGAGCTGCACTTCTGTGCAGCTTTATGACACAGAAGTTACTTGTCTGATTCCCACATCTTATTGGTCACATAGTCAAGCACTAGGCAGCAGGGCTGGGAAGGAGGATAAGAGGGCTAAATTCAGAAGTTGAAGACTACTAGAGACTGGCTACAAGGAGAAAATTCCAAGTCATGGGATTGCAGGGTTAATGCAGGTTAATACCTGCATAGGAAAACCAGCAGATAGGGCAAAGGGGATGCAGTCCAGGCTGACCCCTGGTAGTCTGGCCACGCCCTGGTTAAAGCAGCAGATGGATCTCTGTGACAGGCCTCTGAAGAAGAGGTGCATGTGCTGTTTCTGCAAAGGTGCAGGCCGTGGCTCAGCCTCAATCCTCAGGACACTTCTAAATGTAAGGAATAGAAAATCCAACTAAAACATAAAATGAGGATAATGTATTGATTTATATAAAGAAAGGGGAAGAGTACAGCCAGCCGGTATGGCTCAGTGGTTCAGTTTTTACCTATACACCAAGAGGTCACTGGTTCAATTCCCAGTCAAGGCACATGTCTGGATTGTGGGCTCAATCCCCAGTGGGGAAATGCCTGAGGCAGCCGACCAATATTTTTCTCTCATCAATGTTCCACCTCTCTCTCTCCCTCTCTCTTTCTCTCTCTCTCAAATCAATTTTATTTATTTTTTTTTTTAAGAAAGAAAAGGTGCAGAGGTGTGAAGCTCCAGAGGTATGAAGCTTTAGGGCACATGTGTCAAACACAAGGCCCGAGGGCCAAATCCAGCCCGCCAGGCCTTGCAATGTGGCCCGCACCGCGCTGTCATCACTGCACTCCGCTGTCAGTTTATGACATTGTCAGTTTATGACTGTTCAGTAAACCATTCGGCCCGTGATTTAGGCTGGATTTTAGATTTTGGCCCCTTCTCTGATTGAGTTCGACACCCCTACTAGGGTGTCAAACAATGTTGTGACCTCTTTGTGTATCTTAACTCTGTTTTGATGAAACTCGGTCTCAACTTGACCCTCATAAAGCTATTTCATTACCATGGTACCAGCAGGTCCAGTTTTACTGACTCAGCTCAGGAATGGAGATTTTTCTAGCATCCTATCTAAAAAAAGAGTAATATGCAGATTGACTATCACTCCAACACACAATATAGCTGCCCCCATGTGGTCAAAGATCCTGCCCCCATGTGGATACAGATGGCCATCACAAGATGGCCAGCAGGGGAGCGCAGTTGGGAGGAACCAGGCCTGCAAGGGAGGGCAATTGTGGGTGATCAGGCCAGCAGGAGAGGGCAGTTAGAGGTGACCAAGCTGGCAGAGGAGGGAAGTTGGAAGTGATTGGCCCTGCAGCAAAGGGCAGTTGGGGGGATACAAGCCTGCAGGGGAGGGCAGTTGGGGGTGGCCAGGCCTGCAGAGGAGGCAGTTAGGGGTGACCTGGTCTGCAGGGGAGAGCAGTTAGGGGCAAACAGGCTGGCAGGGGAGTGGTTAGGGGGTGCTTAGGCTGGCAGGCAGAAGCAGTTATGGGCAATTAGGAAGGCAGGCAGGTGAGCAGTTGGGAGCCAGCAGTCCTGGATTGTGAGAGGGATGTCCCAGATTGGAGAGAGTGCAGGTTGGGCTGAGGGACACCCCTCCTCACTGCATGAATTTTGTGCACCAGGCCTCTAGTTAGAAATAAAGTTCTGAGCCTGACTCTCTTTGACCCTCCCTTACACATTCACTGTGCCCAGTGAGATGGGAAATGCTGATTGGCTTAATCTGCAATATATGGCCACCCCCCTAGGAACACAGGGGGCTCCTCAGCTCCACCCAACAATTTCAAATTCCCTTTCCAAAGGTGAGTCTTAGATACTGGTGCCAGAAAAAGGAAGAACTATGCTGGGGAGGTAAAAAGGAGAGGGTTCCTCCAGGAGCCTGGGGGTGATGCTGTCGATTAGACGTTGGGCAGATCAGTGCTGAAGCACAGAGAATGGATGGAGGTGAGGGGTGGGGCAATGTGACCGCTGACTTAGGTGAGGCCAGAGGCCTTGGTTTTCTCCACTTTGGCAGGTGGAACCTCCGATCACGGGCTTGCGATCAAATTGCTTTTTTCTCAGCAGTTGAAGAAATGTATACACTGGAAGAGAGAATCTATTTATTTATCAGTTTTTCCATCAAATAGGTTTGAAGCACTCGCTATGTGCCCTGATGCCTTGCTACAAATCACAATGAAAACGCGTGCCATGTGCCTTATGCTGAACACGGCGTGAAAGGAGTGGGAAATAGAAGTGCCGATCCAGCGAGGGCTCCTTTCAGAACCTGTCAGTGCCCGGCGCTTGCGCCAGGGTATCTCTCCCAGGACAAAGCAGGGCTGCCCTCACTCTTTTTTAGGAACTGGCCATCTCCCTGTCTGGGCAAGTTTGCTGCTTTGCCCAACCCCCTTTGTCAGCCACAGGAAACGGTTAATCATCATCATATTCTTCTCCAGTTGGGGGCCTTATCGATTCACCTCATCACCCATCAGCATTAGAAGTCCTCGCACCCTCCCTTGCACAGCAATGGCCGCTTTACCCTCCGTCCTGTAGGCAGGGAAGAGAGAGATGCAGGATTCTGGGTGGAGCTGGGAAAACAGGACCTTTGTTAGCTGGATTCTGCCACCTGATCCAGCTCCAGGCTGGCACTCTCTATGGCTCTCCCCCCAACCCCTGTCCCTTTTGAGGGTCCTCATCTGTATGCCAGGAACTCTACCGGGACGATTGAAGATCCTGCTAAATTCTGCGTTTTAAAATCTGGCTCTGCGAACATGTGCAGGAGAAACGGCTTCTATTTTTAAAGGGGCTGATTCTTTCCTTTTTTTTTTTTTCTGATCATTTTCAAGTGAATTTTGAACTTCACAGAGCAGTTTTGAAAGCCCAGCTGCGCCGTGGATTCTTGCTAAGCTGTGCGGAGCTGGGTCAGTGTTCCGCAAAGGGAGGGCGCTCCCACTGGCAGTCAGTGGCTCATTGGGAATTCGCAGGAGCACAGGGATGAGCATTTACAGTCAGTGGAATGTTTTTATGGGTGTCAGACTTGTGGTTGCATGAATGTTAGTGCTAGCACGGGTGAAAGTGGATGGCTCTGTTAGCTCAGAACTGATCTAGACAATCAAGCCATTGGTAGGCAGAGCTGGCCATAGTCAGGAAGGTAACTCTGTCAGTTTCCTGTGGCTGCTGCAACAAATTACTACAAGCTCAGCGGCTGATGGGAACACGTTTCTTCTCTGACAGTTGTGATCAGAAATCCAAAGTCGGTTTCACGGGGCTAAAGGCAGCGCAGGCAAGTGGGCCCCCTCCAAGGCTGGGGGAGAGTCTGTTCTGGCCCCTTCCAGGTTCACCTCGGGCTGTCCATCATCCTGGCTTACAGCCACATCACTCTACTCTCTGCACCTCTGGGCACACTGCTTCTTCCTCTCTACAGTCAAAACCCCTCAGCCTCCTTTGCTAAGGATACGTGTGGTGGCATGTAGGGCCCACTGGGATAATGTCCCCATCACAAGATTCTTTTTAAAAATATATATATTTTATTGATTTTTTTTACAGAGAGGAAGGGAAATGGATAGAGAGTTAGAAACATCAATTAGAGAGAAACATTGATCAGCTGCCTCCTGCACACCCCCTACGGAGGATGTGTCTGCACCCTAGGTACATGTCCTTGATTGGAATTGAACCTGGGACCCTTGAGTCCGCAGGCCGATGCTCTATCCATTGAGCCAAACCAGTCAGGGCACATTGCATGACTCTTCACTGGATCACCTCAGCAGAGACCTCCTCATGGGGGAACTATTCAGCCTTGGGCAGTAGCATAGGAAGTTTGGAAAGCAGGGAGCAGGGGAAGAACCCAGGGCAGCCACCTGCTATTGTGGCAAGGGGCTTTGCTCTCTGCTCCCATCTCCTCTCCCTGAGAACACTGGAGGGGTGGGATGTGTGGGGGAAGGATAATTGTCCCCAGGACCCTGCCGCCTTGCCAGAAGAAATATTTTGGGGTAACCCTAACCGATTCACTCATCATAACTTGGGGTTCTTGAATATGGGTCATGTCATGAGCACATAAGTTGGCAATAGACAGCCACCTCAGAAAACATGACTTTAAATTGCCCACGCCAGTGAGCATTGCTTTATTCCACACAGATCACTGCCGTGGGGTCCCCGCTCAGATTTGCTCTGTATTTATTGGAATTGCTGTTCAACTGTTAGTCCCTGAATGTTACTAAATCAAGTAATTCCTTTTGATTTTCAAATGAGTCCATTTATCAAAGGGAACTGACATTGTACATGGTTTCAGGAGGAAGCAGGTCTATATGTGCTTTTCTTATGGAATCACTGAAGACATCTGCTTACTGCATCAGCAGTAGGTTAGAATGGGATTGTGGCATTTCAGGGAAAGGTGCTATAACAGCCGCTCCTTCGGATGCACAGCCAGCGCTTCCTCCTGGGAGCTGGTCTGGAAGGAGGGTTTATAACCGGAACTCCTGTCCTTCAGCACGGTGAGTTCCAGTGGAGAGAGGGTTTGTCTCCATCCTTTGGGTCTGCAGGGGCCTGCGGCTGCTCTGGTTCCAGCTGCACCAGCCTCTGGCCCAGCAGGGGGAGCAGAGCAGAGGAGCCCGATGCCCTGGGATAGAGGACGCGGCTCTGCAGCTGGTGGAAGAGGATGCCTGGAGTGGCCAGCTCTGTCTCAGAGCCAGGCCCTAGGACTTTGGCAGGGAGGGTGTGCAATGTTCTCAGAGGTGTGGCCTTCTTGACCCTGCTCCTCTCAGGGCTCACCAGGTGAATGAGAAACATTGCCTCAGCTCCACATAATAAACACCCATTGTTTTCGCACGGAGCTCCTGCTTCCTACTGGTCCTGATCCAAACCCTGGTAGGTCTTTACTCTGACCCCTAACTGGGGTCCTTTTAAGTGAAAGATGCAGGTGTTGTTAGAGGAGACAAGGGGCTTCTCTCCCGCAATGAGGTCTGCAGTCAAATACCACCCAGACCTCCTCCTGGAAAGAGGAGAGGTCGTTCTGAGGCTGGGCCAGGGGTCAGACAGCGCTCCCGTCGGAGCTGGGCAGAGACGCAGGGAGGACGCCTTTGGGTTTCCACGGCAGACCCATAGGAGCGATAAAGAGCGGTGTTGAAATGAAATGTATAAGAAGCTTGAACATGACTCTAAAGAGCCTTCTGGTCCTGCCTGTCTGATTCTTTGTTCACTTACACAGCCCTGGTGGGTGGAGCCTTGGGGTGGGGGGAAGGTGGGCCCCGTCATTAGACATCCCTGCTTTGAGTCAAACCCCTCCCCTCACAGCTGAGGGACCTCGGGTTTGTCACTCATGGATCTCTTGTCCTCATCTACAAAATGGAGATGCCACCTCCCTCATGAGACAGAAGGACACTGGGGTAGGTTCCCCCGTCCAGGTACTCTTGGCAAGTGGCTTGTCCTGTTGGTTCACGGGGCAGATATTCAAGGTCACCAGTGTGTGCATAGTTCCACCTTAAGTCTTACCATCCCTGCTTCTCAGCCCTGGTCTCGCCTTCCTCCTGCTTCGTTTTTGCAGATGGACACAGCCCAGCCCCATCTGGGCACCCAAAGTTTTCCAGGAAGGAATCGAACCAAAGGAGCCAGAAAAATTCTGGGACGGGAGGAAGGGTACCAGAGAAATCCCAAGACAGGTCTGCGAAGGCCTGGCCACCAGGCCCCAGAGCCTTAGGCCACTTTGCCTGTCACACCAGGCGGGCCTCCCTGTGCACCTGCAGCAGTGCCTTTCCCCCAGGGGTGGAGGGTGACCAGGTGTGACCAGAGGGCAGGGAGCCGTGAGCTGTCCTCCGTGGCCACCACCAAGCAAGTGGATAGGGGCCTGGTGGGTTGCTGGGGTCCCTGTCTCTGCCCCTACCTCACCTCACCTTCTCAGGCCCCATCCCTCTGAGCCCGCACTCAAAACCCAGCCACTGCCCTCACATCAGGCCTCTAACATTGGAGTAACTTGTCCTATAGCAAGAGATCACTAGACTAGCTCTTATTTCGAGGAACTTAAAATCAAGGTGAAAGCCGAGAAGTGAGTGAACTTACCCAAGTTTCTTGCACAGAGCCAACAGTATCAGGGTGACAGAGGCTCAAATCGTTATGTCCCATCTTCCCTCTCCCATCCATTCTTATACCTGCCCCCCTCTTCTGCCCATAATCTTGACTGTTCCTCCAAATCCTTGATTCCCATCATCTGTCTGCAATTCACAGCAGGGCTGACACTTTCTCAAACTCTCAACCTGCCAGAGGCCGGAATTATAATAACAAGCTACCTGGTCTCCCGGACGTCACGCTGGATCTACTGCAGAGAGTGGAGTCAAGGATGTTTAGACTACAAATCCCGGGTCCTGGCTCCTGCTTCTTGGCAACACTTATCACATAAATTTCCCAACAAGAGACACATCCGCATAATGAGACCGAAGATACCGCAGACTCAGACACATGCAAAGAGGGCCGGCTGGGAAAGGGGTGCTATTCATCAAAACCTCATCATAAATTCAAGTCGAAGGACAGAAAAGATACAAAACAAAAACATGGACCCTTCCCAAACCCGGCAGCTGGACCTCTCCCTGAAATCCTGAAATCAGTGTGGCTCAACCCAACATCTGGGAGAGAATAAAGAGTAATAAAGATTTAAAAAGAACAGACGCTGGGCAATTACCAGCTGAAGTGTGGATTGGGAATATAAATTCTGTGAGAGCCTAAAGACAGAAATATACATGGGCACATGGGTCTCGGACGGTGAATTTCACCCAGCTGTCCCCACCATTCTTTTTTATTACGGCTAATATTTAGTGAGCAAATGCACTTTCTAGGCAATGAACATAATTATGTTCAGGTTGACATGACCTGAATTGGGGTTACCGAATTTCAACATATTCAACATCTGCAGTGGACTAAAATATGGGAAAATGGTTTTGGTGCTTAGAAATAACACAAAAGAACATCAGGAAGAATGCTGTATTTAGATTGGGGAGATCTGGGCTTAAGCCCTGACTCTTCCATTTATTAATTGTGTCAAATGGGTATTGTTGAACCTTCTCAACTTGTGAAGAAAGCTGTACAAGGGGATAAGAACTATCTCACAGAGTTTTTAGGAGGATTAAATTAGGTAACATACCTTCAAAGCTTCTGCCACATTGCTCTCAGCTTTGTCACCTGTGACACTGGAACAGTACTCTGTCACAGAGTTATGTTATTTTGTAAGGATTCCTTTGCTTACGGTATTACTTAAAACATGTTTAAGACACATACGATACTTTTGGTTGTAACACTAAGCGAGACTTATAGTTGCTTCAAAATGAAAGGTATTGAATTGTCTTAGTTAAGGGAAGGCAAGTGGATGGTGGTTCCATGGTAAGATCAATGATATCAGTGATCAGAGATATAAGCTTTGAGTCTAAATCAATTAATGTGACACTTCCCTCATGGTGGCAAGATGGCTGCTTCTGCTCCAAGCATCACGTCTTTATACCAGAGCACCCAAAGCATGAACAGAGAGGAACTTTCTCCTATCAAGGAAGAAACATTTCTTAGACACCTCACACAGCTTTCCCTTTACGTGTCATTGCCCAGAACTGGCCCATGGCTGTCTCTTGCTGGGTGGGAGTCTGGGGAAATGAATTTCTAGCTTTCCTCAAAGCTAACTTGGGAAGCAAGGAAGAAGGGGGAGGAGAATGACTGTGGGGTAGGACACACAGAGGGCCTGCCACTGTGATGTGTGTGAGAGCATTTACCATGGCAGGACCCAGGGAGGTAACAGTTGTTGAGGACTTCCTATGTGCTGGACATCATTTCAAGTGTTTTGCATATGGTCATCTCATTCTATCATCTCAACAACCCTATGAGGAGGTACTACTATTGCCCCTGTTTAATGGAAGTGGAGATTGAGGCACAGAAAAGTTGACTAACTTGTCTATACAACCAGTGAGTGCTGGGGCCAGGATATTCGATCTGAATATCACAGCATTGGGTCTTCACATGAGGACAAAGGTGGATGCTCAGCTCACCTCTGAGATCTTGCTGCTTGTCCTGATTCTCACCACAAGTTTAAGTGGGTTTGAGTTGTCAGGATATCTCCTTATATTTATTTCTCTATTTTAGTGATGAACATGTGAGTGAAGCATTACCATAAAGGGATGAGCTCTTTTAAATTGTCTGGAATGTAAACATTCAAATTGTGGGGGTTGTGAAGGAGGGAGTGTCTCAAGGTCAGATTCACTGGTTCTGGGACGTCAGCAGTACAGACACATGCTAGGATTATTTTGCAACCATCATTTTACATGGAGGCTGAGGCATGATCTCAAGTGGGGTTTAGCTTTGCCCAGGAGAGTCTTGTAAACTGGTTAGGCGGGCCACCAGAGGGCAGACCCTTGGACAGACTGGGGCCCTAGGGGAAGAATTTGAGTCAGGCATGGGAAGCTGGACTCAGTCACTAGGCCTGAAGCTTTGGGGACAGCAGGGTGACCCTTTCCTGAGGAAGAAGGTCCTGTGTGAACCCCAAAGAGCATCTCTAACTTTGCATGAACCCAGGCCAGAGAGAGGAGAAGCTCTTTCCCAAACCCACCTGGAGGTGAAAAGCAAGCCTATGTTCCAGGAAGACCAGAAGAGAGCCGTATGAGGTGGCACCTGGTG
This sequence comes from Pipistrellus hanaki, assembly GCF_964339955.1. Classification (NCBI taxonomy): domain Eukaryota; kingdom Metazoa; phylum Chordata; class Mammalia; order Chiroptera; family Vespertilionidae; genus Pipistrellus; species Pipistrellus hanaki. The sequence goes on from NC_140518.1 coordinate 40,356,462, forward strand.
TGGCAGAGCCACTGGCACAGATGGAGTCTCCAGAGCCTGGGCAGAGACAGCCAAAGGCTCGCCCCCAGCTGCAGACAAAGGCCTTTCTTGACTTCCTTCTGTGGCCAGGCCTGTCTTGATTCAGTCCTGCCCTCTGGAGATTTACTAACAAATAAAAAGAAAGTTAAGCCAGTGTGCTAAGTGCCATGCTGGAGGAGGAGCAGGGCTCCAGAGCACCCCCAGGAGGAGCAGGTCCCTAACTGGTCTTCTGGAAGTGGTTGCATTTACTGCTCATAACAATTACTCTGAAGTGTAGTGACTTAAGACATGCACTATCTTTCAGTTTTCGTGGGTCAGAATCCCGCTGAGGCTGAGCTGGGTCCTCTGGCTCAGGGTGTCCCACAGACTTCAGCCAAAATGTTAACCAGAGCCAAAGCCATTTCAGATTCAGTTGGAAAAGGACCCATTTCCAAGCTCGTTTGTGGAGCAGCAGGTTTCTTATAGGCTGTGGGACTAAGGACCTTAGTTCCTCAATGGCGGCTATCTGGAATCATCCCCGCCCCCCAATCCTTGCTGTATGCGCCTTTCCATAGGACATCTTTTAACAGGAAGCTTTCTTCATCATTGTGTGTCTGTGTGTGGGGAGGGGGAGTGGAGAATGAGAGGGAGAAACAGAGGAGAGGGCAGGAAGAGAGAGAGAGAGAGAGAGAGAGAGAGAGAGAGAGAGAGAGAGAGAGAGAGAGAGAGAGAGAGAGAGAGAGAAGAGAGAAGAAAGAGGAAGGATAGAGGGAGAGAGAAAGATAAACAGAGATATAGAGAATGGAGAGAAAGAGGAAGGAAGAAGATGGGGGGGTGAGGAAGAAGGCAAAGGGAGAGAGAGTTCATAAGCAAGACAGAAGTCACTGTCTTTTGTGACTTGTCTTTGGAGTGTCGCCCATCACTCTCTCAGCGTCTGTACCTTAGGAGGTCCCTGGATGGGTACCAGGAAGCAGGCTCTTTGGGAGCCATTTCTGAAACTGCGTATTGCAGGGTAAAGCTGGAATTGGGGAACATACAGGTCACAGAAGTCAGGCCATGGTGGTCTAGGTACAGTGGATGGTCAGTAATCTGGAAAGTAGGGGACCTGTCATTAGGCAAAGCCATGGCCAGGACCAGGAGGTGGCGCAGAAGACAGGCATCTGCAGAGGTCAGAATCCCAAGCAAGCTGCCAGGGCAAGCCTGGAAGGTGGCCCGGACCCTGGGGGTGTCCCCTGACCAAGCAGCCCCAGCAGCAGGGATGGCCCAGGGCAGCAGGAAATGTCTAAACTCGGTGATAACTGTCTCAGCCAGGAGGCTTCCCTGATAAACATGGACCCCAGATTTTGGTGGGCCCAGGGCCTTAAGGTGGGGGCATGAGCCTCCTTAAGAAGGGAAGGAATTGGGCAGTGAAGAAGCAGAGCTCAGAACCAATGGGAAAGCAGCTCAGGGAAGGCTCTGGAACCGGGCAGCTGGGCTTAGCATCTCAGCCCAGCCATTGAGTGGCTGTAGGACCTTGGGTGAGTAAATTCACCTCAAACCTGAATTTCTTACTCTCTCAGATAATACATATCTCACAGTGAGGCTGAGAGGGTGAAACAAGACACAGAAAGCCTTTAGTACAGTGTCTGCTGCAGAGCAAATATTCCATTCTTGGTCATTATTATCTATATAATAAAAGCCCAAGTGATTGTTATGGTGGAACAACCAGAACAGTGGTCGCTATGATGCGCATTGACCACCAGGGGGCAGACCTTCAATGCAGGACCTTCCCCCTAGAGGTCAGTGTGCTCCCACAGGGGGAGTGCCCCTCAGCCAGAAGCCAGGCTCATGGCTGGCGAGGGCAGCAGTGGTGTTAGGAGCCTCTCCCTCTCCGTAGCAGTGCTAAGGAGCAGTGAGCAGGTGGGCTGTAAGGAGCGAGGGGTCCTGGACCGAGAGAGTGTGCAGGCCAGGCTGAGGACCCCCTCCCCCTGCCAGTGCATGAATTTTGTCCAATGGGCCTCTATTTATTATATAAAAGCAATCCATTTAGAAAGGAACATGAATCCATTTCTTAAACTCAAAATAACAACAACAAAAAGAGCCTAATCTTCTCTTGTTGAGCAAATGCCAATTCCAGATTTAACCTGATTTTATATTTACTAGAAAAAGGTGGTAGGTAGGGTGGGGCCCAGGGTTGTCAAATGGCTATTTCATGTCTCAGACGTTGAGCTAGATGCCTTATTAATCTATCTTTGTATCATCCTTTCAACCCACATATCCAATAAGATTATCATTCCCATTTCACAGATCAAGCAACACAGCTCCAGAAAGTCTGAGTGTGCTGCTGAAAGTCAGGCAGCTCACAGGAGAAGCTGTAGCTGGGGATTGAACACAGGCCCCTTGCCTTGGGGCTTGAGCCCAGGGCTTCCTAGTTTACATGAAACACCCGGTTGGGTAACAATGTTAACCAGAGCCTACCTAGCTTACTCAGAGTGCAGGGAGGAGCTGGTGGCGGAGTCCATTGTAGAGAATCTGACAAGAAGAGATAAATCGGCCAACACCCTAGGGCAGGGGGATGATGTTTACAACCATGACCTTTCAGAGAAAGAGGAAGGTTCCTCTTTAGGGAACCAGAGTCAGAATTCAAGATAGCAGAGAACCATGTTCAACCTTATTCATAGCAACTATTCTTTATTATTGGGGTTTCCCCTGGGAAGGGATGTCCTCCCCTGCAAGCCATCCTCACATACCAACAGCCTTAAATTTACACATGGTCTCCATAAGGCTCCTGGGCTTGCCAGGAGGTTTCCGTTAAGAATAAAAAAATACTCTCACACTGTTTTTAGATACCATCGCTCCATCAAAATGCCATCTGTGGATGATTACACACCAAAGGTCAATGTCAACTGTGGATCCAAGATTTGAGGTTCTCAGTTGCAGAAAATTTAAGCAGAAGATTTACTGCAGGACATTATGGCATTCACACGTGCCATGAAGAATCAAGTTTGGATGTCACCTGCCAGGAGCAATGCAGCCAGCTAACCAGACTGTAGGCCTTTTCTGTTTATTTCTTTTTCTGTTTTTAAAGAATACTGTATTGATTTTTAGAAAGAAGAAGGGAGAGGGAGAGAGAAAGAAACATCGATGTGAAAGCGTAGCATTGATTGGCTGCCACCTGCGTGATTCCTACCAGTGATCAAGCCTGAAACCCGGGCATGTGCCCAGACCAGGAATCAAAATGGCAACCTTTTGGTACAGGGACAACACCCAACCAACTGAGCCACACTGGCCAGGCAAGAATTTTCTGGTTTTAATTCTGTATTATTGTAGAAGACATCTAGGGTCTGCTTCAAATGACATGAGAGTGGGGGAAGAGCCCATGGGAGTACAGATAAAAGAAATTGGTCTAAATTAATAGTTGTAGAAGGTGGAACAGATAAATGCAAGTTTTTTTTACTACTCTATTTCCAAAACAGATTTATTGAGGTTAAATCCATCTCCTTAAACTGTACAATCTAATGATTTTCAGTATTTTACAGAATTGAGGCACCACCACAATCTAAATTTGGGACACTTTTATCAACACCCAAAGAAACCCCCTGTTCCATTAACAGTCACTTTCTTTTCCATCTCTTTCCAGCCCCTGGCAACCAGCCATCCTCATTCCATACCTATAGATTTGCCTACTCTGGACATTTCATAGAAATAGAATCATGCAATACGTAGTCTTTCACGACTGGCTTCTTTCACTTCGTATAATGTTCTCTAGGTTCATCTATATTGTATCATGTATTAGTACTTCATTCCTTTTTATTGTTGAATAACATTCCATTATTTGTATATACATATCACAGTCTGTTTATCCATTTATCTGTTGATGGGAACTTGGTTGCCTCTACCTTTTGGCTATTGTGAATAATGCTTCCATGAACATTGGTATCAAAGTATCTGTTTGAGTCTCTATTTTCAATGCTATTGGATGGACACCTAACAGTGGAATTGCTGGATCATTCTATGTTTAACTTTCTGAGGAACTGCCAAACTGGTTCCCACAGCAGCTGCACCATCTTACATCCCCACCAGCAATGCACAAGGGTTCCAATTTTTTCTGCATCCTTCCCAACACTTGTTATTTTTTTATTCCAGGCATCCTAGGGGGTGTGAAATGGTATCACATTGTAGTTTGGATTTGCTTTTCCCTGATGGCTAATGGTGTCAAACATCTTTTCATGTGCCTATTGGCCATTTGTATATCTTTGGAGAAATGTCTATTCAAATCATTTGCACATTTTTAAAATTGGGTTTTAAAAAACACTTTTAATTAATCTGTACTACTTCTTTATGTATTCTGGGCACAATTCCCTTATCAATAAAATTATTTTAAAATATTTCCCCCCCATTCTGTGGGTTGTTTTTTCACTTAAAAAAAAAAAACCCTCACTTGAGGATATGTTTGTTTGTTTGTTTGTTTGTTTTTTATTTAGAGAGAGAGAGAGAGGAAGGGAGAGAAATACCAATGTGAGAGAGAAACATCGATTGTTTGCCTCCCATACCACACCAACTGGAGATCGAACCTGAAACCTAGGCATGTGACCTGAATAGGAATTGAACCCAAAATCTTTTGATGTATGGGACAACACTCCAACCAACTGAATCCGGCCAGGGCTGTCTTTTCACTTTCTTGAAGGTATTCTTTAAAGTCCAATTTATTTTTTTTTCTTATTAGTTATGCTCTTTGTGTGATATGTAAGAACCAGAATTCTGCTCTCTGTTTTAGCATTTATTAAAGTGGCACCTCTCCTCAAGGCTCCCTCATGGTTACAAGGTAATTGCTGGAACACCCACCAACACCTCTGCATTCTGAGCAGAAAGAAAAAAAGGTAAAAAGGGAGTCATTCCTCTTTAAATAACTTTCCTAGAAATCAATTTTTAAAAGTTGGGGTTACAACGCTGGCTACTTCTATGGTAGGGAGGCTGAGCACATTAGCATTCCTGTCATTTGGGGGTTGTGACAGCAAGTTAAGTGCGTAGACGTGATACCCACCAGGTTGTGGTGGAGAGTGGCAGTGGCCCTCCTAATATTCATTCTTTTTATAAATATATATATTTTTTTATTGATTTCAGAGAGGAAGGGAGAGGGAGAGAAAGATTGAAACATCAATGATGAGAGAGAATCATTGATCGGCTGCCTCCTGCACACCCCATCCTGAAGATCGAGCCTGCAACCGGGACATGAACCCTGAGCAGGAATCAAACCATGACCTCCTGGTTCATAGGTTGACACTCAACCACTGAGCATGTCGGCTGGGCCAATATTCATTCTTTAGGATCCTTCGTGGCCAGTAGGCTTGAGGGATCATGAGCCCGGTGTTGCCAGAGCTTCCCAGATTTAGATGCTTGAGTTCTGCATTTTATACATACCCTCCAGATTCTTCAGTGCTGGCAACCCACCAACGAAAATATTTAGCCTTGCCTGGGCCAAGCTCAGTACACCTGTGGCCTAAATTCCACCTCTGTGCTGCTGGTTGGCAACTTCAGCTTTCAGGTGAACATCAGAGTCCTTAAACACCTGGAGGGCACGGAAGCAGTATTTTGATTCCTCTGTGTGGCTCAGAGCCAGCAGGGGAAGTCACGAGGAAGGAAGTTTGGGCTCAACTTGAGGCAGAACTCCATCCCCAGAGCTGTCAGCAACAGAAGGGCTGCTCGGGAGGTAGGAAGTTCCCTGTCACTGGAGGTGTTGGAGCAGATGCTGGAGAACTGCTTGGCAATGACGTCTAAGGTCTCCAATCCCAGAAGTCTGTGAGGCGGTAAGAGAATTATCATGCTGACTACCGCTGCTGAGATGACTTGCTGAAAGGAGACCCCGTAGGAGGTGAGAGAAAGGCGAGATGCTGAGCATCTGGATTGTTAGGGAGCTAGAAGCCCACCAGTTGCTGTGTCCTCCCCCTACTCCCCAAGGACAAAGCAATGGGAAGTGGGATAGGCCCTCAGCTGAGATGAGCTCTATTAAGTTTAAACTGTAGGGACAACAAAGATTTCCTTCCTACATATTCACAAGCATGAGTTGACTTCTCTTTACTCCTGGTATAAGAGTGCACAACAGAGATGTGACCTTTCTTATGGAGGGTGACTCAGGCTATTTAATTTACTTATTTATTCCCACTTTCAGGACTGGCTTCATGAGTGTGTGACCTGTGCAGGTGCACGGGGACCTGCACTCAGAAGGACCCTGCGTTTGGTTTAATGCTCTTTTGTCATCTACAAATTCTTCATCATTTTGAACAAGGAATTCCACATTTTTATTTTGCACTGGGCCCTGCAAATTAAGTAGCCAATCCTCAGACAGTATTACTCAAACTGTATTCAATGTCTAGGCATTAAAGACACAGAGCCACACCCAACATGCTCATAGTCTAGCTGGGCCAGGGAGGTGGGTGAAGCTGAGAGAGAAGCAACTACTTAGATAACTGCTATGTAGGACACTAAGTGTTTGCAAAGGGACATCTAACCTAGACAGAGAAGTTAGGGGACAGAGAAAGCTATTCCTAGGAATCAAAGTCTGAACTTCAATTGTTTTTTTTTAAATTCATTCTTCTATTATAAGAGAACTGTAGGAAGGTACATAGATGCTTAACTGGGGATTACATTTTCCAGCATCCCCAGGATTTAGCTGTGACCATGTGACTAAGTTATTACCAATAGAATGAGTGGGAAAGATGTGGGCCAATTTTAGTCTGAACTTTAAAATATCCCAGTATCACTATTACTACAAGCATGTAGTCAGGACCCAGCTTCAATCATGCAGATGACTAAAGGCCTGGGGGCTGCAGAGCAATGACTGGAAGGAACCTGGGTTTGTGACTAACCACTAGAGCAGAATTTCCCAGTCATCTGGACTGTTCCTCTTGGAATTGTTACATGAGCAAATAGTGTTGAATTCTGGGTTGCCTTTGTTAGTCTACTCTGCCCAATACAATGAGTAAACAGAGGTTAGTCCATGACGAAAGGGAGAAAAGACAGCATCCAAAGCCCTCAGTAAGAGAGAAGATGACACATTCAAGGAGCTGGGAGTAGTTCAAGATGCCTGAAGTGATGGATGTGGGAGGGAGGGTGGTGTCTCTTAGTCAGCTCAGGTTGCTATAACGAAATACCTTAGACCAGGTGGCTTAAACAATAGGCACTTATGTGTCACAGTTCTGAAGGATGGAAAGTCTAGGATCAAAGCTCCTGGTGAGAGCTCTCTAATCCGCTGGCAGATGCCACTTTCTCACTGTGTCTTCTCACCTCAGAGAGAGGAAGCTCTGGTCTCTCTTCCTCGTTTTATAGGAGCTCTAATCCCATTATGGGGGCTCCTGACCTCATTTAACCCTAATGACCTTCCAAAGGCCCCACCTCCAAAAATAACCTCCACATAAAAATGTTGGGGGTAGGGTGGATACAAACATTCAGTCTGTAACAAGTGGGGAGAAGGAAGACTGGGCAATTCTTGTGTGAAGGCAAGGAGCTTGATTGTCATCTTGTGTGCCATGGGGAACCGAGCTAGGGAGTGACACAATCAGATTAGCATTTTGCTTTGTCAGTTTGAGCTGTAATCCACAATTTTTTAAATTTATGAAATGTTTCAGAAATACAATGAGCACTCAGGTACTCACCACCTAGCTTAGTAAATACATTACAAAGGCCCTGGTAATTATTCTTTTCTAGAGTGCATCTTCAGCTTAGTATTTTTATTTTTTAAAGAGCACCTAGATAGGGCAAGAATGGAGACAGGAAATGAATTATTGAACACCTAGTGTATCCTTAGCACTGTGCCAGGTACTGCAGTGTACACAACTGGGTGTGTGTGGCCGGGGGGAGGGAACACAAGACTTGTGCATTTCCAGAATGAGGTGACTCCCTTTTGAGAGCAGGTGTGGCAAGCTTGGAGGGCACTGTGCTTCTGGAGCACAGATACAAGGTGTAAGGGAATGCTTGCATGGAATCTTCAGCCATTGCCTACATCTGATTCATGTGCAGATAAATGGCACAATCAATAGAAACCCGTGATACGTCTCTGGAAGGTTTTAAGGTTGTGATAAGGACTTTGACAAATTCGAAGATACAGGTGGTGTTCCATATTTTCATCTGGGTAATGGCTGTGACTTTGGAAGAGAAAGGAGAGGATATGGGGAGCGAACAGCTGGAGATGCTGATGGCATTGAAGAGGATTGCATTTCCTCAGCAAGAGTTCAAGATACTCGACCATGAGGTTACTGGCAAAGGACAGAGCCTGCCACAGTGACAGGGAAGAGTGTGCTTGGCAGGAGATCTCCCAAATTACATCAAAGGACATCAGAAAGATTGTTATGGGATGCAGAGTGGACAGCTGTTGTTGTTTTCTGCTCAGCATCCATTTGCTCTCTGCTTTTAACAGCCTCTTATCTGTGAAGGGAAACTATCCATCTTCTACTCACAGTCTAGGTGACTGAACAGGGTTGATGCCATCCTTTGGCTTCAGGAAGTCTATCAAAATCTCAATGACTGGTTCAGAGTTGGCCACATGACCCAATCTGGACCAATGAGCGTTGTGTCTAGGCCTGGGCTCAAGTGACTTGGAATTGAATATATTTCCTTTCTATACTAGAGAGGCTAAGTGGTAGATTATAAGCTGGGAGCTGCTGAGTGCCACCCTGAGAATGAGGCTGACACAGCAGAAAGCTGAGCCTAATGATGACCAGAGGAAGATTGGTGAAAACATAGAGCACCTGGATTTAGCCGTGTCTAAAAGCTTACCTTACTCCTTGGACGTTCCAGTTATGTGAACCGGCATCCTCCTCCCTCGCCCTTCCTCCCTTGCTGACTCTCTGGTTTAGTCTCATTTCAGTTGACTCACTCCACTGATAGTCAAGGAGAAAGTGGAAAGAAGCCTTTGTGATGGAGGCAGACACAGGATAGAGACAGTGCCGTTATCCTCCAGCACAAATACAGGTACCAGGACCAGAACTTTATTTGTGGCCTTACATGTCTACCTCCCAACACAAAGGGGTAGGGACTAGAAGGGCAAGGTTTTCATGTTACAGAAGGAACAAAAGTATAATTTCATAAGCATCACTGTCACTTGGAGGAGGTTCATAACTAGAAAGTGACCATGGCAGGATATCGGTCCTGAATAATGAGGAGAATCATCGCAATAACCCCCCGTCCTGCACACCCTGCTCCCCCCACCCCAGGCCAGAGGAAGTGTCCCAGGAGGCTTTCCTGATACAGATCACTAAGGCCATGAGACTGGGTTTTCAAGGGGATTTCCACTCATCCAGACATCAGCTGAAATCCTCTTTTGCTAAAGTCTAGAACATCTGATAAACTATTAACTTTGCTTACAGTTTCTCATAACACCGAAATAGCAATGAAGGGAGCTGTTATTTTATTAAAAAAATAATTTTCCTCTGTGAATGTAAAAGAAGGACATCACTTTTGTGGAAAACTGGATGATATGAAGGTGCAGCAGCAACCATTTATACGTCTATTGCCCAGACATAAATTGGGACTTGTATTGTGTGCCAGATGCTGGCTAAACCATTCAAGTTCCACAGCAATGTGAAGAGGAACATTCTAGTATGATCCTCTTTTGGTAGATGAGCAGACTGAGGTTTAGCAAAACAAAATAATAATAATAATAATAATAATAATAATAATATAATAATAAAAAAATCCCTGAGCCAGGTCAGTGTTATAGCTAGAATTTGAGCTCAGCCACCTAAATCCTGAACACTACACATTACATATTTCTTCCACTTCTATAAATTCCTCACTTTATTGTATCTTTATCATTTTGCACTTTGCTTTCCCCTTGATATTGTAATCTGAGCATTTTCCCATTTTGTTAAAAACTCATTTTTTTATTAAAAATGTGTACACACGTGCAGTAGAGAGACTCATCAGAGAGGTGTCCGGGCACCTGCCACATGGTTTTAGCAATCATCATCCAATCTCCTCCAATTGCTCCCTCCTTCATTTATTAAAAAATTTTTATATATATATATATATATATATATATATATATATATATATATATATATATATATAGTGTTGATTTCAGAGAGGAAGGGAGAGGGAGAGAGAGAGAAACATCAACAATAAGAGAGAATCATGCATCGGCTGCCTCCTGCACACCCCACACTAGCATGTGCCCCGACTAGGAATCAAACTCCTGGTTCATAGGTCGAAGCTCAATCACTGAGCCAAGCCTGCCGGGCATCTCCATTTCTAAAGCAAACTGCAGTTACCTTGTCATCCTATCTGTAAACATTTCAGTGTGCAATTTTAGTAATTCCTAATATTGTCAGCTAGCCAGTCTGTGCTCACATTTTCTCCATGTAAACATTATTGTAAATGCTATTCTAAGTTTGGTTCTGAGGACACACCAGGAAGAATTGGTGGGTGGTGTGGGGTGATAGAAATGCAAGCTGAAGTGGCCCTGTTATGTTGGAGTTGGCAACAGGAAATAACCAAACAAAGACGCCCCCAAAGTTAGGAAAACAGATTTCCAAAAGTGGGATAGAAGGAAAGATGTACAGCTTCACTGTCAAATCTGCATTGTCAAATGCGGTAGCACTAATATAAATATATAGCTATTTACATTTCAACAATTCAAATTAAATAGGTTATCATGGTCATGACTCAGTTGCACCGGCCATCTGCCAAGTGGGTAGTAGCCAGTCTAATAGTAGTTCGGTGTGGTTTGTGGCTATTATGTTGGGCAGTGCAGACATAGGACTTTTCTTTCACCGCAGAATGTCCTATTGGGCAACTGGTCCAGAGTCTAAGAAGGAATAGTATTTACAAGGAGCAGAAGATGCTACACTATTTAAAAATACCTGTGTTTAGTCAAGGAATATACCTGCCCGGGGCAGGATTACCGGCCATGACTGGCTTTTAGATGAAGCTCACCTTCTCAAAAGCAGTAAGACCCGCCCTTGTGCAGCTAAGCCCCGCCCCCACTCAAGGTTGCCAAGTGCCTGATCTCACCGTGGGCATACCAGCCACGTGGGACAGCAGAGCTGCGCACATGGGTCATCACCATCAGACAACATGGTTCCCTCAGCCTGTTGCCCTTGGACTTGGCTACTGTGGTGCCAAGCGGCAGTCCTGGGGACAGGTCATTCTGGGAGAGCTGGTGCTCCTGCTGGAGGAAGTGGCCAAGCTGCAATGCCCCTCATGTGACATCCTTTTAAAGGTCCAGGTTAACAAGCAAGATAGTGGTGGTGGCCCCAGAGCAGGTGAGTGTCAAGGCCAGAACAGCTGAAGCCATATACCACATGTGACTGGATGTACCCTGGACCTGCGGGAAGTGGGAGAGAGAAGATTCTATCTAGTGTTTGCACACCATGAGGTGGTTCTGGGTGCAGCTACTAAAGAGCTTAAGAAGGAGCAGGTGCCTCACATCTGCATCCACAGCTGCACCTCCTGCCCGGCCCCGAGGGTCTGTGCCAATGGGTCCAGCTACCGAGAGGCCCGCAGCGGCCGTGTGTCTATCACCTTCTCCTTGGCCCACCTGGTGGCATTCGCGACATGTTCGGGAGCCCAGTGGTGCTGATACGGGGTTGCCGAGGACAGGTGCACCGCATGGGACAGCCAAGCTCCGTGGGCATCCACTGCCTGGTGGCAAGAGGCACGGTGCCCATTGCCTCAGCCCTGACCCAAGAGAAGGTTACAGCTCTGGGGGAGCTAGGATTCTGAGCCCAGTTTTTCCAAAATGCCAGAAGCCACTGATTAGGTCTCCAAGGCCCCAAAGCAGCAGCTCGTCTAGGCTCCAGTCCAGATGTCCCTTGTGGAGGATAGGAGTGATCAGGGGCTCCTGGAGGCAGGGGCCTTTGACCCAGGAGACTCGCTGATGGAAATGCATCTGCGCAGTCCTGTGAAGAGAGGAGATTGGAATTTTTGGATACTGGGACAGCTTTACCTCTCCCCTGTGAAAGGGACAAAAAAACATTTAAAAGTTATGGAATTCGCTCAGCTGGGTGGCTGTGTTGGTTGGAGCATTGTCCCATGCACCCAAGGGTCTTGGGTTCAATCCCTTGCCAGGGTGTGTGTAGAAGGCAAACCCTCAATGCCCTCTCTCTCTCTCTCTCTCTCTCTCTCTCTCTCTCTCTCTCTCTCTCTCTCTCTCTCTCTCTCTCTCTCTCTCTCTCTCTCTCTCTCAACAATAAACATATCCTTGGGTGAGGATTTAAAAATCATGGAATTCATTAAAATAAACCCGCATTTACAATGTGGGAGGTGTTGAAGTAGTGCAAGGTGCCTGCACGGGAGACCACCAGCGACCTTCAAGAGGAAGGAGAAAGGGGCCTCAGGCTTCGTTGTTCCATTGCACAGACCCCACTCAGCCATGTGCCCAGAGCGGCTCACTTTAGTTTTATAACTTCCTTCTTTTTCTCCACCCACCTCCCCATTTATGCTCAGCAGTGGAAAAACTGAAGGTAGTACAATCGTATAATCTGTGTTCAGCCATTTCCAGGTTAAAATAGTTTCATTTTGAGGAACCATTCCATCCCGTTCAAACATTGTTATTTTCTGCCAGAGTCTGGTTCAGAGCCCCTGCCCTGGGCTTGAAAGGCAGAAGACCCCACGGTCTATGGATGCCCTTCCCTTCCTGCTTGCAGCTCTTACAGACCAACTGCTTGCTTCAAGAGTCCCCTGTTGGGGGAGGAGGAGGAGGCTCCCTTCTCTATTTGACCAGTGCTCTGTCCTTCGATAGCCGTGCACTTACTTGGCTGGAGCCACCTATGTGGAGCCCCAGATAGGATTGACTGAGATGCCATACTTGGTATAGAGGCCATGGCTCAGGCAGCATGCCTCTGTCCAAGGTCCTAGGCTGGGTGGGATCCTCAGAGGCAGGTGGTCAAGCTCTCAGAGCCTCAGCCTCTCCACCCCCCAGCAGGACTCTCGGTCAACTGGGATGGCTCTCCTAGATCAGCCTGCTTTTATCCTGGTTGATGGGACCTTCCTGGGCCTCCTTCTATGAAATCCCATGGACAGCCACCACCACTCTATGGCCAGGTGTGCCACTTCACAACAGTTAACAACAGCACCTGTTGGGCCCCCCTGTGGCTTGCAAACTGCTGGGAACTCCAGGAAGGAAGGGGGTGCATACTCCAGGTTCTGGAGTCACTTTCCCACCTTACAGGTATTTCCTTGGAATCTCCCACTCGGGAGACCCACCAGGAGTGTCCACATTGCATGGAAAGGGGGGATGGTTAAAGACATACTCACTTCATAAGAAACTCTACTCCCTCTCAAAATGTCCTCTTGTTCTATTTTGTCCCCCTGCCCTTTCCTTACCTCTTTCTGGTGCTAAAAGCCATAACCCAGTTTAGAAAAACGTATGGGTTACCTATTGCAGCAGACCCGGTTACCCCAGAACTTAGCAGCTTGAAACAAGCTGTTACTCTCTCACACAGTTTCTGAAGGTCAGAATTAAGTTTGGCCTCACTGGGAGGTTCTGGCTCCAGGTCTCACATGGCTTCAGTCGGGATCTCAGCTGGGCTGCATCATCTGAAGATCTGACTGGGGCTGGAGGTGCCACATCCAGGATGGTGCACCCATGTGCCTGTTGGCAAGAGGTTTTAGTTCCTTGCTATCTGGGCCTCTTCATAGGGCCCACAACCTGGCAGCTGGCTCTCCCCAGAGCAACTGATCCAAAAATGAAGAACTATCAAGATGGAAGTGTCTCTGATAATCTAATCTCAGAAGCAAAATACCCCTCTTCTGTCACATTACGTTGGTCCCACAGACCAACTCTCTGAAATGTGGGAGAGGAGCCACATGAAGGCAAGAATCCCAGGGGTGGATGGAGGCTGGCTGTCATGACAAGGCTCCTGGATTGGGGGGCTCTGGCTAGGAATCAAGTTCTCTTTCAACTTAGTCTTTTAGAATTTAGCCAAGTCGTTTTCACCATGCATGAAAATTCTCAGGCAAGACCCAGGAAGTATCTTTGTTGCAATTGCCTTCCATATACCTATTTATAAAATTACATTTTGTCTTTATTACACAAGTAACGTGTATCAATTATAGAAAAGGAAAAACACAGACAAGTGAAAAAGGAGATAAAAATCATCTTATGTCCACCATTCAAAAGTAAGCTGTGACATTACTGCTTTACAGAAAATTTCTGCATGAATGTTTACTTTTACAGAACTTTCTCTGATCACTCATGCTTTTCACAGTTATTTTTGAACATCTATTATGTGTTAGCAATTCTACTTTCAACAATTTACTTACAGAAATATTCAAGGCCATGCACAAAGAATTAGCTGCAATGAATTTAATCCAACACATTACCCAATAACCTTGATGTTGTTTTAGATTTGTCTCTGTTTTTGAGTTAGAAATCTTTTTCTCTATGGTTTCTGGTTCCAGAAGTTCTTATCCTCATCTAAGATTACATAAATTAATATTTAAGCAGTGGGATTTAAAAAATGTTTCTTTTTTTTTTTTTTTTGCATTATAATCAGAAAATTATGGCCTCTCGGCATCCTCCATAGCTTCATGTTTCCTTCTTCATTTTTTGTTTCTTGTTCTTTTTCTCTGAATTTTGGACGAATTTTTCAGATTGGCTTCTACACCTATATCTTCACCTAATTATTCTTTCTTTTTTAAAGAGTAGCTTATTGATTTTTAGAGATAGAGGAAAGGAGAAGGAGAGAGAGAAACATCTATGTGAGAGCAGAACATTGACCAGCTGCCTCCTGCATGCTCTCCACATGGATCAAACCCCAAACCTGGGCATGTGCCCTTGACTGAATTGAACCAGCAACCTCCTGGTGCATGGATGACGCCCAAACAATTGAGCCACACCAGCCAAAGCAATCTCTGCTTTTTTATTTTAAAATTCTTTGTAATATTCAATTACATAAGTAAAGCATATGAATTAATATTAATAACATATGGGTAAGATATAAACAACCACCACTAGTTTAAGAAGTCAAGCAACACCAATATCTAAGCTACCTTCTCCTCCCTGTTAACCACTATCCTGAAGGTTGTGCTTCTCATTCCCCGCATTTCTGGATAGTCTTACCACAAATTATGTGTTCTTATCCAATGCCTTTGTGTAATTATGCAATTTTCCCCTTATGTGAATGCAATGAAGCTGCATTGCTCCTGTGAATTACTCCTCCTCCCTCCCCAACATTATGTTTGTGAAATTCATTCGTGTTGATGGGTGTGGTTGCAATTAATTTTCATTGTGCTGTAGTATTTCATTGTGTTAATGCACCACATTGCATTCTGCCTTTGGACAATGGAAATTTCTGGGTTCTCGAGATGACACACAATGTGTTGTGTCCATTCTTGTAGATGTCACGCAGGGCGCGCGCGCGCACACACACACACACACACACACACACACAGTGATGTCTCTGCGTCGTTCCCAAACTTGGCTGCACATTGGAGTGGCACAGGGATCTTTAAAAACTACTGATGGGTGGGGTTACACCCATGAGACATCCTGATTTAATTGGTTCAGGGTCTGACTTGGGTGTCTGGACTTTAGCAAGTAGGTCATTCTAATGTTCAACAAGCTTTGCAATCATTGTCCTGAGTGTGTGGAGTGGGAGTGGGTATGTGGGTCCTTAATTGTATTGGGTATTGTTAAATTGTTCTCCATAAGGAATGTGCAAGCGTTCTGGTTGCTTATTGCTTCAGATCTTCACCGATATATGGCATTGTCTGATTCAATTTGTTTTGTAACATCGGTTCTACTGTTTGTGAAGGGAGTTGTGAATTTTAATCTGCCTTTGCTGTTAGTCTCCCTCTGCTCCTCCTTTATCACCCTTTTAATGCTGCCTTTATTCATCTCAGCTGTTGCTTTTTCTTCTGAGTCTGTGTTCTCCTTATGATTTTATATTTCAGAAAGGCCACATGTTCTTGTACCCTGTATATGGGGGAAAATTTCTCAACATCATCCTACATACCCAGCAATGGGTACTTATCCGTGGTTTGCTCTTTCTCTAGGCCTTATAACCAGGCACCTGTTTTTCTTCCCTTCTGTATTTTTTCATGGATTTCATGCTGGTTTTGTTCTCTTAGTTTGCTCTTGAACAAAACATGATCTGATGCTTGTCAACAGGTAAACAGCAAATTGCTTGCCATCTCATAGGGACAGAATTCTATCTCCTTCCTTGTCTATAGCTGAACTGAGGCTTCAGAAGCACAGGTCCTGGTCCACTTCCTTGATTAAACCCATTTTCACTCAGGATTTCACTGCTCTGGGAGTGGCATCTGCCTCTTGGTCCCACCAGAGGCTTTGGGGAGATGTCAGATGGAACTCATTCAATACCAGGTCTGCCTGAATTAACCACTGGGGCAGGAGAAAATTAAAGCATCGGTGGCCTTTTCCAACAAAAAAAAGGGGGTGGTTATAATGTCTGAGGATTACACAGAAAGGGCTTAGCATAATGCCAGACAGATGGCAAGTATTTAATAAGTGGTAGCTGCCATCATTATTATTTCTTTATTGGTATATTATTCGTATACTGTAATGTGTGTGTGTGTGTGTGTGTGTGCGTGCGTGTGTGTGTTTGTGTGTGTGTGTGTGTGTGTTAGGGACATGTAGTTTTATTATTATTCACCCCACTGAAATGTAAGCTACAACGAAGGTAGGGATTTTGGTCTAATTTGTTCATCCCTTTATCCTTAGCCGCTAGAGCAATAGTAGCCACCCAAGAAATATCTGTTGGACGAATGCATTTTTGAGAATTTGAAGAGGCCATAGTTGGGATTGATCACCATATGCCATTTTAAATAAGAAGTTGGCAGTGTAATTTACAATAGCAAACAATTTGAATCAACCTACATGTCAAATAGCAGGGGTTATTTGAATAAATTACAGTACATCAGATGCTGGAATGCTGTGCCCTTATTACACATCATATTGTGCAATACTTTTTGAGGGAGAAATATTTATATTGTTGGAATGAAAAAAATGGAGTTACAAAAACAGTATGTATAGTATAATCTCAAATACATAAAAAGTGTATATGTAGAGAAGAATTGAAAGTAATATAACAAAACATTCATAGTGATTGTCTGTGGTGGTGGGATTAAAGGTAATGGTGAATTTGCTTCTTTGAGCTTCTCTGTGTTTTCCAGACATGTTTATAATAAGCATATATTACTCTTGAAATAAGAAAAAGCCATAATTTTTAACAGACTTTATGCCAAAGATGAATTACATGGCATACATCCCAGGAATGTAATACAAGAGTGCAAATCCAGAAGAGTAATGTCAGGAAGGCTAGAGCTAAGAATGGTTTAGGGCTCAAAGGAAGTTTTAAAAGGCGAGGAATGGGTCCTTGACTAGCCTGCAAGCAACAGAAACGAACTCTGGCTGATTTAAGCTACTGGGTGGCTCACAGAATGGTCAGAAGGGCTGGAGGACCAATGTCAGCAGCTCCCCAGTGAGAAACAATGCTGCAGCCCCTTCACAGAGCTGCCCAGCCTCCCCTGCGGATGCCTGGTGAGCCCCAGCAACCAGAGCTCACCCCTGAGGACCATGATTATCACCTGAGAGGTTGTTCTACTCAAAGTGCTACTCAAAGTGTGGTCCGGAATCAGCAGCTTTGGCATTGCCTGGAAGGTGTTACAAATACTCACACCTCAGACCTACAGCGTCAGCCATTCATATTCCACAACACTTCAAGGTGACCCTTAAGGACATTAAGGTTTGAAAATCACAGCTCTAGCATCCCTAATGAGGCTTTGCATTCAGGGTCCAAGAGGAATGCATCTGATTGGCAGATCCTAGGTGATGGGTGTCCACATTCTCGTGGCAGGAGAGCTGGGAAGCCAGTGTCAGCCATGTCAGCTCTGCTTTGTACCAAGACTTACGGGGTGAGGACTTCTCAAGACATAGAGAAAGGCTCCAAATACTGACCCACCAAAAGGTAGAACTGGTGTCTACGACCTATCCAATGTTTGGGAACCAGAGAAACAGGGATAAAGTCACTGCCTCAAAAGGTGGCCACGGGGACAGCAGTGCTGCTTGATACATGCTTGGCTCTGGTCTTTGTCAGAACCAAGAACCAATCCTCAAAATGAAAAAATGCACAACAAATTGCTTAAAAATAAATGACAAACAAAAGTATTAGCAAGAGATATTTGGGCCAAGTCAACCACTGCTTCCATTCTGCTTAAATAACTTTTAAAAAGTATAAATATAATATTAGCTAAAGACGTAGAAGACTATCTTTTTATCATGGAGGCAGTGAAGATATTTAAAAATCACATGCAAGGGCATAAACTGTAATAGAAAAATGGTTAATTTAATTATATTAAATGTTAAACCTTTGTTATGAACAAGCACCATAAATAAAGTAAAAAGACAAGCCAAAGTTCGGGAGAAGACATTTGTACTCATATAACGAACAGAAGATTATTGCCTAGGATATTTAAAAATTCTCTGTAGTTAATAAGAAAGAGAAAAACAACCCAATAGAAAAATGTCCCCAAGACATATTTTAGTTATTGGTTGCTGCATACAAATTACCCCAAACTTAGCAGTTTAAAACAACAAACATTTATTATCTTCAGAGCCAGGGATTCAGGAGCTTGCTGCTGGGCAGTCCTAGCACTCAAGATGTCCCTGAGGCTGCACTCATCTGTATTCACTTCCAAATTTGTCCACATGGCTGTTTTCTGGAGGCCTCAGTTTCTTGCTGGCTGTGGGCAGGAGGCCCCAGTTTCTCACCACGTGGGCTTCCCCGTAGGGCTGCTCACAGCTTCCAGTTGGTTTTCCCCAGACCAAGTGATCCAGGAGAAAAAGAAAAACCAAGATGGAAGCTGCATTGTCTTTAACATCCTAATTTCAGAAGTGACATATCATTTCTCCTGCCTATTCCATCAGCCTCAGAAACGCCCCTCCCTCCCCGCCCCTACAATGTGGAAGTGGATGCCATAAGGTATGAACAGCAGGATGCAGAGATTACTGGGTGTTGACTGGGGAGCTGGCTACCACAGTTATGAATACACAACTCATAGAGGAAGAAACTTGAAATAACCAGTGAACTTAGTGTCACTAATATCCAGGGAAATATAAATTTAAGTAGTGAGGAATCATTTTAGACCCCAAGGTTTGGCAACGGTAAGTCTGACAATTCCAAAAGTCGGTGAGGATGTGGGAAAAAGGAGTTCACATGGTGCTGGAGGAAGACACATGGAAACTAACTGCCTGTAGAGCAGTCAGTTCCCGAAGGTGAAGGTGCTCAGACCCTGTGGCGTAGCAGCTCAGCAACGTGCTGCCTTGGAGGAACTGTTCATATGCACCAGGGATTGTGCTCAAGGATATTCTTCACAATGATCTTTGTGGAAATAGATTGTCTAATTGTCCTTCAGCCAGGACTTGTTTTTGTAACTGGGAGGTTATAAAGCAGTTCAAATGAATGAATTGTATCTATATATATCAATATGTATACACTACAAAAAAACAATATTGAGGAGTCTTCAGAAGAGGCATACATGTAATGCTACTTATGTAAAAATTTCAAATAAAAATTAGTAATGTACATTGTTTATGAATATATACTGTGTATATATAAGTGTATCTATAAAAGTACAAAAATGCAAAGGAATTACATACTCTTTCTTATCAGGGTGGGAGGGGTATGAGCATGGTACTTAACTATATTTGAGACATTTCATTGCAAAAAAAAAATCAAAAGATATTTGAGACAAATATGGAAAACTACTAACATCTATTTCATCTTGGTAGTGGGCTCATGGACACAAGGACAATATTGATAATTCTTTCTCACTGACACACCCTAAGTATTGACCAGCTAGAGAGGACACTGACTGGTGTGGGAGCCCTATCCTCCAGTGCCAGCCACTACCTCCTTAGTTGCTAGATTGTGGGTGGGTCCTTGAGCAGAACTGCGAGAGGTAAACTGCACCAGAGCTGGCAGGTGGGTGTGTAGATGACTACCTCTCAGGCTGAACACGCCTCATGCATGGCCATGGGCCCAGCTCTTGGCTCCATTCTCAACAATGTTATCTGCAATTTGAATGAAAACATAGCCGGGGCATTAGTCAGATTTGCAGTGATGCAAAACCAGAATGAACGAGTAATTCCATACTCGACCAAATCTCAGACTCAAGCTCATACTTGACTCTCAAGAGTCAAGACGGAGTCTCTCATTAATAATCTCAAGAGGTGGAAAACAGACACTAGAGCCAATGAAATGAAATTGAGGAGGCATCGCTAAAAATCAATTATTCTACTGTAGGATGGAGGCACCTGGCTAGGCAGGCTCTCTTGTGAAAATTTCAAGTGCCTTAAACCCTTTAATAATCTGCCATTGGGAGTGTAAATTGGTTTTTGGAGGGTAATGTGGTGATAGATAATTAAAAGCTTCACAAGAAAACATATCTTTTGACCTAGCAATTCAACCTCTAGACATTATTAAATCATCAAAGCCCTGGCCTGTGGTGGCTAAGTTGGTTGGGCATTGTCCCATACACTGAAAGGTAATTCCTCATCTAGGCACATACTTGGGTTTTGGGTTCAATCCCCGATTGGTGTGCATACACAAGGCAACCAATCAATGTTTCTTTCTCATGATGATGCTTCTCTCTCACTCTCTCCATTCCTCACTCTCTAAAATCAATAACAAAAGAAGTCATCATATATATTAAGTGAAATAAGTCAGACAGAGAAAGACAAAGACTGTATGATCTCACTGATATGTGGAATCTTAAAAAGCCAAACTCAGAAAGACAGAGAGTAGAGTGGTGGTTACCAGGGCCTGGGTGGTGGTGAAAAGGGGGAGATATTGGTCAAAGGGTACAAACTTCTAGTTACAAGATGAACACCTTCTGTGGATCTAATGCACAGCACCATGATTACAGCTAGTAATACTGCGTTACATTCCTGAAAATTGCTAAGAGAGCAGACCTTAAATGTTCACGCCGTAAAAAAAGAGGTGGTAATTACAATATGTGATGTGATGGAGGCGTTAGCTGATGTTATGGTGGTAATCATTTTGTAATATATAAATTTACCAAGTCAATGAGTTGTACACCTTAAACTTACACAATGTCATATGTCATTATATTTTAATGAATCTGGAAAAAGAGAAATATACAAAGATGGGTGTATAAGAATATTTATCAAAACATTGTTTATAATAGCAGAAACAAAACAAAACTGCAAAGGATCTATCCAGGTGGTAGTTTAAATATAAAACATAGGTTGGAATATTATATAACCAATAGGAAAGACAATATAGTAAGCATAGAAAATAGTTGGGAAGATTTTACAAAAATATATTTTAGTATTTTTGTACTGGGTGATGGGTTATGAGAATTTTAAAAAATATGTTGTTTATTTGTATTTCTAATTTACAAAGATAGTGTTGCTTATGTGATGAAGAAGCAATGCGTTTTAAATTGGTTTTAGTTGACAATACATCTAATATAATCCAACAATGTAATGTTCCTGCTAAAAAAAGAAATGGCTATTTATGTAATTAAGGAGTAGATTGAGAGAAATGAGCCCATTATACTCTTCATTTTCCCCTGGGGAACACATTTAAAAATGTCTTCATTTATTTGAGAGAGAGAGAGAGAAACATTGATGTGAGAGAGAAACATTGATCAGCCACCACCAGCATTCACCCCCCAGGATCGAACATAAAACCCAGGTAGTGCCCTGACCGGAAATCTAACTGGTGACCCTTAAGTGTGCAGGAAAACATTCAACCAACTGAGCCAGATCAGCCAGGGCTCTGTGGAACACATTTTAAGTGTTCAGAGAACCCATGACGTTGACCTATTTGGAAATTATGTTCTACAAGTAACTGTTGAGATGTTACAGCTACTTATCCCAGAAAAATAAATGACTAAGAGAAGGCTTAACGTTCTCAAATGTTTGAATGTC
Source organism: Pipistrellus hanaki (assembly GCF_964339955.1). NCBI lineage: Eukaryota > Metazoa > Chordata > Mammalia > Chiroptera > Vespertilionidae > Pipistrellus > Pipistrellus hanaki. The sequence goes on from NC_140518.1 coordinate 40,378,351, forward strand.
CATCATATGGAGAACATTGGCACAAAGTTGCTCCAGAAAACAAAAAAGGTTAGAAGTTAGTTACATGGAAGACGAGTTGAGTTTGCTATAAGTAAGGACTTTCTAACAACTTGGGATTGTTACTAATGTTGTAAATCAGTGGGAGTTTTTGATTGAAAACAACAGAATCAGACTCCATTTAACATAAGTGGAAAAAAGTTATTGGAGGTTTTGGGGAGTCTCAGAGAGATAAGGCTGGAGAAGCAGGCTTGGAAAAAATGAAAGAAGCAGGAAATGTCTGGGATCCTAAATAGAAAAAGGACCTCAGCAAGATGACACTGTTGAAATAAATTACACTCCCTTCCTTTTATTTTATTTTTAAAAAATATATTTTATTGATTCTTAACTGAGAGGAAGGGAGAGGGATAGAGTTAGAAACATCGATGAGAGAGAATCATTGATCAGCTGCCTCTTGCACACCCCCTACTGGGGATGTGCCCGCAACTAAAGTACATGCCCTTGACCGGAACCGAACCTGGGACCTTTCAGTCCGCAGGCCGACGCTCTGCCACTGAGCCAAACTGGTTTTGGCTACACTCCCTTCCTTTAAAAGGTCTTGGCACCACTACACCCAAGAGCTAAAGGTCATGGACTGAGAGTTGGATGAGCTTGGCTTGTCCAAGGGAAGGCCAAGTGACAGTCCTGCTAAGACCTCATGCAAGGGGGGGTGGGGGGGGTGTGTGTGGAGAAAGAGAGAGAGAGAGAGAGAGAGAGAGAGAGAGAGAGAGAGAGAGAGAGAGAGAGAGAGAGAGAAATGTGTCCATAAGAAAGAAGAATGAATCCTAGGGACAAAACCAACCAGTGCCAATATATCATTCTACTGGGCCAACCATTTGCTTCATCACTGAAGGACTTTAAGCAGAGGTTGAACGGCCAATGACTGATAACTATCTGCTTAGACTGCTGTGTGTGGAAGGATCCCTACATTGGATTGGGGTGGGAGCTGTGAACTAAATGAGTTCTGTGGTCTCTAAGTAACCCAGCCAGCCCAATATTCTATCTCCAAGGGTGTTTTGCAGCAGCCAGTGGCAATTTTCATCCAAGAATATTGAGTATGTACATCTTAAAACTCCTCAGAGTCCTCTTCACCATCTGATATGCTTTCAGTGCCTATCAATTAAGCAAACCTTTACTGAACCCATATATTTTATTATACTCTGCCTCTTCTGGGTACTTAATTAGGTCCATCAGTTTAAGAAATCAAAAAGACCATTACCATGTAAATGAGTACTTCTGTCTCTCAGTCCCCTGAATTCTGCTCCTAAGCATTCACAGATGTTCCCCAGCATCATGTTTTGGGGTTTGCTGAACAAGTCTGTTTGCCTTCAAAACTCCTTTTGTTTTTAAAATTGGGGGCAATTTTAAAAATTGCTCTGCCACTCACCCCTCCACCCAGGTTCGCTATTCCGTGGAAGGATCTCTCATGGGAAACAGTGGATCAAATGGTCATGCAATGGAGTGTGACTCCATTGATTCTTCCCACTGATCAGAGCATCATGTAATTCGAACAAGACTTGGGTGAGTAGAAAGACAAGACTTGGGTGAGTAGAAAGCCATCGAGAGTAAGGAGCCAAAGAGAGAAGGAACCAATAGAGCAATCCCACTCCACGCCACTTGTGTAGTCAGGGCTCCTAGTTATAATCACAGAAAATGACTCTGGCAGATTAAAGCAGAAAGAAATTTGAGGCTATTAGGTCGTCTATAGAATTCTCAGAAAGATTAGATAATCAGACGAAGCAAATAGACAGGAACAAAATGGGGCTTTGCAGTGAGAGGACAACAAAAAGCCTGCCATGGAACCAGCTCAGTAAAAAACAAGACAAACCCTGCCACACTCTTTGATGCCAGAGGCCAGAGCTCGCACTACTGAGTCCTTGGGCCTGGACACTGGATTGGGGCTGGCACAATCAGCACTTGCTCCTCACTGTCACCTGAACCCAGCTCATTCCTCTTTTTTTGCTTCGATTTCCCTCACCACCTTCACGCAAAGCCTGGGAGTCTGAGTCCCGGGCTGGCCTGAGATGCACAGGAGGCTGGGGGAGGAGGATCAGGACTTCCTGCTCCCTAGTTAAGCAGGACTCTTCCATCAAATACCAAAGCTCCACATTAGCTCTTGGTGTATTTTCCTAACCTAATTCTCTTCACATCCCATGACCAGGTGTTTCCCCCATCCGACAGGTGAGTAAGCTGACGTTCAGTAACTAGACTAAGCTCCCGCAGTGAGGGGATGAACCCTGGTCTCTCTCCTTACCTATTAACATCCGATGGCTCGTCTGTGCCAGGTACTGCATGTAGCCCTTGATACAACAACGCCATGAGCTGAGCATTTCAAAAATTCTCATTTCACAAATGAGGAGTAGAAGTTTCCTCATGGTTCTCAGCTCCTAAGTGATGGGAAGCAGGCAGCATGACATCAGAGTTGGCCCTTCAACTGATGCCCTGTACTGGTTCTTGGGGAAAGAGAGAAGTTGGGAGAATCCTCCCTTTCTCGTGTTTCAGTCTTTGTCAGGCAAGCCTTGGGCAGGCATGCTAAGTCACCCAAACACCCACCTCAGGCAACAAGATAGTAACCACACTGTCACCTAAGATGAAAAGCTTAGCGCATTCTCAGCTCCTGGTTTCTCACTCTACAGATGATGAGCTGCCAAATCCTTTTTCACATGAAAGATGTCTTCAATTTCTCCTCCTCCTTCATGACCACCGCCACATCTCTGTTCCAATTTGATTACTTTATGCCAGTAATCCTGCACTATCTTCTCAACAGGCCTCCCCGCCTTCAGACTACCCCGGGAGCCCATCTGCATGCCAGCAGCCAGGAATTTGTGGTAGACATCATGGTTGACTCGCCAATATTGTTCCATCCCAGATGATCGCTCTCAGCCAGCCATGGCTGATGCCTCTATCCTCTGACAGGGCCATGTGACCCAGCAAGACATAAAATGGGACATCTGTGGGGAGGGTGCTTTAGGATTTAATAATGCCTGGATATATTTCTGGAACTGCCATTTTGCAACCACCCCAATTTTAAAGCAATTGTTGTTTACAGAATGGAAATATGTAAAGGTCATGGATCTTCGAGGGGACAATTATACTGCTTATCCAGTTAGGTGAGATAATAAATGTCCTTATTGTTTAAGCCAGTTTTAATTGTGTTTTGTTGTTGTTGTTGTTGTTGTTGTTGTTACTTGCAATGGACAGCATTATCTCTGATACTCATTTAGTTGAAATACAAATCTAATCATTTCCCTCCTCTGTGGTTGTGCACTGCCTTTGGAATCAGTCTACAGTCCTTACATGGTTCACAGATCCTTAGGTTGATCACCAATCCTGCTTCCTCTTCCTAAAACATACTGCACTTCTATCTGTTTCTTCCCTAGAATGTTCTTTTTCTCTTTCTCCTTCTACTGGACTTCCAGCCACCTTTCAGGGTGAGCTGATGTGACAACTCTTCTTTAAAATTATTCCTACCCCCCAGGCAGAAGACAGGAGTTCCTTAAGTGTCTCAGAGCACTTTGTGTCTGTATTATGGTGCTTCATGCAGCCTCACACACAATCACAGGCACTTATGTGTCTGCTTCTTTGTTAAAATAAGAAGGCAGGGACTGTGTTCCATCCACCTTGTAGCTCTGGTACCTTGCATGGGACCCAAGCATTCTGCAGGTATTAATGAAATGTTTATTGAGTATAATCTTACTCACCCAGATTGTAGACAACCTAGCCTATGGCTATCAATTTTATTTATTTATGTTAAAAATAAAGCAATATTATCATCAATGATAATGTCTTGAAGACTCTGTGGTTTAAGAAGCTCTTTGATTTACACCATCTCAGTTAATCATCACAATACTCCTATAATACCAGTATTATCCCCGCTCTGCAGACTAGGAAACTATGCACCCCATCCAAGTATGTTTGTTAAGAGTCTACAATTTGCATAATGTTATACAAAAGGCCAGCTGTGGAGGGAAGTTGCAAAGAAGTAAAGAACCGTAATCTCCTCACAAAGTTTACTATTTCTTTGGGGAGATCAGAAATAATGCAGAATATTTAAATCTCAAGAGACAAGAGCAATGTAATGTAATAGTAAAAATGTGTTAAAGACAGTAATCTACACCTGTAAAAGCCAAGTGACTGGAACGACCAGAACAACCGGACCCTGTGACACAAACTGCAGCGGCCAACGGGCCTGATTGGGACCCCGATCGCCCCCCGCCTCCCCTGAACCTTCCTCAGCCCCTCCTCACAGCCAGCCCAGACCTGATTGGCCCTCCTTGGGGCAGGCCAGCCTGACCCCGTCCATGCATAGATTCATGCACTAAGCCTCTAGTTTATTACATAACAAAAGAGGAATACAAAATATAAGTACCAGAACAGTTAAGACGGAAGATAATGTGGGTTTACAGTTGAGGTCCATGAAAGATCTTCTAAAAGAGAATTGAACCTGGATTCTAAGAATCAATGGGATTTTACAGAAGGGAGATGGGAGAAAGGCATTCCCTGTGGAAAGGGAAGACTGATTAGGATGGAAGTGCATCACTGCTGGGCAACAGAGAGTGAGCACAGTGAAAGCCCAGGGACATGAAGGAGTGTTGGGTAGGTGGGTGGGTGGGTGGATGGATGGATGGATGGATGGGGATGTGGTTGAGCAGATAAATAGATAGATGGTTTGGGAAGACAGGGGGATGGTAGATGGGTGGATGGTTGGACAGATGAATAGATGAATAAAACATATTTTGCAGAAGCTGGGGCTCATTTTACTGAGAACGTCTCCAAACACAGCAGCATGATGATAACTTGTATTCTCTTCACAAAGTGACTTGGTTGAGCTTATCCAGATGAGAGCAAGGCACTGTGGATATCCCAAATCACTTGTTGAATTAAAACATTTGAATGCGGTCAGAGATATAAGGACAGGCCTGGGTTTGGGATGGAATCAGGCCAGTGTGGCCTTTAACATTATGTGTGGGTGTGTTTCCTCACAAACACATGTGCAGACACACACACAAAACTTTGTTTGGGGTTTTTCTTTTCTTTTTTCCTGTATCCTGCCAAACTTCTGTTTTGACTGAACCATCACTTTCCAGCTTCCCATGTGTGGGAGCCCAAAGCCCCACAGTCGTCATAAATGAGTCACTTGGACCCATAATTATGGTGCTAGCAAGTGTTTACATAACTTGGGCCAAGGATGCAATTCAGCTGGTTAGGGAAAAGGATATTCTTAATGGGAAAGTGGACTGGATTTCTTAGTCCCATTCTTATTCCTGACAAAATTGAATCTTGATTTGATGGGTTTATATGATCAAAGTCGCCCTCTCCTTTAGCTTTGAATCCCTAACAACTGGCGACGCCATATTATCAACAGGACATCTTCAATTTCTGCCCACAGCACAGTATAACCCACCTTCTGGGTTCCTGGGCAGAGTTTCTGACTGAACCCCAGAGCCAGGGCACTGCCCCTCCACACGGGGCTTATCCCTCAGCAGAGGGGCTCTCTAGCTCAGGTTTTTCCTAAGATGGGCCCGGCTCTGGTCTGACTCACAATGTGTGAGTTCAGCCTGAAATACGCCCTTTCTCCTCAGTGTTTTTAAATTTCCCAGCCTAAAATGGCTTGAGCAACCATCAGTTGATGCCTCATGGTTTCTCTATGAAGGCTGTTCTGGCTGACACTACTGTGTGCTGACAAGAGCCATTCCTGGCCTCCTTCTCTCTCGTTGCCTCCACTTATGGAAACTGAAAATCCAAATATGGAATTCCCCAGTCTCCCTTGGGCTAGATGTGACCATGTGACCTGGTTTGGGCTAATGTTCAGCAGAGGAAGTCTACTTGGGGTTTCTGGAAAGATTTTTCTTTTCTGCCCGATCCTCATTGAGAACTCACTGATATTGCCTTTGACCATCTTGAATGCAGCCCCACACACTGAAGGGACATACAGAGCTGGGGCAGCCATCCTGGGACCATAATGGCACGAGTATGTGCAAGAAAAGCCAGCACACTAAGGGTGGAAGACCGGAAAGATAGAAAGAGCCAGGAGGACACAATTGTGCTGCCAGACAGCCAGGCCACTTCAGTTGCATTGTTTTAACCTTTATTGCAGAGTTCTTCAATACTCGCAGCTGGATATGGTCTGCCAATGGTTGGCTGGAGGATGGTGGTGAGGAACAAAAATGTGGGAATGTGGATTTTAGAGACTGACCTTGGAAAGAACTAAGGGTTTGGGAAGCCAGGAACCTAGGGAATGGGTTGATGGAAGCATTCCTCTGGCCATCTTCCTACTTGAGTTTTCTCATTTTTTTCCTACCCTAAATACCTCATTTAAAAAAATTTTTTTTTCATTCATCTTTTTTTCTTTTTTCTTTTTTTTCTTTGTAGAGAGAGAGGGATGGAGAAGGAGATAGTGAAACATCAATGAAACATAGATTGGCTGCTTCTTGCACGCCCCCTACTGGGGATCAAGCTGGCCACCCAGGCATGTGCTCAATAGGAAATGGAATGGTGGCCTCTCCGTACATGGGATGGTGCTCAACACTGGCCAGGGTTCCCAAATATCTCTTGCCTTGCATTTTAATGCTTAAATCCCTTTATAAGTCCAAGATGCTGTTGCAAAACCCCACATATACTTATATCAGTAGCAGTTAAAATGTATCCCCCCTCGAATCAAGCTCCACAAGGGTGTGGGTTTCTGGATTTTTTTGTTCAGTGTTTTATTCCCAAGGTTCAGAACAAGGCCTACCACATAGCAGATGCTCATTAAATATTTTCAAATGAATGTATTATTGAGGCTTTCCCTGAAGATGCTATTGTTAGTCTGCAAAGAAGAAGGCTCGACTGGTGATTCCACTGTTTCCTCTAAGGATTTTTTCATAATAGTCTTAAGTCAGTATATACCTTAAAATTAATAGAAAAGGTACCACGTTTGGAGAACAGGCTCAGAAAAAGTGACCATTCCCTTGTGACCTTCCAGCTATACTTTGGAACAGAGGCGATTCTACTGGACTTGAAAGTAGTCTAAGAAAGGGAAAACCTAGTTTAGGAATAGGTTGAGGAATAGCACATGCAGAAGGCTTCTTTCATTTCATTTTAATTGTACATGAAGTATAAGGTATTTAGTCTTGAACAGTTTGGTCCTAAAGCACCCTTCCAGCCTACTGCTGCTTCCCTCCCCACACCTCAGTCACATGGTACCAGGCCCTTCCCCTCCCCTCACCTGATCCTCAAGACCCAGTATGGCCTTTCCCACTCCCTCCCCACCCCCCACCCTCAGTGAGGATAGCTGCTCTGGCCCCACCGATCTTACAATCCCTCTCTCCTGCCTCTTTGATAACAGCCTGGCTGGCTAACTCACATGTCAGGATGAGGTTTTTCCAACCTTTTTGCTGTAAGTACCCACTGGGCTTGTAAAGTGACTAATGAAGATCATAGATAATGTTTACGGAAACCCATCACATGCCACACACAGTTTCAGCTGTTTTATACGTATTGACTCATTTACTCTTCCCAATAACCTTGAGGTAGGTACTACGGCTAACACCATGTTAGAGCTGGGAAAATAAGGCACAAGGGGGCTGAGTGTCTTGCCTGAGGTCATCCAGCTCAAGTAGCCTTGTCCACACTCACACCCTGCTCTCTCAGTCAACCCATTACACTTCCCCCTTGTGATTGCACTGATGTTGGGATGTGACTTGAGTTGCTAAGAATGTTCAGTTGGTGATTTCAGCCAATTCTGCAAGTATTTACTGAGCCACTCCCGTGTGCTTGTCACTGCCCTAGGTACCAACATATAATATTGAAGGGAAGGGTACCTGTCCTCACAAAGTGGACAGTCTGATCCCAGGGCTGGTAAAGTCAACAAAGAAGTAAATAAATGAATGGACCTGTCTTTGTAGCAATTGGGCAGGCCTGGTGCCTCAGAAAGGAACTTTCAGATCTGGAGAGTGAGATGGGAACGGACCCTACCTCAGGTGCTACTATTAAAATGCCACAGAGGAGGCTGAAGATGAAAGAACTATAGCTGGAAATTTCACAAAAGTATGAGGCAGAGATCAATCTTAACCATGAAAGGAAGAACAAGAGGGGAGAGCAAAGCAGAAGAGTGGCAGGGGTCTGAGGAGCTTGCATCTGAGCTGCAGGGAGAGAAAAAGGTGGCAAAAGAAAAGCCTTAAACCCTGTGAGGGCAGAAGGAGCCAGTGGTAATGAAAGGGATTCTTACAAGTGCCTGGAAATAGGCCAGCGATGATTGTACAGGTGAAGGCTTGAAAAGGCTTCATTCTTCTGTGGGATAAGGAAAGTCATTGTGGCTGCAGGAAATACGCAGCTCGTGTGTGTGTGTGTGTGTGTGTGTGTGTGTGTGTGTGTGTGTGTGAGAGAGAGAGAGAGAGAGAGAGAGAGAGAGAGAGAGAGAGAGAGAGATTGAGTGGATTGAATGGTGAGAGGCATTTTCTAACCCCAAATCCAGATGAGTGTGTGTGTGTGTGTGTGTGTGTGTGTGAGAGAGAGAGAGAGAGAGAGAGAGAGAGAGAGAGAGAGAGAGAGAGAGAGAGAGAGATTGAGTGGATTGAATGGTGAGAGGCATTTTCTAACCCCAAATCCATTTGATTGTGTGTGTGTGTGTTATGTGTGTGTGTATGTGCGTGTGTGGAAGAAAGATAGATAGATAGATAGATAGATAGATAGATAGATAGATAGATAGATAGATAGAGTAGCGGGAGCCAGGCCTAGGGTAGAGAGTTCAGATGTCTCTGTGCCTGAGCCACAGCACAGGACGTTCTGTGAGCCAGCACAACCCTGCTGGACCAGCAGTGGGGCAGCAGACCCTTGCTTCAGGGTCCCAGAGCCCGCCAAGGGGGAGTGTGGATGCCCCAGGGAGAAACAGGGACTGACTGCAGCCCTGAGAATCTGCCCCAAGGGCCACTGGGTAAGACAGAGAACTGGTGAGCATGGGACCCACGCTGCCCTGAGGGGACCTCAAAGGCCATGTGGATCTTAGTTCTGGGCAGGGGTCACAGAAAATATCAGGGGGGGATCTCCTGCCTTTCTTGCCATGCCTCTATTAGAGGGGCAGAGTAATGAGGAGCTGAAAGTGTGGGCTCTCATCTCCTCAAGTCAAACCCAGGCTCCCTCCTTCTCTACAGGGTGGCTTTGAGCAAATGTTAACCTCTATTTCTGCATCTACAAAATGGGCACATTAGTATCATTCTCATGGGATTCTAGGGAGAGTGAAAGCTTAAAAGGTTGTAGAACATAGAAAAGCACTTAATAAATATAAACAATAGCTATTATTATTATTGCTCCTGGGAGGTGCTTGGCAAGGAAAGGGCACACACTCTTTGGAATATACCATTTCCCTTTGTTCCTTAGTTTCAAGGGTAAACAAGACTTTTCAGTACAAGACAAGTCTAGGACACACCCTACAATAAAGTTTCAGGCCTCTCCGCTGTTACCTCCTCCCTCCTCTGCCCAGGGTGGTAGAAGCTAGTCTCGGTGGGGGAGGGGGGATAGCCTGGGTAATGAGCTAAGCCTGGAAACAAACAAGCCCAAGGGGTCCCTCCTCTCTGGAATTCTAACAGCCCAGTGGTCTGTGCTGAAGCTGCCCCGCCCCCAGGTTGTACTTCATTGTGAGGAGATACTGTGTAGCTTCCCAAGCCCATGTGGCCATGACCTTGACATGCTGCCTATGGGCACTGCCCATCAGGGCAGCCTCCTCTTCCCCACTCACTGCTTAGCTCCACCCTGGGCATACAGAGGAATGGGGGGTGGGGGGAGAGGAGAGAAGGGTGTTGGGGGTGTGTGTATGTGTGAGGGAGGTTGATTTGCATAACATTCCAAAACTTTATTTTGGCACCTTTTGTTAGATGCCAGGGGTCTTGTGAAGGGCAAGGATGCTAAAGAGGAAAAAACAAAAGGAAATATTCTGGGAATTCCCAATTTGTTCTTGGCACCAGTAGGAATCCTAATGACCTGGGAAGTTTTGCACCCCCATCCCCTCCACCCCCCTCCCCTCCACCCGCCAGCCCTTTTCCTAACATTTCTTGAACTTGGCCAGTGCGAGGGGCTGATTTTAGCGTGAAACAAGCATTCCCTTGAGCTCACCTCAGGAGAAACATTTGTAGAGCAGAGAGCTCAGCATGTATCTAAATCTCTCTGGATTATGTTGGCAGCCAGAGCTCTTTGGGGACCAGGGATTCCACTATGGGCTTTGGCCTTGGCCTTGGCCTTGTTCTCATTGATAATCCTTGGCTTTGCCTGCTGCTCTAAAGATGTTAAACTGGGCAATAAAGGTAACTACCTCTTTGAAATGTTGAGAGGATTGAATGGCTATGCTAGTATACAGGATAGAAAACAGTCTTAGGACCAGTGCCTGGCACATGTAAGCACTTAATAAGTATCCATTATTTTCTGTAGCATATTATTTTTTTAAAAGTAAACTGCTTTTTAAAAAACACATTCTTCCTAGTACCCCCATGGGTCTCCTTTTGGGATAACAAAAATTTCCACCATGTTCTTCTTCAAAAATGCCTTAGTTGTTCTTGTAAGGAAAAGTTTAAAAGGTTGTAGAAGTGTTTAACTTGGACTGTACTAAATCCATAAATCAATTTAGGAGGAATTGATACCTTTATACTATTAGGTATTATGATCAATAAACATGCTGTATCATTGTTTTATGTCTTCTTAAATAGCTCTAATGATAAGTTTTTTATTTTCTCTTATACATGTTTTGTTTTATTTGATGCTAGAAACTTGATTATTTATTTATTTATTTATTAAATACATTTTTATTGATTTCAGAGAGGAAATGAGAGGGAGAGAGAGATAGAAACATTTTAATGATGAGAGAGAATCATTAATTGGCTGCATCCTGCATGCCCCTTACTGGGGATCAAGCCCATAACCCAGGAATGCTCCTGACCTGGAATCAAACCGTGATTTCCTGGTTAATAGGTCAGATGATGCTCAACCACTGAGCCATGCCAGCTAGATGAAATTTGATTTTTTATTTTAAATTATAAGTAGAATAATCTTAAAAACCAGTTTCTATCTATTTGATGCTGGCATACACACACAATTGGGTTTCATATTTTTATTTAAAAATTTTTAAATCAGAGGTTTTAGTTTGAGTTAATTTTAGCTTTACAAAAAAGCTGAGAAGATAATACAGAGGGTCTCCTCACCCAGGTTTCCCTAATGCTAACACTTTCTATCAAAACTAAGACATCACCATGAATACATTATTAATACATACACTCCAGATTTTAGTTGGACATCACTCATTTCTCCAGCAGTGTCTGTCTCTCTTCCCCAAGGTACACTCCAGGGTACCCCATTGCATTGAGTGTGTTTTGATGTTTGACAATCACTGCCTTGCTAAGCCCCCTATCAATTCTAATATTTATATGCTTATTCCTTGGAAAATGTATACAACCAGCAAATAATGGCAAATTTGCTCCTCCTTCCCAATCCTTGTATTTTCATTTTTCCCTTGCTGTATTCTATGAAGTAGGACTCTGATTAATAGAAATAATGATGGTGGGTGTGTGTGTCTGTGTCTTATTTTCAATCTCAAAAAAAAAAAAAAGATTTCAACATTAAGTCTGTTTGTGTAAACCCTTCTGCAGAGACTTTTTATCAGGTCATGGAAATTCCCTTTTATCCCTGGTTTAAGAAGGAACATTCTTTTTATTAAGTGGTGAAAGGTTACTGAATTTTATCAAACATTTTTTTTTTTTCTGTACTCATTGAGGTGATCATATGACCTTTCTCCTTTCATCTGTTTACGCAGAGTATTGATTTTCTAATGGTAAACCAATTTTACAATCTTGGAAAGAACCCAACCTTATCCAGCATATATTATCCTTCTTATACTGTATATTGATAGACTCTATTTCCTAACATATTTTTTTTAGAATATTTTGCATTTATGTTTGCATTCATAGTTGAGATTGACCTACAATTTATTTTTTTATATTAAAGGTTACCCTGGCCTTACAAAATGAGTTGGGGAAGGGCTATACCTTCTTAAAAGTTGTTTGTTTTCTGGGAGAGTTTGGGTAAACTTGGAATTATTTCTTCCTTAAATGTTTCAATCTGTTGAGCCTCTACAGCGAAGTGTGGGGTCCTGACTTGGTGTCTCATAGCTGTGTTTCCCACACTACTTTCCAGATCCTCGGGCACCCCTCCTAGACACACCACTCCTTCCCCGTGAGGAGCAGCGAGCACCTGCCAAGTTCTCTCTGGGCTCCCTATGCTGGAAGCCCAGGGCAGACCACGGTGACTGAGGTCAGTCTCTCCTAAGCTGAGCGGGAAGGTAATTTTTGTAAGCTGTGGGCTCCGCGGTTGTTTTCTCAGGGGAGGAGGAGGTGGAAGACTGTAGAAGCACCCAGTGCAGTGGCTACATTCACGTCCACCCCAAAGCTATTCATGAGAGCATCACTGGATGGAGAATCAGTGCAGAAGTGTGCATGACCGGCAGTTGCCCTGGTCTCTAGCCTCTGGCCTCCGCCCTGTCCCTTCCCTACTGGCTGGCAGAGGCATTCTCAGTGTTTTCCGTGATGGGAAAACCTCCACAGCCATTTGTTTGGGAGGACAGGGTGTGGCACCCGAAGGGAGGCTGGTCAGGGCATATTCCAGGAAAGGAAGTGAGAAGAGGTTTCCTTTTCCCTTTCCCTAACCGGTGCCCGGGAGGTCTGCCTCTCTGGGGCAGGCTGAGGTGGAGCTGGGACAGGAGTGGAAGCGGCAGCAGCCGAGCCCTGGGAGGTTTAAAGTCCATGTTTGTGACCCTCAACAGCTTTGTTCTCCAGACTCTTTTTTCGCTTTAAAAAGTGGCGGAGGACCCCAAAGGACTTGTGTCCCTGCGGAACCTGCCTACTGATATTTACCAACAAAAAACAAAACCGAAATCTTGAAAATGTTTCATGTGTTTAAAACAACAACAACAGCCGGGACCGGTTTGGCTCAGTGGATAGAGCGTCGGCCTGAGGACTAAAAGGTCCCAGGTTCGATTCCGGGCAGGGGCATGTACCTTGGTTGCGGGCACATCCCCAGTGGGGGTGTGCAAGAGGCAGCTTATCAGTGATTCTCTCTCATCGATGTTTCTAACTCTCTATCCCTCTCTCTTCCTCTCTGTGAAAAATCAATAAAATATATTAAAAAAACAATTAATCCACTGAAATGAACATACCGTATTCCCCAAAATAAAATAAAATTAATGAGAAGAGTGGCATTGTTTTAAATTTTGCAAATCTCTTTCATTTCTGACTTGATTCTCCTGTCTGCTTCTATAGTAAATCCACTGCAGTAAGCTTAAAATACATTTTCTGTTTTGCTAAAGTATAAAAAGAAAATTCAGGCTTACAAGTATATGTGGTTATAAAAGAAGCAATATTTTAATAGATTTCTCAAATAATTGCAGACATTACTTTTTGGTTGTTCACCAAAACTTGACAATTGGTAATTTCCTAAAAGTTAGGTGCAATGCAAAAGCTAAAACTATATCATCAACTTTTCATACTCTGCTACATTAGAGTTCATTGATCTGTCTTGCATGTTTTGTTTTTTTAAAATATATTTTTATTGATTTCAGAGAGGGAGAAGGAGAGAGAGAAAGAAACATCAATGAGAGAGAATCATGATCAGCTGCTTCCTGCACGCTCCACACTGGGGATCAAGCAGCAACCCAGGCTGGAATCAAACCATGACCTCTTGGTTCACAGATCAATGCTCAACCGGTGAGCCACGCTGCCGGGCTATCTTGAACTTTGAATGGATCTTTTATTCTAGGATGATTCTTTAACATCGGGCATTGGTCACTGGGGAAACATTGGCTCACTGAGTTAGGCAGACAGTCCAACTGTTAACGCATTTTAGTAGGCAGTACAATGTGAAAGCGTGTTTATGAATACCAGGCCATTCTCCTCAGAAATGTCCTTAAGTATTGGAAAGCTATCAAGCTCAAGTTTTCAAAAATTCTAATTTTTTTATTGGAAAGCTCAAATTATATCATTGACTACAAATATTCTTCTTTTTTTTTTGTCAAATATCCTTTGTCTTTTTTTCCTCTTGTGATAAACACACTTCATCCATTTCCAAGTATTATCGGACAGACAGCCAGGGTCTGTAAAATGCAGCCTCGTACGTGAAGTAAAGGTGACATTTCCTGAACAGTGGTTAGTGCAGCTTGTAACTCAATTGCACAGATGTTTTCCCTCAAGATAATCATTCTACTTCAGTTTGCAGAAGTGCTTTTGTATTCTTCCCATTTCATCACACAGAATAGTTTTTAAAATGTGGTTTCATAAAATTAATTATTTGTATTGCTCCATTAAGAGTATACTTAAGTAAAGTGGATTTTGCATTTTTTGGGAGTACCTGGAAGGGAGGAACAGATGATGGCTAGCACACCTCGGTGCTACTGCCTTGGTATGGGCTAAGGCAGCAATAATTCACCACTGCTTGTATACCCTCAGTGCCAATGTCAACACAGTGAAAAAGGAAATGAAATCATGGAATTATAACGAAAATGGTTTTGACCTCGCAGATCCCCTGAAAGGGACTTCAGGACTTCCAGAGGGCCACGGACCACTCGCTGAGAACTGATGCACCATGAATCTATTCAACTGGACCCCAATATATTCGTTAATTCCCAGGGACCCAGAAGCCTTCGAGTTGCTGATGACAGTGGAGATGATAATGGTTTTGAATCTGCCATTTATTAAATGCTGACTGTGTGTCTGGTCTTGTTAATCACTGTGTGTGAATTGTCTCTTTTTTAATTCCCACAACAATCCTATGAGATGGACTTTATTATTTGCATTTCAGTGATGGGAAAACAGGTTTGCTGTGCCCAACTCCATATAGCTGGTAAGCTGGGGAGCTGTGACCTCCATCTCCTGGGTCCTCCTGGACAACCTGTGGGGAAATGAAGGCTGCAGGATTGGTCTTGGGAGAACTGAATTGAGATGTAGTCCCAAGAGAGGTCTCAGCCAGTTCCATGGGGGTGGAGTGACAGGGGTGGGACTCTGGAGTTGTATGGCCCTTCGGCTTTGAGCATAAGGGTCATCCTCTATCCTCCCTCTGCCCAGGGATTGTATGCAGGCTGCCCTGGGTCAGGGGGCATAATCTTGAGTTCAGGGCAATTCACCTGGAGATCTTAAGGTGCATGTTTGGGTTTACGGTATCTGGGAGGGGCCTGAGGGTCTACCCAGGAGATTTTGCTGCTGCTGCACATGTGTAATAGCAAGGCTAGACCAGGGCACACACAGTACGTTGCCTCTTTTCTCTTGTCTACCTAAATATTCAAAGCTAGCAATTGTATTCCCATTTCCAGGCTTCTTCTCAAGACTACATATGACCAGTTCCCTGGACTGCTCTTTGGGTAGCAATGTTTCCACACCCCTAACCCCCAACCCAGCCTGCCCTTCTGCATACTATCCATTCCCTGCACCTCAGTCCACAACTTCTCTCATCACCCTCTTTCACGTCCTCCTGCCATTTGGAGCTATTTCTTCCGGTATTTCCTGAGCTGGCTCCTGTCCCTAGGGGATTTTCAGATCACTCATGCTTCTGGGAAGCTCTTGGGGTGGTGGGAGGGAAATCACACCAGTGCTGGACGGTGCCACGTGCATCTGTCCAACCTGGACACAGCCCTGGTGAGCCTCCTGCTCTCCCATCCTCTCCACACACTCCCGCCCCTGACTGAAGTCACCTCAGTTCAACCCCAGTAACCATCACCCCTTAGAGACACCCTGGGCATTTGAAAGGCTGGGAGGATAGCACGGAGCAGAGAAGGGCCCTTCCCTGGCTGCCAAGAAGGGTTTCCCTGAGCCAGCCACGATAAAGTAGCTTTTGTGACAAAGTTGACACTTTTTAAAAATATATATATATTATTGATTTTTTACAAAGAGGAAGGGAGAGAGATAGAGAATTAGAAACATCGATCAGCTGCCTCCTGCACAACCCCCACCTGGGATGTGCCTGCAACCAAGGTACGTGCTCCTGACCAGAACCGAACCTGGGACCCTTCAGTCCTCAGGCAGACGCTCTATCCACTGAGGCAAACTGGTCTTGGCAAAGTTGACGCCTTTGTACACTCTTCCCCCACCCCCACCACCCCAAAGTCTCCTCCTCCACCCTCAGGACCCTCCCCCCGCCCCAGCCCATCCCACTCCCCCAAAGCCAGCTTCCAGCCAAGGCTTTGCTTCAGAGGATCCCTGGGAGATGTGTTTGCGGGAAGCAGCAGAATTGAGCCCATCTTGTACCTTAGCATCGCAGAGCGGGTTCATCTGTCAAAACAGTGAGCAGCTGTCCAGCCCCTGGGGCATAACACTCAGAGGTAGATGGCTTTAAAAAATTATACGGAGCTTCACCGGGAAATGAAGACTCAAGGAGAGTAGAAACTCCATTTCATTTCCCAGATCATGGGCTTGGCTGACACATCCATACATTTTCACGTGGCTGTGATCAGTACATATATATTAACGTAAGCTTCATTCACTTAACATCTTTTAGTAAATACGCATCTGGATGCAGCCGAATGTTGTTTGTGCTTTTGCCTTTTAAAGAATGCATAACCCACCAGGTATACAAACCCTTCAAGTAATCCTAGACTAGCATGGTGGTTGCAAGATCAGGCCCCGCCGCTTACCAGCTGTGTGACATTAGGCAAATTCTTAACCTCTCTGATCCACACCTGTAAAATGAGGACACTATGCCAGTAAGACCTCACAGCATAGCGGTTTTGTGAGAATGAAATGCAATGATCATTAAAGTACTAAAAAATAGCATTTCGCTCATAAGACATGCTCAATTAATGCTAGCTGTAATGGCTATTATCATAAGGCATCCAGGCAATCCTTTATTACTAAGCATTTTGGGTCGTTTGAAATTATTTCATTATCAAAATTCCGTAATGAACATGGATGCTTTCCAGAAACCACCAGGGACTGCCGCATCTGTGCTAGAGGATTCCAAGGTGATCAAGAGAGTGGCCCTGGATGAGGCTGGCAGTTTAACACCGGAGAGAAACCGGGAAATGAATGATTACAATCATCAAAGGCCCAGAGGGGAAGTGTGTTCGCAGAGGGATGGAGAGAACCAGCTAGGCAGGTGAGATCCGGAACCACCCGGAGGAGCGGATGACACTTGAGATGAAGCTGGGATATCTTTGAGAGGAAGGCACTGCTATCGCTTGTTATTTATGTCACCGCTGTGCTCCCCGTGCTCGGGGCTGCTTGCTGCTGCGTGTCACAGGCCCTCAGTCGCTTCGCCGTTGGATGTGCGGCTTCCTGCTTGCTCCGCAGAGGGAGTGAGGCCCCAGCAATGCCACCAGACCGCTGTGGGCCGGCCCTGGTTCAGGTCCCAGCCATGTCCTGATCTGGTCCAGATGTTCTGTCTGGCCCCACCCAGACCTCTCCTTCCTGAGTCAGGACAGGAAACGCCTGCCTGCAGGCAGCGCCTCTGAGCAGCGGTCTCTGCTCCTGTCAGCAGCGAGGCAGCCCGCGTGGAATGTGGAATCTGGGTCAGGGATGGGGAGGAAATGATGTTATGTGTGAGAACTGGAACTAGGGATGCTGGAGGATGGGGGGTTCTGCAGGGTCTGAGTGCCCTCTGGTTCAGCTGGCAGTGGAGGAAAATACCCCACACATCCTATGCCTCAGAATCGTTCATTCACAGCGTTGTCTCTCCCGTGGGAAAGAGACAGCGAGGATACGTTTGGAAGAAAGGGATCTGCCCACCGGCGCTCCGAGGCAGCCACTTTGTGCCAGAGGTTCCCAGACCCTGGATGGATTTGCCCACACTCTGACCTGTGGGAGGGCACGGCCTGCCCGGTGCCACAGTGAGGGGCACAGCACGGCCACAGCACGGAGCGCCTGGGCCCTGGCGGGGAGCAGCTGGTGCTTCCCCGCCCGCCCTGCTTCTCCTGGGAGGCGGACGGGCTTGGGTGGAGTTGGTCCCCATGACTCAGAGCTGACCTATCAGAGGTCCAAACCCTCCCACCACCCCTGACCGAGGCCTGGCCATCCCGGCAACCAGGGCCAGTTAGAAACTGGAGCTTTTGCTGGAACTCTAAGAGAGCTCTTCTCTCTCTCTCTCTCTCGCTCTCTCTCTCTCTCTCTCTCTCTCTGTCTCTCTCTCTCTCTGTCTCTCTCTCTCTCTATATATATATATTAATCTTCACTGGAGGAGTGGATATATTTTTCTATTGATTTTCAGAGAGTGGAAGGGAGTATGGGGAGGAGCAGAGAGAGAAACATCAATGTGGGAGAGACACACACCCATTGGTTTCTTCCCACAGGCTCCCCAACTGGGGGCAGGGATCAAACCTTCCACCCAGGTACATGCCCGAGACCAGGAAGCGAACATGAGACCCTCTGGTGCAGAGGCCGACGCTCTAAATGCTGAACCATGCCGGCCAGAGCGAAAGAGAAGCTCTTTAGTTTAGGCCACTAGCATAAGACTTTCAGAGGCAGGAAACGAGCTGGCCTTTTATAATTCTGAGGGGGCAGGCTTCCTGGGAATGAATTGATTTAAAGGAAAGTAGAACTGAGTGGAAAGAAAGAGAGAAAAAGAAATCATCGGAAAACCTAGATCAAACCTCGTATCTGTGGATCCAAGTGGCCTGAAGGCGGACTGCCCTCAGATTTTCACTTGGGAGAATCCTCAAATGGTCTCTCGTGCCTAGAGTATGGCAGCTCCCTTTCTGCTACAGCTAACGAGTTCCTCTGAGCAGGACGCAGCTGTGGGCGGGACTTGGAGGGCGCCTTCCTTCCCTTTGTTGGGTCCCCCCACTTTCCGGAGCTCCCAAGGATGCAAACCCCAGCCCCAAGCACTGCCTGGAATCAGCCATCTGGTGGGATGGTGGGGAGTGGGGGTGGGCTTGGTCCTGGGAGCTCCAATATCTTTACCTGCAGAATTGCAGATTTGTGGGAGCATTATCTCAACTTATTGAAGTTCTGCTTCCCGGCATATGACTACAGTTTGGCTCAAATAAACTCACTAAAATTCTTTAAAATAAAAAAATAAAAAAAATAAAAAGAATTGCAGATTTGTTTTTATTTGGATTTCATGGGTTCCACTTGGTGATGTGCTGGTAAATGCTTAACAAGCAAACAAACTAAAAGCCCTGTCTCGTGGTGTTTGCCAGTTTCTGTGTTGTGCTGTTTCCACCCTGGCCTGCTTCAAGCTGCCGCCATGACATCAGCGAGTGCCCAGAGGGGGGGCGGTGAGAGGGGCACGTCCGAGGGGGCATCTCCTCCACGCGGGCTTACTGGTTGTAAACACCCCCCAGAGCACAGCTAATGAAAAAAAATGTAGCAAATAATTTGGGACTTATGAGCTTTGGATTTTTATTACCTCTGTTTTTTAATATAATTTATCTCATTGTGAGTTTAAATGATGTAGCTCTTAATAATGTCTGTGAATAAACATTGATTCACAAAATTCCTTAAAAATGCTTTGGCTCCTGTGGGCTGGATCGCGCTGGTTCCAGGGTACCACGGTGCCGTCCAACCCCCAGAGGAAACGGCTGCCTGTTCGTGGGGTCAAGAGCTGTTTCAGCCAAAACCAGTTTGGCTCAGCGGATAGAGCATTGGCCTTTGGACTGAAAGGTTCCAGGTTTGATTCCTGTCAAGGGCATGTGCCTTGGTTGCAGGCACATCCCCAGTGGGGGGTGTGCAGGAGGCAGCTGATCAATGTTTCTCTCATTGATGTTTCTAACTCTCTATCCCTCCCCCTTCCTCTCTGTAAAAAAATTAATAAAATATATTAAAAAAGAAAAGAGTTGTTTCAATTAAGTAGGGGGCCTGGAGGCACCCTAAAAGCTTGATTTTGGTGAAGGGCTGTGCCAGCCTGCAATGCGCAATGAAACCGAAGGTGTCACTAACTCCCTGACTGGGATTTATGGCCCTGAGATGTCCCTGGGCTGCAGGGCGGGGCTGCAGGGAGGGAACACGCCTACTTTGCATGGTCAGCTGGTCCTGCTCCATGGAGGAGGCAGGGAGAGTGAGATAGATGTGCCGGGCAGGGGTCCTGCAGAAGTTAGGCTCCCACAGGAGAGAGACAGCACACCCAGATTAGCATCATCTGAGGGGTGTTTGAGGAAGAGACTTTACAAAGATGGGGGCAGGTGGAGGGGGACCACCGGGACACAGCAGCGCCTCAGGTCCAATAGCTCAGGGCTCGGTTACCTTCCTTAGGCCTGAAGATGCAAGCAGCAGTGAGGGGAGAGTTGCTGAGATGGAGAGAGAGAGGGCTGGGGGGAGTGGGACACTAGACTGGAAATGGGACCTTTGACTGCGGAAGGGACTCAGGAAATAAACACCCTTGACCTTCCTCTCCTTCCTTCTGCTCCTTCTATCCCAGCTCCCCATTGGCTGGACTCACCCAAAAAGCCAGAGGGCAAGGAAGCCCGTTGTGCCAGTCTTAGGCCACTGGAAAAGGTAGACGCGGTCTGCAGGGTCCAATGGCAGATAGCGTGGGTACCTGGCCAGGGAGCGGAGATCCTTTGTCTTGGGTCTTCTGGAACTGCCACAGAACATCTTCCCCCCAGAAACATTCAGGCCTAGTCACCTGTCCTGCTGGGGAGGGGCGTCTGTGGAGGTGCACGCCTTCTCGTCCAGCCTGCTAGAAGTTCCGGGTCAGGAGAAGGAGGGCTGGGGAACAGGCCCTGGGCATGGTTTCACCCTCCACTGCCAGGGCCATCCCCAGGGCATGCCCTCTGCCCTGTCAGAACTAGCCTCCATCTGAGATTCTGCCGAGTCCTCTTCTATGGAAACTCGGTTGGGGAGCCTGGAAACCTGGGAGACCTGGGTGTCTCCTTCCAACCATATCCTGAGAAGTTACCCGACCTTATCACTAATCAAATGTTCTCACCTGCCAGACCAAGGGCCTGGGCCAGGTGACCATGACTTCCAGGAAGACCTCTGCCTAATTCCAAGGCTTTAGGAGCGTCCTCTCCAGGTTCCTTGCATAATGAAGTCTGTCTTTCCATAGCCAGGAGGTGGCAGCAAAGCTCTGTTTTAAAGGGGCCCCTAGGCCAGGGTAGGCTCTGCTCTCCAAGGCCCCTCAGGGCTCAAAGACCAGGTATGGTGGCTGGGTCTCACTGCTGAATAATAATAATAATGATAACGATGATGATAATAATAATAACAACAGAAGCAACATTATTATTATTATCTCTGTTGTGATAGTAAGACAGCCATAATGCCCGCTCCGGTTGGGTAGTGTTCTATGGTGGAGGAAAGCTATTCAGTATCCTATAGGGATCTTTCAACACCACCACAGTGCAGGTAGGAAGCACTGGGCTTGCAGCCCATGTTGAGGCTGAGAGACATTCTCAGACTCCCCAGGCCTCCTGGAAAGTAGGATGTGCCAAGACAGAAGCCCAAGCTTTCTTCCTGTGCGTGTCTCACCATGTGCAAGTCTCCCATACCTCCCTCTTCATCTTGGAGGGGCCAGGGGTACTCAACCCAAGACCCAGGGCCTGAATTTGGTTTCCAGTTGCCATGGGGGTGCTGAGGAAGAACACTCATCCCCTCCTTTTTCTTCCAGCTCTCAGAAAAATTTTAAAATCTTTATTTTATCTTTGACAGGGCATACTTGGTGTCTAGGTAGGAAAGTTTCTCATTCATTCATTCATTCATTCATTCACCTCTCCATTCAATAATTGGGATTCTGCTGTAATATAAGACATGGCATGTACTATGAAGGATGTAGAAATGTTCTTTCTCTTCTAACGCAGAGGTCTGGGACCTAGGGGCTGGGGTGTTGGGGCTAAGTAAGTGCGGAGATACTTGGGGGTGGCTTCTTCCTAGAGGGTCCCCAGGTGAACTGGGGAGTACTTGAGCAGATGGAATTTAGATCTGCTTTTGTTGGGTGCCAGGGAGGAGTGACGCCATAGGAATTTTTGTTGATGACTTCCAACTGCTTGGTGTATTACCTCCTCAAACCAGAGGAAGCTCCTTAGAGACACCGCCCAAGCCTCAGACTGTTGTCCATCTGGACCCTGTCTTACACTCTGCCTGTGTCCGCAGGCCATGCCTCCCCCTCCTCATCATGATAACAGGTTACCAGTGCTAACTGTAGGCCAGGCTCTGAACTAAGGGCACTTTTTAAAAATACATTTTATTGATTTTTTTACAGAGAGAAAGGAAGAGGAAGAGTTAGAAATAGTGATGAGAAACATTGATTAGCTGCTTCCTGCATACCCCTACTGGAGATATGCCTGCAACCAAGGTGCATGCCCTTGACATGAATCAAATCTGGGACCCTTTAGTCTGCAGGCTGATGCTCTATCCACTGAGCCAAATCAGTTAGGGCCTAAGGGCACTTCTTGAATATTCCTATTTACCTCTCAAAACAACCTTATGAAGTCCATTGTTCTGCCCATTTTACATGTGAGAAAGCTGACACTTAAGTCATGAGGGAATTTTCCCCAAATCACAAAGATAGTGCTTGGTGGGCCAGGACTGGGACCCAGGGGCTGGCACCCAGGGCTCTTACCACTGCAGCATCATCACACATGGGAACACCCTCCCTCCAGAGGCTCTGCCTGTGTGTGAGTCTGAAGAGCTGCCCTCTCTTTTCCTGCTCACCACTGGGCACCCTACCCGGCTTGCAGCGCCTCTAGAAAATGATGGTGCTGATACCGCCTCATCTTCCCGTGGGCTTGTGGGAGACTAGAATGGGAAAAATGGGCATATGAACACTTAGCATCATACAAAACCAATCTTGTAGCTGAAACCAGTTTGGCTCAGTGGATAGAGCATTGGCCTGCGGACTGAAAGGTCCTGGGTTCGATTCTGGTCAAGGGCATGTACTTT
The DNA here is from genome assembly GCF_964339955.1 of Pipistrellus hanaki. Taxonomy (NCBI): domain Eukaryota; kingdom Metazoa; phylum Chordata; class Mammalia; order Chiroptera; family Vespertilionidae; genus Pipistrellus; species Pipistrellus hanaki. The sequence continues at coordinate 40,401,198 of NC_140518.1, forward strand.
GGTTGCGGGCACATCCCCAGTGGGGGGTGTGCAGGAGGCAGCTGATCGATGATTCTCTCTCATTGATGTTTCTAACTCTCTATCCCTCTCTCTTCCTCTCTGTAAAAAATCAATAAAATATATTTAAAAAACAACAACAACAAAACGATCTTGTATGTGCTATGGTATCATCACTCTTATGGGGAGGGTGTTGTGGTGGGGTGGCAGGACTGACCTAGGGACTGGTACCCGGGCTTTGAGAATGGCCTGTTTCCTTGCCTGTGGAATTGAGGAGAATATAGAGATCATTGTTAATAGACTCTTTCATTCCTAATACTCAGCAGTGACATTGATGCTGATGGTGACCATGCTGATGACAGTGGTGGCGGTGGTAAGGATAGAAATGATGATAGTGATAGCAGTGACAGTGATGATGACGATGATGACAATAGTGAGGATGCTGATGATAGTGATAATGGTGATGCCAGACCTGACCTCAGAATCATTTCCTGTTACTACCCTGCTGCCAGCCCTCAGCTCCCAGCCCTGCTGTGTCCAAGTCATGCAGGGGTGGGCTGGTGATGAAATGGAAAGGAGGCTCTCCAAGGATTGGGACATTGGAGGATGCCAGTCTCATTGCCTGGGACACAGGAACCCAGTACTTACTATCAATTAATGGCTTTAGTAAGACACAATTCACAGTTATACAACCATCAAGCAATCAATTGTGAAACATTTTTGTTGCCTCTAAATTGTGCCCTGCCCCCTGCCGCCCACCCAGTGTCCCAGTGAAGCTGCGATTACTATTACCTCTGCCTCTATCTGCACATGGGGCTCAAGAAGATACTGACTGACCCAAGGCCTCACGGTAGGAATGTGACAGCATCAGCATTCCAGCCAGGTTTGCTGGAACCAACAGCCCATGCTCTGACCACACTGGGCGGCACTTCAGGTTCAGAGAACACGTGTAACCAACCCAAGCCACACAGCCATAGGCATTAAGGGGTCAGCCTGGGACTCAAATACAGTGTTGGCTCCTAATCCCGCTCCTTCAGAGTAAGCAAATGACATAAGCAGAATTTGAGGGGTCCCTGGGCCTGGGAGTGAGCTCTAAAACTAGCAGTAGCTCCTTTATTGGTGCCTGGTCCCAGCCTCAGGCCTGAGTCTGGAAGTCAGTGGCTCCTGGGGCCCAGCTGCTCCCTTCACTGGTGGCCCCGAGCATCATGAGGGGAATCCATCCAGGTTGAGGGGAGTGACCCAGCCAGAGGAAGGAGCAAAGCTTGCAACACATGCCCCTTCTAGTCCTCCAAAGCACCTGCCTTCCCAGGAGTGGAGCATCTGAGAACACTTACTACCTCTCTGCTGCCCTGGAGCTGTGGGTGGGTCTGAGAGGAGGGTAACGCGGTCCCAGGAGGGATGGGATGGGAAGCACACTTGCTTGAGAGAAAGAGCCCTGGGTAGAGTCTGTGAATCTTTGGGTCTACTCTCCACTCTGCCCTGAACAACTACCGTCAGAGAACTACGTCCATCTGGGCCCAGTTCCCCTATCTGCAAATTTAGGGAGAAATGGGGGGCTGAATTGGAAAGAATCATGATGAGTTCCAGGAAGAAAATGGGCTGTAGTTACCCGAAAGGTCTTTCTTTTGAAATGCTATGGGAGCCAGTGATTTATCTGGCAATGGGCTGGACTTCCCCTTCCTCCTTGGGGCAAGGAGCCTCCATGGTCACATTCCTTCCTCTCTTTAAATGAAGGAGAGATCAGGCAAGGATCTAAAAGGCAGCCCACGGGAGAGCGCTGGGCCGCGGTAATAAACACAGAGGAGCCCAGTGTCTGAGTAGTTAGGAGAATTTATTTCTCATAATATCTTCCCTCCACTCGCCTGGAGGTGCCCATGGCAACAGGAATCAGGAGGGCCTCATTCTTCCATCTTCTGTGGGAGAAAAAAAAAATCATACACAGGATATGAGTCAAACCCAAGGCGAGGCTGAGTGTCGTCTGCAAGTGGGGCGGCTGCAAAGGCTGGAAGCTCAGGCAAATATTACGGATGCATGACCCATGACCAAAGCAAGGCCCTCAAGCCCGGGGGAAGGAGTCCATCCCCTGGAAAGTGGGGCCTCTGGCCTCGGGGAGGGATGGGAGTGATAAGATGTGGCCCCTGGTCCCTCGCTTTTCTCCTCGCTTTTCTTTTTTAGCCACAGGTTCTGGCTAAAGTAGTGGCATCTGTGAGCCAACGGCTAGCACAGGGAAGAGGCACCCACAGATACCCTCCGAACCCTCCCTGGGGCTCAGCACATCTAGGGAAGAAGTCTGCTCTCACCTGGCCCCCAACATCTCGGCTCTTGGCCCTCAGTTTGTTGACCTGGGACTCGGCGATGTCTGCCCTCTCCTCGGCCTCCTCCAGCTCGTGCTGGGCCCTCCGGCATCTGGACAGCTGTGTGTTGGCCTGCTCCTCCTGAGCAGAAGACAGAGGGGTCTGAGGCTGAGCAGCCCCTCACTCTGGCTCTGAGGGCCCAGGCCCTGCAGGCTGCTGGGGAACTGGGGAACCAGGACAGCTTGGGTCCCAGCTTCACAGATGGCAGAGGAGAGAAGGCTGAGCAATCCAGGGGCAAGGATGCAACCTGCACCCCTGTGTCCCTGCACCCCTTTTCCATCCTTCTCTCCCACAGGAGCTTTTTGAAAGAGACCCAAGTCCAGAGTTCTCCCACGGCACCTGTAGGTGTCAGAGACTAAAGGCCCAAGTCCCCATTGCCCTTCTCCTGCTCCCAGGATCATCTGCCTGTGGCTGGGCCAGTGTCTGGGTCTGTTTCAGCATTAGCCAAGGGTTCCTGACAACGGTGGCCTGCTGGGCCCCCTCAGGCTGGCCAGTCCCCCTGCCACTGTTCTAATGCAATGAGCACGTGTCTCCATGCTACGTAACCAGTGCAGATCTGTCCCTTTGATGTCAAGACAGAACCAACCAACCCCCCAGGCAGGGAAGAGAATGGACAAGGAGAGGAGCCCTATGCTCAGGCATTTATCTAGGGCAGGGTCCCCCCGTTTTTTTCCTCAAAACACTGGCCCTGTGGGAAGCTCTGCATACTTTCGCCAGAACAAGGTGCCCGGGCCCATGAAGGGTGGGAAATGCTACATTCTAGAATGCCTCTTCCACTTTGCAGAGCCAGTTACATGTGACCTACAGAATCTGAGAAATCCTTGCAGTAAAGCAAGCAGTTCAATGTTTTTAAACGCAGCATTTCCAATTGATTTATTTTCTGTAAAAGAAACCCCCTCCCCATGGGTGTCCTCCCCCCCTTAAACTCCCCTCCACCACCACCACCACCACCAGCAGCTTCCTGCTGTTGGCACCCCTCGGGAGATACTTTGTGAAATGCCGGTTTCAGCCCATTTCATTTCTTCCCTGCTGGTGTTCCTGTTCGATGGAGGGCAGATCACAAAGGAAGGACTGGGGTGAGGGCATCACGGAGGGCTCAGGGAGAGCAGGAGTGGGGGTGCACAGGATGGGGACCAGGGAGGGGAGTGGGATGAGGTGTCAAAGGTCAGGTCACAGGGGCAGGACGGCTGGTGGGGTGGGCTGAGGGTGAAGCGAGGCCACAGGTGGACTAAGACGCGCTGGGTGGGTGGGATAGTGTGAGCTGGGCTGAGGCCCAGTGAAGGGATGGGGGCAGCTGGTGACATGGGGTGAGGCAAGGGCACAGAGGAGGAGGTGGGCAGGATGTGTTACACAGACCGGGAGAGGGGTGGCACAGGTGTCCTTGCTTTATGGCCTGTGAAAACCGCCTGAGCTCTGTGGGCTCTAGGAAACAGGACATACTCCCAGCAGGGCTGGGGGATACTCAGGCCGTCTGGGTCCACGAGAGCTCCCCCACTTACGGCCTCCTCGGCCTGCCTCTTGTACGCCTTCACTTTGGCCTGCAGCTTGTCCACCAGGTCCTGGAGCCTCAGGATGTTCTTGCGGTCCTCCTCGGCCTGCGAACAGAGAGTCCTGGCCAGGCCCCGGCCGCTGCCGCCTCCCACCAGACCACTCCCCCAGGCCCCGTGCCTCTACCTGGTAAGTCATCTCCTTGACTTTTCGCTCGTATTTGTGAGTCCCCTTCAGAGCTTCGGCTCCCCTTTTCTGCTCAGCATCCAGCTCGTTTTCCAACTCCCTCACCTGGTAAAGAGAACGCGGAATGCAGGCCAGACCGCCCCAGCTCTCCGTGGCCTGAGTGCCTGTCCTAGCAGGGTGATCTCAGCGTCTCCTCCGAGGACACAGAAGCCACGTGTACTCACGAGGCCACCACGCCTGCACGCGGTGGGCTCTGTACAAATAAGAACAAGGCACCACTGTGGTCAGGGGCAGCTGAAGGGGCACACGGATCCAATATCAGGTCCGGCTTTGCAAGGAAGCCACTTCCTCTGGCGCCTGCAGCCTGGCCAGAGCTATGCTTCAGCCCGGCTTGCCCCGCAGGCAAAGACTGCATGGCTGCTCCAGGTGGCCCGGCTCCTGACCGAGTGAGGCAGCGGGGGTCCTGGCAAGAACCGGAGTCAGGAGCAGTCTGGGCGCGCTCAAGTCCAGGTCAGCTGAGTGAGCTGAAGCAGGGCAGCTGCCCGCACTGGGAATGAGTTTTTGTGCAATTGGGGTGGAAATTACCATTCCTGCCCAAACTTCCACCCATGTGGATCGAATGACACCAAAGTGTTAATGTCACAGCTGTGTCCACCTTGCCTGAAATCTTGGCAACAGAGGACAGCCATCGAGAATGCAGGTCACCAGTGGTGGCCCCAACTCCGTGATCAGAGAGAGCCCAAAGGGGGTGTGGGGTAGCAGCCACAGGCAGGGTGGCTCTGGGCTTGCAGACTCCCCAGCTCAGCTTTGTAATCTACCAGTGGAAAAGGCCACCGCTGGCTCGGACTCCAAACAAGATCCCACCCCCACCCATACCCGGTGGGTCCTGGGAGCTGTCTGCCTTCAGGTTCTACAAAACTTCTCTCCCGGGGGGAGCTCTCCAGGCCTCTGTACGGTTCATGAACCCAGGGTAACTGGGCAGCTGGCAATGGGAGGATGTTGAAGGCTCCTCATCCTGCGGGGGTGAGGGGGGCGGGAGGCTGGCTGAGGGACCCCTGCCAACCCAGGAATCACAGAATCAGAGGGTGGCAAGAGATCCAGTTCCTCCCTCAAGGCCTAAGCTCACGCTCATAGAATAGGCCCAGAAATAATTAAAAATAAACATGTAAAGATATTTTTTTGGACGCTCCGACTTCCCCAGTGTTGACTTTTGCTACTCATGCTGCGTAGCTTCCAGCCAAAAATCCCTTCCCCATTTCAAGTGTGCCCGTGCTGGGACCACCTCCGGGGGAGGCTGGCTGGGAGAATGACTGTATTTGGGTCTTTCCTGCTGGGATAAGTGGTCTTCTTCTCTCGGTGGCCTCCTCCTCCTCCTCCTCTTCCCCTCCCACTCTTCCATTTCCTTTCTCCCGGGGACAAGAGGCATCTGACAACCTCCTCCACACAGCCCTTCTTCAACATACTAACTGGTGGCGGAGCCCATTTAAAAAACCAATTAAATATACCATCGCAGGCCTAAAGGGAAACAAGCAACAAAGGGACCGAGCAGCAAAGAAACTCAACAACCACGAAGCCTACTCCCAGGTGACAAAGCGCAGGGCTGCCGATCACCCTCCCCGGGATGCCCCGGATGCCTTCAGAGATGGGGAAGCCAGGGAAGGGATGGGGGTCCAGGAGTGGGAGGCGGAGGGAGACTCCAGACTTTATACAGGATGGGCCACTATTTATCGAAGTGGAGGTTGGTCCAAAATTTAAATCCCACTAACACGTGTACTGTTTAAATTGTAAACTGTATATCCACCCCCCCCCCTCCTTTTATGTGGGTCTGAAACTCTATAAAGCCAGAATGCGAACACTTACAAATGTCATCACTGCAGTTGCTGAGGCAGAAGCATTCTACAGTGAATTTGTGTGAGTTGGGGTGGAGGGATGGGCGAAAAGGAAGCAGGTGGGACATTTGGCTCACGGGGAGTTTTTCAAGAAGTCCTCAAACTAAGTCTGGAGCCTGCTTAGTCAATGGCCACTTTCCCACCACCCACTGTGGTTCTGCCCAGGGACCGGGAATCACTTTGGGAGGGAGTCCCCTCGGGCCAGCTACCCGGTTCTCCAGCTTCTGGATCTGCTTCTTCCCGCCCTTCAGGGCCAGCTGCTCAGCCTCATCCAGGCGGTGCTGCAGGTCCTTCACCGTCTGCTCGAGGTTCTTCTTCATCCGCTCCAGGTGGGTGCTGGTGTCCTGCTCCTTCTTCAGCTCCTCGGCCATCATGGCCGCCTGGGTAAGTTCACAGAAAACATCCGTGGGCCATCCGCCCATCCCACCCCTCTCCGGAGCACGTGCAAGATGCTAAGGTTGGCGCTGTGTGTGCTGATGCATAGCACTCCCCCACATTGCTAGTCCATCTCTTCATGAAGCCACCACTGACAGATTTAGGTCTTAAGGAGATGGACCTGTGTGTCATGCCCAGACTTAGAAACCCCTTCTTCTCCCCCAAGCATCTCTGAGAAGAAAGAACGGAGCTCACGTCCGTGATGGCTTTCTTGGCCTTCTCCTCTGCGTTTCTGGATTCCTGGATAGCGTTCTCCACCTCTGCCTGGCACTGGGCTATGTCAGCTTCCAGCTTCTTCTTGATGTTTATCAGGCTTGTATTCTACAAGGAAAATTAGGTACCAGGAGTGTAGGTTGTAATTGGATAATACTTCAAGCAATCGGCAGGGAGAGGGCTTGGTGGGGAAGGACATAAACCATGATCAGGTTCCATTCCTCATTTCCACATGGGGTTTGCTAGACACTGTTTTGGTCTTGACATAAACAGAACATCCCAAGAGAGACCCAAGAATTGCACATGAAATAACTGAATAAAGGATAACAGTGGGCTTTCAAATATTTGAGGAAGAACAGATTATTCAAAAAGTTGTTGGAAGAAGGAAATGATTTGTTGACATAGCTATATAAAATGAAAAATAATTCTAATGACCGAAATATACCATAAATGGAATTGTAAAAGTGAGGACAAACTGGAATATATTTGCAATGATTATTACTGAAAAATATTCCCTGCTTAATGTAAAACAAATCAATGAGCAAAAAGGGCAAGAAATAAAAATAGGTAAGACACAATAGAAGAAATGCAAGTGGCAAAAAATATGATGAAATGTCTACCTCAGAAATCAAAGAAATAAGAATTTTAAAAAAGGAAATATTTTAAACAATAAAATTGGTCAAGTTTAAAAAATAATAGCTAAGGTCTTAGAGAATTTATAAGAAAGAGCTCCCAATGGGTAATAAAAATTGGGGCAACCTAATTAAAGATCAGTTTACAGTATATTACAAATTTATTTATTTCTAGAATATTAGGAAAATAATAATAATGGATATATGTGAAAACTTAGTTTACATAAGCAGTTTTTCTAACAGCAAATGTTTTTGGTGGAATGATATAAAACATCTAATCAGAGAATTAGTTAAATAAAAATGGCATAATATACAACTAAAATGGACTACTTTTCTGTCATTAAAAACAGTTATAGAAAACTCTCTAAAGAAACATATTCATGACACACTGCTAAATGAAAATAAGTTGCAAAATGTTTGATCACATTTTTACAAAAAATATAATATTTATTGACATAGACAAGGGCTTAGCATGAAAGGTCTCAGAATGTTAACAATATGGTTAGCACTTTTCTTCTGCTTCTTTGCTTGTATTCTCTATTTGTCTATAAAAAGAAATTTTTAAAAAACTTCCATAAAAATGACAAAAGTAATTATTTTGAATGACAATCCTAACTTTCTAAGATTATGGCTTCTACCATGAAGCCTTCTCCAGCCCCTTCATGCAGCCATTCACGCTTCCTTGCTCTGCCTTCCCACAACACGCACGACCTTCTATGTTCAGAAGAATAACGCCCCCTGGAGGGAGCCCGGCTGCACCTGGGAGTGCAGCAGCTGCACCCGGTCGCTAGCGTCCAGCAGCTCCTGCTCAGACAGCCTGCGGGTCCGCTCCGTCTGCTCCAGGGCCACCTTCATCTCCTCCAGCTCCTCCAGCAGCAGGCCGCTTCTGCGCTCCGTGATGGCCAGCTGCTCCTTGAGGTCCTCGTTGCTCCGCAGGGCGTCGTCCAGCTGCAGCTGGGAGTCCTGCAGGGACAGCAGGGGTGAGGCCGTAGCCCACAGGCCAAGGGCCCAGTCGCCTCCCCCTCCCCAAGGCCCCACGGTCACCTTGAGCTGGCCCTGGACTGTGCGCAGGTGCTTCTGGGTCTCTGCCAGCTGGCGGTTGGAGTGGCCCAGCTGGATCTCCATCTCATTGAGATCTCCCTCCATCTTCTTCTTCAACCTCAGGGCATCGTTCCGGCTCTGGATCTCCGCATCCAGCATGCTCTGCATGGCCTCTGCCGCCCGCTGGCTGTTTCTCTTTAGCTGCTCGATTTCTTCATCCTTCTCCGTGACCTTTCGGTCAAGCTCGGATCTTACCTGGCTCAGCTCTAGCTGGACACGCAAAATCTTGCTCTCTTCATGTTCCAAGGAGCCCTGGTAAAAGCACAGGAGCGACTGGAAGTGCTGTGGACACTTGAATGAATATTTTCCGCTGTTAAGAGAAAACTAGAGGCCCAGTGCACAAAATTCGTGCACAGGTAGGGTCCCTAGGCCTGGCCAGTGATCAGGACCTTCTGGCTGCCAGCCAGGACCTTCCTTTGTTCTGTGCTGCCTCCTAGTGGTCGGCACATGTCATAGCAAGCAGTAGGACTCACAGTAGGTTGCACTCCAGGGACAATTTGCATATTAGCCTTTTATTATATAGGATGGGTATGATAATAACACCCATTTTACAGATGAGTAAAAAACACTCAAGAAGCTCAAACGACTTGCTCCTGAATGTCCCTTCTAGTAATGAAACTGGAACTAAGCCTTTGTTATTAGCAACCAGGTCTTGAGGGGGGAATTAGGGAACATTTTATTGAGTGTGTCTATTTAATAAGGCTATAAGTCAGGAGCCAACCTATTCTCTAAAATGTCAGGGCAATTGCTCTCCCTTTATCCCTTTGTAAAACTTGACAAATTTACGCACATTTCCCTAGAAGCTTCTCGAGAGCGCTGCCCTGCACTGGCCTCAGCTGAGTGTGAGCTCAGGTCACTGCACTGTGGTCAGTGCAGGACACCCAGTAGCTAGAGGTGATCATGTGCTATGTTAAAAACCAGTGCTTTGGATGTGTGGTGAAGGATTTCTTGCTTTCCAAGAGGAAACACTGAAGACATAACAAACAAGTGTATTTATCTTCAAAAGGGGAGACAGGATGGACTATGGGACACAGAGGACACAGCAGAGCCCAGCTGTCTCCCGGGGCCTCCCAGCAGGAAGTCCCACCCCCCCACTCCCGCCCAGGGGTGTGCTGGCCCCTCCTTCAGCGCCCGCCCTCCTGAGCTCCCTTGTGCTGCATCCCAGAACTTGCCTCCACCTCCTCGAGGGCAGCCTGGAGCTCCAACTTTTCCTGCTCCACTTGCTTCTTGGTCTTTTCCACTTCCTGAAGATGCTTGCCAGTTTCCGCCATTTGCTCGGTTAGGTCTGAAATCTCCTCTGCGGAGGACAGGCTTGATTTAGGCTGCGCGACAGGCTCTGAGGGCAGTGCAGGCCTCGGCAGGAAGCTGAGGGCCAGCAATTCACTCCGGACATTCATGTAGGAGAGAGCAGGAGAAGCTCTCGGGTGAGGTGTGAGTGGAGGGAGGTGGGTTGCCACACCTGAGCTGTGCAGAGAGCCAGTGAAAGAGCACCCAAACCTCCCAAAGCTCTGCATGGCCCAGAGGACAGAGGAGAGAAGCGTGGAAAACACGCACAGGCCGGCATGCTGCACTGAGGTGGGATCCGGGAAAATGTTCTCCCACGGGGACCTCAGGGCCCCACTGTGCCCCCTGGTTTAGAGGCGACTTTCTGCCACTGTGCCTTTCACAGGAGGCCTCGGGCCTCATGGTGGACTGACCAGATGTGCGGATTTGGGGGCAGTGGGAAGGAGGAGGCGTCCGGAGGTGGTTGTGCTCATGGGGAAGGGGTGGCTGGCTGAGAAGGGGCATATTACACGCTTGTGGTGGTCAGAGAGCTCACCTTGCAGATTTTTAAATTTTCATTTTATTTTATTTTTTAGAGAAAAAGAGAAACATCGATTGGCTTCCTCCCATATGCACCCCAACTGGGGATGGAACCCATGCCCTAGGTATGTGCCTGGACCTGCCACCTTTTGGTGTATCTGACAATGCTACAACCAGCTGAGCCACACTGGCCAGGGCTCACCTTGCAGATTTTTGTTCTCCCGCCTCAGTGTCTCCAGCTGATCCACCACCTCCTCGTAGGCGTTCCGCATCTTGAAGATCTCAGTACTCAGGGACCTGGACTCTTTCTGAGCTGCTTCCAACTCAGCTTGGCCCTCATCCAGCTTCTGCTTCCACTCTGCCAGGACCTGAGGAGCAGGGGAGATGCAGGGCATGTGAGGGGCAGGAAGGGCAGGGGACCGTCCGCAACACCGAGGTTTACCCTTCCATCCTTAGGACCAGGGAGACAGGGGCCCCTTCTAGAGCAGCCCCCCTCTGATATCCCTGCCACGATCCACCGTGTTCTTAAAGGCGTTTTCATCTCAAAGGAAGCAGAATTAGCTTTAACTAAAGAGAGAATTCCCTTTCGAGGGACCATCACCAACGTCAAGTGACATGGTCCATCCCCAAGCTCCCCGGACGGGCCATCCTGCGGCCACGCCACGGTGTGCGAGGAAGGACCTTGTCGAAGTTCCTCTGCTTCTTGTCCAGGGTGGCACAGGCGGCGTTGGCCCGCTCCAGGCCCAGCATCAGGTCGTCCACTTCGCCCTGGAGCCGCTGCTTGGTCTTCTCCAGGGACGCGCACTTGGCGCTCACCGCCTCCGTGTTCTCCTCCGCCTCCTGGAGCCTCTGGGCCAGCTTTTTCCTAAGAGAACCAGACGTGTCTCCCTTGGCAAAGGCAGACTATCTCAGGAGGGCCGTACGGGAAGAGAAACAAGCAGTCTACAGGGTCTGGACCTGGACAAGAGCAAGACCTAGAGTTTGATGAATAGAAAGGATTTATGTAACATCCGAAGGGTCTCAAAGAGCTTGGCCACCGAGGGAGCACCAGGGAACTGGGTCGAACGGACGGTACCCATAGGAAGGACAGGAGCACCTACGTGAATGCTCAGAAAGCCCAGGGCCTGGGGGGAAGGGGCGTTCCAGGGAGGGTTGGTTCTCTGTTCCTTCGCCTGTGCCTCGGGGTTCCCTCTCCTACGTAACCTGGGGCCGTACTTGGCCTCCTCCAGCTCCTCTGTGCGCTGGATGGCATCCGTCTCATACTTGGTCCTCCACTGGGCCACCTCGCTGTTGGCCTTGGACAGCGCCCTCTGCAGCTCAGCTTTGCCTTCTTGTTCCTCCTCATACTGTTCCCGCAGCAGGTCACAGTCGTGGCGGGAGGACTGCAGGGCGTGGGCCAGGGCATTCTTGGCCTGTGGGAATCACAGTGGTGACAAATGGCAGAGACATGTGGCCATTTCCCATGTTACGGTGTTTTCACATAAACCAGCACTTCCCCAAGTTGAATCACCATTTCCTTGCTGCCTTCCCAAACTTCACTGTCACAGCGCCTCACCTATCGTGTTCCCTTAATTTTTAGAAAGATGACTCCTTTGTTCTATATTTAATTTTATTTAATTATATTTAATTTAGAAATAAACTGTCACACTACCACAGGTGGGACACCGTTAATAGTGCCACGATGAGAAGGCACCCCTAAGAATCAACGCAATGGAAGTGAGGCAGCAGTGTCGCCTTCTACGTGGGTCAGTACTGGGCCGCTGTGGCTCTGTGCCCGGGGCCTGCCCCCTAGGGGTCGGTAAGTAAATTGCCAAGTGCTAGAGAGCTGTGGTCCTCATGTGATCAGAAGAACTGAAACAGAAGTTGATGCAATGCTGTGGAGCCCTGCGACTGCAAAAACCCAAAGGCATCTTTGGTGCCACTGCCCTATGTCTGTGCACCTGATCTGTGCCACTCCCACGCTCCGTCTCCTCCTCCTGAGAGGAGGCCACGCCCAAGGCCTCACACCCATCCCTGTCTGGGCAGGACCACGGATGGTTTAGCGCTCATCACACCAGTCACAAACACGGCGATACCACCAAATGCGGCAAGCAACTTAGACATCTGCATCCCTTTAATGACACATAAACAGCCAAAACAGGTTTGGCTCAGTGGATGGAGCGTCAGCCTGCGGACTGAAAGGTCCCGGGTTCGATTCTGGTCAAGGGCATGTACCTTGGTTGTGGGCACATCCCCAGTGGGGGGTGTGCAAGAGGCAGCTGATGGATGTTTCTCTCTCATCGATGTTTCTAACTTTCTATCCCTCTCCCTTCCTCTCTGTAAAAAAAAATCAATAAAATATATATATTTTTTAAAAAGACACATAAACAACAAGACTTTGTGGAGGAGAAGGTAGCGATCATGGTGTCCTGGCCCAAGGACGGCGCGCTCCGTTAGTGGAGCTGCTCCTGACGCCCTCGGGCTCCAGTTCCCACTGCTCCCCGGCCCTCTCTGTACAATGGAAAGGTGGAGACACGTGTAGCACTGGCTCTTTTAGGCAGAACATGAGAGACTTCCAAAGGATGGCTCCAGAAGGCATCACCAGTGCATGCGGCCCTTAGAATTATAATTACACATGTCTGGGGACTCCTGGATTCTCACTCTAATGAGCAGCTTCACTAAGCACCTGCTGAGCGCTCTGTCCTACTGTGCACTATTCCTGCTGTTTACAACTCCAGCGGGAATTATTCCTGCCCTCCAGGGGTTTACAGATCAGTGGGAGCCCTGCAATACAAACATAGACGGCTAGATACTGGCACCAGGAACACGATGGTGGCGTGTATGTTTATGTCGATGTCGCAGGGGTGTCTCTACAATCAGGCAATCTTTTCTGGGGGAGGGCAGCTTGCAATTGGGTATGGCAGCAGGGGCTACCCAAAGTGTGCAGAAGAAAGAGGAGGCCGTCTTGAGGGCTCAGATGAATTGCTAGGCAGCGTGAAAGAATACACACAGGCAGGGATGTCAGGCCAAGGCAGTGGGGGTTGGGGGGAGGGGCGAAGGGGATGCCCCTAGCTGGAGAGGGAAGTGCATCAGAGCCCCCTGGGGGACAGAGGACCCAGAGGATGGAGCCCCCTGGAAGTTTTTTAGGGCTGAGGAAGGAGGTCTGATGCCAAGGTCCCCTCACCTCGCAGACCCTGCTCCTGCACACTGCAGGCAGAGGACAGGCACCTGCGGTACCCTCAGCACCCGCATCTGTGATGCAGCCCACCTCCCACCAGCCCCGAGGCCTCCCAGCTCTCAAGTGCTATCCGACTTCGCCATCCCAGGAACGGTGGCCCTTACCTTGGTTTCTTCATCCAGTTGCCTCTTCAGCTCTTCCAGCTGCTGGGTGAGGGCCTGCTTGCCTTTGGTGAGCTGTGAGACCAGCACCTCCTTCTCCTCCACTTGGTGGCTCAGCTCCCCTAACACACGGATGGGGTGCCGGTCAGCCTTGCGCCTGCCTCCCCCTGGAACCCGCCGCCCCCGCACTGCAGTGCCCCACCTGGCCTCACCGTTTTGGGTCAGCAGTCTCGCCTTCTGCATGTTCAGATCGTGGATTAGCTGTGTCTGCTGGTCTTCCTTGGCTTTGATTTCATTAAACTGGTCTTCCACAGTCCGGCACAGTCTCTCCACGTTACTCTTAAAAACAAGCCCACGTGAGTGGGGAATGGGTTCTTGGTGTCCAGAATGTCCCAGGCCCGTGGTAGGCAAACTGTGGCTCACGAGCTACATGCGGCTCTTTGGCCCCTTGAGTGTGGCTCTTCCACAAAACACCATGGCCTGGGCAAATCTATTTTGAAGAAGTGGCGTTAGAAGAAGTTTAAGTTAAAAAAATTTGACTCTCCAAAGAAATGTCAATTGTTGTCCTGTTGATATTTGGCTCTGTTGACTAATGAGTTTGCCGACCACTGGCCCAGGCTGTCTGACAGATTAGCTTCTTGTTAGGTTAAATGATAATATAGAGAGCACCCAGAGGTAAGTTTTCAAAAGTCATTTCCCGTGTGCTGTGTTTTTGTTTGTGGTTGTTGCTTAATCACCAATAGCTGGGAACAGCATGCCCCGGCAGACAAGTATTTAGTGATTTGTGAGCAAACCTTTGAGAAAACACCACTCACAGGAGCCCCGGGATCTCCTTCTAACATAAGCAGTTCTATTGCCATGTCAATAGCACGACCTCCTGATGTGTCTGACTGCAGCAATATAATGAGCATCTCATTAATCACTCATAAAGTTCCCTGCGGCCGCTGGCTGTCCTTTTTTTTTTTTTTTAAGTTCATTAAAAAATTTTGAATATGCCATAGACCTCTTCCCTCCTCCCCCACATCATTTAACATAAAATGAATATATGGAGCCTATATTTGTCCTTGGGCTGCGAAGTGTGAGATGACAGCAGGAGAGGCAGGGACAGTAGATTCAGAGAAAGACCTCGAGGAGCTCAGGCATCTTTGAGAAGATGACTTATGCGCGTGAAACCATTAAATCGGGGTAGTCCACAAAGGGATGGGGACTCACAAAGAGAAAAATCAAAGGATTCAACCATGTAAAAAATATAAGGCAATAGCTCAGACTGTGTGACTCAGTGGTTGAGCATTGACCTATGAACCAGGCGGTCACGGTTTGCTTCCCTGTCAGGGCATATGCCCAGGTTGCAGCTCAATACCCAGTAGGAGGCATGCAGGGGGCAGCTGGTCGATGATTCTCTCTCATCACTGATGTTTCTATCACCCTCTCCCTTCCTCTCTGAAATCAATAAAAATATATATTTAAAATAAGGCACCATAAAGTGCTTCTTGCACTGAATATTAAAAGTGAGAACTGAGAGCATGGTGCTATGACAGGGAGGCAGTAGGGTGGGGCTGGTTGTAGGCACAGCACGTGAGTGATGCTGAAGTTTTCTGTAACCCACCCATCCTGCAGCCTGGCTTGGCTTGGCTTGCTTGGGCAGGAGGGTAGGGAGGGGAGTGGAAGGGAGAAAGAGAAAAAGAATACATACAGACACACTTCCCAAGGGAAGGGGGAAAACACGACACAGGTGGGGAAATGGCTAAGTTAGAAGGAGAGAGAAAGGAGTTGCAGTGAGAAGGAAATAAAAGGGTTGAATGAGCAGTGTAAACCCAGAAGCTCAATAAAAGCAGCAAGAGGCTCCAAGGAGTCCAGCCTAATCCTCTGATCCTCTCTCCATTCCTCTCCCCACAGACACCCCGACCTCGAACCAGCCCTCTGCTGGAGGTCCACAGCCCCAGTCTGCGGTCACCACTTCTTCTAGCCCAGCTGAGCAGCCCCAGGGACAACTCTGAGCTCATTATTTTTAAATCCTTACCCGAGGGCATGCTTTTATTGATTTTAGAGAGAGAGGAAGGGAGAGGGAGAGAAATAGGAACATCCATCAGTGGCTTCTTGCTGGAGCCTGACTGGGGATTGAACCCACACCCTGGATATGTGCCCTGAACTGGGAATTGAACCTGAGACCCTTCAGTGCACCAACTGAGTCTCCTGGGCCGGGACCAGGGCACCTATTGAATCTAGGAGCCCACGGCTCCTCTCTGGGGAACTCTTTGCTTTGGTCACACACAGAGGCCAGTCTACTATGAAGCTGGCAACGTTTAGGCTCATCGCCCTCACTCTCGTGGGCCCCGACTGCAGGGAGCTGTGGCCCCAGGTGGGGTGGTGGGAGGGGGAGGCCACACAAGCAAGAATGTCCTCCTGGGCAGGTATTTCTGACAAATGGCCTGAGGAGGCCTGAGCAGACAGGGACCTCTTTCTCCAAGGAGCCAGCAATCTGTGACGTATTTTCCCATTCTAAATGAATACATACTTACATGCTTAATTTGTGTTCATATTTTATGTATATTTTCCTTTAAGGCCCCTCCCCTCCTGAGTTTCCTGTGCTTTAAGTGCCACAAGCCCTGGGCCTGCCCCTGGTCCCATGTGCGATTTCACATGGGCTCTGCTTCCCAGGGACTGATGCTGTGGGCTCAGATAAGCACACCTGGCAAGGCTCCTCGGTGCAATCCACCCACAGGTTTAGTTTTAGATAATGCTGGATGGATCAGAAACTTTCTGGAAAACTCTGGGAAGATGATAAGGGCATGAGTTGTAGCAGGCCGTTGGGTCAAGTTCACAGACTTGAATTGATTTGGGGACTTGGGAGCAGGCCCCTTGGGGACAGGGATTCGGGTTAGAATGTGCACTGGGTTAGGGCATTTCCTGATACCTGCCCCCGGGGCAGTGGCCGCGGCAGCCTCGCCTTTGCCAGGAGCAGAGAGGCAGGTACCTTGGACTTGGAGACGCTCTCGATGTTGCTGGCCATGTCATCGATCTCCATCTTCATCTCGCTCTTCTCCTTCTCCAGCTTCTGCTTGACTCTCTGCAGGTTGTCGATCTGCTCCCCGAGCTCGGCCACAGTGTCCGAGTGCTTCTTCCTCAGGGCAGCCACCGTGGCTTCATGCTGCAGGGTGGCCTCCTCCAGGTCCCTGCGCATTTTCTGGAACTCGGCCTCCCGCTTCTTGTTCATCTCGATCTGGGCCGACGTGGCGCCGCTGGCTTCCTCCAGTCGCTCGCTGATCTCCTCCAGTTCCCGGGAGAGGTCCGAGCGCTGCTTCTCAATCCTGCCTCTGAGCGTGCGTTCTGCTTCCATCTCTTCCTCCAGCTCCTCCGTGCGGGCCTGAGAGGGCCTGTGTCAGCAATGCTGTGGGGGCAGCAGCCGCGTGGGGAGGGCAGGACAGTGCGGAATAGAGCGCAGGCAGCGTGAACTAAAGAACACACTATACGATTAAGTTAGTGTCAAAAAACCCAGCAGCAATCCAAATGTCCCCCGGGAGGGAGGTGGTCAGGTCAACTGTGATGGAGCCGCGCCCTCTGTGTCCACAGCCACTGGACCACAGCCACCATGGACAGCTCTGCAGGGCGAATTGAGCAAGTTGCAGAATGATAGTCTCAGCATGATATTTATATGTATATTATATATATATATACGTATTATAATATGTATATTTATTACACACACATATATTATAATGTTCTTGTTTCCTTATATTTTTATGCATATATATAAGCTTATGCCTGTGTTGTGTATATAATATAGCACTAGAGGCCCGGTGCATAAATTTGTGCACAGGTTAGGACCCTCAGCCTGGCTGGCTATCGGGGCTATAGAGGCTGATCCAGGTGGGCTGGCCAGGAGGTGGGGAGGGGCCACAAGAGGTTGGCTGGCTGTGGGAGGTTGGCTGGCTGTGGGAGGTTGGCTGGCTGTGGGAGGTTGGCAGTGGGAGTGCACTGAATGGCCCCTGGTGGTCAGTGTGTGTCATAGTGACTGGGTTGTTCGGTTGTTTGGTCATTCAGTCGTTTGGTAGCTTAGGCTTTCATATATAGAGATATATTTTAAGGTCTTATGTACATAAATCCATAGTGAAACATCCAGAAGGATGCACCTCCAACTGGCACTGGAAGTGACCTCTGAGAAGATGGCAAGGGCACTGGGCTTAGAGTGGTGAGCAAAGCAATATCCTGCCTCATTGGTAAGAGGTTAATTCTGTCCAAGGAAACCCATTGATGTGGAACTTGGAAAATTGAAATATTAATTTCAGTAAATAAAGGGAAGGAAGGACACTGTCTCCAGCTTCAAAGGGAGGGAGGGAAGAAGCAGCGACGGAAGCAGAGGGGACAGGGCAAGGAGGCGCAGCCCAGGGCGCTGTCGGGGGCTCCCAGCCTCACCTGCAGCTCTTTAATCTTCTTCTGTAACTGCAGGCTGTGAACCTGCTCGTCGTCCATCTTGCTTTGTAACTGACTGATTTCAAACTCCTTCCTGCAAATAGACATATAGGCATTTCGCATGAAAGAGAAGCCTGTTAAAGGGGAAAGCTGACTTTCGTGCTCAAACACAGAGGCCCAGATGAGACAACTACTTTTTCAGTTTCTCCTCTACTTGCTGCCTGTCGTTCTCCAGATCCATGATGGCTTCCTGGGCCATTTTCAGGTCTCCTTCCAGCTTCCTCTTCACCCTCTCCAGGTCGGCCCTCAGCTTCTTCTCCTGCTCCAGGCAGCCCTCGAGCTGGGACAAAAGTGGGGAGGCTGAGGCCCTGCCGGGAGAGTGCGCTTGCCCCTTAGCCATGCACCAGGCTGTCCCGGGCTCCTGGGGTGTGACTGTGGCCTTGGGCTCGGAGGGAGCAGGTTTGCCTTCCCTCCTCCAGCAGAGGCTCCCCAGGGGCTGGGGTCTCAGAGGCTCCTGTGGCGCCTCCTTCAGCCAATTCCCATGTGGCCTGTCCCTGCAGAAACATGGTGCCCACACGGTCATGCTCTTGCTCAGGCAGGAACAAATGTCCTCCTCCTTAGGCAAAGTGTGTGTGTGTGTGTGTGGTGTGTGTGTGTGTGTGTGTGTGTGTGTGTGTGTGTTTTCACGTGCACATGCACACCCATGTGGACATCTGTGGGTGTGTGTAGGGGGAGTCTAGGGGTGGAGCACACCATCTCTGGCCTTAGGGACATCTGGTCAAGTTCTAGCCACAGTTGTAAGTGAAATCTGGAGACACTGAACCTGGCTCTTAGCTCGAGAACAAAATGTAACATGGTGGTGGGAGAAACAACCATTTTTATGGTCACAAACAGTACTCGTTTTTAGCAATGTTAGAACAAAAGTGAAGCTTTTGGGGCCCACAGACCTAGAAGGGGATGCCAGTGATGATGATGATGATGATGATGATGATGATGATGTGATGATGGTGGTGATGATGGTGATGATGATGAATTAGCTCATGGTTCACTAACACTGAACATGCTGAACTTTCCATGGACACCCTCCAAGGTGGAGCTAGCTGTATCCCCATTTCACAAGGTGGAAATGGAGCCTCGAGTTTAAGTGTTTGCTCAGCATTCCAGTTGTGCTTGGAAAGGGCTAAAATCTCAACCCAGTGACTCTGATTCCAGAGTCTGAAGCTCAGCCCTTCCTGCATCCCGTCTAGACCCTGCATCCTGCCTAGACCCCTCATCCTGCCTAGACCCTGCCTTTTCTGAGTGTCTGCAGGCACCACGTGTCAGAGCCCAGCAGAGAAATGTCCTCACGTCATCTGCCTGCTGCTCCAGCTTGGCATTGACTTTGATGAGACCATTGACTTTGTCCTCTTCAACCTGCAGGTCATCCAGTGTCTGCTGATGGGCCTCCTGCAGGGCTTTCTTCTCCCTGGTCAGCTTGGAGATGTTTTCTTCAAGGGCCGTCATTTCTTCGGAAAGGTTCTTTACCTGGGACAATAGCAATGCCAGTGCAAGTCAAACAATTAGACCAGGGCGTCCAGCAAAGGCTACTGATTCTCTCATCGAAGGACTTGGCTAAATGTTCTTTTATTGAAGGACACTGTTAAATGGGAAGATGCTACCTCTGAAGGGAACACGCACATCTATATCCATCTGGCACATCATGGGAATTTGCTTATTAAGTTGGCTGATTGGGGTTTGGAATGAGGCTGGAAGGGGAAGGACAATCCGGAATGGAAGTCCTAAGTTGTTCAGAAGCAGGACAAGGGCACTGAACATGGAACTTTAAAGCATTAAATTAAACAATTGTCCCATGTGCAACATTCTTCTGGATCACAGAGTACTAACTCCTGGCCAGTAGGCTGAATCCAACCACAGACATCTATCCTTTAGTCCTCACAGTGGTTTACAACTTTAAATAAGTTACCAACATTGAAAAACTAGGGTTGTCACATAAAATCTGGGTTTCTGGTCTCTTACAGGAAGTTGGAAGCCCTGGCAATGCCCGATTCCCATTTCCACCTGGCAACAGCTGGCTGGCGCTGTCATGGCTGCCACTGGTGGACAGGGTGAATGCTCTCCAGTTTGCCACAATCTCCACCGCTCCCTACTGTCTCTTCCCACTACATCCAGTTGTCCACCCAGCACTGACTGGGGAAGGACAATCCCACACCTGGCCATCATCATTCCATGTTCTATCTCATTGGCAGCCATTATGAAATGAATCATGTACTGCACTCTTTATTCAGTTCTGTGAAATATTTACTCTTTCGTGTGCATCTAATTTTAGTCTACACATGGCTTCATTTTTGTGTTTTTCATTTTCCTACTTTTCCCCACTAGGCACTAGTTCATTTATACCCATCTTGTTGCCCTGTGAGCATCCTCCATGTCTCACCTCTCCATTCCCCAGAATGGGCCCTGATGCTGTCTCCAGCTCTACCCCCGCCCCTGCCCCAGGCAATGCTGCCACACTCATCCCCACACATGTCCTGGTACGGACTGGAGGGAAATTTCCCTGTCTCTACACCTAGGAGCACAAACACTGGGTTGAGGATGTGTGGATTCTGAATTCAGCTAAGTATTTCCAGATGGCGTTCCTGAAGGCTGCATGCATCCATCTATACCAGTGGTTGGCAAACTGTGGCTCGTGAGCCACAAGCGGCTCTTTGGCCCCTTGAGTGTGGCTCTTCCCAAAATATCATGACCTGGGTGAATCTATTTTGAAGAAGTGGTGTTAGAAGAAGTTGAAGTTTAAAAAACTTGGCTCTCCAAAGAAATTTCAATCATTGTAGTGTTGATATTTGGCTTTGTTGACTGATGAGTTTGCTGACCACTGGCCTATTCCAATAGTGCCTCCTAGACAGTATTAGTTTTCTGCTCTTTCTCCCCCTGTCTCCCTCATTATGTGCCTGGCCCTGGGACATTCTTGTTCGCTCCTCCTGTGCCAAGTGAAGTGAAAAGAGATAAACAGGACTCCAGAGCTCCTGCTTTGTGGAGGAAGCGGTGGGCTGGGAGTCTGTGGTACCCCTAGGGAGGACTGAGAAGCCTGCAGGGTAGAGAACAAGGCCGAGCGTAGAATGGGGTGGACTCCAACCACCCTCTACTCCTCCTGCTCCACTCCAGGCAGTGCTGGGTTAGTGGGGGTCCGACCTGCCTGCCTCTTCCTTACAGAGAGGAGTCAGGACCAGCCAAGAAACTGCGGGGTCCCCGGGGTTCGTCCACCTTGTTCTCCGTGGCATGCTTCTCCTTCTCCACTTTGGTCAGGGTCAGCTCCAGGTCATCGATGTCTCTCTTGAGAGAGGAGCACTTATCCTCCAGGTTCCTCTTCTTGGCAACAAGCTCAGAGTTTGTTTCCTCTTCCTCTTCCAGCCTCTTGTTCAGCTCCTTGACCTTTGCCTCCAGTTGAATCTTGCACTTGATGAGCCCCTCACACCGCTCCTCGGCGTCCATCAGGTTTTCCGT
Organism: Pipistrellus hanaki; assembly: GCF_964339955.1. NCBI lineage: Eukaryota > Metazoa > Chordata > Mammalia > Chiroptera > Vespertilionidae > Pipistrellus > Pipistrellus hanaki. The sequence continues at coordinate 40,422,525 of NC_140518.1, forward strand.
TTCCTGAAGGGACCCGGGGCGTTACGGGTGGATCGGCCTCCTGACAGACCCAAGAAAGGAAGGGCTTTGCCCTCCCCCAAGCCCATTAACTAGTGCTAAGGAGTGGCTACACACACACACACACACACACACACACACACACACACGCACACACACTTGCACGCACACACGCTCACGCACACATGCTCACGCACACAAACGCACATGCTTGCACGCACATCCCTCATGTGCATATAGCATCCACATGCTTCATTTTAAACCACCATGGGCATCATCCACTTCATACAAACTCACCTCAAATAATTTCAAGCCAAGGCGTTCATGGAGTTTATGAAGCCTCTACTAATTCTGGAAGCCCAACCATCTCACTCTGCCCACTACCACCAGCTAAAAGGTAATGAATCCCTATGCCATCACAAACTAATATTTTTAAAACATCTCTGCCTCTTAACTTTCAACAGGGAAGTCCTGGCTATGTCTCCTTAGCCTGGCCTCCTTGAGCTAGAGAACAGAAAGTTCAAAACAGACAGGGGTAAGTGACTAAATAAATACACGTCCCAGAACACCTGCCATGAGTTTCTAGGACCATATTAGTTCTTCAACCAAATTGGGCCATCGCTTCCCACACAAGAGTATTGTAAGAACTGGGCACACCTTCCAAGGGTATGAATGGTAACAGACCGACAAGCGCAAGAGTCTGCGTTTGCTGAGAATGTGCTATGTGCTGGGCATTTTACATGCATGGACTCATCTGATCCTTCCAGCAACCCTATGAGGTGGGAATGTTGCTGTGCCCATCTTACATATAAGAATATTGAGGCACAAAGTGGATGAGCGTCTTGCCCGAGGCCATGCAGCTGTCAAAAGGAGGGCCTGGGATGCAAACCCAGCAGGCTGCTTCCAAACCTTGTCCTCTCGCCACTATGCTTGGGAGCGCGTGCCTAATAACCACATTTATGGACTGGGAATGTGGAGAGGGGAAGGGAAGATGCTTTTCACAGAAGGCAAGAGGTAAAGGTACTTGGGAATTTAAAAAAGGACAAACAATAAACGCCTTAACTCTGTGAAATGGTGCAATTACATGGTCAGAGTGGCACTGTATCCGTGGCCATGTCTTCCCCATTTCTTTGATAAAAATGCGGATTTTTAAAGTGTTTTTACTATAACTTATTATCAAAAGTCATGTATGGAAAACTACTCTTTCTACTTTCAATTTTTAATTTTAGTGTTTTATCTTTTTTAATAAACTTTTTTAAAAGGATATTTTCTCCACTAATCAGAGATAGTGGAAGGGAGAGGAAGAGATAGAGAAATATTGACGGAGAGAGACACATCGATTGGCTGCCTCCTACACTGGTCCAGAGGGGCAGAGATGGAGCCTGCAACTGAGGTACATACCCTTGACCAGGGCCAACACTCTAACCACTGAGCAAACTGGCCAGAGCTTATTTACAAACGTTTAAAATACCTATTACATTCCTGGAAACGTTTATTATGATGACACCCACAGAAAGACAGGTCTAACTCCACCATGAAAGACAGGAGGGCAGAGATTCACCTAGCAGTGTACTATGTTCGTTCCAGCATGCCCTGCTTTCTCTAAGCCAGGGCCCGCCTCCTCTGACTGGAGTGTGGTGCTGCAACACTTGATATGACCACTAGGTGGCACCAATGTCCCTCGAATAGACACCTGATGGGGCCTCAAGGTTGCTCCTCCTTTTCTCTTAAGAAGGCACTTACAGACTGGACCTGCAACTGGAGGTCATTCTTTTCCTGCAGCAGGGACACCATTTTCTCCTCCAGCTCCTTCCGGCGAGCCTCAGATCTGGCCAGTTCCTCCTTGGCCCTCTGGAAGTCTTCCTTCATGGTGGCCATCTCCTTCTCCGCCTCCGCACTCTTGAGGAGGGGCTTGATCTTGAAGAACAGGTTCATCCAGGGCCAGTGCTTGACGTTCATAAAGGAGCGGATGTTGTACTGGATGCAGAAGATGGAGTCCCTGTACATCCGTTAGGACTGGGGTTAGTGAACCTCAGCGAGGTCTTGTCTCCACCCACCTACCCTGTGGGCCCCAGGACCTGCACCGCTCCGGCTGGGTGGGAAGGAAGTACAGCCAAGCTGAGCAGAGCCCACAGACTCCAGAGTAGATTCTTTAAAAGGCAGGGGGAGGGGCAGAGGAAACAAAGTGCACAAGTTGGGAGGTAAGATGGGGCATGGACCACTAGTGGTCTCCCATTCACCAGCTCCCTCCTGGAAGTCCTCTGCCTAAGCATGCTGGTGTCCCCTGTTTATTGGGTCTTTCTCCCCCATTTGACTAGTTAGCTCTCAGCTTTTGAAACTCTGATAGCTAATTATTTTCCATGTGGGCTCCGTCTTTATGCTTAAATATTGGCGTACACCCAGGCCTGCCTTGAGTCCACTGGGCGTCTCCCGGACTCCGGTCCTCATTGAATGGATCCATTTTCCTAATTTCAACACCTACACTGTCTCCTACTCGTCACCCTCTGCAGCCTTCTATCACCTAGCTCACGTTTACCTGAAAATGGACTTTCCTTTCCTTTAACCTGTACCCTCCTGTGGGATGTTTTTAATTTCTGCACTGGCTTTCCTTCACTTCACCCAGCCGGTGCCTGGGAGATGTTCTTGACTAGTACATGTGGATGGCCCAGAGGGCAGTGACAATGCCTGTGTGACACAGGACATCGGGGCATCTGGGAGGGCAGGCTTCCACACAAAGGCCCTCTTCCTGGGGTTCCCATACATGACCAGCTACCATTGCTGCTATTCCTTCTGCTTGCCCATGGACCATTTCCTAATGTAAGTCCTGGCCAACTATTACTGGGACTTCTGCCACAGCCTGGTCTTGGTCTCTCCTGTCCTCTAGGTGCCACTTTCCTTGGAGCTGCCAGAGGTCTGCGCTGTAAACTGGGAGTGGAGGGTGGAGGGGAAGGGAACTCTCACTTATCTCCTTACACACCTTCCACGGCTCCCCACTGACCAGATGATCCCATATGGCTCATTAACACAGAGACCTTCACTCCCTGCACCTCACACTCGCTCCAAATGTGACCCGCTTGTGGGCTTCCTCCCCAGCAGCTCTCTCAAGCCACACAGAGCTCAGAAAATCCTTTCTTCTCACTGACCCTTTCATGGCAACCCCACCTCCAATAAGGTTGGGGGCCTGTTCTCCTGAATATAATGTTGACAGAGTACAGATCACAGGCATTAAAATTAGCCATGACCTGTCTGCTTCCCACCCATCAGGAGCTCCTGGAGGGCAGAGTTCCTTTCTGCGTCCCCAGGGCCAGGCAGAGACCCCAATAATGAATTCCTGCTCAGGAAATGCTGGTTGAGCGGATGAACAAGTACACGAAAGTTCTGAAACTAAAAGCAGGAAGTGATGGTCTGCTCCTAAGGAGGGAGGGCAGGGTAAGGTGGAGGTGAAGGTCTGGGTCACCTCCTCTCCATCATCTTCTTGAACTCCACTCGCATCAGGTACCCTCGGCACAGGGCCTGCGTGCGCGTCATCAGGATCACCAGCTTCTCATCCCTCATCTCCTCCAGAAGTCCCAGGAGCCCAGCTTTGAAAAACACCTGTATTAAAGAAGAGATAGTCCTGCTCTGTACTCCGCAGGTGACAGCCCTCAGCCTCAGGAGAACCTCTTCCAATCCAACCCAGCCCTAGACTTCCGACACCTGGATGGGGACCTCAGCCCGGTGGCTCCCAGGTCTCAGTTCTCAGGGGCCCTGGTCTTCTCAGCAGCCCCTCCTATGTCTTGTTCCAAAGCCCCACCAACCCGCATGAACCAATCCTGACAAAGCTCACACACAATAAGCAAAGAAGAGTCCAGAAAGTGAACTCCACTCTCCGCTATGTCCAGATTGGGAGAGAGTCAGACTTCTACCTCCTCACCTTCCTCTCTCTCTGCCCATCTGAGGAGGTTGGCCCCACCTCAGGCCCCTTCACCCACGGCCCACGTGGGCAGAGCTCCTTTGGCTTCCATGACGTTCCAAGAAGCAGGGTCCCCTTGGGGGTCCTCCCCGGCAGGGTGGATGCTCTGGTCCCAGCTACCCCTTCTGGGACGTGGAGTGCTGGAGTTGGGCCAGGGTTGAAGCCAGCCTTTGCATCCAAGTGACCAAGTTTCTAGCCTCTGGGGAGCCTGCATTTTCTGACCCTCCCATCAACCCCCTGAGGTCAGGACCACCTCTGTCACCACCAGCTTCTTGGGAGGCTCAATGAAACGTGTGCAGAGGACGTGTCACAGGGCTCCCTCAGTGCACATGACCTCAATAAATGGCGGCCATTTCTGTGGTGATAGCTCTTCCTCCCAAGTCCTCATGGCCCCTGGAATTCTTTCCACATTCTCATCTCTCCCGTGGGCTCCTTCCTTTCCATCAGAGTGTCTTTACTTCCTCCAGGACACCCGAGCTCCCAGCGTTTTCTTCAGCAGCTGGTGGGGCTCCCACATCCAATTTATTTTATTTTAGTTTATTTTTTAATTTAATAAATGTTTATTGTTCAGATTATTACAGTTGTTTCTCTTTTTTTCCCCCATAGCTCCCCTCCGCTTGGTTCCCATCCCACCCTCTTTCCTTTACCGCCCCCCCCCCCACACACACTGTCCTCATCCATAGGTGTACGATTTTTGTCCAGTCTCTTCCCGCACCCCCCACTCCCTTTTCCCCCTGAGAATTGTCAGTCCATTCCCTCTAGACTCTTTACAGCCAGCACTGAGACGGAGACCGCTGTGCCCAGTGCCTCTTCCTGGGCCACGGGGCAGGGGGCAGTCAGGCTGAGCAAATGGGGAAAGAGACCCCTTTCTTCCGCTCAGCTAGCAAGCAGCCCAGGGCTGCGGTTTCAGGGGGGAGGGCGGCGGTGTCCAGCTCCCCCTGCTCTCACCTTGGTGTGGCCAAACCGGTACTGCCCCCGGTCCACATCGATGGAGTTCAGAAGCTTCTCGGAGGCGTTTTTACTGTCAATGAACTGCCCTTCCGGGATGGCGCTGGCGTTGAGGAGCCGGTACCTGGGGAGGGAGGACACAGGCCAGTCCCGGGGCTGCTAGCTGTGGCAGCTGGGGTGACCATCTCAGGGGGGAGGGCCGCTGGCCACACAGCCTCTCCTGAAGGTGCACCCTGCTCCTTGCTGCTTAGGCCCACAGGATGCATAACCCTCCAAGGTCCAGGCCAGTGAGGCCGTGCCCCCCTATCCTCCCTTCCTCGACCCTCCCCCCATGGGTAAGGCTAGAAAAGTAGTTGGGTCAACTGCCCCAGGGCAGAGGACCACTCCCTCTTCCCCAAGAAAAAGACAGAGCCATGGACATCCTCGGTGGGGGGATTGTGGGCCCACCAGACAACCTCCCCAGGAAGCACCCTGGAGGATGCAAAGGTGCCCCGAAAGCGAGAGTGCGAGGACGAGACCACCCACCGCTGTTTGAAGTCGGCGTAGAGGATGCGGCTGGGGAAGCCTTTCCGGCAGATCCGGATGCCCTCCAGCACCCCATTGCAGCGCAGCTGGTGCATGACCAGGTGGTGGTCCATCACACCTGGGGAGAGAGTGTCTGGGCCGTCGGGGGCCTTCTCATCGTTTTCTTTGGTGCTTTGGACACCATGGGCCACTCCGACACCCAGGCTTGAGAGGAAAGGGTTGGTGCCAGCTCCGGAGTGGGAGTGGCTGGAGTCTTGCCTCCAGTCTCAGTAGAAATAAACCCAATGTATTGGGTAGACCCTACATCCCATCACCATGGGAGCAAGAGTCATATCAAATATTGGTGTTGACCCTGTTCCTGGTCCCTGGCTCTGTAGCCAGGCTCCAAGGGAAGCAGATGAGTGGGGCGCATCCTCTGGGCCTCCCGGCAAACCTTGAGGTGCCCTTCGGTCTCTACCAAGGTCAGAGATGCAAATGTGCAGGCTGTGCGTTCAGAGGGAGAAGAAAGCCAGAGAGAACAAGGGGGCTGTGGCAGGGGCGGAGGGAGTTGCATGCAGGGCAGAGTCACCTGTTAAACACAGAGCACCTGCCACAAAGCAAGGTGAGCATCAAGGGAGGGGCAAGAAGGGGAGCAGAGGGACCCGACCCTGTGGGGAGGCAACGTGGTCATTCTTGGCACCAGCCTGGGTCAGCCACAAATCAACGAGGACCCAGAAAATTCTGCCCTGAGACTAGGAGAAGGGATTAGAGGAGAGGCACATGGCTGGGTAATGGCTTTTAGTTGTGAGCTCCCTAAGTTTCTAGGGAAGGGCTGAAGCTGGTTTGGCCTAACCTTATGGAAACTTCTAGAATGCTCAAAAGTTCCCCTGGCTGCTGTGAGGAGAGGTGATTATACATTTATATAATTTTCAAGATTCTTCTAGAGCTGTACCACTATCTGATAGTCTTTGGCCGCATGTGGCTATTTACATTTAATTCAAAATTCATTCAAGTGAAACTGTCTTAGTTGCACCAGGTACTAACCACATGACATATAACCATACTGGGCAGCCCAGACAGACAAGTTCTCCATCATTCCCAGAGGTCTAGTGGAGAGTGATTCTCGAGGAAGAAGTGGTTGAATAAGGAATAAGGAATAAATGTGTCAGAAACTCGGAGAATCTCTGATGAGAGAGAACCATGGAAAGCATCCAGTCCAACCCATTATTTCTCCACTGAGGCTTCTAACCTGTGAACTTGTTTACTAGCCGTGTGAACTTGTACTTTTTATGTCACAGTTTCCTCATCTGTAAAATAAATATGACGATGGTATCCACCCCCCAAGGCTGTGGTGAGGGCGAAGTGAGTTCACGTGAGTGGAGAGCTTAAACCAGCCCCTGCCACACCAAACAGGGCGCAGGAGCTACGCCCTGTGGCACTTGGAGCACCAGGCTGTGTCCATGAGGTGGTGGACTCATCTCCACTGGGACCAGGAGCGGAGAGAGAGTGCAGACAACCCTTTCAGGCAGAAGAAAGTGGAAAAGCCATTGTTTTGTGCTGGGGAGGCCAGAGCGCCATTCTGCTTGCCAAACATGTCCACTCGAAGAGGAACTGTTGCTGGTTCCCACAAAGCCATTCTATAAGGCAGGAGGATGCTGAGGGAGAGGTGAAGTGCCTCATAAGGTAATAGTAGGTCTGAGCCTGGACCCCAACCCCCATGGCCCCTCTATTCATGCAGGCTCAGAATTCGGGATTGAGTTCTCTTAGATCCCTCTCTAAGTCCCCTTCAACCCAGGCTGAGGCAGTTTGTCCATGAGAAAGATCCCTTTGCCTTTGTACCAGCAGCCAAAGCTCCTGCGAAGGTCCCCAAGCTACTGCCTCATCTTTCTCATGTTATGTTTGCTGCAGGATATTTTCTTCTTTATTCCCCCCCCTTAGTTATTCCTTCAGCCCCTCCTTCCTCCAGCTACTTCAGCCTTCATGGGCAGTGGTACTAATTGTGTGTTTTATTTTCTGTATTTTATGATACTTTGACATCTTGGCACCGTGTTGGCCCAGGAGAGTCTGCTTTGTCCAGAACTAGCCAATTCCTAAAGATGGCAAATTACTCCCCTATGGACACGTAATTCATAGGCGAGCCAACCAATCGAGAGCCCGTCGCCCCCAACCACTACCTATATCTGGCAGCTGTTTCATAGATTGTCTAGAGAAGTGACAAAGAGTAGAGAGCTTTCCTCAGAGACACAGCGGCGCATGTGAACACACACACACACACACGTACATACACACACACATGTGTGCGCTCACACCCCCAGGATTTTGCACACGTTTCAGGAAGCTCTGATCTGGTGGGTTCTCACTTACCAGGAGTCTTGGTTTCATTGGGAATCAGACATCGTACAAAGTGAGGGTGAGTGCTCCTCAGGTTGGTCATCAGTTTGTTGAGGTTTTCCTGGGCACAAACCAGAACAAGCTCATTTACCTCAGTGAACGTCTCACTGGGCACAACACCAACAGCTGGGCATGGAAGGGGCCAAACACCCACCCTGAACACCGCCGACACGGTCTGGAAGGAGGAGCCCTTCTTCTTCCCTCCTTTCTTGCTCCCCCCGGCGTCACCTGGAGACAGACACGGAGGGTATGTCAGATGCAGTTCTGATGACATCACTCTCCCAGCCCTGAACGTTTGTTTTTCTCATGATGTAAGACACCTGAGGGTTTCTATTTGTTTGCTTTTTGATGTGCCTCCGAGCCACTTAGATTTGGGCATACGCACTTTTGTCACTGTGGGGATGGGGTGGGGTGTAGATGGCATTGAACTGGGATAGAACTGAGGTCCGAAGCATCCAAGGAGAATCTTTCCTTCAGAAGTAAGACGTGATGCTCAGCCAGGGTGCCGGCAAGATGGAGACACCCCTCTGAGGACTGTCCTCTCTTTCATGGGTTACCTCCTTCTGTGCTTGAGCCCCTGTTTAACTCTTGATGAGAAAGTAACTAGAAGTACAATAATACAACTGAACATTCTCAAGAATGTTCTACAAGGAATGAGCTGTAGAATATTCGTGAGAATATTCTATTCTAAAAAATGGAAATTTGATTTGGAGTCAGTGATACCAGGTCTACTTTTCCTAAATGGCTCCATTTCTGATTTAGTCTCTGATATGTCGTCAAGATTCATGTGGGAAATGTCATGTCTTAGTTTCCCCTTACTCTCCTCGCTCCACTCACCTGTCCAGGGTCCACCATGGATTCATGCTTGGGTCGGGGAAAGAGAGGTAGGAAACCCCTTCCCCAGACCCACACCCACCAGGGGTGTTATGTTTGGAGTCCTGGTGTGCCTCTAAGTGATGTTATTCAACACAGTTTTAGAGAACTTTGATTAGATTAAAGGAAGCTGTTGTTAATTGTTCAAGTTTAAATTTGTGCCAATTAATTTTTTTAAATTGTCTACTTATAGAATGATACATTGCATGTATTTTCAAATTAAAAATGAATTTGTGTTTAAGTTTATGTGTTTAAGACAATTCATGATTTTTAAACCCTATTTTGGCAATTATTTTAGAAATACATATATGAATAACTTTACAAAATGATATTGGGTTATACAGCCATTTTGGAAAACACTCTAGAACTAACTCAAAAAAGTTAAGCATTGAGTTATCATATAACTCAGTGATTCCACTCCTGGGTATATACCTAGGAAAATTAACAGCATATTTCCACACTAAAACTTGTATACAAATGGTCATAGCAGCATTATTCACAATAGCCAAGAAGTGGAGACAACTCAAATGTCCATCAATCAGTGGGTAGATGGACAAAACACATATATACATACAAAGGAATATTATTAATCTATAAAAAGTAGAGAAGTACTGATACATACTACAACATGAACAACCTTGAAAACACTAGGCTAAGTGAAAGAAGCCAGACACAAAAGACCACAGAGTGTATGATTTCATATTCAAAATATCCAGAAGAGACAAACCCATAGAGACAGAAAGACAAGTCGAGTAGTTGTTAGCAGGTGGGGAAGTGAGAAGTGAGAAGTAACTGGTAATGGGTTACAAAGGTGATGAAAATGTTTTTGAATTAGATAATGAGATGGTGTTACAACCCTGTCAGTATATTAAAAACCACTGATTTTTTAAAGGGTGAATTTTATGCTTTCTGAATTATATCTCAATAAAACACTACTAAAGAATGTGGTATTGGCTATCATGTCCACTGAGAGGTTTGTTGAGCTCCATAGAATTCCACCTCATAAGGAGAGGAAGAATAGGAGAAAGGAAAATTGAGATCAGAGACAACAAATAAAGCAACCTCAACCCAAAGCTTGTGTTCAACTGCTGCTTCTTCATAAGCAGCTTTGGGTTATGAGTATTTACACAGAGATTTCCACAGGTAAGACATAAAAGAATTTCACCTGCTTCTGCACCAGCATAGTTAGAAAACAGGAAGGACAGCAGCTTCAGGGAAGACTTCTGGTACAGCCCGACCACGGTCTCATTCAGGGGGTCCTTGTTCTTGTCAAGCCAGCCGGCAATGTTGTAGTCCACGGTGCCCGCGTAGTGCACCAGCGAGAAGTGGGCCTCGGCCTTGCCTTTGACGACCTTGGGCTTCTGGAAGTTGTTGGACTTGCCCAGGTGCTGGTCATACAGCTTGTTCTTGAAGGAGGTGTCTGTGGCCTTGGGGAACATGCACTCCTCCTCCAGGATGGAGAAGATGCCCATGGGCTAGAAGGAGCATAATAGGCTGTACCTCAGTATTCAATTACCAGTCTATTCCAATGACTCTATTGTCTGCAGGGTCTAAAGCCACTTTGGTGCTGTCACTCTGTTACTAGATACTGGAGTATAAGTGTTGTGAGAGCAAGACTCTTGGTCTATTTGATGCAATGACAGAGTAGCACTAGACACGTGGTATGCGCTTAATTAATATTTGTTGAACAACAGTACATGGAATGAAATTATCCTATATAATAAAGATGTAATAGGCAAAATGACACTCATGCCCTTGCACAAGATGGCTGCTTCCATGCGGTCAAAGATGGCCACCACAAAATGGCCAGCATGTGAGAGTAGTTGTGGGCGATCAGGTCAGCAGGGGAGGGGAGTTGGGGGTGACAGGCCTACAGAAGAGGGCAGTTGGGGTGACTAGGGGTGACCAGGCCTGCAGGGAAGGGCAGTTGGGGGGGGACCAGGCCTGCAGGGGAGGGCAGCTAGGGGATGATCAGGCTGGCAGATGAGTGGTTAGGGGGTGATCAGACTGGCAGTCAGGTGAGCAGTTGGGAGCCAGCAGTCCCAGATTGTGAGAGGGATCCCAGATTGGAGAGGGTGCAGACTGGGCTGAGGGACAACCCCCTTGCCCCAGTACATGAATTTCATACACCAGGCCTCTAGTGTGTATTTAAATGTAGCCTACTTTTAGCAATATGTTTACTAAAAATGTAGTTATGTACATAGACATCATGTAATATAAGTAATATTTTATTTTATTTTTTTAAATGTGAGTAATATTATCTGGATTGATAAGCATTCACCTCTTTCCAACATGATCAGTGGAAAACATTATGGAAATTTTTTTTTAAAAAAACTAATGTTATCTGTGTTTTCCCAGAGACATTGAACCCCACTGCTCTATGGGCCCTCCTCCATGGGTCTTTGGACAAACCAAAAGGGTGTGAAATACCACAGTCCTTGCTGGGCTCCCATGATATTCTTGGGGATAACTGAGCCCTGGGATTTTAACCACCCAGACACCCCTCTAGGTGTCTGAACAGATTCTGGGTGCTTTCCAAACACTTAGCCTTTATGCACAAGGGGATTCTACTATCCGAGGGCTTACAGCTTGGGACAGTGAGGTTAGAGGCAGCAACATGTTAGCAGGAACGAGTTAGAGCAAAGAGGAGATGGTCCCACGTAAAGAGGAGCTATCCCTGAGGAGCACATGTGTCAAACACAAGGCCCGCGGGCCAAATCCAGCCCGCCAGGCCTTGCAATGTGGCCCGCACCGCGCTGTCATCACTGCACTCCGCTGTCAGTTTATGACATTGTCAGTTTATGACTGTTCAGTAAACCATTCGGCCTGCGATTTAGGCTGGATTTTAGATTTTGGCCCCTTCTCTGATTGAGTTCGACACCCCTACTGAGGAGTGACATCTATTTATTTACCTTCTCGATGAGCTCAATGCAGGCAGCCAGGTCCATCCCAAAGTCAATGAACTCCCACTCGATGCCTTCCTTCTTGTACTCCTCCTGCTCCAGCACGAACATGTGGTGGTTGAAAAACTGTTGCAGTTTCTCATTGGTGAAGTTGATGCACAGCTGCTCCAGGCTGTTGTACTGGTGTTTCAAATAAAAAATAACAGTTTGAGGGAGTTGGAAATTCAATGGAGATCCAGTAAAACAGAGACAAGGTGGGAGGCCCTTTTTAGGCCAGACATCTACCCAACAACTCACGTCGAAGATCTCAAAGCCAGCGATGTCCAAGACCCCGATAAAGTACTGCCTAGGCTGCTTGGTGTCCAGCTGCTGGTTGATGCGGGTGACCATCCACAGGAACATCTTCTCGTAGATGGATTTGGCCAGAGCACCCACGGAGTTTGTCACCTTGAGGAAGGATCACCCACTCAACCCTCAATTTAGTGTTTATGGTTGTGTTAAATTGAAACATATGAAGTTGACATCTCCGATGTTTAAAAACAGTTGGAAATGACAACTTTATATAGTTCAACCTAGTACAAAATATTTCTTGAGCCTTTTCCCAGCTCATAATGTTCTCCTTTCCTGAGAACTATCCCATGTATATATTTCATTTTTTAACCACACTGGTAATAGCACTTGGCTCTACTTAATGGAATCAGATATGGATATTTGATCCAAGTTGGGTTAAAAAGAATGTCTTTCCTGGTAATTTGGAATTGGGATCAAAAGACACTGGTCTCAAGGGGAGGCTAGAACCATGGAGATATCAATGTGGGAGCTGCAGGGTGGCTGTGGGCAGGAGAGGTGGAGAAAACCTATCTGCCTAGTAAGGACACAATAGAAAAGAACAGCAATGCCATCCCAGGGAGCCCCAGAGAGGGAGCTGGAGAGAGAGTGCCTGGCTCCAGGCTCCCAGGAGACCCAATGGGCACACCTTGATTTGCATCCCTTGATGAACCCCAATGTTGAAGCCAGTTTCATATGCATTTCTGATACCTGCAACCCAAACCACTTGAAGATGAAGGTGAAAACAGCAAAATACCCAAGTCCACTGGACTCAGAGCCTCTCCATTACCTGCTGGACATTTTGCCCTTTAGTGACATACTCGTTCCCAACCTTCACCCTCGGACAGCACAGGCCTTTCAGCATCTCTGCGGAATTCAGACCCATCAGGTATCCAGCTTTGTCAGCCACTGAAGGAAGAGGAGGAATGGTATCACACAAAAACAGAAGATGCTGATGTGTCCAATTGGGCCCTGGGTCCTCCCAAAAACATTTTCTATAATCCTTCTTGATGTTTTTACGTTTTATGTGCGCCAGGCCTGGCCTTGTCCAATGAAGCTTAAATTCCATAGTCCAGGGCTCCAGGTTTTAAAATTTTTTTCAATTTACCTTCTAGACACCATCTTTAATTATAGGTTGATCTTGCTTTACTGCTATTTAAATTTCATTTTAAAATACAGCTACACAGTCATACTGGAGTCTGCTAGTAGAATGGTCGGCAAACTCATTAGTCAACAGAGCCAAATATCAACAGTACAACGATTGAAATTTCTTTTGAGAGCCAAATTTTTTAAACCTAAACTTCTTATAATGCCACTTCTTCAAAATAGACTCGCCCAGGCTGTGGTATTTTGTGGAAGAGCCACACTCAAGGGGCCAAAGAGCCGCATGTGGCTCATGAGCTGCAGTTTGCCGACCATGGTGCTATTACAGCAAAATGTTAAACACCTTACTAATTTGTGAAAGACACTGTACTAAGAGCTGAGATGGAAGTATAAAACTTTGACCCAGTCTTTAAGTGTTGGGAGATGATCAGAAGTAGACTGTTGGCAACTTGTATTTCATTGGAAGTTCAGTGAGCTTTGGGATGAGCTGGCTGCTGGCATTACGCTCACGAAGAAGGTGGAAAATGTTGCTCCCCAGTGACAGCTCCCCTTCGGTTGAGACCATCTATCTCCTCATTGCTGGTTAGAGAGTTAATAAAACTCAGCACAGTATTTGTTAAGTGTTTGCTAAGAGGCCAAATACATGCTTTTACTCTTTGTTCAAACTGGTTTTTTTCCTGCTGTGTCCATTTTGGTGCATGGTACCATTATTCTTCTAGTCACTTAATCTTGAAAGCTTGGGGTGATCACGTCCTTTCTTCTCATTAATGACATGCCTCTGCTCAAACAGGCACCAAATCCTGCTCATTTCACCTTCAAAATAGCTGGCATCTCCATGGTTTCCAAGAGCTGTGGTTGTGCACAGTATGGTGACAGAGAGCTGAGCTCTAGAGTCGGTCTGCCTGGTTCAAACATTGTCTGTGCTTTCTTTATGGCTCAGTTGTGTCATTTGTACACTGTCTGAGTTATTGTGATGTGGGCCTGGTGCATGGTGACCACTCTGTGAATATTAACCTAGATAGCTACCATCATCAGAGAAGCTCAGGCCCCGCTCCCACAGCCCCCCTTTTCCTGTTCCAGGCTCTTCTTGACCCTGAACACCGAGCACACAGTTACCAGGGTTGGGAGAGGGGTGGAACGCTGCTGTCATATGTGGCAATATGGTCTGCTCTTGCTGAGTAGCCTGATACATTTTTCCCAGTGTCCCACACTCTTGGTGAGTCTGACTGCTTACAGATTAATTACAGGTTGTCCCACATATGGCTGCGCTACTTGGGATATCCATGGCTTCTGGTGCCTACCACACACATTCTAAACCATTTATCCTGGCACTCAAGGCCTTCCCAAACTGATGCCAAAATAATCACCTTTAATTCTCATCTCTTATAAACCCACTACACATATCCTCTTCTGTAGCCCATGTGGACCACTCGCTGCTCCTCAGTCCCATCACATTCCTTCCTCTGCCCCTGGCTTATGATATTTTTTTCTGACTAGACTGCCCTCTCACCATTACCTTTCAGGATGCTACCCATCCTTCAAAGTCAATGTCAGTGCCCCCTCCTCCAGGGAGCCTTCCCCGATTACCCCAAAAAGAAGTGCTTCCTGCTCTGACATCGAGTTTCTCTCCTGTTACCTCCCCATGTGCACCATTGTGATAGGCAGGATTCCAAAATGGTGCCCAAGATTTGCACCCTCTGCTAGACATTCCCCAGATAATCCCCTCTATTTGCATGTGGATGAAACCTGTGGATGTGATAGGATATCACTTCTGTGATGAGGTTACTAATCAGCTGATTTTGGGATTGTCTTGGGCAAATCTGACCTAATCAGGTGGACCTTTGTGATCAGTGATAATATTAATTCAAGGCTATTTCTCCCTTCTATCATCTGGGGTTCGGTATGCACCGCTTCCCATGGAAGGCAGTGCGAGAGGCAGAGGCCATATGAGCAGGGCGCCTGGGGGTGGCTGCTGCTGCTGTGAGCCCCTCCCCCTGCCTCTGCTGCATTCCCAGGCCCCTTGGGGATGAGGCAGAGGGAGCGGTGAGATCATCCACAGGAGAGTCCTGGGCAGGAAGATTTGTAACCTGGCCTTCGTTCAGGCTCAAGTTCAATAGATGTCAGAGTGAAGAGAAAGTGATGGGAGGGTGAAATCTAGTTGCCTTGGTACTAAAGGCTTCGTCCTCAGCTGGTGATTAGGAAAGTGTTCTGGATATTAATATTGATAGGTACGGAGAGGAGGGGACATTTACTTAACCATCTCCTCTCGTAATGTCCACCTAAAGATAATGGAAACTGCTGAAACCTGTTTGGCTCAGTGGATAGAGCGTTGGTCTGCGGACTGAAAGGTCCCAAGTTCGATTCTGGTCAAGGGCATGTACCTTGGTTGTGGGCACATCCCTGGTAGGGGGTGTGCAGGAGGCAGCAGGTTGATGTGTCTCCCTCATCGTTGTTTCTAACTCTCTATACCTCTCTCTTCCTCTCTGTAAAAAATCAATAAAATATATATTTTTAAAAAGATAATGAAAACTGCTGGTGAGAGAGAGCCGTGTGGATGGTGATTATTCCCGGGAGAATTATGCTTTTTGTGTATCCAGGATTCACCACTACAGGGTTCCTTGACCGAGTGAGTCAAACCCCCCCCCCCCCCCCCCACAACCCCCTCAGCATGTGCACAGTGAGCTTCGGTTTGTACAGTTTTGCAGGAGCAGCTCTTGAGAGGAACGCAAAGTTTGTCTCACCTGTGCACGCAGTTGAGAGCCCATTCCAGTCCCCTTCCCAGAGGTGGTTACCTTCCGTGCCGTCGGGCTCCGCCTGCTCCTCCCGCTGCTTCTGCTTGAACTTCATGTTCCCATAGTGCATCACGGCGCCCGTGAGCTTGTAGATCCCAACCTTCTCCTCGGAGCTGAAGCCCAGGATGTCAATGGCATTCTGGGAATTAAAGACAGGACAGGGTCGCAGTGGGACTCAGGGGTGCCAGTGCAGCTTTTCTCTGGCAAAGGCCTCACTTAGCCTTTTCGCATAGCACGTGAGGCAGCCCTTACCCCATACGTGGATGACAAGTGGGGTATGGTAAGTTAGGAGTTAAAAACTGTTTCTATAATTTAACATGTTTGCATGGGTAGGTGGAGATTATGGGAAGGAAATGTGAATAAGTTTTGTTTTATTCAATAGGAACCGACTTTAATCCTTTCCCACTGTACATAGATTTGGGGGGATATTTTCTAAAGAAGGCCATTGGGAGGCCTGGTGTGAAACAGGGAGAAGGAAGTGTAATGGATAGTGTCTGAGAAACAGTGTCCAGCAGTTCAAGAGCGTGGCATTGCAGTCTAGGAATTCCAATACGGTTCAGAACCAAGGGAGGCTTAGAACCGGAAGGGAGGATCATTAAAGAGAACACCCTCATTTCTCAAATGAGAAGAAACTAACGTTTGCAGAGCCCTCTGTGTATTAGGCATGGAGTTAGGCGCCGTCCATGTTATCTCCTTAAGCCCCTGTGAGAATCTCAGGTGTACAGATTTTTCCAAATTTCCAGGTGAAGAGCAGAGGTTCTAAGGAGGGTGAGTGATAGGCAGGATGCGCTAAGACAGGGACTGGAGATAGCAGTAGGACACTTCCAAGCTTATAGCAATGGCTGACTTGGTTTTATAACCACTTGGCCTATCTTCTACTACAAACATTTAAGCTAGAGAAGCCTTCTCTGGGGTATGCATAGTGATTGTATATCCGGGTTTGCAGGCTGAGCCTAGTCCATGCCACGGGTTGGGGTGAAATGTCTCCGGACGTGCCTGGAGCCCTGGTGGGACAGACCAGGAGGTCAGGGTCAGCAGGACGGTATTGCAGAGTGAAGATCTCTTGCTGTGGCGCCCCCTTTGGTGGAGGGAGAGTTCCCACCCAAAGGTGACAAAGGAGGAGAGATTCTGATCCTCCTTCCCTGTGATTCCACATCCAACCCCAGCAGAGGCGCGCGCGTGTGTGTGTGTGTGTGTGTGTGTGTGTGTGTGTGGAGAGGGGTCTCTGAAGATCAAAGGAGAAAGAACTGTGGCTAAACCGGAAGGAGGCAGGTGAACACATTGCTGCCTGGGAGCCCCTGGAGAAAGCCATCCTCAGAGGGAGCGGCCCCTCTCCTTGGCCGTAAACTATTGCTCAGGAGAAGCCTGGGGGGCCTGGGGCAACAGCAGCCCCTGACAGCAACCGACCTCTGGGGAGAACCTGGGACCTCAGAATCATGTGGGAAGCCTTTCTCAGGGGCTTCAGGCCTGGCAGCGGTCACTAACCTGCCCTTTCTGTACCTTCAGTTGGTCAAGGCTGGCGAAACCTGGTTAAAATGGAGTAATGGCTCGACTGAAGTTAACTGAAGTGTATTTGATCACGAGCATTATCTACCCGCTTTGAAACAATGAGCATCACCTGGGGACCTCACAAAATGAAGGCCAAGCAGCGGGCCCCGGGCAGTGCTCCTGGACAAGACAGCCCTGTAGCTTCGGTGAGGACCTGGCCAGCAGGGTGGAGGTGAATTGCTCAGAGACAGTGTCTTTTAGTTTAAAATACAGATTCTGTAGTTGAGCAGACCTGGGTTCAGACACTTTCTCTGTCGTTTATAAACTCTGCGCCTTCACGCAAATTTGTATTTTTCTAAGATTCGGTTTCCATCTTTGTGAAATGGGGGGCATAGTGGCACCTATCCCAGAAGGGGTGTTAAGCTAAACTGAGGCCATGCAGCCAAAGGCTCTTACCTCAGGACCTAGCTCACGCAAGTGCTCAATGTATCGAGGCATGGTTATTGTAGGTACTCCCTGTAGGTACTCCCCCAAGCAGCAGGAAGGACCCGAGGGGCCTGCTGGGACCTGGGTGCCTGTAGGAGCTCCAGGTAGTGGCAGCAGGAAGGGTGGAGCAGCTGCTACAGACTAGGGTTGTCTCTTCCTGCTTCATACTTTTCTGCATTTTCTAAATTTTCTTAAAGACCCATGTATGCCAAAACCAGTTTGGCTCAGTGGATAGAGCGCGGCCTGCGGACTGAAAGGTCCTGGGTTTGATTCTGATCAAGGGCATTTACCTTGGCTGCGGGCACATCCCCAACAGGGGTTGTGCAAGAAGCAGCTGATCGATGATTCTCTTTCATCGATGTTTTAACTCTATCCCTCTCTCTTCCTCTCTGTAAAAAAATCAATAAAATATATTTTTTTTAAAAGAACCATGTAGATGGATTTGTAACCTGAAAATATCCAACAAAACCCTTTAAAGGCCTGGCACATGCAGAAATGTACCTAAAATGTAATCTAAAATGCAAGCGAATGAACCAAAGGCAGCTTTGGAGAATGCTCCACACTCCCATTCTGAAGTGCAGCTCAACGGGGCGGATGCTAATGTCCTGAGCTCTTGGGTATCATCACCCAGCAGCCCTGGATCTCAGTTTGCCCATTAGATCTCTAAGGTGCCTCTCAGCTCATCAACACAATAATCCAAGCTTAAAGCATAAGTCAGCACAATGCTCACATCAGTCGCCAGCAGTTCTTCACTATCATCGATGCTGGCCACGGTGACCTCTCCTTGGCTCACGAAGGGGAAGTCAAAGGGGTTGGTTGAGATCAGAAGCAGGTCTGTGAAACACGAAGATACATTTAGCATCTCAGGCACAATTTATGTTGGCGTGTTTGTTTGTTTGCTTGTTTGTTTGTTTTTTTCACTGTCACTGACTTGTTAGATGAGAACAATAGTCTAAGAACTTACCAATTAGTTCTGGCTTCTTGTTTGACATGATTTGGTAAAAAATATGATAGCTCCTCTCACTGGATAACTGAAACGTCACTCTGGATTTCTCTAAGAGATCTAAGGTGACAAAAAATAATGTCATGTCAGGCTCCCCAGAGATGCCTTTGTGGCCAAAGACGAAGGTACCAAAATAGAGTGTTTAGACTCACAGGTTTCAATGTCTGCCGATGCCAGCTTTCCTGTGGCTCCAAAATGAATCCGAATGAACTTCCCCTGTCCAATGGCAAGTGCAGACACCGCAGTAATTTTACTTCCTTGGTCTAATTTTCAAACTCTTCACAAAACTTTTGACAGTCTGATTGGACCATCGGTGTGACTTATTTTTTGCCTTTGGCTGTTAATTCTGAGATTTCTTGCCTCAGTTTTCCTTACTGCTGACTAGTATAGGCAAACCTACCTCCCAGAATCCAGCCAGGCTGTCTGGCTCCCCAAAAACCCCACTCAAAGTCTGAATTCTCCATTTTGCGGGGAGGAAGAGGTAAAATTATGTGTGTGTGTGTGTGTGTGTGTGTGTGTGTGTGTGCGCGTGCATGTGCTCCCTTCTTGCCTTATTTGCTAGAGTCATCTCTATCGCACTGTGAGCAAATTTGAGGGTGAAAATGTTGCCTTCCCTGTTTACCCACAGTCTGGCATGCAGTTGGTACTCAAAAATATTCTCGATGTTTTCTGAATAAAACTTGAGGGGTCAGTGAAGGGTCAGTGGAGGTATGTTGAATTGTACATATTGGATCTTCAGCGTTGTTATCTGCTGAGTGGAAGATGATGGGAAATTTGCCTGCTCATGTTTGTTTGGAGGATTAGAGGTGAGCAGAATAACTGGAATGATTGCGACTTCTGGGTCAGGGCCAAGAGAAGAGGCTTTGGACAAAATAAATCGGCTTGAGGATGAAAGCATCTCTTCCATTTGAACTGGTGCCAGGCTAGTGCATTCACTAATTGGTCCAAGTATATGTAACACATCTCTGCTGTGCAACACGTCCCTTACAAGGGAGAGGTTAGTTGTGCACTGGGAACAGGCAATGCACAGAGGACCCAGCGAAAGACAATGAGGTCAGGCTTGGAACCTCAGTCTTGAATTCATGCAACTACTTTCTCATCAAATATGATTTTACCTTGGAGAGGTGGCAATAAAATGCAAGCCTGAGATCATTCTGCTATCCACATGTGTGACATTTTGATGCACTTTTGCAACTACAGGCATAAAAGATGGCTTTCCCTTCGGGTTCTTGCTCCACTGGCCAGAGGGCTGGGTTTTGTTTGTGATTTTGTTTATATTTTTTGTTTTTTGCCAGTGTGGAAGTAAATTCACCCGTGGTTGAGCTAATCCTAAGTGAAATGTTGATGGATGAACATATCCTTCAATATCTTCAATGTCAACTATTCCCAATAGTTGAGCTTTTATGTCTTCAACAGGCATTTCCTACTCTTAATACCTCCTGACTTGGAGGAGTTCAAACCTGCTAACTTAATTCACACTGAGGTTTTTGTGGCTAATAAGTCAATGGATATTGCTAAATGGACTTCCATACTTTAAAATGTTTCCATGGAGAGACACCAACTTTAGCATAAAGGAATTGCTCTCCTCTTGAATCATCTGGTTTCAGAATGCTCTGAGGTGATGCTGACTAGTTAGGAAAGAACAGTTAAATCTTCCCTCTGCCAGGAACAAGCCAACACTGTCTCCAAAATGTATGAGAACATCCCAGTTGAGTAGATGGAGATGGACCATAATCACGTGGGGATAGAATAAGGCCAGCTACATTCTAGTTTCATAGCCAGCACCAGAAGAAAGGGCCTGGTTTTGGGGGGGATAGTTGAAAATTGGACTGAGTCTTACAAATCTCGAGGAGTTGTCATTCCTCACGGTCTTGGCGTTTCCAAAGGCCTCCAGCAGGGGGTTGGCCTGGATGATCTGATCCTCCAGGGTTCCCTAGTAAAAAATGGGAAGGAGAAAAGAGAGGACGTTAAATGTCTTCTGAAGTAGCCCCTTTGTGACTCAAGAGTGTGGATGCTCTGGGCAGGGTCCAGGGAGAGATGTTGACCAGCTCACCTGGTGGCCAGTTCAAAGTGTACCCACAGCCCCATCCCACCCGACGAGGCTTCCAGATCCCATCCTAGAGGGGGTCTTATTTGCACAGCATCAAGGTAGCTGCTGCCACAGCAGATTCCAAGTTCCATCCTGATTTCTCTGGCTGCCTCTCTTCTCTGAAGCATCTCATTATAAATCATGGTTTTGTTTTGTTTTTATAGAATATATGCCTCTGTTCCTGCATGCATCATGACCCATCCAATGTAGACATTTGGGTTCAGAAGTATAATAGAGCCCATGAAGTGACCCAAGAGATCACGTAATAGAAACAGTGCTTCTCAAAACAATTAAAAATATTTTTTTAAATCTTCATTCAAAGACATTTTTTTTCATTGCTTTATAGGGAGGAGATAGGGAAGGAGAGAGAGAGAGAAAGAGAGAGAGAGAGAGAGAGAGAGAGAGAGAGAGAGAGAGAGAGAGAGAGAGAGAGAGAGAGAGATTGGTAATCTACTGCACCAGGGCATGATGAAACCTGCAAACCAGGCACATGCCCCCAACTGGGACTCGAACCTGCAGCCCTTAAGTACCAAAAAATACTTTGTGAGACTGATTCTTCAGAAATCCACTTATAAAAATAGAATGTTTACCCTCATCCTCACTGGTGGCTTATCATTCTGGCTCCAGAGCGGCTTGGAAACTACTGTCCAGCCCAGTGGTTCTCAAAGTGTGATTCCCAGACCAACAGCATGAACAGTGGGAATATGTTAGAAAGGCAAAATATCAGGATTGTGAATGTGAGATAGAAATTTCTATCAGAAATTCTGGGCCTGGGCTCAGCCATTGGTGTTAACAAGCCCTCTTGGTGACTGACGTGTGCTCCAGTTTGAGAGCCACTGGCCCACACCATTCCTTCTCCAGTGGAGGATGTGCAGCTGCTCCAGGTCACTAGGCTGTTGCTGATGGAGCTGGTGCAAGAGCTTGAGTCCACCAGGTGGACCCCATAAGCACCGCTGGGGCTAGACCTTGTGCTGTGCATCTCTGCTGAGCACAGAGCTCTGCATACACGAGGAGCCCACCCAGCAAACCTGGGGTGGAGGAAGCCGTCACCTGCATTTTGCCAGGCTGTTGCTCCTTCTTCTTGTCCCCAGTAACTGCAATTGTTGCAAAGTACTGGATGACACGCTTGGTGTTCACCGTCTTCCCCGCACCAGATTCTCCGCTGTTGGTTTAAAAGTAAGTGACATGAAGGAGTGGAAAGGGTGGCGCTGGCTCCAAGTCATCATGGTGCAAACACAGGTTACTCACGTGATGAGAATAGACTGGTTGTCTCGATCTAGAAAGACATAGGGAAGCAAAACAAAATACATAAACAATACAAACAGAGAGTATACAAGTCGGGCAACATTGGGGGTGGTTAGAGTTTGGCTTTGCCATGAACTAGAAGTGTGATGATCTGGACATGTGTAAACTTCTTTGAGATAATTTGTGCAGATTTCCCAAACGGGTCATATGGGCAGCGTGGGAAGTGAACAGTGAGTGCCACAATTCAATTAAGACTTGGGAGGCTTGTGTTCACAGATCTTAATTATTCAATGGCACTTTCTCATCTCCCTTTTTAACAAAGGAAGTCTCAGACTCAGAGCTGTGAGGAGCCACATCTTTGAATTAGAATTTGTGGGCACTGATGGGTTGACATCGCATTTTTCTTTTACCTTTACCTTCCACTTGTGGAAAGTGATGGTTTTCCATTGACAATCGTGTTATGGGTTTGAACTGTGTCTCTCCCTCCTCCCCAACTCATCTGGTGAAGTCCTAACCCCCACTAGCTCAGGATCTGAGCTTATTTGGAAATTGGGTCATTGTAGATGCAATTAGTTAAGGTGAGGTTACACTGAGAGTAGGTGGATGCTTAATCCAATATGACAGGTGTCCTTATTTAAAAAAAAAGGAAATTTGGGGACAGATGCACACAGGGAGAACGCCACGTGGACAGGAAGGCAGAGATCAGGGTAGCACTTCTACAAGCCAAGGAGCACAGACTATTGCCAACAAGCCACCCGAAGCTCCAGGAGCGTCATGGAGTACATCCCCCTCAGCCCTCAAGAGGAGCCAACTCTGCTTACACCTTGATCTCAGGCTTCCAGCCCCCAGAGCAATGTATCTCTATTGCTGGCCCCAAGTCTGTGGTACTTTATTACAGCATCCCCTAGGAAGCTATTACAAGTGGTAATAATAATCCTCCTTAGCTTTAGTCAATTTGAAGAAGAATATTAAGCATGCAGAAACGACTAGGATTGTGAATGTGACTTGGGAATGCCTGGAGTTTGGACAGCATAGTAGTAGAAGACTTTTAAGTGTCATCAGATCCCAGATGCTTGCTTCTACTTGTATCTGCACCACAGCAAGGCAGGTAAGAGTTGGACAGACAGAAGTGACATTAGGCATGACGGTGTGATGGTGTTGCCACATCTCTATTTCTTGTGCCATTCTGGAAGTTTAGTGAAGAGAAAGAGGAGCTTGAAATTGGGAGGAAGACGGGAGAAGGGTCATTGCTGTGCCCCTTTCTCCAACTTTGCATCCCTACATGGCTACCAGTATAGTCTCTCTTTCATGTATGGCCATGTTGGGGGTCCTTAGGAGGTGGGAGCAGGGCTCCTCCTTGTGTCTCACATTACCCCAGAAAAGGCTGTGTTTGTGGAAGATACTGCACCCTGGCTTCCCATCATGCAATCATCTGTTTCCTAAGGTCACTTTGGAAAGTGACCATTCAGATGACAGAGGCCTGTGAAGGGCTCAAATAATGAACTATATGTTTTTAATAAAAAATATATTTTTTTAATGTGGGTTTGAAGAAAGTACTCACCAGTCAGCATGAACTGATAGGCATTGTCAGAGATGGAGAAGATGTGGGGTGGGGCCTCCTGGCGCTTTTTGCCTCGGTAGGCAGCCACCACCTCCGGGTTATACACCGGCAGCCACTTGTAGGGGTTGACAGTGACACAGAAGAGGCCCGAGTAGGTCTGAGAAAATCAGAAAACGCAGCATGTGGATCATGTTTTTACTCCGAGAGAGAAACAACAAACAGATGTGGAAGGGCGCTCACGTAGATCATCCAGGCTGCGTAGCGCTCTTTGAGGTTGTACAGCACAGCAGGCTCATGCAGATGGGTCATCATGGCCATGTCCTCGATCTTGTCAAATTTGGGAGGGTTCATGGGGAAGACCTGGTCACTGTTCAGCGTGAGTGTCTGGATATTGAGAGGAAGAACAACAATGAGAGTGGAGCGGATGACTCATACCCCAATCTGCAGGTATGGAGGAAGCAGTGAGAGACTGCAGTGCCTTTCCAGGCCCAGAGTTGATCCACAAATAACTCCTTGATTAACCTAAGTCTGGTCAAAATGCATAATCAATTCATGTTTGCAGTCCCCAGTTAGCATGCTATTCAATGTGTCAGGAGCAGGTTCCAGGTGTGCAGAGCAATAGAGTCCTTCAGCCCTCGGGATCCAGGTAGGACTCAGGATGGCGGGGGCCAGGGCAGTGGCCTCTGTTTACCCCATTTGCTGTGAGTGCTGAGGTGAGACAAAGGTTGGAAGGTTGGAAAGAACTACTGCAATGTACTCTGTGCGTCTCCACCTCAGTACATCCACTCACATGGTCTCTTTGTCTGGAATGTCTATTGAAATGATGTCTAGAAAGTCTCCAAGTTCAGCTCAAGTACCATCTCTCCATAACGTGTTTCCTCTCTCTCCTGTCTTTTCAAAGGCTTTTGTAATTTTTTAAAATCCTCACCCAAGGCTATGCCTATTGATTTTTATAGAGAGGGGAAGGGAGAAAAGACATTGATGTGAGAAACATCTATCAGTTGTCTCCCATACACACCCTGACAAGGGATTGAACCCACAATCATTTTGGTGCATGAGATTATGCTCCAACCCACGGAGTCACCAGGGCTAGGCTAGGCCTTCACAAAGTTTGCACCTCTGCTCCAGTAGTTAAAGCCTTTGGACTTGCAGCATAGTCCAAGACTGAACAGTGTTTTGAGAGTATAACTTAATTTTCTCTTTTCTGTGTTTTTCCCTCCTTTCTCCCCCATTCAAGCGAGCCACTCGCTCTGCACTCCATTACAAGGGAAAGACATAAAATAGGGCAGAAAAGAGCCTCTAAGGCTTTCTGGCTTTTGTTTCCCAAAAGCCTAAGTAGCTAGAAGAAAGTTGAAGTTCTTACTAAAACAAGAAAAGAAAGGGGATTCATTGGCATAGATCAAATCTCATGAAGAAAGAAGACAATTCCACTCCCCTACCCTCTGCCCTCAATGAGTACAGGAAACAGGTCATTGTCTCACTAATAGAAAGATGTGGACAGGAAACCGGGAAGGCTGGTCAACCTTAATTGCTCTAATCACTCACTGTTTAGTTGAAACATTATTAGCTGAAGCAGCCTCCACCTCTGTTGTCTTATGTAAATTTCTGTTATTGGAGTTTGCTGCCTAAGGGTTATGGGTGTATCCCATTGTCTCAATAAAAGGGATAGCAAGGCCAGAGCGGTGTGTAGTCCTCCCACTAGAGGTGTGCTCCCGCCCGGCAGCCAACATTCCCAAATTAATACTTTTCCTAGTCTCTTTTCATTTGTGTGCTGCCTTTTTCAGAACCTAAACCCTGAACCGGAACCCTGAGCCACGCAGGACGTGAAAGGGGTTCCTACAAATGAGAGAGACACCCAAGGGAGCACAAGTGGGGATGGAACGTCTGTGAATCTCAAGGTTCAGGCTCTGGGACTTGTTTCTTTTCAGATCCTTCAGGGAGGCAGTGAGGCCCCAGTGTGGTTCTGGATAAGGCTGTGAAAATGTGGCATAAGCTTTGAAGAAAATTTATTTTTTAAATTATAATTTCCCAGTGAAAAGAGGTTGAAATTAGATATTAAGTTTAATAATTAAAGAAAAACAAGATCTGTCTGGTGTCCGAGTTTGTGGCCTGAGATTGAAAGTTGGGAAGGCAGGTGCTGAGATTTGATTACATTTGGAAAAAGACGCTGTAGCCTAGAGGTGGTGGGCTGAATTGAATGGTGCACTATAATTCCCTACATTAAACGAGGTATCGCCTCTGGAGCTTCCTCTGTAAGTCACTCTGGAACCTAAGGAGCTCTATTTGCTCAGCCCACTCAGCAGCAATCAGCACCAATTTCTTTCTTCAATAATCCAAGCTCTTCCACCCTCACCTCCAAAGCAAACATCACAAGAACTCGCAAAGCCCAAGACCTCAGAGAACGAAAGAAGCAGGAGCAAAGGTGTGTGCAGTGGCAACTTCTCTCGCTGTTTCCCTGCAGGATGGATAAATGCCACATTCCCAGGGACCCGCATGCAATTTCCAACAGTCCTCCCCCAGGAAAATGAGAATGCCCTGATGATATCAAGGACATCTGAGACCAGCACTTACCCGGTCATCCAGGGTCTTGACCGTGACTTTGTCATCTTCTCTGCTCTGAATCATACCTTTCACGTATAATTCCTTATCGTCCACCGCAAAGCAGGCTTTCTTGGAATCAAACGGGCGGTTCTGTGCTTCAATCCGCTCCTTCTCTGGTTTCCGCAGGTAAGGAGCAGCTTCTCCAAAGACGGCCATTTCTGCATCAGTGCTCATGGCTGCAGGGGGCTGGGAAGGCAGAGGGGCACTCTGAGTCTGGAGTCTGGTGGGGGAGGGTAGCTGAATCTGAAGGGCCCCCACTGGTATTTCCATTCATACAGAGTGCCAGATCACAAGGTCCCCCGGGTCCTGGGGAGTCTGGGAATCGGGGTGAATGAGCACAGGGGATATTTTACTCTAAAAGAAAAGTTTGAGGAGCTGTGTTTATTTCTGAGTGTTAGGGTTGGGAATCTCTCTTAGGTCAGCTCTGTGCTTGGAATTGTGAACCAGTTAGAGGACGTCAGAGAGAGTCCAATAAAGGAGGCCTTCCTTAATTAAGCATCACGCTTGAGCCTTGGTATTTTGGTGTCATCACCAAACCTGAAGGGAGTCTGAAAAGAATTAGAGGAAAGGTGAAATTCCTAGTAGAAACTTCAGACAACCGAGTACCATGGTCAGCAAACTGCGGCCGAGAGCCACACGTGGCTCTTTGGCCTCTTGAGTGTGGCTGTTACACAAAATACCATGGCCTGGGCAAGTCTATTTTGAAGAAGTGGCATTAGAAGAAGTTTAAGTTTAAAAAATTTGGCTCTCAAAAGTGTTGATATTTAGCTCTGTTGACTAATGAGTTTGCGGACCACTGGCCTGTGGAAAGAATGAGTTGCACAGCCAGTATTGCTGCACGTGTGTAGCTAATTACAGGCAACAGGGGAGGGGAGGCACTGTGACCCAGTGCAATGGCTCCACGTTTTCACATGCACCAAATTACCTGCAGGACTTGTTAAGACATAGGTTCTAGGCCTCAACCCAAGAGTTTTTTATTCACCAGGTTCCGGAGGGGCCTGAGAACCTGCATTTCCATAGGTTCCCAAGCAGTACTGATGCTGTCTGGCCAGGGACCACATGCTGAGAACTGGCGGCTGGGAGCCTCCTCCTGCGAGTGTGGTCCTTCCCAGCGTGGCCGGGAAGCTGGTTAGAAATTCAGAACCCCAGACTCACCCCAGGCTACAGAATCAGAATCTGCCTTTTAACAAGGTCTCCAGATGATATCCACGCATTGCAGAGCTCAGAGCACTGGGCCTAGTGCTGTGGTCTTCAAACTTTGGGTGTGTGTAGCGGTGCCCGGCTGTGATAGTGTTTAATTAGATGAATAGCTGCCTTGCAACTCACTGCCAGTGCGTGAGTGTGTGTGTGTGTGTGTGTGTGTGTGTGTGTGTGGTATTAAATGTCTCTCTCCCCAACCTCCCACTCATCCTTCCTGTCACTCCCTCTCTCCAAATCATCTCCATTCATTCTCCCTTCTCTAAAACGTGGCTTAAGAGGTCAGAGCACTGAAAATATACAAACATAGTCTCGACCAAAAGTTAATAAAGGGATATTTTCTATAAATTTGACTTGGGATCCTTTTTCTTTTTTCTTCCCCCAAATGATTTTCCTCGGGCTTGTTTTGACACCATGTGTGTATTTTCATGGGTATCTTGCTGTTAGCATTTCGAATGAAGTTTAATTTCCTAAAGTACAAATTTTTTAGATGTAATTTACTCGCAGGATATTTTTCCTGACATGATATTCTTCCAATGTCACCCCTTTTTTAATTTAAATAATAGGAGGCTTTTGGAAATTTTATAATGTAGTCTTGATAGCCTTTACATTTTAATTATTTGCACTATGAATGCTTTAGGTTCATTACATGTTATGCAATTTTATCATGAGACGCTCTGTCAATAAGAAAGAGCAGAGATCAACCAAAGGACTTGTGTGCATGCATATGGGCCTAGCCAGTGGCCATGGACATTAAGGGGGTGGGGGCATATTTGGGGAGGAGTTTAGGATGGGAATGGAGGGATGAGAACAATTATGTGATACCATAATCAATAAAATTAAAAAAAAAAAAAAAAAAGTCAGAGCACTGAATTCGGTCAAACCTTGCAATGTCTCCAGCCCCCTGTCCATTTCCATTTAAAACACAGAAGAAAGCCGCCCTAGGGCATCTCCAAGGTCCCTGCTGGTTGTGGGCTTTCTGATTCCTTGTCCTCTTCTGCATACTGACCATAAAAGGAGGTACATTTTATGCCCACCCACCCATGTGTCCCTTAAGAAAAGTTTACTTTTTTTGAACAAGGCCTTTCAGGTTCCCTATTAAAAGAGGGAAGTTGAACATCTTGTGGTCCTCCCTCGGCCGCCCCCCTCCAATCTTACCCTTTTTGAAAGGGCTCCTCAGGGTAACTGTGCTTCAGTACCCTTCCTGGCCCCACCTGCTTATCTCCAGCTTTATCCGGATGCATTGTATTTTAGTTCTACTTCTGCCAGTGGCTCTGTGGGAAGTGTGTGAGTCGAGCTTGCACAGTAAGAGACCAGACTTCAGGGCAGCCCCACAATGAGGTCCCTGCCTGCAGCCCTCACGCTGGTTGGCATTTTCTCAGTTACTACCCGTGGGAAGAGGGAGAATTCACCCACCCAGCTTTCCCCTCTCTGAAGGGGTCACTAGCATTGTGGTTTAAATGGGGTTCTCAAACTTTGTGTTCTCAGAACCCCTCACACTCTTAAAAAGAACACAACCAGCTTTGCCTCATGTGGGTCATAGCAACTGATCTTGACTATATTAGAAATTAAAAGGGAGAAAATTTAAAAACATTAATTTATTTAAAATTACTATGTCATCTATTATGTTTACATACATAACATGTTTCTATGAACAGGACTATTTTCCCAAACTGAAAAAAAAAAAATTAATGAGAATAGCATTGTTTTCTTTCTTTCTTTCTTTTTTTTTTTTACCGTCCGCTATATAAAAGACAGCTAGATTTTCATGTCTGCTTCTGTATTCAGTCTGTTGCTATTTTTGTTGTTGTTGTTATTGTTATTGTTGAAGTAATTATAAAAAATCAGCCTTGGTCAGGTCATAGTAACTCAGTTAATTGAAGCCTAGTCCACTACACCCAAAAAGGTTGTGGGTTCGATCCCTGGTGGGGGTGTGTGCGGGAGGCAATTGATCAATGTTAATCTCTCACATCTATGCTCCTCTCTCTCTCTCTCTCTCTCTCTCTCTCTCTCTCTCTCTCTCTCTCTTTCTCTCTCTATCCTGTCCTTACCTTTTCTAAAACAAAAAGAAAAGAAAAAAAGAAAAATCGTCCTTACACAGTTATGTAATTTGAAATTAAATACACAATTTTGTACTCTATTACATTAAAATTCATTGATTTGTATTAAGCTTTGAATGGATCATTTTCCTATGTAGAAACATCATATATTTGTCATTTGAAAAATATTGCTTCACTGTAGAAATTTCTAATGTTGACACATTTCATTATAGAATATAAAGCAATCACAATCAATAATATCAGCACTGACTTCATTAGACATTCTTCAAATATTAGGAAGTTGTAAAGCTAGTGGTGACAGATAAATGTTTTCCAAAATTCAAGTTTTTGTTTGAAAACTCAAATAAATCATTAGTAACACACACTGTCAGTATTTTTCTTTCAAAGTGGCAAGCATACTTTGTTGCATTTTGAGAAAATATCTGCTAAGTAGCCACGTCTTAGTAACTATAGTCTCTCCACTCATCATTTTTTCAAGTAAGAATTGTGCTTTATAAATACACTAGAGGCCTGGTGCATGAAATGCATGCACTCTGGGTCAGGGGAGGGGGGTCCCTCTCGCAGTCCTTGAGCCCTTGGGGGATGTCTGACTGATGGCTTAGGCTGCCTCGGAGGTGGGAGAGGCTCCCTCCATCGCTGCTGCACTCACCAGCCATGAGCCCAGCTTCTGACTGAACAGCACTCCTCCTGTGGAGCACACTGACCACCCAGGGGCAGCTCCTGCATTGAACATCTGCCCCCCTGGTGACCAGTTGTCCCACTGTTCAGTCGATTTGCAATTAGCCTTTTATTATATAGGATTGGTGATTGCATCCTACAACTCAAACATCTGAGCATGTGCTTTACCTTGGGACCACCACCCACCTCTGGTGTGTGTGCAGCAGGAGTACCTTATCTCATTATATAGAAAGTTATAAAGATGGGTGTGCAAGAATTGACATATAGAGCTGACCCTTGAGCAACAAGGGGATTGTGAGTACCAACCCCCAGGAAATAAAATATCCGCAGATAACTTTGACTCCCCCAAAACTTAATTACTACTAGCCTACTGTGGACCAGAAGGCTATTAGTAATTATATATGATATACTGTATTCTTACAATAAAGTACACTAGAAAAAAATATTACGAAAATCATAAGGAAGAGAAAATGCATTTTTTAAAAATCCGCATATAAGTGGACCTGCCTAGTTCATACTGTATTGTTCAAAGATCAACTGTAATAAAATCAATACATTTTACTGCTTGCTACAAAATTTAAGTCCTTTTTAAATGACACTGGCTTATTTAAATTAAATACTTTTTCTCAGTGCCAGTGTGTGACAAGACTAGTAGTACAGTTGGGTGTTGTACCTTCAGCTATAATAACCAGATGTCTACCCTTCCTGGCTTTTGCCTGATTAGGTCAACATGGTGAAAAAAGGTGACTAGTGTCTGGGTAAATGCTATGAAGTGTTTTGACCTCATGTATCTCCTGAGCAGTTCTTCGTGCTCTCCAAGGATCAACAGGCCACACTTTGAGAACAGTTGCAGTTTAGCATGAGGGAATCTTGTTAGGTTACAGGTTTAGAACCTTTTATTATTTACCTTGACTTAATGTTAAGCAGGGTAATCAAAGAGTTGGAAGATGATCTATATCAAAGCTATCTGTGGTTGGGACCTAGGAATCTGAAGTTTTCCCAAGGGCCTCAATCACAGTGATGTTTGGCAACCCCTGGTTTAAAGTATTATTTTGCTTTCCTAAAGCCTTTCTTTTCAAAACCACGGTCCTATTGGTCATATACAACATCATTTTATGTAAATGCTCTTTAATTTTAATAATTATATGTTTATTTCAAAGCCTATTACTTTACTTATCAAAATCTAAGATGACATCGAGTATAAAATAGACAATGTTGTGTTCCAGAAGTAAAGGATAAAAAAAAATCGCAGCTAATTACAACAGTCCTTCCATTGATTATAAGGTGCATATAAAGTTCAGAGATAAAACTTTTTTAATGTGAAGAAAATTAAAATAGATAAAATAGGCAATATAGGCTTCCCATCCTGAGAGTGTGCTATATGTGTTATACTGTTGGTAAAAGACAGTTTTTTTTTTTCTAACTTTACTGTGCATGTACATCCAACTCAGAGTTTTGTTGAAATAATATTCTGACTCACCAGGTATTGGGTAAGTGTTTGAACTTGTGAATACCTAACAAATGTCTAGCAGATGCTGGTACTCCACTTTCATAGCAAGCAACAAATCTAAGGAAAAAAGGAATCAGTGTAATAAAAAATACTAAGTGAATTAATAACACTGGTGTTAAGATGGATTCTGCAAATTTTGCAATGATAATATTAGAAGAAAGCCTGAAGTTTGGGAAAGACTACAGTAGCTCGTGGTCAAACTGTATTTTTAGGCATCCTAGAAAATCTTTCCACCTGGGTTTCAAGTCACTACCAGTTTTGAGGTGGAAATATTTTCTCCTTTCACTCATGACTCCAACAGTGACTCGGAATCTTTTATCTTTTCTTTTTTTAATCTTCACCTGAAAATATGTTTTAATTGGTTTTAGAGAGAAAAGCAGAGAGAGGATAAGAGAAAGAGAGAAATATCGATAGGTTTCCTATGGGATCAAACTTAAAACCTGGGCATGTTCCCCAACCAGGAAGCAAACCTGTGACCTTTTGGTGTATGGGATGATGCTCCAACCAACTGAGCCAGGGGAGAATACTGTGTCTTTTAATTTTACTACTCAGATGTTGCAAGAGTTGTCTCAGCAATATTCTCACTAAAGTGCTGTTTAGCCTACTCAATACCTTCACAATTTCTTCTGAGCTGGTTTCATAGGCAAAATATTCTTCTTGCTTTAATGTAAAATATGGCTTCAGGATGACTGATCTTTATTCCAGCTCCTGGTAGCAGCAGGAAGAGTTCAGATCTTCTTCCCATGAAACACTCCTTCACCCGTTTGATGGCTACTCTGTGTTCTCCTCCGTATTATCTCCTTCATGTGAAATAGCCCCGGCTCCAACTTCATCTGCTTCTTCTGTGATGTGCTTCTGAATCTTTACTCTCACGGTGAACCCACTCTTGTTAATTTGTTAGGGTGTGGCATCCAAGCAACGTGTCGTCTTCCATCAGCATTTGCCCTCACCTCTCTTGACCTAGGTGTAATGCCCGAGGTGGTGACTGCCTTTTGGCCATCTCACCACACTGCTGAGTCACCGTTCACTGGTGAGCAAAGCCCCTCAATCCTCTGTGGGCGTGCAGTTGCTAAGTCAGATCTTCTCCCCATATTTATGCAACTGTGTTCTGGGACCCAAGGGTGAAAGCACTTATGAGGTCTGGCTTATGGTGACCTTGTATCCCATTCCCAGAAAGTCCCCTAATTAGCCTCTTCTCTGTTCTTGGCCTTGAGCTGCTTCCAACCCTGCAGAGCCATGTCTTTTCAACCACCAACTCTACGGCTATCTTTAAGGGTCTTCTACTTGAGGGCCATACCAGTCCACCTAACCTCCATCACTACCTTCTGTGTGCTCTCCCTGAGTCTGTCTGTTGTCAGCGCATCATGACACTGCTCTTGACTTTCAACCCTCTCCTGGGAATTTCTCAGCCACTGTATCTTGTAACAGTGGTGTTGTTATGACTCAATCATAATTTTTTTTCTTGGTCCTAATTCATCTAGAATTGCCTCTAATAAACACAGATTTTGTGGGAGAAGAAGTAGTGGGACTGGGCTTGAATCAATTTCTCTCTCTCTCTCTCTCTCTCTCTCTCTCTCTCTCTCTCTCTCTCTTTTAATTTACTTGGTAAAGGAAAAGAGAGAAACATCAATGAAGATAGAGAACATTGATTGGCTGCCTTCTGCATGTCCCGTTCTGTGGATGGAGCCCAAAACTTGGGCATGTGCCCTGACTGGGAATCAAACAATGACCTCCTGGTTCATAGGTTGATAATCACTGAGCCAGGGCCAGCGGGGCTGAATTGCTTTCTCTTTATTTTCTTAGGACACAGCTGGGTATATTCAGGGGTGCAGACTCTGCTCGAGAAACAGCAAAGTTGGCCTGTGTGTGAAGACGGAATTCTACCTTTATGAACATTATGTTCTGGGCCAACTTACTATATTGAACTGGAGCTTGCATGTCAAAGTCCTGCACTGTATTTAATACTTATTACATAGTGTAATGAGCAAAGCTAGGGAATCATTCTTCTTTTGGTAAAACCTGCATATTTTGTAATCTGCCCTTAGCAATATTTAAGTAATTGGTTTCCATTTCATCAATTTCACCATCTTATGAGTGCAGCAAGACTGAGAATATGTAAAACAATGCTTGCTAATTTCAATTATTGTATTCCCATTCAAGTGGAATGTAACTCTTACCTTCTTCCTTCCCAAAGTGATGGTCAGTGTCCTTTAGGAATGAAGCGTCTTCTTGGGGTTATTTCAAGTAAAAAACAAACAAAAACAAAGAACAAATGAACTACAAAGAGTTTAAATAAGTATAGAAACTGCTTATTCCAAGTTTAACTATGATTAGGTAGGTAGGTACACAGTAGATGGTATGGAATGGAAAAAAATTTGCTAATTTCCCCTTTGGTTAAATCATCATTCTTTAAATAAATTGATCAATTACAACATTCGATTTATACTTATTTAAATATCTTTTGTGTGTGCAAAGTAGCGTGTCAACTTCTTAAGAGGGTACAAAGTAGAAAAAAAGACAGTATCTGCCCTACAGAAATGAAAAAAATTGATAAAGGTTAATTAAGAAAAATGCTCAAGTAAATCTTTGAACAAGAAAGAATAAGCCAATTCTGTAAGAATCGAAATGAAGTGCTCTGGGGACTTAGACTGCTTCTGGCTGAGGTAGGGGGCAGTGATGGGTCAGGAAAAGGAGAGAGGAAGGAGGGGCATGATCAGGTTGTAACTTGGATGCTCACAGTCAATAGTTGAATTCTTAGAGCAAGAGGAGAAAAGTTGTGAATTGTGGGCAGAACTTCTTTAAGAAGTCTAGGAAAAACTTTCTTTTAAAAAAAATATTTTATTGATTTTATACAGAGAGGAAGGGAGAGAGATAGAGAGTTAGAAACATAGATGAGAGAGAAACATTGATTTGCTGTCTTCTGCACACTACCTACTGAGTATGTGCCCACAACCAAGGTACATGCCCTTGACCAGAATCAAATCTGGGACCCTTCAGTCCACAGGCTGACACTCTATCCATTGAGCCTAACTGGTTAGGGCAAAAACATTCTCTTGAATATCCTACATTCTGCTGGAAGAGATGAAGGTAGATAGGGCCCCTGAAAACTCATCTAGGATTGAGGAATCTTAGATAGGGCCACTAAGAGTTATAACCTATGTGATGATCTCAAGGGGCCATGAGAGTCAGATAATTTGTTAATATCCAACTTAATTTAAACAAATTACCCATTTAATATGCAGTACTTTTATGGAACCAGGGGAACATGCTATGACATACCATTTATGCAGTAGGTCACATTTAAACCTGGGTTTACTGTTTCCCTGCTTCCATCCTTCTTTTATGAGTCTCTAATAAGTCTCCAGCTATAGCCTAATGTCTCACAAATTTCTCAGGAAAAGAATGAAATGATTACATATTATATTTCGAATCCTTAGTCCAAATAAAATAAGACTTGGGGGTAGAACCTCAGTTCTACCAATTTTGTTAGGCAGCTGTTCTAATGTATTTGGGTTTTGGTTCCCTTCTGTGAAATGAGACAAATGGACCAGAAAACTCTCCGAAATTCCTCTTAGCCTTGTCCATCTATGACAAGAAGTTCTCTGGTGAAGACAATGACCTGAAATCAAAGCGTCACAATTGTCCCGAAGCTGAAGTCGCTCTGAGGGATGTTGCTGCAGTATCAGGCAGGTCCCAGCCCAAAGTCCACCAGGCATGCCACGCAAGAACAGTTGGAAAGCAGTAATAACCATACCATTATGACTAGGATGGATGCAATGCTTGGGAGAATGTGTTCCTGCCATCATCTCCCAGAAAATCTGACATGGGTAAAAATGCAAATGACCATAAAGCTTTCGAATAATAGTGTCAGACAATTACAGAAGAGACATCACAAGTTAACATGTTGATCGGCTAACAGCATGGTTTAACACTGACCTAAACAATCAGATGGGGAATTATGCATCCTATCGGTTTTATTCTATAGGCTACAACTTTTTGTTTCATAATTGCTTATATTCTTTTCTTCTGACTGCTCGTAAATAATTTATTGAAAGACAATTATCTTTCTTGACTTCCCCTGCCCCACCTCATATAGCCCTTCACACAGGACGTTACACTTAGAAGGCCTTCAAGTAAAGGCTAACGTGTTGCCTTCCCTTCTTGACTGATAATTTGGTCAGGTTTAATAACAATTACATGGGCACTTGAGAGCACTTACCTTGAGATGCTACGGTGGGAGCAGTTTCAAGAGCGTGACACCCGCGTTCTCTATATACTCCTAAATCTGCCAGATCAGCACTCTAGCTTGGCTATATTTGGGGAATCACCTTTTACTCATTAGATGTAAATGCGTCGTTGCCCTGATCTCTCCCTCTTGTTAAGTTACTTGGATAAATGACCAGCGGAGGCTGCCTAATGCCAAGTCAGCTGTGTAGGGATTTTGATGTTTGGACACAGATCTTTGAGACTTAGAGAGTCCTAGGGGCTGAGTGGAACTGGGGCAGAGTGTGCTAAGAAGGTCGGTAAAGGGCAGAACCGTAGGACGCATTATCAAGCAATGGGCAATCAATAGCATGGACAGAAACTATATCTCATCTACCCAGCGTTGATATGGGATATGGGATTTAATTTTCAGAAAATTAAAGATTGACCATGTAACACATCCAGTGTTATTGATTGGTTGATTTTTTTTTAATCTATTGATGAAGGAAATTTTTCTAAAATGTATTACTTATTGTCTTCGTTTATTTAATTTAGTATTTTGTGTCGAATTTAGCTTTTTCATGATCACTCAGGCGTCTGGGAGGTGTTATAATGAAGTCCTCAGGCTTATTTGTTTAATAGTGCATTTTGCCCTGCACTAATGATTCCTAGATTCCTATGAACTTTTGTGTCTACTATTTAGTTTTTATATCTTCACCTTCATGGCCAGTCACTCAGGTGTGGTTCTTTCTTGGTTAATGTATTTGCTTCTAATAGCCTGATTTTGCTTTTTCTAATCTGCTGTTGACTGGAAAACAGATTGCAAAGTTAAGATCAGGCTAAAGTAAGAATCAACAAGTTCCAAGTGAAGTTCAAGGGTTCTAATGAAAACACTTGGTCTTTGTGACAATTCTTATGGTTGCTTGGGGGACTTTTTTTTTCTTTCTAAAACCTAAGTGATATTTGCATACATAGGAACAAGTGTGTAGAAGTTAGAGCCATTTACAGCAATTAAGTCTTGCATGTTTACATCGTGTATGATCAATATTTGCTGAATCAAGATTTCCTCTCCAGCCTCCAGGGGGCAGTCTCCTGTAGAAAAGGGCCCTTCCAAAGGACAGTTGGCATTAGTCAAAACGAAATGTGGGCAGTGGAGGACTGGATAGGCTCCATGTAACCTTTTCCAAAATACATTTGACAGAGTGCCAATTCTTAGAGAAATTGTGAAATAAATGGTCCCATGGCTGAATAAGTGTAAGAAGCGGCAAACTCTATTCCCTGCTGTTAGAGATTCACCCTAAATATTAGCATATTAAGGGATATGCAAGATCCCTTCCTTTCAGTAAAGAATTATGAAGGCCTTTTTTTGTACCTGGCCATTCGATGTTGGAACATCTTATTCTCTGCTCTAGGAAACAAGTGGGAAGGCAGAAGGCTGTAATCCATTTGGATGGTGTTTCTGTTTCTTAGCATCCTTTGGCCCAGAAGAAAGCAATGGAGAGATAGCAGGCAGAAGCATGGCTGCTTTCATTCCACAGCTTTTTGGCTGAAGCAGATACTCAGTAAATGTTTGTTCGGTGAATAAATGAATCGAGATGACAAATGGGAAATCTGAGTTAAAAGAGGGCTGAAATGATAAGCCAGAAAAATGGACTCAGACTCAGTCTCACTTCATAGTAATAGTTTACATTTATTGAGAAATCACCACATGCCAGGTTTTATCCAATTAGTTTAATGAAGTTCATAACAGTTCTGTGAGGCAGGTCCTGATATAATTCCCATTTTACAGTCCAGGATATTGGGTCACTGAGAGGCCACACACACACATAGGAGGTGACAAACCCTAGATCCTATGCCTATACCCTATCACTTTTGCAAGCACGTCACTTTTTGGGTGTCTACTTGGTCTAGGCCTCTGTGTGGAAAGTGGAGAATGGGAATATAAACCAGGGTCACTGCCCCAAGGGAGCTGATAATGAGCATGGGAAGAGAGTGCATAGACAAGAAAAGAATAAATCACTTCCCCAATGTTAAGCTAAGAGCCAAGATGGGTGGAATGCATGGTAGGTTACATGTATGTACACAGTACTTGAAGCCCATAATGTGCTGTATATGTAAAATAACATCAGAATTGTTATTAATAATTATATTGCTTTGCATGAGAGAAGTGATCTTTCCAGTTGACATAGCATTTTTTTGGTATATTTTATTATGTGTGTATATGCCTAAGGGGTTTATATTATTTATATTATTATTGTTCTTATTGCTCACGGGGGAAACTGAGGCCTAAGGGAGGTAAGTGATTGCCCAAAGGCCTCACATTTAGTACACAATAGGCCAGGTGTTGAAATCCAGTGTTTCTGATTCCAAAACCTTGCTTTTCCTCCATCCTCCACTCTCTCCTCAAGGAGGCAAACTGTATAGGGGTGAGAGAACAGGGAGGGGATTCTGAGGGGCTGTGCTTTGGAAATAAGACTTTCTAGAGTGTGTGTCAGGAAGGTGGGCTGGGCAAGGCTGGAGTGAAGGGCTGGAAGGGTGGGAGGTAGCATAGAGGTGAAGGCTGAAGAAGTGGGCCAAGCGAGTTTGTGAGGGGCTTGCAATGCCCAGTCTAAAACCATTGAGGAACTTTTTTTTTTTTTTTTTTTTTTTTTTAGCAGAAAAGTAAATATATGCAATGTCTACAATTAATGATAGCATACAATGGCAAGGGGAGCACTGGGGGCCTAGAACACTTATCAACTCTATTAAAAACCTTGGTGTAAAACTTTCCAGATGACAACACAGTGTCATGGGGCAGGCGGGCAGATAGTTAGAATTCACCCCTGGATGCTCTTAGGAATTCGGGTCTGTGCTAAAAGTCTCCCTGGCACTAGAGAGCTGCCTTTCACGCTGACTGAGCCCAGGTATCTCTGAGTCTACCCTGCAGATGCAAAGAGAAGGGTGTTGTGTGGGCTCCAAGTTTTCTGCCTCTCTGTCCTTTAGGAGAGAAGAGAATTTTTAAATCCAAGGAGGTGAGAAGACCTCTGTGAGCTGTAGCCTTATTTTTGAGGTCCTACCCTACGTCATATCAATACTAGTGGCCTAGTGCACAAAATGTATGCACATTAAAAGGGAATTATTAGTGGAAATATTTTAATATTGCTATTTGCCCTTTCTCCATAATAGAAGTGTCAGAGATGAAAGAAAATTAGTAAAATGTATATGAAAATCTCCCTCCTGTCAGAGTCTGGGGCATGCCACGGGACCCAGAGTCAAGTCCATACCCCTGTCAAGCCTCACAGGGCTGGGGACATGGCCTTCAGGTCCCCGGGGCCTGCCTCTGGTCCCCTGGCTCCAGCTCAAGGGCACAGAAGTGCTGGTGTATGAGGGCGAGATGACCATTTGCATATTAGCTCTTTATTATATAGAATATGAAAATCCACTCATATCCAGGGGGTGGAAGTGACAAACCTGGATGGTGGAATTTTAAATAATTTAATAACTTAAATATATTAAAATCTACTCACATTGAATATTAAAAAAATAAGTATGGTGTAAGATGAAGAGGACCTTGAATAATAGGACAGAATTAGATTTGAAAGTAAAGGGGAAAGGTATGTCCTGAAGGTAGGATCCACAGGATTAGGTGGCTGCTGAGTTTAAGGGGGACCAGGAACCCCAGACTCCTGCCTTTCACCCAGCTCTTATTTCAGCCTGGGATTTAGGGGCATGAAACCAAGCAACAGGAAGTAAGGAAGGGGGAGGATGAGTTTAGAGTTTAGACACACTGAGGTTGAGAGGATGGTGATGTCCAGCTAGTAGGGAGAGAAAAGGACTCAACATTTAAAGTGGAAGTCAAGACTGGAGATGTATGTCTTTGTGTGTGTTCGCATGTATGTGTGTGTGTGTTGGGGGGAGGGGCGGGTTTCACAGCAGGGAGGTTGAGTTCTCAGAGGAGGGCTGTATGGTTAGGAAGTGGGAGGAGGAAATGAAGATACAAACAGTGTGTGTGGGGGGGGAAGTGATTCTGCAGGCAAGCAAATACCTGCCTGAGATCTTCTGGAGCCAGGAAAGCCAAATAGGTCCCTATTTTACTTCTGCCATATACTGATTGTGACAAGTCATGTCACCTCTCTCAGCAACTATGATGTTTTCCCTTCAGTTGAGAAAAAAAATCAGAAAAAGAATTGTTTCTGCCCATCATGAGGATGATGTGGGGATCAAGGAGCCACTATCTTAGCCATCTAGATGTGGTTATCTCTGCATGCAGTCTGTTTTCAGCCCGTGCCCAACAGTATTTTTCCATGTCAACCTTGACAAAGACCTTGGAAAATAACCCATTGACACTAAAAGCGTGAGCTATGTGGACTTTACTGAAGATTTTGTGGGGAAGACATAGAAGAGGATTGTATTACTCTGGAATAAACGATGCCGTTCCCATCAGAAATGTCAGTTCTGCAAAGTCCATGTTCCTTCACACTGATGCTGGTTCTTCCCTTCCTTCCCTTCCCCAAGTTGTTTTTCTCATTCCTGCTGCTACTCAGTTGATCCTCTGTCAAGGGGAGTCTTTAGCTCTGCTGTAGACTTGCATTCCTGCTCATCTGGTTATGCAACAAAAGTCTTCAATTTAAAAAGACCACTCGCATCCATAGTAAGTTTGGTAACCATCTATTTTTCTCACATATGCCCTTTCGAGAGCCTCATCTTTGTCCCACATTTGCCCTGTAGTCTATAACTCACAGCCCACACCATCACTCCATCCTTTCCTAACCTGAATGGAGTTCTGTGAATAAAGGTTTTCTCCATTCTTATTGCAAAAACCACTTTGCCAACTCAAAAGCAGAGGGAATGTTATTATAGTGTCAAAAGAAGTCAAGGGATGTGATATTTTCAAGAGAGAGGATATAAGGAAGAGCAAAAGAGTAGCATGAACAGGGTACTGATTCACCAGGGAGGTGACCCTGGCATTCCTGTCAGCCCATTGATGGGGGTGGAAGCCTAGCAGGTAAGGAATTAAGGAATGAGCAGGTGTTAAAGAGGAAGAAAAAGTTTTCCTGATTTTCCTCTGAACAGATGTCTCCACCAGTGCCTACATACGACGGATTCAGAGCCAATGTAGATTTGGATGGTGCGGGAAATAAAAGGCAGGAGCAGGGCCAAATAGAGCCCTAGGAAACACGGGTGATCAAGGTCATTCATCCGTGGGGTGCTCCAGAAGAAAGGGCTATTAACTGTTCTGATACAGAATCATCCCTCGCCCCTCACAACTGCCTAAGAGCTTAAGGAACAGATGGAATTTCAAAAAAACAGCAGGAATGTCCTTAGCCAGTGAGAGAAATTTCTGGGTGAAAGTCATAGGACAGGTACAGTAGTGAATGGCACTAATTCATATTTAAATTGAATTAAATATTTAAGTCATAATATTAGATCTTGGAAGTACAGGGGTGTCCTGATTATTGTCAAATCTAACCCTAGCCATACAGAGTCAGAAATTGAGGTTCTGGAATGGTAACCTAATTGGTCTGAAAGGTAGAAACAGACCCCTTCCCATTCTATCCTCAAAAACCAAGAGGCTGGTTCAGGACTCCTTCCACTGCAATGCACTGAAATTGCCCAGAAAAAAAGTAGACAGAGGATTGATTATCAAGAGAATTATTTAAGCTGCTTCTCCTTCAATCTCAATGAGGAGATGGATTTATCCGTTTTGCGTGTGGGAGAACTGAGGCTTGGCAAGGTTCAGAGACTAGTCATATAGCCCGTGAGAGGCGGAGTGGGAACTAGAACAAACATCTTTGCCTCCAAGTCCTGTTTGTTTTTTTCACTCGAAGACAGCTGCTTCTGGCTTTGCAAGATCCTGTAAGACACTAACGTTCTCAGAATTATACATGCTCCTCAGAATTACATGCAACCAGGCATCTTTCTCCAAAACAGCACGGAGAGGCTGGGTGGCCTGGGAACACTGTGTTCACAGAAGAAACCCTAGCAGCGAGGGTGCTGGTAAACTGGATACTTCCCTGCCTGGCCTCATACCTTTGGCTGGTTCCTGTGAGACGTAGGGCCTTGGTCATTGCTTTTTTCTGTCTATTGGCTGTTTTGGTTATATTTTGGTCGCTTAAAGCTTCATTAGAACTAAGAAAAGTATGGTAATTGCTTTTAATTGCTATTATTTGGGTCTTAATGTATTCTAAAAATATACAGGGTGGGGTGAAAGAAGATTTACAGTTATGAAAACTCAAAAGACAGAGTTTGTTCTTGTATTATTACTTATTAATCATTGTATTATTTTCCATATGAACAACTGCAAATCTACTTTCCCCCCATTGCGTGTGTGTGTGTGTGTGTGTGTGTGTGTGTGTGTGTGTATTCTTTACTGGACAGCTGAAATATGCACTGATAATGTAGCAACTATAAGTTCAAATCATGACTTCACCATTTAAACAATGTGAAGTTGGG
Organism: Pipistrellus hanaki; assembly: GCF_964339955.1. Classification (NCBI taxonomy): domain Eukaryota; kingdom Metazoa; phylum Chordata; class Mammalia; order Chiroptera; family Vespertilionidae; genus Pipistrellus; species Pipistrellus hanaki. The sequence goes on from NC_140518.1 coordinate 40,464,869, forward strand.
CAAGTGATGTCACTTTTCTGAGCCTCAGTTTCTTCATCAGTAAAATGGGGGTCATAACAATATCCAGCTCATGAGTTCCTGTGACAGTTGAGTTTGTGAATTTCTGGCAGGTTTCTATTTGGAAGTGACAAGATAGTCTGGGAAAAGAGAGAGTGGGTGGGGCCATGTGACAGAAGAGCCTGAGATTTGGAAACCAGGAGTCTTCTCTAAGGAAGGCACCAACCTCTGCCAGCACCAGAGGGCTCTGGAGGCCAAGGCAGCTTCTCCCATGTGGCTCTGTCACGTGTTTTATGTTGCTGTTTAGGGAGGCCTGTCAGCTGACCACAGCTTGACAATGGTCCACCCAGTCCTCCCATCCCATCCACTGCATGTAGCCAGTTTCCTGTTCAGCTGCTTCAGAACACTGGTCAGTCAACTCCTCACCCCTGTCCATGACACTCACACTCACACACATAACAATTACAAGGAAGGTGGAGCATGGGTGCCTGAAGTAGGGCCACCATTCATCTTTCTTTGCCTACAATTAAAGAAGGTCCTGTGGCATTCAGTTTGAAAGTCAGAAGTGTCCTGGCCAAACCTAGATAAGGTCATCACCCGACCTGAAAGGTTGTTGGGGCATGATGGCAAATCCTCACACCTGACCAAAATGAGACTAGAAGGAGACAGCTTGAGTCTTCCACCAACTCAGGATGATGAAAAGAATTAACACCTGGTGTTAATTCTATAGCTGCGATGCACAAAACCAGCAACATGATGAATATGCACTCATTGAACTGTTTGTTCATCAAACATTCGTTGAATACCTACTTTGTGCTGGGAAGCTTTTAAATGCTGGGGAACAAAACAGGCAAAGTCTCTGCTCTCCTGGAAATTCCATTCTAGTGTGTGTGTATGTGGGATGGAAAACAAACAGATATCTAATGCCGATTAGTGATAAATGCTCTGGAGGAAAACATGGTTTGGTGTCTAAATAGATTGATCATGGCAAGTTTCTCTAAGAGGTGATATTTTTATATTTTAAAGTATTATGTTAGCCTTACTTAAAAATTGTTCTTTTTTAAAATATATTTTATTGATTTTTTACAGAGAGGAGGAGAGAGGAACAGAGAGTTAGAAACATCAATGAGAGAGAATCATCGATCAGCTGCCTCTTGCACAATCCCTACTGGAGATGTGCCCGCAACCAAGGTACATGCCCTTGACCGGAATCGAACCCAGGACCTTTCAGTCCACAGGCCGACGCTCTATCTATTGAGCCAAACCGGTTTCGGCTTTTTTTTTTTTTAAAGAGGTGATATTTAAACAGTGAAGTGAAGCAGCAAACCATGAAAATATCCTGTGTTCTAGGCAGAGGAAACAAATGCAAAGGCTTTGGGAGATGAGTATGCCTGCATAGGAACAGCAATAACAACAACAAAAAGGCAGACAGCAGGGCTGAAGGGAGTGAGAGAAACAGTAGCAGGAATGAAGTGGCAGAGGTGACCAGGGCCAGCTGGTTAGAGCCTGGCAAACTAACAAAAGGATTTGGCGGTTTAAATGCCAACTGTTATTATAAAGACATCTTTGTTCTTTATTGTGTGCTGAGTGTTTTGCCTTATTATCTGCTCCTTTTCTATTCACCTTTGTTTCGTTCTGCCAAATAAATAATTTAGTGAGTGTCTGATCTCCATTGAACAAATGGCTTACCAATACACTGTTCGGGACTTTGGGGATAAAACGTGGGTTCTCTCAAGCAGTTTCTGGTTTAGTTGGAGGTGGAAGGGTGAATGACACAAGAAAAGACAACAGTGTGCGCTTTGATTACTGGAAAGCAACAAGGTTTCAATTTCCCCGATAGGGGCGGGGCTACTTCCGGTGTGCCCCGGGGTATCCTGGGAGGAGCTGGACCGGAAGAAAGATGGGAAGTGCCACCATGCTGGGACTGTCTGACGCCCTGATGGTGGGACCAGCCTGTGAGTGTTGGTTTGCCTGTTTGTGAGTGAGGAAGGCCTTGTTTGTCCTCACGATGTTTTTAGTCCGCTATTCCAGAGTCACTGCGTGAGGCCGGGGTGGGGAAAGGGAACTGGACGTGGACGGGGAGTTTGGATGCAGAGCTCTCCGGGTGACTGGGCCGGAAGGAAACTGCTGAAATTCCTAAGTTGATGAATTCCATTTGAAGTTTTCCAATGCGTATACAGGTGAGTTATACAATTTATTGGAATGCTGGGGTTCAAATCCTGACGTCACCATTTAAACTGTGAATTTGGGCAAGTGATGTCACTCCTGAGCTTTGGTTTCTTCATCAGTAAAGAGGGGGTAAAAATAATAATATCCAGCTCATGAGTTCCTGTGACAGTTGAGCTTGTGAATTCCTGGCAGGTTTCTACAATATTTGGAAGTGACAGAATAGTCTGGGAGAAGAGAGAGTGGGTGGGGCCATGTGACAGAAGAGCTTGAGATTTGGAAACCAGGAGTCTTCTCTAGGGAAGGCACAAACCACCTATAGAATATACCGTGCTAACTTCATCTTGGACACTCAAATCTGTGGGTATCAGTTGAATTATGTTTCAGAATATCGGGGGGGGGGGGGAGATTATGATTCTTTTACTTAAAAGGCACCATCTTTTCCATCTACATTCTTTTAAAAAATATATATATTTTATTGTTTTTTCACTGAGAGGAAGAGGAGAGATAGTTAGAAATATCGATGAGAGAGAAACATCGACCAGCTGCCTCCTGCACACCCCCCACTGGGGATGTGCCCGCAACCAATGTACATGCCCTTGACCGGAATCGAACCTGGGACCCTTCAGTCCGCAGGCCAACGCTCTATCCACTGAACCAAACCGGTTTCGGCTCCATCCACGTTCTTAGCAAAACATCTCACGAGTTGAGCCTTCGCATTGTGCCATGCCTCAGTTTCCCCAAGAGAGCGCTGTGAGGAGGTGGGAAATGAGTTGGCCCCCCTGGGAAGGTCAGGCTTCTGTCATCTGAGCAAAGCCCCGTCTGGGTGGCTCCCCAGGGGGAATGTTTTCCTCCTTCATCACCGGAGAGGAGGCTTTGTTTCTCCTCGTCGTCTCCGAAGCAACATCTTGGCGTGACCCTTGGAGTCAGGAGGGAGGAATGAAGCCAGTAAATGCCATCCTTAAGTCAGGTTCTTTCCATCCGCCCACGGCTGGTTCTTCTGCTTCCCGCTTAGGAAAATGTGATCTCTGAAGGTGCCCGGGGACACTGGTCTGTGTAACGTGGGCCCGAATCTCTGCCGCAGCCAGGAGGCAGCCTTCATGTTTGCTCCTGACAGCTGCGGTGCTGGCCCCGGAATGTTAATCCGCGCCTGAAAGCTTGGATGAAAGGCAGAAGCTTTTAGCAGCTGCACTAATGGTCTCATCCATCAAATGACCCTCTCCTCTTCACCTTCCTGTTGGCAGTCACAGAGCCTTGTCTTTGAGAGAAGTGGATATGAGCTTTTAAGGAGCAGCTTGCTTTTATTTATGTATCGAAAAAAAGTATGAGCCTTCAAAAAAAAAAATCCAAAAGGAATATATGCACGGTAGAAAGATACAAAGTCTAATCATACACACTAAAGGATAATTTGATATCACTTCCAAAAATTTAGCAGAGAGGTGATCTCTGCCTAAGTTTGGTTGAACTTCTTTCATACCTTCTCTTCCATGTTTCCATAAACACATAGACAATTTTTAAGAACACGTATATTAAAACACGCAAATTGAGATGTCAGCCTGTAAGCATGATTTTGTGTTCTGCCTTTAAAACTCAACAGATTATGAAAATGGTATTAGCTCTTTTTCTTTGTCATGGTTTTTAATAGTTAAATAAAAACTATTAAAAGTAACCAAAGAAGATGGAAATAATTTAGATCCCATCCTATGAATGTACCATAATTTATTTAACTAGTTTTCTATTATTGGGCATTTAAGGTGCTCTAATATTTTGTTCTTTTAAATATTCTGGAAAACATTTGCATGTAAGTGTTTATGTATATCTTTAATTTATGAAATTTATAGAATAGACTTTGGGCAAAGGATATGGATGTTTTAAGGTTCCCAATAGTGGTGTCACTATTATTGGAATCCTCACAGTAATGATATTGCATAGGGAAACAAAAAATACTTCATTAATGATAGTCAGATGTTGTAAACATACAATAATCAATGCAAAATAAGATGAGAAATTTAGCAAAAGTTTCATTATTTAATGAAGTTGATGAAGTGGTATTAGAAATCTGCTTGGGCCGGGCTGGCTGGTGTTGCTCAGTGGTTGAGTGTCAACCTATTAACCAGGAGGTCACTGTTCCATTCCTAGTCACTCAATCATGCCTGGGTTGAAGGCTTGATCCCCGGTAGAGGGCATGCAGGAGGCAATTGATCAATGATTCTTTCTCATCATTGATGTTTCTGTTTCTCCCTCTCCCTTCCTCTTTGAAATCAATAAAAATATATTTAAAGAAAAAGAAATCTGCTTGAATTTTGCAAAGCCATTGACTAGTGTGGATGATGCAGAGTTAATAATTAAAGAACTAAAACCAGACAAAGAAGATGATGCAGTAAGTGTCTCAAGAGAATGAATTCAGGATCAAAGGATTAGGAAGACCCTTAAAAATATCAGTGAAGCCATCATGCATTTTTGCAACTAAGGACATTCTTTATGATTGCATTGCAAAAACTTAACCTAAGGGTTGTCATATAAAATTGTGGGAACTATGTTCCTTTCCTCCAACTCTAATATTGATTCATTTCTTGTTCTGAGAATTAGCAGAGAGTGGCAATTATAACCCAAATCTTGTGAAATGTCACAGAAAATAAACTTATTTCAGTAACTTTCGGCTTTATTTTAAAGATAAAATCCCAATGAGACCCCTCTCCCCATTATTTACTATGCATTTTTAGATCTCACTTTAATTTAGATTCACTTTAAATGATTGTTTTCCCAGATGACAGGATTGTCTATGTAGAAAACCCCAAAGAATTTATAAACAAATTCAAACTTACTGAGTTTAATAAAGTTTTTGGATATAAGACAAGCATATTAAAAAACTTTATTTCTCTATGCTATATGCTAGCAATGAATATGTGGACACCAAAATTGGTAGTAAAATACCATTTATTATCACTTAAAAATAAAAAAAAATTTTAGGTGTGAATCTAACAAAATTTATATAGGACTTACATGCTGAAAACTATAAAATACAATGAAAATAACCATGGAAGATGGAAATAAATGGAGAAGCATACTGTATTCATGAATAGGAAAAATTAACATAGTAAAACTTAATTCTCCCCAAGTTGATAGATTCAGTATAATTCTATAAAATATTATAACTCTGGCTTTAAAGTTTAACATACAGTATTCTAATTACTATTTTCCTAAGTACTGTAATTGTAGTATTTCCCCATGACATATAACAAACTGCACATATTTGAAGTGTTTTGATATGTGAATACACTATGACACCATCATCTGAATCAAATTAATATATCTACCATACCCCAAAGTTTCCTTCTGCACCTTTGTAATGCCCTCTACTCTTCTTTTGTGCTTTCTATAAATCCTACCTCCTCATCTCTAGGCAACCACTAATCAACTCTTGGTTACCATAGATTAATTTTTATTTTCTAGAATACTATATAATAAAAGGCTGATATGCAAATTGACTGAAAACAAAAAGACCCGTTGCTATGATGTGCACTGACCATCAGGGGGCGTCACTCAGCCAGAAGCCACGCTCACTGCTGGTGAGCACAATGGGTGGTGGCAGGAGACTCTCCAGCCTCCCCGAAGCACTAAGGATGTCCGATGAGCAGGCCTAAGCTGTCAATGAGACATCCCTGGAGGGCTCCCGGGCTGTGAGAGGGCACAGGCTGGGCTGAGGGATCCCCCCTTTTGAGTGCATGATTTTTGTGCACTGGGCCTCTACTTTTATATAAATGGGATAAAAGAGTTAACACTTTTTCATCTGGCTGCTTTCACTCAGCATAATTATTTTGAAATTCATCCATCTTTTTTAGTATGTAAATAGTTTCTTTTTATTGCTGAGTAGTGCTCCATTATATGGTGGCACCACACACTATTCATTCACTTGTTGATGGACATTTGGATTGTTTGCAGTTTTGACTATTACAGATAAATATGTAGTGCATATTTGTGTACAAGTCTTTGTATGGACATATATTTTACTTTCTTTTGGGTAAATACCTAGGAATCGAATTGACTGGAACAAATGGACAATGTCTTAACTTTTTAAGAAGTTGTCAAACTATTTACCGAAGTGGCTTTGCCATTTCACATTATCACTAGCAGATATGAGAGGTCCACTTTTGCCACCTATTGGCCAACACGTGGACTGTTAGCCATTGTAGTGGTGTGTGGTGATCTCATTATGTTTTAGTTGTTATTTTCCTAATGTCTCATGATGTTGAACATTTTTCATGTACCTGTTTGTCATCTGTACATCTTCTTTGGTGGCATATTTAAATCTTTTCCCTCTTTAAAAATTGGGTGGTTGTTTTCTTTCTTTGAATTTTAAACTTCTTGGTATATCCTAGACACATATCCTTTATCTGAGATATAATTTGCAAATATCTTTTTTCAGTCGGTGGCTTGTCATTTCATTAACAGTGTTTTTTAGAAGCAGAAACTTAAAGTTTTGATGAAGTCCAATTTATCATTTTTTTTCATGGAGTGTGCTTTTGGTATTGTATCTAAGAAGTCTTCCCATAAGCCAAGGTCACAAAGATTTACTTTTATTGTAGACGTTTTTGTGATTGTAGTTTTGATTTCCCTTTTGGTCCAAAATTTTGTTTAGAAAGTATTCTGATTTTTTTTTTAACTTTGTTATTCATTTTAGACATATTTGAGATTGTGGTCTGTACAATTTATAGTGTAAAAGATTGATACTGACAGGGGTCGGGAGGTGGGCAAGAGTAGATGTTAGAAGGTGGAGGAGGGACAGGGGTGCATAATATACACATTTGATCTAGATTGCATTTTGTTCTATTGCTTCCTCTCTTTCTGGAGATCAAACTCCACCAAATCTTTCTTGTTTTATCCTTGTTCTTTTAATAAGTCCTCATTCTCTCTCTTTCTCTGTGACCTACTCATTTGTCCAGTCTATCAGAAAACCCTATGTGCACTATGTTCACAATGCATCTAGAATCCACCCACTTCTTATCATCTGCCAATACTATTTTTCTGGTCTAAACTGTCATTTTTTAATCTTTTATTTTATTGTAGTTTCCTAACTGGGCCCCCAATTTCTCCATTTCTCCCTTATGTCTATTCTCAATCCAGCAACCAGAGTGATTCTTTTAAAATCTGTGTTCATTTTTCTTTTTTCCTCAAAATCCTCTAGCTTTTCTCTCTCACTCTGAGTAAAGACAAAAGTTCTTAGGTGATCCTTGGGCCCCCTGGTTCCTCTCTTATAACTAGAGGCCCAGTGCATGAAATTCATGCACAGGTAGGGTCCCTAGGCCTGGCCTGCAATCAGGGCTGATCTTCCCTGACTGCTGGAAGCTGGCCCTACCCCCTGCTGCTGCTGGTTGCCCTCTGTGTATGAGGTGACTGGTGGGCAATTGGTATCCTTGCGCCGCCCATGTCTGCCACTCATCCCTGGTTCCCCATTTCCCATTGGACGATCAGAGCCTGCCGGGCTGGGGGGAAAACCAAGAGGTTGGCCGGCAGGCCTTGATTGGGTGATCAGGTTCTGTGGCTTGGGGGCAGCTCCTGCATTGAGCGCCTGCCCCCTGGCGGTCAGTGCACATCATAGCCCACTGGTAGTCCTCCATCCAGTTTAGTTGCATATTACACTTTTATTTATACACTAGAGGCCCGATGCACGAAGGTTTGTGCAAGAATAGGCCTTCCTTTCCCTGGCTTTGCTCCTGGCTGCCCAGTAGCCTGCAAGTCCTCACTCCTGGCTGGAGCGCAGCTACTGTAACTCCCTCCGCCCCCCGCCCTCCCCTTCATAGCAGGCGTCTCGCCCCGCCCAGCTGCTTCGCTCCTGCATATACAAATCAACCCACCATCTTTATTGGGTTAATTTGCATACTCACACCTGCTTGGCTGATGGGCATAACAGAGGCATGGTCAATTTGCATATTTCTCTTTTATAACTGTAGAATATTCTGTCTTGCTCATTCTCCGGCCCTACTGACCTCCTCTCTGTCTCTTGTGACAGGGCTACCTGTCCCTGCTTTAGGGCCTTTGCATTTCCTGTTTTTCCCTCTACCTTCATATGCTCACATAGCTTATTATTCTTTTACTTCCTTCAGGTCTCTGCTCAAATGTCTTCTTATTAGAGAGGCTTCCTTGACTACTATGCAAAATACTAACTGCCATATGTGTTCATTTCCCACTAGAGACCCGGTGCACAAAAGTCATGCACTCTGGGAGTTCCCTCAGCCTGGCCTGTGCCCTCTAGCATTTAGAGAGCCCTTGGGGAATGTCCAACTGATGGCTTAGGCCCACTCTCCACTTTTGGCTGAGTGTCAAGCACTGAGCACCAGGGGGCAGCTCCTGCATTGAGCGTCTGCCCCCTGGTGGTTAATGCGTGTCATAGTAAGCAGTCGTTCCACTGTTCAATCAATTTGATTATTATGCTTTTATTATATGGGATTAGCTTTTACTATCTGACATATTACGTAGCTTCTTAGCTGTTCAGTGCCATTCTTTCTTTGTAGAATATAAGCACCCAGAGGACAAGAGTTATGTTTAGAGCAACACCCACAGAACTTAGAACAGTGCCTGACACATAGTAGATAATAACTATTTGTGGAGTGGGTAAATGAATGGGTTCTGTGTAAAGGGGAAGTCTTGGGGAGTCTTTTTCTTACTAATTTTTAATAATTTAGAGATTTAATGAGATCAAAAGATATGGTGGAGGGTTGGAAAGGTGAAGCTGGGTGGTGATAGAGGTATAGAATATTGAATACTCTGCAAAGCATTAAAAATAATAGCTATGTGAGAACTGTATTAAAGAGCAAATAATTTTGGAAATAATGACAATGTTGTTTATAAGTTTACTGTAATTTTTATTTACTCAACATTAAGGGGAAAATAAACATCATAAAATGACCAAAAATAGCACATTTTGTGCCTCTCTTCAGTCATTCCATAGCATCAGGGATCACTCTTCACTTATGACTCTTGTGTGAACCTCGCGGCTCTTCACCCGCAGCTTGTTGACCTGGGACTCCGCGATGTCAGCCCGCTCCTCGGCCTCCTCCAGCTCGTGCTGGAGCTTGCGGAATTTAGCAAGATTAGCATTGGATTGTTCCTCCTGAGAATAGAGAGAAAATGTGAAAATTAGACTTTGTGGTTCTTATTGCATTTTTCACCAGAGTTATTTCCTCAACTCAGCTATTGCCTTCTTATGGTCAGTTTGCCATGTCTGACTTAAAATCTGGACAGAACTTATAACTTTAGTTATATTTTTTATTTTAAAGACTATAAGAAGAAACTTTTGAAATGGAAGGGACAACTTGTTATGTTAAACCCATACAAACGTGAAATCTATTTATGATGTATGGGTTGGGTGGAAAAGAGGAAGAGACCCAGTTGCCCTCCATTACAGAATTTAGTAAGTAAATATCAGGCCAGATGAGGACTTTGGGAAAACCCCACTTAAAACTTTTTTGCCATATATTTTTACTTTGGAATAGAGAGAAAAGGGGGAAGTGGGGCTAGGAAGAAAGTATGCCTCTGTTGGTTGGACTTTACTACTATTTGTGCCTCTCCCTTTCTTCCTTCCTTTCCTTACGTCCTACCTACTTCTTGCCTACCACACTGCATTTGGAAGAATGTGAAACAACTAGGAAAAGGGAAGCTGAGGATCTTCTGACATGTCCTTACTGCTATAGCAATGGAGAGAGAGCCCCTGATGATGATACTGGTAGTGAGCAGATAAGTCAGTTGGGGTAAAAGATTTAAGTTTGGCATTCGAAAATGCCAAACTTGACTTTGTGCATTTCTAAAGAGAGGAATACTTACTATGGTGTTAATTATAGTTTCTACTATATATATCCTTTACAGTTACCAAGTAAGGTAAGAGTTAGTTAGAACTTTATTTCTCCCCTCCCCCACAAATCTTACAAATTGTTTAATTAAAAAAAAATATCTTCTTGAAGTCTTATTCTGTAGTTAGGATTTTTGGGTAAATTTCTATTTATAAAAACGCCTTTTAAAATATGAGTTGTATATTCTTACTTTGTCGTCTTCTTTCTCATTAACACATTCTCTTTATACACTTTCTATCCCCGCCCCATATTTTTCTTTTCCCAAAGGCTTAAAGATACTTACAGCCTCCTCAGCTTGCCTCTTATAGGATTTCACCTTTGCCTGTAATTTGTCTACCAAGTCCTGCAGTCTGAGCACATTCTTGCGGTCCTCCTCACTCTGCAAGTTTGAAAAAAATGATTTGCATTCAACCCCACGGAATAAGTGTAAAATAAATCACTCTGGCATAGGTGGTAAAATAAATCACTCTGGTATGATGGTAGTGGGCCTGGGGTAAAGGTGGTAAACTCTGAGGTGTTCTTCATAATAATAGTCACCTCTCTTACTAAATGTTCATTATTTGCAGGCACTTTATTAGTAATTATACAGGGTGGGACAAAAGTAGGTTTCTAGTTATTCATATGGAAAATAATACAACAATTAAGAAGTAATACTACAAGGATAAATTATTTCAAGTACTCACAACTGTAAACCTATTTTTGCCCCCACCCTGTAAACATCTTTTCTAATCCTTATCTTCCTACCTTGGAGAGTAAATGTTACTCTACATTACAAGTGATGGAACTAAGATTAAGAGTGTTAAGTAATCTACCCAAGTATAAGAAATAAGAGAGGCCAGATTAGAGCTAATACCCACTTATCTGGCTTTAAAAGTTATGCACTTTCTTATGTTATTATCTAAAAGCATTCCTGATTTTCCAAGCTTAGTATATGCCAGTGATAAGCACCTGTGTTATTTGCCTCTTACATGTACCAAGTTAATATGTCTATTAGTGAGTGACACAAAGATAGTCACCAGGTTTCCAATTTCCCACTGGGCAGGAAATCTGAATATTCTAGAAAGCTATTCCCTTACCTGGTAGGAAAGTTCCTTTACTCTTCTCTCATGTTTCCGCAATCCTTTAATAGCTTCAGCATTGCGTTTCTGTTCATTTTCAACTTCTCCTTCAAGCTCACGTATCTGCAACCAAGAAAGATACCTACAGGTCAGTCTTGGAGGATATTATCTCAGGACCCTACTGAAGGAATTACATGGATGTCCCCACCACCAGGCAAGGATAGGAGTCAATATGAAGGAAGAGAGATGCACAGAGGGAGTGAGTGCCCTTTTTCCCTTCCCAGATTTGGAGAGATTGAGATACTCACCCTGGCCTCCAGTTTCTGGATCTGCTTCTTCCCGCCCTTCAGGGCCAGCTGCTCAGCCTCATCCAGACGGTGCTGCAGGTCCTTCACCGTCTGCTCCAGGTTCTTCTTCATCCGCTCCAGGTGGGCGCTGGTGTCCTGCTCCTTCTTCAGCTCCTCGGCCATCATGGCCGCCTAATTAGCACATAAGTAAAGAAAATAAGGGAACCTGGTAATGGCAGGTGTCAGGTAGCAAATGTGTGTCAGTAAAACAAATGCTCATCTTACATCAGTGATGGCTTTCTTGGCCTTCTCTTCTGCATTGCGTGATTCTTGAATGACTTCTTCCACTTCACTCTGGAGTTGTGAAACATCACTTTCTAACTTCTTCTTGGTGTTGATCAGGCTGGTGTTCTATAAAAATAGTGGGAATTGGCAAGCTTTATAGTTTGCCCTCTTGGGATTTTATAAATGTCTTACTTGTTGGCTCATGCAAGGGAATAATAGCAAAATTTCAATAAACTTTAAATATTTGTTCAGTACAAAATAATTATTTACAAGATTGGAGCTCCTCCCTGCTTCCACCATTGCCCAAGGTCCACCTGATTTATGCATAAGGAGTTCTGAGATTTAAGAATGTCTCTAAATTATGTGCTCTCTCAGTTATATTTCGACTGGACATCATGCATACTGTACCATAAAAGGTTGGAAATATTAGAAAAGTTACTCCTTTTGTGAGCGTGGTACTGGGAGTTTCTCAGTTGGAAGGAATCTATTCTCTGTGAACTTTCATGCTTTGGTCCCTCGGGGAATGCTGGGTTACTCTTACAAAAACATTTTCTTAAAATGTCAATCCCTGGTTCTCAAAGGGAAGCACTACTTACTGCTTTAATGGGTACTTGGAAATATTTGGCTTTCAAAGTGACTAAGGGGCGCTACTGCATTTACTGTCTGGATAAATCAGGGATATTAAACATCCTGCAAGGCACAGGGACAGTAAACACAACAAACTAAATGCTGACGTGCCCCTGATGGGAAATGCTGCAAGGAACATTTTCACATTTGGGAGTCAACAGTTATCTTTGTTCATGATTACTCCACATTGTGGTTTTCAAAATAAAAAACCAAACCTTATTTTTAAATAAAATGTAATGCCCTCTTTTTTGGGGGTAGAAAACTAATATTTTAATTATATTGCCCATATATAATACAGAGAATCCCAGAAACATGTATACACACTTTAAAAGCTGATAGCTCAATTCATGTTTTTTGTTTTTTGTTTTTTCTTTTCAGCCAGACTAAGCTTTGAACAAAGGAAATTCATCCTAAAATGTTACTGGAAATTTGAAGACACAGTTGAAATTCAAACATTGCCTTTATAATTATTTAAAGTGCATATACATTTTTTTGGAAGGGAGACACAGGCTGTCCCCCCCCCCCAAAAAAAAAATGTATACAAACTGTAACAGCTGATAATTCACTTAATTTTCACTCCTTTTCAGGTTTAACTGATTTGAAATAATGGGTGAAGCAGGACTAAACTTCAAACAAAGAAAATTTGTCCACTAGACATTTTTTATGGGGATACATAAAAGATAGTTTACAGTACAAAACCAGCAACAGTTGATGAATTGAAGGCACACAAATACTGATTGAAATGGTCTTGATGCTTGCGATTCCATTGATTTGCGTTATCAGCAGTGAGTGTACCAGAGCTGTCATCAGTTTGAAACAGCATTGTCAAAAAATTAATTCATTTCTGTAGATATTTTTAAACTGTGAAAATAAACTATATGTTAATAAATTCTTTATAGTCATTCAAAGTGTGTATACATTTTTGGGGACACCATATTTTATAAAAACAGTAATGTCACACTGTAATTCCTATTCATCACTTTACAATACACCAGCATTTGTTTGGTGTGAGGGTTTCACCTGGGTGTGCAGGAGCTGGACACGCTCACTGGCATCCAACAGCTCCTGTTCTGCGATTTTCCTGCTCCTCTCTGTCTGCTCCAGAGATGCCCGCAGCTCCTCCACCTCGGCCTGCAGCAGGTTGGCTCTGCGCTCAACCATCATCAGCTGCTCCTTCAGGTCCTCCTGGCCCCGGAGAGCGTCGTCCAGGTGTAGCTGGGTGTCCTGTTAAGTACAAAAAAGCCTTAGACACTCTGAAGAGGATATAAATATCTGTGGAGATGAACTGGGAGAATGTATTGGTACCAGGAACAGGAAATGACAGGCCTCTCATTTGAAAGAGCATGAATATGATGATGTCACTAACTCACATAAGAAAGACTTATCAGGTGACAGACTCCTGTTCCATTTATGACATTAGTTATTTTTCATGTGCAAGTCCTATTATCTATCATCTATGAAACATTTTCCATATGCTCTACACAGTATCTGTTGTCTCATTTGATTCTCACAATAACAATTCTGAGGGATTAAATAACGTGCCTAAAATCAGGCATCTAATAAAACTAAAACTCAGTCTCAGGCCATTTGGTGCCAGTCTTGCACTTGCTCTCATATCATAATTTTCTTTAAACATATTCTATGTGCATTTAATTTAGTTATCTCCATACAATGAGCTGTATAATTTGTTAAAAGAAAAAAAAGATGGTTTAACAAGAAGGTTTTTAGAGGAATGGAAGACCAGTAACTTGCCTGACTTCTCTGAACTGTTAAATGTGGACTCATTTACCTTCAGGATCCCTTGGGTGTTCCTGTAGTTCCTCAAGCTCTCTGCAGCCAAACGGTTGGCATGGTTCAGCTGGATTTCCATTTCATTAAGGTCTCCCTCCATCTTCTTTTTGACTCTCAGAGCATCATTCCTGCTCCTGATCTCAGCATCTAGCATGCTTTGCATCGACTCCACCACTCTAACGTGGTTTCTCTTGAGCTGGTCAATCTCCTCATCCTTTTCAGCAATTTTCCTGTCAATTTCAGACTTGACTTGGTTCAGCTCCAGCTGGATGCGTAGTATCTTTCCCTCTTCGTGTTCAAGAGATGCCTTAACAAAACAGTTATTGATTAATGATGGAAAATGAATGTTTGCAATATATTTCTTGTGAGACAAACTTATTAATATAAGTTTATGTAATTGCACTATCACTATCCACTTTGAGTATTTTCACTGATGTTTTTCTTTGATTTTCACCCCCCAACAACCTAGTAATATGTACCTCTGCTTCCTCTAAGGCAGCCTGAATGTCACATTTCTCTTGTTCCACTTGCTTCTTTATTTTCTCCAATTCATGGATTTGCTTCCCACCCTCAGCAATCTGCTCAGTGAGGTCAGAAATCTCCTCTGTGGTGAACAGGCAAGGGAGAAGTGGTGAGCTGATGGCAACATGGAAAGGACCAGTCAGGCTATGTTGAATAAGGAAATTCAAGAGGACTCACGCTGCAAGTTCTTATTCTCTCTCCTTAGTGTTTCAAGTTGATCCAGGGATTCCTCGTAGGCATTCTTGATCTTGAACAGCTCAGTGCTGAGAGAACGGGACTCCTTCTGGGAAGCCTCAAGTTCAGCCTGAGTTTCCTCCTGCTTCTGTTTCCATTCTGATAAGATCTGAAAAGCAGTAAATCATCAGCCCATGTCAGGAGAAAAGGAGACTAAGTAAGCATTAATAAAGGTTAAGCAGGCTGGGCCACCTTGTCAAAGTTCCTCTGCTTCTTGTCCAGGGCTGCGCAGGCAGCATTAGATCTCTCCACATCCAGCATGAGGTCCTCCACCTCATTCTGGAGCCTCTGCTTTGTCTTCTCAAGGGAGGCACACTTGGCGTTCACGGCTTCCACATGCTCCTCAGCCTCCTGCAGACGCTGGGCCAGCTTCTTCCTGAAAAGTTAGCCAGGCATTTAAGGACAGTGCAAGCGACAACCTCCTTGGCCTCCTTTCACAGTCCTGTTTCCATGGCAAATCACATGGTTTTCAAAACTGGTAGCCAGAACTACTTCCTAGATTGGTAAAGGGTGATTTAAATCCTTGGTAAGTTGTTGAATTCTTAGAGACTGTGTCAGGACTTCTGATTGAGTATGATTGTGGAGAGGACAATTTTATCGGTTGATTTATATATCTTAATGTCATTCTAAAAAGTATTTGAGCTGACTAGATATTTTATTGGACAAAAATATACTGAATATATTAATTTTTATCTCAAAGTTTCCATTTTATTTTATGCGCTCTTTCTCTAAAGAATATATAGCCAGTTTCTTCTAATCAAAGTTGAACAATCTCACCAGAGAAAGAAGTTGATGGATAAATCAGGACAATTCATGCAATTTAAATAAAGACAGGTCCCCCCCCCCACCCCTTCTGAATCACTTACATTTTAATTTCCTAGTTATGTGCCACCTACACATCCTTAAGTTTCAGGCAAGTCTTTAGCCTTGATGCCCAAGAAGATCTACTTGAAGGTCCCCTTTTGTCTGTACACAGACTAAGGATTCACTCAATTTAGACCAATCCTGGACATTAAGTATTGTTGGATGGCCTCTAACATGAGTTTTAAGAGCTATCTCTTTCTACTGCAATGCTTACAGTGGGCCCTGGAATCAGAATATCTGGTTCTAATCCCAGCTGGAACATTTATTAATCATATGCCCTTGGATTAATTAGTTAACCTCTCACAGCTTCAATTTCCTCAGTTCTAATGGGATAAGAATAATAATGTTGCTATGAAAACTAAATGAGCTAATGTATTTATAACATTTGACACATAGTATGCCCTCAGTAATTGTTAGCTTCTGCTATGTTATGTTCCCATTGTCACCAGTGTCCTCACAACAGCTTCTGGGAGTTGCTGAGTTGGGCATCTCCTCCCCCAGAATTCATTGTACATACTTGGCCTCCTCCAGCTCCTCTGTGCGCTGAATGGCATCTGTCTCATATTTGGTCCTCCACTGGGCAACCTCGCTGTTGGCCTTGGACAGCGCCCTCTGCAGCTCAGCTTTGCCTTCTTGCTCCTCCTCATACTGTTCCCGCAGCAAGTCACAGTCATGGCGGGAGGACTGCAGGGCGTGGGCCAGGGCGTTCTTGGCCTACAGAGATACGAGTCAATGACTTAAATTCATTTATTCAGTGATATTTAATTTACACATTCGGACATATTTAGATATGATTAGCCAAGAAGATCTTAGGTAAAACTCACTTTAGTTTCTTCTTCTAGCTGACGTTTCATGTCTTCAATCTGCTGACTAGATACTTGTTTGCTCCTTGAAAGCTGAGAGACTAAAGCATCTTTCTCATCTAATTGTCGAGAATATTCACCTAAGAATAATGTAAATAAAAGGATTTGTTAATGGCGTTAAAATTGGCCTAATGCTTTTATATTTGTATTTGTATATATCAAATATATACTACGTATTATAGAACTGGAGATTAAAGGGCAGAGTTGCCACAGGAATGTAATAAGTAAACTTCCTTGCTGATTCTTGCTAATTTTTTCTTTCTGACCTGCTCAGCAAATTCTGATAGTTTGCTTAATCCACTCTAATATGGAATTATTGCTATCTATTAAGAACTCTTGGAATCGCTTTTATCTAGTATTAAGTTTCATGATTCAGAGAAAGGTCTTTACCTGATTCTGTTTGCAGGCGAGCTCTCTGAGCCGTCAGGTCGTTGATTAGCCGCTGCTGCTCTTCTTCCTTTGTCTTAAGTTCACTCAGTTGATCTTCTAGTGTGCGGCACATCTTTTCAAGGTTTCCCTATGGTACATGTGGCAGTGACAGGTGAGACATTGTATGCAGTAAAATAAGTTAAAACTTAATTCTTATATTTTTCCAGTGAGTAAATTCATGTTGTGTGAGTAGAAGATTATGGCTCCAACTCTGGAACATGCTGCGGTTCAAGCATGGTGAGTGCATAGTGTTCCTAAAGAGGTCATTGTTGGAGCCCATTCATCTATCCCAAGACTGATATTAAAGTGGATTTTGAAATAATCTTAACGGGTCAAATCCAGCATTTAAAAAACAAAATATAACGGAATATATTAGAATAGAAAATATTAGATTAGTGCTATAAACTTCTTGCAAACAATGTTTAATGACAAGGAACAATGGTGTTTTACTAGGTTGTTAATTAACATCATTTAGACACAGTATTGGGTACCTTGGCTTTGGAAATGGCCTCTGTGTTACTGCTAAGGTCATCGATCTCCATCTTTAGCTCACTCTTCTCCTTCTCCAGTTTCTGCTTGACCCTCTGAAGGTTGTCTATCTGCTCCCCAAGTTCAGCCATACTGTCTGCGTGCTTCTTCCTCAGGGTGGCTGCTGTGGCTTCGTGCTGCAGGGTGGCCTCTTCCAGGTCCCTGCGCATTTTCTGGAACTCAGCCTCCCGCTTCTTGTTCATCTCAAGCTGGGCTGAAGTTGCCCCACCGGCTTCCTCCAGCCGCTCACTGATCTCCTCCAGTTCCCGGGAGAGGTCAGAGCGCTGCTTCTCTGCTTTGGCCCTGGAGGCTCTCTCTGCCTCGATTTCCTCCTCCAACTCCTCAATGCGGGCCTGGAAGTGACATAAGCACATGAACATACATTCATCTCAATTTCAGGTTTTTTTTGTTTGTTTGTTTGTTTGTTTTTTGCTGGAGGAGGGGCATACAGAAAAAAGGAAGTGAGATGATTCACCTGTAACTCCTTGATCTTTTTCTGGAGTTGAATTTCTACTGCTTGCTCATCTTCAATTTTGCTTAGCAGATTGCTGATTTCAAATTCTTTCCTTTAGAAAGAAGAACAAGACATATTAGGACCCATATGAATTTGATGATGATATCAAATCCAGTTGTTTTATTTTTAAAAGTTCCTACTTTTTAAGCTTTTCATCAATTTGCTGTTTGTCATTTTCTATATCCATTGTGGACTCTTGGGCCAATTTTAGGTCACCCTCCAGTTTCCTCTTTGCTCTTTCTAGATCCATTCTAAGTTTCTTTTCTTGCTCCAGAGACCCTTCAAGCTAATGAGAAAGTAAAATTTGTTTAAAAAAGTATATTAAAAAAGTCTTTCAAATGTTTATTAAAAATACACTTACATCATCCACTTGCTGCTCTAGCTTGGTTTTAGCTTTGGTCAGGGTGTTGACTTTGTCCTCTTCTGCCTGCAGGTCATCCAGAGTCTGCTGGTGGGCCTCTTGGAGGGCCTTCTTCTCCTTGGTCAGCTTAGCTATGATTTCATCTAGGCCTGCCATCTCTTCTGTGAGGTTTTTCACCTAGAAGGTCAAGGAAGATATTGTCTCTACTATAAAGCAGCTTATTGGATGGTAGAATCTCTATATAGTATAGCACAGTGGTTGGAAAACTCATTAGTCAACAGAGCCAAATATCAACAGTACAACAATTGAAATTACTTTGGAGAGCCAAATTTTTTAAACTGCTTCTAATGCCACTTCTTCAAAATAGACTCGTCCAGGCCATGGCCTTTTGTGGAAGAGCCACACTCAAGGGGCCAAAGAGCCATATGTGGCTCGTGAGCAGCGGTTTGCCGACCACAGGTATAGCAGAATATGTCTCATACCTTGTTCTCTGTGGCATGTTTCTCCTTTTCAACCTTGGCTAGTGTCAACTCAAGGTCATCGATGTCTTTCTTCAGTTCTGAACATTCGTCCTCCAGTTTCCTCTTTTTGGCCGTCAGCTCAGCATTGATCTCTTCCTCATCCTCGGCTCTCTCAGTCACCTCTTTGATTTTAGCCTCCAGCTGGATTTTGTTTTTAATCAGTTGCTCACACCTTTCCTCTGCATCAGCCAAGCTATCTGCTTCCTATGGGGAGATTCAGTGAGATATTAGAGAACTTGTTACTTATTTGGAACTTGTTCTTTGCATTTTGATGTATTTTTCAGCATGAATATAAATTAAACTTAATTGAATATTATTACATGTCCTGGAGAAATGCAGCTAATTAGAAGTAAGACTATAGATGTAGAAGCAAATTAATCTGCAAATGAATGAACTGAAGAAATTGACTATTTTAGAAAGCAGTGTGTAGAAGAGTGGAAAAACCAAAGCAAGCTTGGGTTCTTGTCCATATTTGCCTGCATATGTATGACCTACATTGCTTTATTCCTCCTATGTTCAATTATATTATACTAGGGGCCTGGTGCGTGGATTTATGCACCGGTGGGGTCCCTTGGCCTGGCCTGCACCCTCTTGCAATCCAGGATTCCTTGGAGGATGTCAGATAGCCAGTTTTGGCTCCATCCCTGCAGGCCTGATCCAGACAGAAGGGAGCCTAATCCTGTGTGTTGAATGACTGTCCCCTGGTGGTCAGTGCACATCATAGCTACTGGTTGACCAATCATTTGGTTGTTTGGTTGCTTAGGCTTTTATATACACTGAGTGGCCAGATTATTGTGATCTCTGAACGCATAATAATCTGACTACTCAGTGTACTTCTCTTGAGTACCTCATTTATTTGATATCAAAGGTACTATAAATCGTGCCATTGTCCATACCACATGTGTCAAACACAAGGCCCGCGGGCCAAATCCAGCCCGCCAGGCCTTGCAATGTGGCCCGCACCGCGCTGTCATCACTGCACTCCGCTGTCAGTTTATGACATTGTCAGTAAACCATTCGGCCCGCAATTTAGGCTGGATTTTAGATTTTGGCCCTTTCTCTGATTGAGTTCGACACCCCTAGTCCATACCTTCACAATGCCTCCCAGCCAATTAGGAGTGAGTATGAAAATTAACCTGACAAAGATGGCAATGGTCTTGCCTTCTCCCCCACCCCCACCCCACCCCAGCTGCTCTGGGCCTCTGGGCAGCATGCATGCTGGTATAGAGCAGTTGGGCAGGGTGGGACACCTGCTATGAGGGGGAGAGTGGGGACAGAGAGAGCTATAAGAGCTACAGGCTTGGGAGCAAAGACTGAAGGTGGCGGCCAGAGCAAAGGCCTGGGTCCTGGGTGCTGGAGGAAAACCAGTGCCAACAGCTAGGGGAAGGAAGGCCTATTGCATGAATCTCTTTGTGCAACGGGCCTCTAGTAGATGTAATAAGGGGGTTAGAAGAAATGATTGCTAAGAGCATTTCAGCTGTAATAACTCCTTCCTGAATTAATAAACAGAAGCTTTAAGAACTCGGCATCTGTATCAAAAGAAGAATTTTATAAGGTACTTCCCTCTACCTTATATATTGGTAGTTCAAGTACCCAGATAAATTCATTGAGCTAAATCTTGGGAAGGAAAGGGAGCTGAGGAAAAGAGATACAAAGAGGAATGAGAATATTGTGTTTCTTGAATGTAAATACAATCTCTACACTTGCATTTAGAAAATAGAGCTATATTTTAAGGCTAGGATAAAGCAGACAAGGCAAAAGGATAAAATGAAATTTGGGGGCTTGCCTTTAAACTAATTTCTTCATGTTAAATTTGTGACATGTAAATGCATTCTTTGATCTTTTCTTTTCCATGTGCCTTTTCATAGGAATATTGTAAGTTAAGTGAAATACTAAAGGGAAAATTGAGATTTTCTTTTTCAAGAAAAGGTCATTTGTAAATCCAAAGTATGTATGAATTCCAGAAAAGCTTCAGTGACATGGTACATTCAGAATACAGAATACTCACAGATTGAACCTGGAGTTGCAGGTCATTTTTCTCTTTTAAGAGACTGACCATTTTTTCCTCCAGCTCCTTCCTCTTTGCCTCTGACTTGGCCAGTTCATCCTTGGTCTTCTGGAACTCTTCCTTCATGGTGGCCATCTCCTTCTCGGTCTCTGCACTCTTGAGGAGGGGCTTGATCTTGAAGAAGAGCTTCATCCAGGGCCAGTGCTTGACGTTCATGAAGGCGCGGACGTTGTACTGGATGCAGAAAACGGCTTCTCTGAAATGGCACAGAAATATCAGTGTAGACTTATCTATTAGAGACAATGCTATTATTTTTTATATGAAAACTCCCCTTTTAATGACCCTCCACATATAAATTATATGTTAAATTTTGTATATGATATATGCAGGCTTTACACATGTGTATGCACATCTTCACACTCACACTTATAATAATCCTCAGTATAACTGCTTTGCTCATGTGTGCTGATTATATTTAATAATTCTGCATTTTCAAGTCCTACCAAACAAGCAAAGAAGCTGACTTTAGAGAGGAAATACTTTACATGAATGAACATCATGTACCACTTTAAGATCATCTGAGATACTATATTAGTGATTTGGGAGTGGATGTGGCAATTGTAAATTGATTGAGCTGCTTGTCTGTTGGCATATGGATGTGAATTATGAAATGGCATAGGTTGCTTTCTGAATTGCCTTACCTAAGTTGAGCTTATGATTTATCATGTCTTCTTTGAAGCCTCTCTTCTTATTTAACTCACCACTGAATTATTCACTCTATAAATTTATTTTGTTAACTTCAGATAATATACTGTCTTTTCTCAAATTATTTGAAAAGCTTCATTGTTATTTGCTCATTATATTTTTAATATCTTCAGGACATTTAACACAGATTGAGCTCCAAAATTTCTTTTATTTAAATAAAATTGTAAAACAGTAGTAAAATATATCCTTTCTACAAACTGTAGCAATAGATTGGCAAGATTTTACTACCCTGTAGCAATGTGTATGTTTTATTAAGCTTCCTGAAATGGAAATTCTATTTTTATAGGTCTGATTTATAAGAACCATAACTCTGAGAAGGCAGATACTATGACACAAATCATAATGTAGACAGACACATGTAAATAACTTGGGAACGCATAATGCAGACCTAAATAAGTACTTAATGAACAAAATGAATTCAAAAATATGTGTGTGAGGACAGGGAATGCATATTGCTGTGTAGATAGAGCTGGGTAAGGTTAATTAGAGAAAGGAGTAATGGAAGTTTTGAATTCATAAATAGATAAATTAGGATGAGGAGAGAGGGCTTATGCAAACCTGAAAATAGGAGATAAGCAGATTGTTCAGACTGGCTGGAAAGGCTGTGTGGTTGGAAATGATAGATGAGGTGGGGAATAGAGAGGGCTTGACAGCCATGCAAGATAACTTGGATTTGATATCGCAGACCATGGGGAAACACAAACTGAGATGTGGCATGATGAAAATAGTGCTTACTGCAAATCATTCCTGCAGCTGTATGTGAGATGGATGGGAAGGGACAAATTACAGGGAGAAGAGAAGTTTTGAAGGGAATCCAAGAATGATGAGAGGATCAGCAAAAGCTGATGAGTTGTAGGGGTGAATTCTGAAAAGCACATAGCCACAAAATGAAAGCATTCATGAGTGATGAAGGTTGATTGTTCCTAAAGGACCTTACAATTCTGATAGTCAGCATAGTTACCTCCTTTGCAGCATCTTCTGATATTCTACCCTCATTAGGAATCCCCTACAGACTGCTTGAGTTCTTGTTATAATCTGAGCCAATTTGTCATCTCTCATTTCTTCCAGAAGACCCAGAAGGCCAGCTTTGAAGAAAACCTTTGAAGAAAAAGGGAGAGTCACACAGCATCTCCCATAGGACAGGAGACACAGAGGTGGCAGAAGGTATTTGGGTCAGGTGTAAATAAATAACAGCTATACCTTTGTATGTCCAAATTTATATTGGGTGTGATCAATGTCAATGGACCCTAGAAGTTTCTCGGAAGCCTTCTTGCTGTCAATGAACTGTCCGTCTGGGATAGCACTTGCATTTAAAACTTTGTATCTGTTCAATCAAAGAAAGAAAGGTCTGATCATGTGTGAAAATCAAATTACACCAAAAAGAAACGTCAATAAAAATCTCAGAGAAAGAGTAAAAAATATTAGAAAATCCAGCTGTCCTTTAAGTTTAGATAGTAAAACAATATAATTTTCCACTGTCTAATTCATGCCTCAATCCTATTTTAAAGAAATGTCACCTCTTCTAACTTGTTATTCTGTCCTACCACCACAAGACTATATTATTTGGCTTCTTAATTATATAATATTTACTAAACAGGATACATGAAATACAGTGAACAGAGGACAATAACTAAATGATTAAATATTCATGGCATTCAGTGAAATACAACAAAGTGAGACTGGCCTTTGTTTAAAGTCTCCATATAAGATTCTGCTTGGGAATCCCTTTCTGCAGATTCTGATGCCTTCCAGCACACCATTGCACCTCAGCTGGTGCAGGACAAGTTCATGCTCCATGGCCCCTGTAAGGATATCACAGTACTCACTACTGGGCACTGAATTTTTGAAGTTGTGTCTGTTTGATTACTTCATGCTCTTATATCTTACCAGGAGTCTTGGTTTCATTGGGAATGATACACCGTACGAAGTGAGGGTGTGTGCACCTCAGATTGGTCATAAGTTTATTTAAATTTTCCTAGAAAACCAGATAGAAGAGACTTGATGAAAAAGTCCTATTTCAGATTTCTGTTTTGTAACTATATGGAACTAAGCTATGTACTCTCTTACCTGTTAGGTATAAATCTGTGAAGTTTCAGTTGCCCTGTGTTTATTTATTTATTTTAAAAATCTTTATTGTTGAAAGTATCACATATATCCCCCTTGCTCTGTATTTTAAAGACATCAAGATTCTAGTCTGCTAAATAACCAAAAGACCAAAATACTGGGAAGAAATGTAGCCCTCCAAGATATTAATTTTGAACACTTAGGAACTATCCTATAAACAAACTGAAAATTCAGTAGCCTAATGAGCTGCTTGATTCTACAAAGTCTTTTTTTTTTTTTTTTTTTTTTTGTCTCTCTGGACCTCATCTGAAAATATTTGAGAGTACCTCTAAGATTTCTTTCATCTCTCTTAGGGCTAATAATTTTTATAGTAGTGGTTTACAGTGGTAATCTAGATTAGCAATTGTTCCAACTTTTGCCATTTCTTCCTTGAGTTTATTCCCTGGAATATGTAACAACTTTTTTTGTGTATTTTCTTTGAGGGGACTATATAACCTTGTATGGGTGGATCTTAGGTACCATACTGAAAATGATCCACAGTCTGGAATGTAGCAGAGGAATTATTCCAAAAATAGAGTAATTGGTTATGATAGATGATGGTGTTTTACTCAACCATAGAAAACTCACATGTAAACATTTCTCAGCCTTTCTTAGGTATATTCTTTGAGAAGGCAGAGTTGCCTCCTCCCCATCTCATTAACCCATTAGGAAATAAAAGTAATGAGTTTCTAATATTGAAAACATGTACAAGGATAAGTTGGTGAAACAATAGTTTATTGTGTGAGATAAAGCAGATTGGTATTGAGAAATAAAAAGAATAGGGCAGTATTCCTATTTAGATTATGGTTAAATCTGTATTTTAGTTATAGAAGGATTCTGACAAAGCAGCCATCAGACCCACCATTTAATACAATTCCCTTTAGAAGAGTCTGTTTTTAAGCCACGTAAGAAAATCACATTATTTATAGTGAAATTATTTTTATTTTAATATCAAGAGATACCCTGTTTCCCCGAAAATAAGACAGTGTTTTATATTAATTTTTTCTCCCAAAGTTGCGCTAGGTCTTATTTTCAGGGGATGTCTTATCTTTCCATGCGCTAGGTCCTATTTTCGGAAGATGTCTTATTTTCAGGGAAACACGGTAGCTTCTAACTTAATAATCCATCTAAATCACTAGACTTGGCTTTAGGTTATTTTCATCTATTACAAAAATCTAAATCTACAAACGTGTTTTGAATGAAGGATGTTTTAGAGTGTATCTCAGGTTCATTCTCACAGAACTCAGGAACATTATCAAAGCTACATTATGGAATAAAGATTAGCCTTCCACAGTGATAGCTTTGAGGTTCAGCTGTGCTTCTTTAAAAATCAGCATTATTATTCAATAAGAAAGCTTCTACATTCTTGAAACATCAGATGATCATAAAGAGGAACAATGGGTAAAGCTCCAACCTTCTAGAAGTATTGCTTTGGCTATACCCTGACAAAAGTAAATGTTTAAGGTGATTTTTATTACATTCAATTCCCTCCTAATCTATTCTGAATCCTACAATTATGTTAATTCATAGACACTTAATAGATTTTCTGAATTAAATTTGTACTTTACCCTGAAAAGAGCTGAGACAGTCTGGAAAGAAGAGCCTTTCTTCTTAGCACCTTTCTTTGCACCACTGTCTGAGGTAAAAAGAAAACACATCAATTAAAGTAGAATCCCAGAGGTGGAATGGTATGTGAACATTTTGTGGGAATGGGTAGAAGTTAGAGTAAGAGCACAGAAAATACCTGCTTCTGTACCAGCATATGTAGAAAAGAGACTGGCCAGAGTCTTCATTGAAGACTTCTGGTACAGCCCGACCACGGTCTCATTCAGGGGGTCCTTGTTCTTGTCAAGCCAGCCGGCAATGTTGTAGTCCACGGTGCCCGCATAGTGAATTAGAGAAAAGTGGGCCTCGACCTTGCCTTTGACGACCTTGGGCTTCTGGAAGTTGGCAGACTTGCCCAGGTGCTGGTCATACAGCTTGTTCTTGAAGGAGGTGTCTGTGGCCTTGGGGAACATGCACTCCTCTTCCAGGATGGAGAAGATGCCTAGTGGCTGAATTCAGAAGAGTAGACATGGGTGTCAGCCTATCTTATTTCAAAAGATACAGACTAGTGGCTGTCATTTGATCAACTATGCTCATTCCCCAATTAATTATATTTATAAAGTAGAGCAGAGTCATAGCTGAAGTCCTTTTGTTATCACTAGAATGACATTTCCACCATTTTTTCACATTCAATCCACAGCATCATTTTTTCACTTTAAATTTTTTATTTCTGTTACAGTTGACATACAATATTATATTAGTTAGATGTACAACCCAGTGATTAGACATTATATAATTTACTAAGTAATAATCCCAATAAATCTTGTAACCATCTGACACTATACATAGTTGTTGCAATATTATTGACTATATTCTTTATGCTGTACTTTATATCTCATGACTATTCTATAACAATCAATTTGTACTTCTTAATCCCTTAACCTTTTCACCCATCCCCCAATCCCACCTCCCCTCTGGCAACTGTCAAAATGTCCTCTGTATCTTAAACCTGTTTCTGTGCTGCCTGTTCGTTTATTTTGTTTTTTAGATCCGATTAATGATAGATATGTATTTACTGCCATTTTATTATTCATATTTTTTAATATATCAATATTTTATTCTTGTTAAAGAAGAGACTTTAACATTTCATGTTATACTGGTTTGGTGGAGATGAACTCCTTTAGCTTTTTCTTGTCTGGGAGACTCTTTATATGTCTTCAATTCTAAATGATAGCTTTGTTGAATAGAGTGATCTTAGTTGTAGGTTCTTGCTTTTTTCAGTTTGAGTATTTATTTAAGTATTTTTAATTTAATTTTAAAAAGTCCTCACCCAAGGATATGTTTTTATTGATCTTAGAAAGAGAGGAAGAAAGAGAGAAATGAGAGAGAGAAACATTGATGTGAGGGAGAATCATCAATCCATTGCCTACCGAACAAGCCCTGACTGGAGATCAAACCTGAAACCTAGCCCAACTGGTGTGGTTGAGTGTTCAACTATGAACCCCTAGATCATAGTTTGATTCCCTGTCCAGGTACATGCTCCGGTTGTGGGCTTGCTCCCCATTAGGGGGCATGCAGGAGGCAGCTAATTAGTGATTCTCATCATTGATGCTTCTATCCCTCTCTCCTTCCCCCTTCTTCTTTCTGAAATCAATAAAAATATATGGAGGAAAAACAACAACAAAAAACACCTAGGTATGAGTAGGTATGAGTCCTGACAGGGAATGTAACTAACAAACGTTTGGTATAGTAAATGATAGTTCAAGTAAATGATAGTTCAACTAAGACACACTGGCCAGGGCCAATTTGAATATTTCTTGCTATTCTCTTCTGGCCTGCAAAGTTTCTGCTGACAGTCTTATCAGAGTTCCCTTGTAGGTAACTAACTACTTTTCTCTTTTCTGCTTTTAAGAGTCTTTCCTTGTCTTTAATCTTTTGCATTTTAATTATGATGTGTCTTGGTAGGGCCTCTTTGGATTCAACTAGTGTGGGACTCTGTGCTTTCTGGACTTGTATGTGTATTTCATTCAACAGGTTAGAAAAGTTTTCCATCATTAGTTTTTCACAAAGGTTTTTAATTTCTCTCTCTCTCTCTCTCTCTCTCTCTCTCTCTCTCCTACTTGTGGCACCCCCATCATGCAAATGCTGATATCCTTGAGATTGTCCCAGAGTTTCCTTATACAGAGTACTACCCTCATTTTTTGGATTCTTTTCCTTTTTTGCACAGCATGATAAGAAGAGCTGGATACAAACTCCAGATGTCAGCACAGCATGTGGGGGATTAACTCTTAAAAGGTTCTGTGTTTATTATACTTTTTTCCCTATTGAATGAATTAACCTGTTGTCAAAGTTTTATTTTGCTATGAATATAAAGTAAACATCATTTAGGATGATGTTTACTTTATATGCAATAATTAAATACTATAAGTATTTAATAAAAAGTGGAAAGAAGGTAAACCCAAACCTTATTTAAGACATTTTGTGTATTTAATCTCCTTAAAGATAGATTATGAAAAAGCATAAGCATGAGCAGTTTGATTTCTTGACTTCCAGATAGATAAACTCATATAAGCTCTAGCTGTGTTGCTTGTGTATTAATTTTTATTTAGGAAAAAGACTTATTTTTACTGGATCATGATGGAGATGGATTTAGAACTGATGAGGTAGTTCCTCTAGTGAAGCAGACCATATCAATAAAGTCTTCAGTGCTGCCTTAAG
The DNA here is from genome assembly GCF_964339955.1 of Pipistrellus hanaki. NCBI lineage: Eukaryota > Metazoa > Chordata > Mammalia > Chiroptera > Vespertilionidae > Pipistrellus > Pipistrellus hanaki. Next base: position 40,492,902 of record NC_140518.1, read on the forward strand.
AATAGATTTGAATCAGTATTATAATAGAACAAAACTGGTTGGAACAAAATGAAACTAAGCACTGTGGTCCCTCTCATGTAAAAGTTGAAAAGAGAAAGTTATTTCTAAATAGTAATTTTCTAATTTGTATTACAATTTAAGATTAATGTAATACTTTCTAGAGTTGCTTTTGATACTTGGAAAAGTTACTCTTACAGTTCAGCCTTTAGAAGTCAAACAGACCTTCTCGATGAGCTCAATGCAGGCAGCCAGGTCCATCCCGAAGTCGATGAACGTCCACTCGATGCCTTCCTTCTTGTACTCCTCCTGCTCCAGCACGAACATGTGGTGGTTGAAAAACTGTTGCAGTTTCTCATTGGTGAAGTTGATGCACAGCTGCTCCAGGCTGTTATACTGCACAAAACAAAATTTCCAACATTAAATGAATTTTATTGCAGTAAAATTCATTATTGAAAAAAATATTTTATTGAAAAACATGTGGAAGATATTAATGAAATAAGAATTAAACTAATTGTTGATTCTTCAAAAATCCCAGGGGAAAATATTGTTTTTGACATGAATCCTTTCCATGAATTATGAACATTATTTAAAAATATACATATCAGTCATACAGCAAGAATTCTGACAGAATCTACCTCTAAGATTTCACAGGCAACATTAGTCATTAAAAGTACAACCATGATCCTATGAGTTATGGTTCAGATTTAAGGATGAAAGTAATGTATTAGAAAAACCTCACTTCTTTTACCACCCTCATTCTCCAAATCAAGAAAAGCTCACATTTTCACTTTTGAGTGTCACATTGTTAAGGAAAGCTTATTTAATTTCTGTTCTATTCATATAAAAAAAATTAGCAAATCCTCCTTGCCAGATCTGTGAAAGTAGGGATCTGATATGGTATAGTAATGGAAGATCTGAATCTTTGTTACGATTTTTATCCTCATTTTATAGACGATGAAGCTGGTGCCCAGAGGGGAAATGGTATATGTCACATGAATTTGCTTCTACCTGTAGGCCCTTTCTCATTGATGGGCAATGCCCTGATGGTCCAAATGCTTCAGAGCAGAGTTTCTGTCCTGGCTTTGCCTTGTGTGGCTAGAGGATCTTTAGCATGTGTTATGATTTTCCTGATTTCCATTTCTGCACATGTTATTTGCAGTAATATTAATCACTTCTTGGTGAATTGTTTTGAAGACTATATGAGGTAATTTTAGTATAGTGCCAGAAATACACTTTCTCAATAAATATTAGTTATCATTATTACTACATTCTGTTATCTCAGATATTTTGGAGGTAACTCTAGGAACAATGTTAGAGAAAGCAGTGCAGAAACCACAAATGCAAATGAATAATGAGAATACGTAATACATATATCAAATTCCAAGATACCTTCTTCCCACTTTTTATTAAAATAAAGATAGCTCACATCAAAGATCTCAAAGCCAGCGATGTCCAAGACCCCAATGAAGTACTGCCTGGGCTGCTTGGTGTCCAGCTGCTGGTTGATGCGGGTGACCATCCACAAGAACATCTTCTCATAGACCGCTTTGGCCAGAGCACCCACAGAGTTGTACACCTTCATGGACAGAGTAATGTTTTGGGTGATGTTAAAGGAATTATTAAAGAAGTGATGTTAGCTGGCATTATTCAAAGACCTGGAATGTGTATGATTCTTCGGGGTCTTGCACTTACCTGCTGTACAGTCTGGCCTTTGGTGACATACTCATTGCCAACCTTGACCCTGGGAAAGCAGAGGGCTTTGAGCAGGTCAGCAGAGTTCAGATTCTGGAGATAGGCTGCCTTGTCAGCAACTTCAGAGATACAATTAGAGAAATGTTGTTTAATGGCAGATATTCTCTTTAATCTTTCCATTTTTCTCCAATCCGTTTTCTTATTTAAATAAAACCTTTAAATAATTCTATAGAGGTCAGATGAGGCTTTCTGTACATTAGAGAATGTGCTTGGTAATAAGTGGTCAATCAGTTACACTGGCCTTTTGTAATTTACTGCAAGTAGCTTTTGAGAAATTCACCAACAATAAACATATATGTTGAGTGTTAATGGAAGTATTTTATGTAAGGTACATGCCGTAGTCTCTTCTCTTAAGACATCTTAGGTGTAGTTGGAGGGATAAGATAAATACATCTTAATATCTGCTCTTAGGGATGGTCAAAAGAATATTTGGATTCTTATCTTAGTTTTGCTCCTCCCAATTTCATCTCATTGGATCAGTTTCTTTCTCTGAAAATGTGGGAAATAAATTTCACTACAGAGTCTCTAAAATTCTGTCAGTGACTATACTGTAAATGCCACATGCCAGGTACAAAAGCAGATGCTGAAACATTTACGAGATGGAGAGAGAATGCCAAGCTAGGAGGTCAGGAAAGGCTTCAAGGAGCAAATAACCAGCTTCGGTGGTAGGTCCTATATGTTCCATGTTCTTTCCATTTATGGAGTACATGGCTTTTCTTTCTCAGTTTTGTTTTCTTTTACTAGTAATCTTGTTTCCTGCCTAGACTGTCTACAGGTTAATATATAGTCAACATACATGCATACAGATGTCTAGGAACATCCTTCACCCTCAGCTGTGACTGGGAAGATCCCATATTTCCAGCTACCAGGTTTATCTAACTAGTGCTGAAAGAGACTAATATGTCAAGTTATCTTATATACCTACCCGCCATTGCCAAGGCAAACCAGGAGCACAATTCCATCTCATTCTCTTTCTAATGATCTTCCCTCCTCCCCCTGGTTGTGATTTTCTTAGATCTCTTCTTATAAATGGCTTATTAGGATTCATTTTAACTTATTTGGGCTGGATAGAAATACAGAGATGTGAAGAAGGAACAGGGGTGAGGAAAGCATGCAACGTATAAGTGTGTATAAATATGTGTATGTCCTTCAGAAGTCTGACTAAAAAAGAGATTTGAGTTGGGAATAAGCTTTTTTTCTTGCCATATTCTCTAGTTTGAACCCAGATGGAGCTTCATTTGGTACCTTCCGTGCCGTCTGGCTCAGCTTGCTCCTCACGCTGCTTTTGCTTGAATTTCATGTTCCCATAGTGCATTACTGCACCTGTGAGCTTATAGATGGACACTTTTTCTTCAGGAGTAAAGCCCAGGATGTCAATGGCACTCTGCCAGGAAAAATGAGAGGCTAAAGATTAGGGCGGAAGAGACTAACATTTAAGAGAGTTTGTATTATATCCTAAAGTAACCATAGCTACAATGAGTTTGCTATTGTCATTCCCATTCATAATGGATTTTTAAAAAAGTGAGAGAGAGAGAGAGAGGAGAGAGAGAGAGAGAGAGAGAGAGAGAGAGAGAGAGAGAGAGAGAGAGAGAGAGAGACTTACATCCGTGGCCATCAGCTCTTCTTGGTCATCAATGCTGGGGACTGTGATCTCCCCTTGACTGACAAAGGCATAGTCATAGGGGTTCGTGGTGATCAGGAGCATTTCTGGGTACATAGAATTCAGGAGGTAAATTGTACATTACAAGTTGTTAATAAAAAATATTAGCTTTCATCTGTGAATTTAAGATCTTTCTTACCAATCAGATCTGGCTTCTTATTGGAAGTAATCTGATAAAAAATATGGTAACTTCTTTCTGCCTTTAGCTGGAAAGTAACTCTGGACTTTTCTAGAAGATCTGGAAAGAAATGACAATAGACATTGAATTAGAAGAAAATATAAATGCTGCTGAGATAGTAAATGAATCTCAGTGTCTTTGCTACAATTGAGGACATTATATAGGCTCAAGGGCAAATCACAGAGATATTTTGTAAACTGAAAGGTAACTTTGGGAAACAAATAGCCCTAGAAAAAAAAAATTTCATAGTTGCTTCTGAGGCAGCAATTCCAGAATGTGCTACAGAACCATCAGTCTGAGACTGAGGAAAATGGAGCACACAGTGGATCACGGATAAGGTTGGCATTGGCTCAAAGGCAACACTGGCAGCCGTCTCAGTGCGTACTAACTGTTGCAAAATATCCCTGTTAATGAAATCACTTCTCTCTCTTTTGGTTTTCAATAGTCCTGTTACTTACATGTTTCAATATCAGCAGAAGCCAGCTTCCCTGTAGTACCGAAGTGTATTCTAATGAATTTACCCTTGGAAAGAGAAAGATGATTTGATATTAAAAAGTTGAAGCACACGATGAAATGATAATTAAACATGCTTTCTCTGACAATTTAAAGGCTGAGGAAACCCCTCTGTGACCAAGACACTTACAAAGCGAGAAGAGTTGTCATTCCTCACGGTCTTGGCATTGCCAAAGGCCTCCAGCAGAGGGTTGGCACTGATGATTTGATCTTCCAGTGTCCCCTGCAAAGGCAAGTGCAGTGCTCACATCGGAGGCTCCCCACATCCTGAGTCCTCGGCTGTCTTGATTCTGACTGTATTAGACTCACCTTCATTTTGCCAGAAGTAGTTTCCTCCTTCTTCTTCTCCCCAGTAACTGCAATTGTTGCAAAGTACTGGATGACACGCTTGGTGTTCACAGTCTTCCCTGCACCAGATTCTCCGCTGTCAAATAGAAACCAGAGATCAGAACTACAGCTCACATTGTTAACATCTAAGGTAACACAAAAACAGAGAAGATTAAAAATATCACATACGTGATCAAGATGGACTGGTTCTCACGATCTGTGAAAGAGAAATCAAGGCCAGTCAATATGAATATTTTTTGAATCAGTTCAGATGAAATACAGCTTGTCCTTTTTCACATTTTGAAGATGTTGCCTATAATTTTTGTGTTTTGTTTAGCCTCCAATATAGTACTTGCCTCTTGGAGTAAAATTTGTGAAAAAGAGAGGCAAATAATCATATATTTTTTTCGTATTTTATTAATTTTTATAACATATTACAGGAGTTTCAAACATCTACAAAGGTAGAGACAATAAAGAATCCCCATATACCCATTATATAGCTTCAACAATTATTATCATTTGGTCATTTTATTTAAAATATGTTTTTATTGATTTCAAAGAGAGAAAGGGAAAGGAAGAGATAAGAGACATTAATGATGGGAAAGAATCATTGATCAGCTGCCTCCTTCATGTCCCCTACTGACCTCCTGGTTCATGGGTTGATGCTCAACCACTGACCAATATTGGCCAGACATTTGGTCAATTTTATATAATCCATACCCCTTCCCTCTCACCCTACCCCTGCCGGCCATATCTCACTAGATTGTTTTAGAGAAAACCCCAGGCATCATATAATTTCATATGTAAATACTTCAGTAAGAAACATAGAATTTTGAAGTTTAACAGATAAAGGAGCTGAGACTCAGAATGGAATAAGTGACTTTTTAAATAAATACATAGCTTGTTAAGGACAAAGATATTCAGGTCTTTTAACTTCTAGTTTATATATTTTTCTGCTACCTGTCCCCCTCTCAGTTCTTGATACCATTACTTTGACTGCTGGCAATATTAAATAAGAAAGGTTTCTGGAATTGTGTTTGTGTTCATTTACCTGTTTTAGAAGGCATTGTTTTAAAGATTTACTTCACTTTTATTACAAATAAGCACAATCTCAGATCAGCACAGCTAGTTTAAGAGCTAATACTAGTAGAAATTATTTCAAAATTATTCTCAGGTCACTAATAACTAGTTATCTCACATAAAAGGGGAAAAATCCCCCTCTCCTCCCAATCTAGGAAGAGATATCCTTTGCATACTTCCATATGAGTTTACACATTCCCAACTTTTGTCTGGCTAGTTACCCACCACTTATCGAATGGATTCATTCTGTTTCTTGGAGAGAATGATATGGACTAATGATAGTGTCTGGGCATATGGGCCTATCAAGTTTATGGTAGATACTGCTAATATAAAAATCCTCAGGATTTAAGAGAATTTCTCTGCTGAGGGATTCCAAAATGCTTTATAAAAATCATTATCATTTACTCTTATTTTTATTTCATATACATTTTTAAATATTAAAAACAAAAATTGTCACTAGTTATATGACTGATAAGTTGATTTATACCAATCTTCTGACATGTTAAAACTAATCTATGATAGATCATAGATTTTAGAGAATTCTCAAATCTAAAAATCTATTCAGAGAAATAGATACAAATATGGATATTGTTTAGATGTAGGTATTTTAGAGAACTTTAAAGTTTAATCCAGGGAAGTATTTACAGATTTTGGAACTTTTTCAGATTGATTTTTTTTTTTCAGTAGAAGAAAAATCATGATAGATCATTATCACACCCAGTGGGAGCCTAGATAAGAAAGCAATGCTGTAGTCTCTTGGCAATGCTAAAATAACATCACCAGGTCCAAGGCCACAGTTTCCTTGGTTTTATACGTAAACCATGTTTGGAAACCACAAGTAATCTTGAATTTGGAGCAGTTCCAAAGCTTGGGGGGACCTGGATAGTGGGGGTGGCAGTGTTAGTGCAGCTGCTGAGTATTAGACGTCTGAAATGAGCCAGCATGTGCATAAACTCTGGAAGGTAGTTTGCTTCTGTGGACAACCACAGAACAGTTTACTGGCATGAAATCCTTATAGAGCTGCTGGCCAGTTAGTGAGGGAAGATTCCCATTTAATTCTTTTCTCTCTTCACCTTAAAAGGACAATTTAAAAACAAGTGCAACCAAACAAATGCAACAGAATAGAACAAGACCCTCTCGCAGTTACTCAGATCCCATGGACCAACAGGAAATGCAGGAATTTAGACCATTTCCTAGGGCAATAAATTTGCTGTGTGAAGATAAAAGATTCTAATGCTGTATTTGGGCCTATAATGTATATCAAAGGTTTCTGTTTGTACTTTGATAAGACTGGAATAACCCATTTTGAAGTCATTTTCAAAAAATATTTTCAAAGAAAGAGTGGTTTTAATTTTCTTTCATTCTAATAGGAAAGTGCATCGAAATCTTTGGGAGGAGAGTCATAGCTCTCTAGTTCACCCCTTTTCACCCCTAAGGCTGGCAATATTAGCTGTGCCGTTTAAAGATAAGAATTCACAAAGCTTTCTAGCTATAGCTGCTAACTATTTTCCTTGATCGCTCTGGATGTGGATATTTACAAAGGCTCTCTTGGAATATTTTTCTATACAAATCAGAAAATAAAAAAATATGGGAAAGCAAACATGTTTACAGAGTTCTGTTAATTGTTTCAACTTGGCTTCCTGTGTCTCGCTGGCTGAACTTGGGCTGATCAGTGAACCAGTGAGCTTCCTTCCCTTCATTCATCTGTAAAGTAGAGATGGCTAGCTGCTGGGAAGAACATTTGTCATTATGGCTCTGAACGTTCTTTGAAAACAGCGAGGCCCCTGGTGGCTGCAGTGTATTATTATAATCAAGGCCCAGATAAAATCTGTTTGTTTGTTAAAAATTCAGTTGCCACATTTCTGTAAATAAATGAATCACTCACTCACCAGTCAGCATGAACTGATAGGCATTGTCAGAGATGGAGAAGATGTGGGGTGGGGCCTCCTGGCGCTTTTTGCCTCGGTAGGCAGCCACCACCTCCGGGTTATACACCGGCAGCCACTTGTAGGGGTTGACGGTGACACAAAAGAGGCCCGAGTAGGTCTGAGAAAATCAGAAAATCAGAAAACGCAGCATGTAAGTTATGTTTTTACTCAGAGAGATAAACAATAAGCAGATGTGGAAGGGGGCTCACGTAGATCATCCAGGCTGCGTAGCGCTCTTTGAGGTTGTACAGCACTCCAGGCTCATGCAGGTGAGTCATCATGGCCATGTCCTCGATCTTGTCGTATTTCGGAGGGTTCATGGGGAAGACTTGGTCCTCCCTGACAGTTAGAGTCTGGCGAGTGAAGTAAGAGACCAGTTTGTGTTAATGATTGGAGGCAGGGTTCGTGTGTGTCTGCTTGTTTGGGTTATAACCTACACGTGCAGACACCGCAAGTCATGAAAAAATATTCTTTTCAGAGTTTGATGCTAAGAAAATCTGTTTCCTATGATGAACTTTTAAAAAGAATGTTTTCCACCCACTTTCCCCCTCCCGGGTTTACAAGGTTATGTCCTTTCACTATTATTCTAATAGGCTGCATTTTTTATTTTTCCTTACCATTCATTACAAGTAATTTTTATGGGGGGGGGGGCAGTAATGGGGATATTAATACATTATTTAACTTAGTAAGCAATACTTCGTTTGATAGAAGTTAGCTTTTATTCTCCCAAGTGTGGGGATTGGGGAATTGAAGGGAAACGCTAGAGGTCCATACTAGTGGGTTTAAGTTCTGTGGGGAGTTGGGAAGGCAGGAAATGAGGTTACTGCTGAGAATTTCTTTTGCTTCCAAATATGATGTTCTCAGATGAACTACAAGGATGCTTGTATTGGCTATAGGCTTAGAGATTCCTACCCAGGAAAGCTTCATAAAGCTTCAACTGGAACGGAGGAGATAGAGAAATAAAACAGGAAGCTTTTCTCCAGGTTTTTACTTACTGCTCCACTTTCTGTCTTTACAGTTACTTTTCCTCCATCCTTGCTTTGTATGACGCTCTTCACGTAGGCTTCCTTGGGCTCCACGACAAAGACTGATGTTTTAGCATCAAAGGGCTTGTTTTGGGCCTCAATCCGCTCCTTTTCTGATTTTCGAAGGTAGGGAGCGGCTGCGCCAAAAACAGCCATCTCGGCGTCGGAACTCATGGCTGCGATTTATGTAGCAGGGGATCCTGTCCTGGGAAAGAAATGGGACAGAAGGAACATAGAAACCAGAAGGCATAAAATGTGCATTAGGATTTGACGGGAAAGAAATGCTGAGCCTCTATTGCCTCGGCTGTAACTATTCTTTCAAACTGTGGTTATCAGTGTCCTAACACAGAAACTCTAACACAGGACTGGTGTGGGATGAGATTGTTATTGGAGACTTCATTTTTAGGACTTTGAAAATTGCCTTCCCAGAGTGTATGTAACTTGATCCTTAGGGCTTGAGTACCTATAATTGAGTGAGAATGGAATCCATGCATCATTTTAATCTCTAAACTGGAACAATATCTATAGCTAAAACAGTTGGTGGATTGTTTTATAGCAACAGTCACTTTTTAATCCTTACTGTTCCCCCTGTATGCTTTCATCTGCCATACGCTAGGAAAATCATAGAATTCGGAAGGAAAGTTTGTCTTGTGCACATGAAGATTAATGTGTTCAAAACTGTCAGAAACATCCTTGTCTTTATAGTTGGCCGCTTTTTAAAAACTCATAAGGCAAATAATTATTTTTAACACCCACTTTATGTTAATATTTGGGGTTATATCTCTCAGTGGGTCGTTTAAAGAACCTCATAATAAATTCTCAGTACTCTGGGTTTGTTGTCATTTGGTTTATTTCCAAGAGACTTAGCATTGCCTTAACACCAAAGCCTCTTTGACATTCTTTTTTGGCATGAGAGATTTCATCTGTTAGAAATGAGAACTTCAGCATGAAGAAGGCCCCTTCTTTCCACATAAATGCCACAGCTGCTTTTCTTTCCATCCAGGAAAAGAAAAGAGACAAAACTTTAAGAGTTCACCCCATACATGTAAGCCATTGTCCTGTGATTGACTGAGAGGGCCAGCAGCATTGGTGTGCTAGGTAGATCGAATCTTCCTTTAGTTTCAGGTATACATTATTTGAGGAATGGCCGGAGCTCTTCCCATTTAGGTATTGTATTTAGCACTCTGTGAGTGTAATATGAGTACTTGTGACTTTTTAATGACCAATAATCAATCTTTCTAAAAACCAACAGCAGTGAATTATTAGAATTGTAGCTGAAATATTGTGGTTTTAACAAGATGTTTGTTTGTTAAATTTTTAGGTAAGAATTTGTCCGGGTGCCTAAAAAATGTTTAATTGTTCAACACTTTGCAGTAGGAGGAGGTTGGCATGGGATAGGCCATTGCTCCTGGACAGATCTAAGTGCAGCTGAGAATTCACTGTTGCAATTCATTCTGGCCTAAATGGTCCTTTATTCCTGGAAATGAAGGTAGTCTCTGAAAATAAGATGTTTTGGAAATATGACTTGTTAGCATTTATAAGCAGCCACTCACTTGGAAGCATCATCTAACATAATTGCAAAAACATAGAAATGGTGTTTAATTAAGAGCCATTCTCATCTTCATTAGAATAACTTCCCCGTGTCATCAATAAATGAATAAAGCTGAGTCTTACCTCTGGAGTTCCAGATGAGAATGCAGGTTCAGAAGTGTCTCACACTGAAAAACAACAATTATTTTTTCAATTTGCTAAGCTCTGAAATTCTAGTAAAGTAGTTACAGAATTAAAATTTCCCTGGTCGAAAGCTTAGCTCTATGAAAATAAAAGTCAAATTTGGAGGAAAAGTTTCATGCTCAGAGTTGGATCATGTGGCAAGCATGTACCCACCAGGATACCCATCACTTACCTCCGGGATCTTGGAGATAAAGCAGCAGGATCTGTTGTGCTTATATAGGAACTAATGTGCTGATGCTGCAGCTATCTTCTCTTTGTTAGGGCAAAACATTTGGCAACATGAACCCTCAGCATAATTTGTACTGACATTTGGCATGTTTGGATATAATTAGAAGTATTCATATCGTTTTGAGTATGTGAACCAATCTCCTATAAATAATTTTACAGGGGCCTCTCTGCCGGCAAAGAAGACTTTCTAGTATGCTGGGAAGGTAATCTTTGACTGCCTGGTGGGGCCTCAAAGTAAGTTCCTAAGAGCTATATTCGTTTTGGCAAATTCTTCCATGCATGCCTGCTGTAACTCAATGATCAGATACTCAGCGACAATTGCTGTCAGGGCCCCAACCACTTTTCCTTATTTGCTACCACAGGAACCCCCCCAATTCATTCCCTTGGGTCACTGCCCAGGCTCATCCTTGGAGTCTCAACTTGGACAGTAGAGCCAGTGTGAGAGGAAATCCTACACTGAGTTTTCACCATTGGGTCAGTGCCTACCTATTCAACATTGAAAAAAATTATTATTTCATTAGAAAATAATATTTATTCGGTGTAGAAAAAATAAGCAAGGAGAAACATGCCTATAATGCCAATATGAAATAATTTAAAAAATACGTAGACATATAAATAGGGTCATACAATGTACACATATATAGGATATATATGTCTTATCTACTTTAAAAATTAATATACCACTAATGTAATTTATACCCTATTCTTTAGACAAATTATAGCATAATTTTTAAATATTTTTATTGACTTTATTGATGTTACATTGATCAATAAAATTATATAGGTTTCACGTGTTAAATTCTGTAATACATAATTTGCATATTGCATTGGGTACTCACAATCCAAAATCTAGTCTCCTTCTGTCACCATTTATCCACTGTTTATGCTCTTCCACTTGCCAGCAACCCCCTTCCCTCTGGTAATCTCCATACCGTTGTTTTAGTCCATGAGTTGTGTGTTTTTTGTGTGTGTGATTTTGCTTACTCCTTTCACCTATTTCGCCCAGCCCTCTAGCCCCACAAACCTCTTGACAACTGTCAGACTGTTCTCTGTATCTTATGAATCTGTTTCTATTTTGTTTGTATATTTTGTTCATTAGATTTCACATATAAGTGAAATTATGTACTTTTTTTTTCTCTGACTGGCTTTTTTCACTTGACATAATACCCTTTAAGTCCATCCAAGCTGTGGAGAAAGATAAGATTTCCTTCGTGTGTTTTTATTGTTTATTTGTTTGTTGTTTTTATAGCTGGGTAGTATTCCAGTGTAAATGTATCACAGCTTTTCATCCACTCATCTACTGATGGACACTTGGGGTGCTTCCAAATTTTGGCTATTGTAAATAACACTGCAATGCACATAGGGGTACATATATTCTTTCAAGTTAGTGTTTTGGGTTTCTTTGGATTTAGTTCCAGAAGTGGAATCACTGGGTCATAACGTGGTTCAATTTTAATTTTTTAAGGAAATACCATACTGTTTTGTACAGTGGCTGCACCAATCTGCATCCCCACCAACAGTGCACAAGGGTTTTCTTTCCCTTATAACCTCGCCAACACTTCTCATTTGTGGATTCATTATTCTTCTTTTTAATCCTCATCCAAGAATATTTTTTATTGATTTTAGAGAGAGAAGAAAGGTGGAAAGGAGAGAGAGAGAAATCGATGTGAGAGAGAAACATTGAATATCTGTTGCCTCCAGTAGATGCCCCAGTCAGGGATCAAACCCGCAACCTGGGTATGTGCACTGACCAGGAATCAAAACCGCAGCCTTTAGGAGTATGGTATGATGCTCCAAACAACTGACCCACACCAGCCAGGGCCATTTGTGGATTTCTTAATGATAGCTTTTCTAACAGGCGTGAGATGATCTCTCATTGTGTTTTTAATCTGCATTTCTCTGATGATTAGTAACATTGAGCATCCTTTCATGTGTCTATTGGCCATCAGTATGTCCTCTTTGGAAAAGTGTATATTCAAGTTCTTTACCCATTTTTTAATAGGATTGTTTGTTATTTTTGTTTGTTTTGAGTTGAGTTTTTTTTTTTTTTATAAAGTTTGGATAATAGCCCCTTATCAGATGTATCATTGGTAAATATGTTCCCATTCAGTGGTTTGTCTTTTCATTTTGTTGATGGTTTCCTTTGCTGTGCAAAAAGTTGTTAATCTGATATAGTCCCATTTGTTCACTTTTTCTTTTGTTTCCCTTGCCCAAGGAGATATATCAGAAAAAATAATAATTGCTATAGTAAATGTCCAAGATTTTACTGCCTGTGTTTTGTTCCAGAATTTTTACATTCCCAAGTTTTACATCTAAGTCTAATGCATTTTGAGTTTATTCTTATGTATGGTGTAAGGAGGTAGTCTAGTCTCATTTTTTTGCATGTATCTGTTCAATTTTTCCAACACCACTTATTGAATACTCTTTCTTTACCCCATTATATATTTTTGCCTCCTTTGTCAGGTATTAATTGACCTATCTATATGTTTTTATGCCAGTACCATGCTATTTTTATTAATATAGCCTTACAGTATAGTTTAATATCAGGTAGCATGATATCTCCAACCTTGTTCTTTCTCAAAATTGCTGAGGTTATTTGGAGTATTTTGTGGTTCCATATAAATTTTTAAAATATTTGTTCTAGTTCTGTGAAATATGGCTTTGGAATTTTGATAGGAATTGTGTTAAATCTATAAATTGCTTTGGGTAGTATGGACATTTTAATGATGTTAATTCTTCCTATTCATGAACATGGGATATGCTTCCACTTAGTATTTTATTTTCCTCAGTTTCTTCCTTCAGTATCTTATAATTTTCCAAGTACCAGTCTTTTACCTCCTTGGTTAAATCTATTCCTATATACCTTATAAAATCTTTTTTTTAAGATCAGGTATATTTTTCTACATACTAAAAACAATCCTTTTTAGGTGATGGTTATATGTGTGTGTGTGTATGTGTATGTGTGTGTGTGTGTTTGTGTGTGTGTGTGTTTGTGTGTGTGTGTGTGTGTTTGCGGGGGTGGCTTTTATTTAAAAGAAAAATTCAACTTTACAATAAAATTTACTTCTATGAGTTTTTCATGTGTATTGGTCCTTGTACCACTACCACAAACAAAATGTGGAACAATTACATTTCCATTAGTTTTGATAAATAAATGCAGTTGTGTTGATTTCGTTTATTTTAATTTCATGAAAAAGTAAAGCCTATTAGATTAGGCTAAAATTCCTTTTTGGTGAACACTCACCTTCTTTCTAGAGGTAACCACCAATCTCAGTTTAGTTTTGTAATATTTCAGACCTTTTCTGTGCATATTTTTCTGTGAAATTGTCCTAAGAAAAGTGGTCAACCCATAGAAAATATATAACATAGATAGTTAAAATATATTATAAATAGTATTATAGTTTACATATTTATCAACTTGCTTTTATTATTCTATACTCTTGAATCATTTCCTATGTTAGTACATAAATAAAAATATGGGAAAAATTTAAAAATATACAGAAATAGAGAGCATAGTATAATGAACCCATTATATACTCACCCAGCAATAATAATTAGCAGTTCATGGTCAGTCTTGTTTCATATATACCTTTACCTATTCCCTTCATTCCTGGAGTGTTTTGATATTATTCATTTAAAAGTTTATATATGTTCTATATAGTAATTATTTTTTTTAAATTCTTTATTGTTTAAAGTATTACATGAGTCTCCCTTTTCACCCCCATTGACCTCTCTTCCACCACCCCTTCCTCCAAGGTTTCCCTTGGTCTGATAATCTTAACTTTGCATCTGAATCTTATAGAAGTTTAAATTTTTTCTTGCCAAAGTTATAGAAATGTTTCTTTTTCTTTTTCTTTTTTCTTTCTTGTGTGTATTGTAAAATAAGACCTTCCCTAACACAGGGCCATAAACATGTTCTATAGCTTCTTTTTAAAATAAATATGTCTTTATTGATATTTAAAGAGGAAGGAAGAGGGATAGAGAGATACAAATATCGATCGGCTGTCTCCCTGTATGCCCTCTACTGGGTATTGAGCCCATAACTCATGCCCTGGCTAGTGTGGGTCAATTGATTGGAGCATCATCCTATACATCTAAAGATTGTGGGTTTGATTGCATATTCTGAAGTTGCAGGTTCAATCCCTGATTGGGGCACATGCTGGAGGCAACTGATAGATGTTTCTCACATTGATTCTCGCCCCCCTCCCCTTTTTCTCTCTCTCTAAAATAAATAAAAAACATATCCCTCAATGAAGATTAAAAAAATAATAATAATAGCCTTAGCCGCTTTGGCTCAGTGGATAGAGTGTCAGCCAGTGAACTGAAAGGCAATGGATTCAATTCAGGTCAAGGGCACATGCCTGCGTTATGGGCTTGATCCCCAGTGTGGGGCATGCAGGAAGCAGCCAATCAGTGATTCTCATCATTGATCTCTATCTCCCTCTCCCTCTCCCTTTCTCTCTAAAATCAATAAAAATATGTTAAAATAATCATAACAATAATGAATTTACAAATAATAAATGTTGGTGAGGATGTGGAGAAAAGGAAGCCCTTGTGCACTGTTGGTGGGGATGCAGATTGGTGCAGCCACTGTGGAAAACAGTATGGCACTTCCTAAAAAAATTAAAAATTGAAACCACCTGTGGCTCAGTGATTCCTGGTTCATGGGTTGATGCTCAACCACTGAGCTGCACCAGACAATCTGTTCTATAATTTCAAACTAATGTTTTTAAAGAAAATACTAATATTTGTAATCTAGCTCAGTGTGTGTGTGTGTGTGTGTGTGTGTGAGAGAGAGAGAGAGAGAGAGAGAGAGAGAGAGAGGGAGAATAATCTGCTTTTGGATCCCATTTTTTGCTGCCAATAGCACATATTTTTATATCTGATCGGGCAGGGCAGCTTTCCCCCAATTATTCATTTATTTCAAAGTTGTCTTGTCAGTTCTTACACTCTAGTATGAAATTTGGCATTAGATTTTGTGGAAAATCTGTTGGGATTGGGTTAAATTGAATTAATTTAAGAGTGAGTCTTTCAATCCATAAGTATGATATATTTTTCTATTTATTCCAAGTCTTTTTATGTTCTTACATTTTTGTAGTTTTTAAAATTTATTAAATTTGCCGAAACTGGTTTGGCTCAGTGGATAGAGCGTCTGTCCAGGTTTGATTCTGGTCAAGGGCATGTATATTGGTTGCAGGCACATCCCCGGTGGGGGGTGTGCATGAGGCAGCTGGTCGATGTTTCTCTCTCATCGATGTTTCTAGCTCTCTATCCCTCTCTCTTCCTCTCTGTAAAAAATCAATAAAATATATATTTTTTAATTTATTAAATTTATGGTGTGACATTAGTTAATAACATTATGTAAATTTCAGTACAACTGATAACAAAACATCTGTATATTCTATTGTGTGCTCACCACCTGAAGTTAAGTCCCTTTCCGTCACTTTGTACTTCACATAGATCATCCTCTCCATCCTCCCTGCACCTTCCTTCTCTGCTAACCACTATTCTGTTGTCTGCATCTATGAGCTTTTCTGTTTGTTGCTTTTTGTTTTAGATCCCACATATAAGTGAAATCATATTGTTCTTGGTTTTGGTCTGACTTAGTTCACTTAGCCTTTCTTAAGATCCTACTGTGATTTTTTTTTTCAGGAATGTCTTCTATATATATATATATTTTTTAAATCAATCTTTATTGTTCATATTATTACAAAGGTTCCTCATTTCTTCCCCCCTCCACCAGGTTCCCACCCCACCCTCTGCCTCCTCCCCATCCCCCATTGTCCTCATCCATAGGTGCACAGTTTATGTTCAGTCTCTTCCTCCCTCCCTTTTCCCGATAGTAAATCCCTTTTCAGATAGTAAATCTGTTACTTAGCATTTTCTCATATCAATAATACCTCCACATGCCCAATGATACACTTCACACAAAAGACATTTTCAAATAGGTCAACCAGCCTCATCCAGGCCCCACCCAAGGCACTCACAGATCAACACCCCAGCGCTATACTAACTCAACACATCCAGATCTAAGCCTTCATCACTTGATTCAGCAGACCCTCAAGTTCCCGCAAAAGTTTCCAGCCATGTCTGAGAGGCAGCTGTGGGCAGGTACAGGCGAGAAGCGAGCTGTTTCGGGCCTGGCTGCTCCGGGCCTGGCCTCTGTTGCTCTGGTTCGTTCCACAACCAGCTGCTCCGGGTCTGGTCACTGCCGTTCCCGACCTAGTTGCTCTGGACTTGGCTGTTGCTGCTACAGGCCTGGCCGCACCTGACCCGGCTGCTCTGGGCCCGGTTGCTCCGGTCCCGGCCGCTCCGGGCCTGGCCGCTCCCAGCCTGTCAGCCGCTGCTCCGGGCCTGGCCGCACCAGACCCGGCTGCTCCCGGCCTGGCCGCTCCCAGCCTGGCAGCCACTGCTTCGGGCCTGGCCGCACCCAACCCGGCTGCTCCAGGCCTGGCCGCTCCCAGCCTGGCAGCCACTGCTCCGGGCCTGGCCGCACAAGACCCGGCTGCTCCGGGCCTGGCCACTCCCAGCCTGGCAGCCGCTGCTCCGGGCCTGGCCACACCAGACCCGGCTGCTCTGGGCCTGGCCGCTCCCAGCCTGGCAGCCGCTGCTCCGGGCCTGGCCGCACCAGACCCGGCTGCTCCGGGCCTGGCCGCTCCCAGCCTGGCAGCTGCTGCTCCGGGCCTGGCCGCTCCCAGCCTGGCAGCCGCTGCTCCGGGCCTGGCCGCACCAGACCCGGCTGCTCCGGGCCTGGCCGCTCCCAGCCTGGCAGCCGCTGCTCCGGGCCTGGCCGCACCTGACCCGGCTGCTCCGAGCCTGGCCGCTCCCAGCCTGGATGCTCCGTGCTTGGCTACTGCTGTTCTGGGCCTGGCTGCTCCCAACCCGGCTGCTCTGGGCCCGGCTTCTCCGGGCCCAGCCACTCCGTGTCTGGGTGTTCCTGGACTGGCCACCCTGGGCTTGGCCGCCTCTGTCTCAGGCCTGGCTGCCACTGCCCCAGGTCTGGCTGCTCCAGTGCTGGCCGTTGATGCTCTTGTTCTGGCTGCTGCTGCTCTGGGGCCTGGCCACTGCTGCTCCGGGCCCAGCTGCCACTGCCTTGTGCCTGGCCACTCTAGGCCTGGTCGCCGCTGTTCCAACATTCTGTCCCTTTTTTTTTTTCTTTTTAAAAAAAAAACAAAAACGCATTTATGTTGCAATGTTGGCTGGTGCGTTGAGTTCTGACTTAGTCTTTGATTTTTCAAGATCTTCTTTGTATTCTTTCTTAAGTAATTTTACTATCATTTGCTCTCACTTGATTTCTTCACATTGAGAACTTCTTTGGTTTCTTCCTCCTTGTCCTGGGAGCTCAGCAGGTTGGCCTGTGGCACCCCTTTGTTCTCCGCGGGCTCCCGCGCTGCTCCAGCCTGTTGCCGGGGTCGGCGCCGCCCAGGAAGCAGCCCCCGTCCTTGGCTCCGTTGCCCGTGCTCAGCAGTCGAAGGCTCAGGGGCACCCCCCCCCCGGGGGCCCCGTCGCCCAGCTCCTTGCTGGCCCCCAGCTGGCCGGTGTCCGGCAGGGGCTCCTGCTCCACGTCGCGTTCCTCCAGTCTGGAGCTTTCTTTCTCCCTCCCACTAGGGGAGTCCAGGATCAGAGTCAACAGACTGTCCTCTGCGCACAGTGTGCGCGACTCTGGGGGCTCGGCCTTTCGCTGCGCTCCCAGGACTCCACCTCACAGCTCCATCTCCCCCTGCCCGAGCCTGGGTCCCCAGGGACTGGCCCAGACCTGGAGTTCGGGGCGGTCTGGACTGCGGCTCAGAGCCGCCGCCGGAGGCTTTGTTTCTTCCGGCTAGGGTAATCCAGCATCAGAGTCAACATTCAGTCCTCTGCACGCCATGTGCGTGGGACTCCGGGGGCCCCGCCTTTCGCCGTCCCCCGGGATTGTCTCCCCCTGCCGGAGCCTGGGTCCCCAGGGTCTGGCCCATAACTTGGGGCTCAGTGCTGCCGGTTCGGGGGTTCAGCCCAGGCTGGGGGTTCTATTTCCTTCCTGCTAGGGAACACCGGGCAGCACCCAGCCCTCTCCTCCTCTCCGGCTGCGACCTCTCCGCGCGCGCGCGCGCGCGTGCGTGCGAGCGCGCCGCATGTCTCCGTACCTTAGGCTTTTTTTCAGCTCCTCTGATTTTCCTTCTGGTTTTCTCCCTCCTTCCTATTGTAGAGTTTTCAGTCAGTCGACTACCTGTAGCTCTGGGCAATGTCCACTCTACATTTTAGTTGTATTCCCTTGAAATTGTTGTGAGCTGCTGCGGCTAGGTGTATACCCGAGCAGCCATCTTGGATCCTCCCGCTCTTCTATATTTTTAATTAGGTTCATTACTAAGAATTTGTGGGCTTCTCTGTGTGACTGTGGTTAACAGGATTATTTTTCCTATTATTCTTCCTACTTGTTTTTACTGGCATGTGGCAAAGTTTATGTACTCACAATCTCCCTTTTGTTTGTGGCAGCAATATGCCAACTAAACTTCATTCCCCAGATTTCTTTGCATCAAATACCCATGTGACACTTTTTTGGCTAATGAAATGCAAGCAGGCAGTGCTTTCAGAGGAGCTCTTTTAGAAAAGAGAGCAGATTCCTCTGGCACTGCCTTTCCCTTTTCCTTCATCCTTTTTTCCTGTGTAGAAAGCCGATGTAATGGCTGGAGCTATAGCCTTGAAACAAAGATCAAGAGAATATCAGACCTTAGCTTTGATATGCATGAGAAGAATTTTGTTACATGAAGAGAAATAAACAACTAATAAACAACTATAGTATTTATAAGTTTACTGTTTACTCAGATTTTCTGTTACCGTATTTTCTGGCATATAAGACGACACCCTAATTTTAGTTAAAACATAGGTTTAGGCCTATATTCGCTGTATAAGACTACCCTCCACTTCCGAGGCAACACCAGTTCTTTTTTAATAGACCGCCTCTCTGACTCTGGCCAATCTGAGCAGGCTTTTTACTAGAACACAGTGTAGCTTCGGGTACAGAACATATACACTGTGTTCTAGTAAAAAGCCTGCTCAGATTGGCCAGAGTCAGAGAGGCGGTCCATTAAAAAAAGAATTGGTGTTGCCTCGGAAGTGGGGGGTAGTCTTATACAGCGAATATAGACCTAAACATATGTTTTAACTGTAAAAATTAAGGGGTCGTCTTATACACCGGAAAATACGGTACATACAAACACAGACCCTAACAGATCAGTGGTGTTTCTGAAGTTTATTGATTTTTTGTGTTATCTTTTATCTGCCCCCCTTAATGAATTACCTTATCACTTCTAATAATTTATTTGATTTTCTTGGGTTTTTGATGTATTATGCACAAATAATCACAAATCTGTAACTTCTTTTTTGTTGTTAATTTATACATTACTTTTCATTCTCATTGCATTGTCTAAGACATTTAGGACAATGTTGAATAGTATTAATATATTATTGGCACCAGGATACTTATATTGTATATATATAGTCTATACAAGATAAGTGATTTCATATTGTTCCTGACATTAATTGGACTGCATCTAATGTTTTATCAAGTATGATATTTGCTATATACTTTATACATAGTTTGCCAAAACTTTAAAAATCCTTACCTGAGAATATGTTTATTGATGTGAGAGAGCAACATCAATGGGTTGCCTCCCATATGTACCCCGACCGAGGATAGAACCCCAGCCCAGATATGTGCCCTGACTAGAAATCAAACCCACAACACAACATTTTTGGTGTACAGAATGATGTTCCAACCTATTGAGCCACCTTGCTGGACTAGTTTGCCAATAATTTTGATAATAAAAATGAATTAAGCTGTTCCATTTCTAGATATATGCCCAATAAAATTGAAAATATGCTTATACAAAAACTTATTAACAGATGTTTATAGCAGCATTTTGCTTAATAACCAAAAATGGAAACAACTCAAATGTATATCAACTGACAAATGGATAATCTAAATGTAAGTTATTCATACAATAAAAATGAATGAAGTATTAATGCATGATGCAGCATGGATTAGTTTTTAAAACACTGTGCTAGCTCAGCCAATATGGTTCAGTGGTTGAGTGTTGACCCATGAACCAAGAGGTCACTGGTTCGATTCCTAGTTAGGGCACATGCCTGGGTAGTGGGCTCAATCCCCAGTAGGGGTTGTGCAAGAGGCAACTGATTGATAGTTCTCCTTCATCAATGTTTCTCTCTATCCCTCTTCCTTCCTTATCAATGTAAAAATATTTACAAAAAAAATAAAATAAAACAATGCTAAGTGAAAGAGGCCAGATTAATGTGGCCATATTTGGTTATTTCATTCATATAAAATGTTAAGAATAGGAAAATTTATTGAGACATAAAGTAGACTAGTGATAGTCAGAGGATGGGACAAGGGGAGAATGGATAGTGACTACTAATGATTTCCTTTTTGAGGTGATGTAATGTTCTGGAATTAGTGGTTATGGTTACACAACTTTGAATCTACTAAAACCACTGAATTGTACATTTAAATAGTGAATTTTATGGTATATGAATTATGTAATGTGAATTTTGTGGTAGGTTTTCTCAATTTTACTGTCCTGGAGTTCATGAAATAAAATCTGTTGATATAATATTGTTTAATTCCCTACTGCTTTAAGTTTACAATTTTTATGTGGGACTTCTGCATCTGAATTTATATGCGACTAGGCCATAGTTTTCTTTCCTTCTGCTATCCCTTTCTGGTTTTTATGCCAGGATTATACTCATCATGTAAAATGAGTCGCTTCCCATTTGTTTCTATTTTTTACAGCAGTGCGTTTAGGATGTGAATAATCTGTTCCATTACACTCTGCTAGAGTTCCTTCAGGAACTTTTTGGGCTCTGGCTTCTTTGGAGGATAAGCATTTTATTATTATTTACTTTTTTCAAGACCATTGATTAGTCTGTTCAGTGTGCGTGTATGCGTGTGTGTGTGTGTGTGTGTGTGTGTGTGTGTGTTTCATTTGGAAATTTTGTATTTTCCTAGAAAATGACCGATTTCATGTATGATTTTAGATTTTTGACATTTTTATGCATACCTCTTATAATGAAAAACTCCTGTGTAGTTATCTATTCCTCTTTATTATTTATATAATTTAATTTTATTGTATTTTGCTTTTAATCTTATTCATTTCTTTCTCTTATTTCTTCAGGTTTCTCATATGCAGATAATATTTTATTGAGTTGTACTTGAAACCTATATGGTTTTATGAAATAGTGTCACCCAATAAGTTCAATAAAAATGAAAAAATATAGAATCTGCTTTTTATGTAGTATATACATTTACATGCTTCAAATTTCTAGAAGCACAGAACATATAGTGAAAACCTTTTTCACATTTCTTTCCACCAACTATTTTGTTTTTCTCCTCAGAGTCAACAACAGTTTCCAGAATATTGTATGTCCTTAATATAATAGGTATTCTAAATGCTCTTTTCCCAACATGGCTCAAACTTTTGTGATTGCTTTAGATCTTTGTGTTGTTGTTTTTACTGTGTTTTCTTTTTTTTCGTTACTGCCCACTGGGGAGAAAAAATTACTTAAATTAAATTCATTAGTTAAGTTTAATTTCTCCCTAAGATACTAAGAAATAAGTTTTAATTAAATACATTTTAATTTAATTTCTCCCTTACAAGAAGAGCAATAAGATATTTTTAATGGTGGAGTTGAGTTTGGAGGGAAGTCAAATCTTATGACAATATCTAAGATTTTTTTGTGCCCCTCAGACCTAATTTTCACTTATCATCTTCACTGAAAATGCACATGTTGTTTGAAAAGCATTTATATTTCTCATTGTTCATTATAAAATTTCATATCTTTATGATCGAGTTTGTTATTTATGTCATTCATCTATGTTTTTAGCTTTTTCTACCTCATCTCTTATTTTCTAGTAATTATGAGTTGAAATCCTCTATTACATTGGTTCTCAGATCTTTCAGATTTTGTTTATATAATTCAAAGATGGTTGCTAACTCCACATAAATTTGTGATCATTATATATTTCTGATAGATTGTATCTTTAAAAAATAAAATATGAATGATCTCTGCCACTCTTTGTATTATTTGGCCCTGAATTCTATTTTTGCTATAGTTGCTTTTATTTATTTTTTTTGTAGCATATATATGGTTTATCTTTTTCCATACCTTTATTTTCACCCTTTTTAAGTTATTTTATCTTACATCTATCTTTTATAATGCAAGCAGCTGCTTTTAAAATCCATATTATGCCCGCCCAGTGTTTCTCAGTGGTTGAGACTCAACCTCTGAACCAGAAGGTCATGGTTCAATTTCCAGTCAGGGCACATGACTGGGTCGTGGGCTCAGTCACCAGTGTGGGATGTGCAGGAGGCAGCTGATCAAAGATTCTCTCTCATCATTGATGTTCCTCTCTCCCCATCTTCCTCTATGAAATCAATTATACATACACATACACACACACACTAAAGGCCTGGTGAATGAAATTCGTGCAGGGGAGTGTGTGTCCCTCAGTCCAGCCTGCACCCTCTCCAATCTGGGACTCGTTGTGGGATCCCTCTCACAATCCAGGACTGCTGGCTCCCAACTGCTCACCTGCCTGCCTTCCTGATTGCCCCTAATTTCTTCTGCCTGCCAGCCTGATCACCCCCTAACCACTCCCCCAACAGCCTGATTGATGCCTAACTGTTCCCCTGCCATCCTGTTCTGTTTTCCCCTAACTGCCCTTTCCAGCAGGTCTGGTCACCCCTAACTGCCCTCCCCTGCAGGCCTAGGTTCCCCCCAACTTTCCTCCTCTGCTGGCCTGGTCACCCCTAACTGCCCTCCCCTGCAGGCTTGATTGCTCCCAACTGCCCTCCCTTGCAGGCATGGTCCCCCCTAACTGCTGTCCCCTCCTGACCTGATCGCCCACAACTCTCCTCCCTTGCAGGCCTGGCCCCTTCCAACTGCCCTCTCCTAATGGCCATCTTGTGGTGGCTATTTTGTGTCCACATGGGGGCAACCATCTTTGACCACATGGGGGCAGCCTTCTTGTGTGTTGGAGTGATGGTCAATTTGCATATTATTCTTATATTAGATAGGATATGTATATCCATTATGAGATCCTCTTTTGGTAGGTATTATTGAGAAGCAGCAAACTATCTGGAATTGTTTTTATGGTGTGCACCATGTTTTAAATATCAATGTGACTAGCCAGGTGTTATTTTGTATGATTTTAGGCCAGTCACCTAACCTCTGTAAGCCTCAGTTTGTTCTTTTGTTCAAGGAAAATAATAATTTTTCACCATCTCACAGAATTAATGTGAGTATTCAATGAGAATTATGTGTAAAGCATCTAACACAGGTATCTGGCAATGAAGAAAGTATTTGTTAAATATTGGCTGTTACCACTCTATTTAAAATCATGTAAGAAGTAGGCCTTTGTCACTGTGAGTCATGGGATATCACTGGAATCTTTTAAACAAGGAACTGATATCATAAGACCTGTGTTTTAAGACAACTGTGGTAGCAGCATGGAAGATGAATTGGAGGAGTGAGACAGAGATAAAGAACTCACTTAAGCAGTTGTTGTACTATTTTAGGAAAGCGTTGAGGACCTGAACTATGCCAACAGCTCTTGGAAAAGAAAAGAGAGGCATGAAATCAAGAGGTATTTATGTTGGAGACTTGACTGTGCTTGCTGTTAGAGAAATAGAAATAATTTTAGAAGTTCAAGAATCATTTAAATTTATTTACACCATGACAGTTAAAAATAAACTGAATTTTTTGAGGTTGGGGGTAATTTTTCATGGAAAGGGAACAGATTTAGAAGTAATAGCTTAGAAATTCAACTCGATGGGGAATTGCTACATTAGAATTTGTAGTAAAAGAACGCAAGTTTCAGGGAGTAATAAGCTTTTACCAGACATTGAAATAACAAGCAACCCTACTTGGCATCAAGCATATTTTAGAAATATGGTAATTAAAACAATGTAAAATTAAAGTTGACAAAGACAAATAAATAACAATGGCAGTTTAGTGTATTATAAAGGTTTCAAATCACTAGGGGGAAAGGAAGGTTGAGACTTACCATTTGAAAAAATATTAAATTAAGTTCTTCCCTGTTACCATTTGTAAAAATAAGTTCCAGTTGAATTAAAGTCTTAAGCATCTAGACAAAGCAAATGCTTAAATCAAGAAGAAAAAAAGATATATGTAGATAGAAAATATATCCAAAAGGCAATTGGTGGAAGAGGCAATATAAATGGGCAATAAATTTGAAAACATAATATCAGGAGGTCAAGATCAAATAACAGCTAGTATATTTAACACATCAGGTTAACACACACACAAAAAAAAGTGATAGTAGCTAACGGTGGTGTGGGAGAGTGGACGCTCTCAAATGCTATATAGATAAGGGTATAAATTCCAGGTCAATGTATTGCATCTTTTGAAATTTAAAATTTCCGTAATTTTCCTTCTTACTGTCTTTCCTACAGAAGCCCAGGAAAATAAGAAGGTATGCCAAGACTGCATTTAGCACTTCTAATAGCAAAACTTTGGAAGCAACTTAAATGTCCAATCAGTTACTTTGCCTGTATTAAGTGGCCACCTGTTAAGTGGTTATAGGGTCAGTGGTTGAAACCTGACACTTTGAGGCTTGGATCAACATAATACATTTTCCACTTGTTTTCTTTAAGGCAGAACCTTGTAAATAAAAAACCTTATTTAAAATAACAGTAAACAATGAAGCACAGAGTTTTAGTGGACAATATATATAAGAAAACTAAACTTGGAGGTATATTTTGCTAACTCATATTGGTATATTCCAACCCTTTTCCAATGTGCAGATATCTTTTACACAATTCTTGAGTGACAACTCATTTCTTTTAACTTAGAGTAAAGCTTTTCCAAGTCTGGCTTATATCCCTTGTTCATGCTCTTCTTACTAGTGTCTGCTTACAATTAAGCCCAGGGATAGCATTAAGTTACTGTTTCTAATGATCCTTTTGCTCTGTGAACCCTTGCCAAAAATTAGCTTACAATTCTTAAGATTCCCTCTGCCCTACAAGTTCTCTATTTTATCTCTCCAGTGAGGAAAAGCAGAGGAACAATAGCCACTTAAGGCATCCCTAATTTTTCTAATATGAGACTCTGTAATTATCTCACCCTCAGCCAAAGGAAACAACTTGCCTTTCATAAGATGCCAAAGAGGAATGTTATTTAGATTCATCTATGTTATTGCACGTAGTTCATTTCTTCTTATTGTTGGTGAGTAGTATTCCATTGTGAGGATATATCATATTGTGTTCATCTATTCTTTTGCTGATGGATGTTCTTCATTTTGTGGACATATTAAATTAAGTTCTTACCTAACACAAAAAAATTATGCATTTGCCTTCTATTAAAATTATATACCAAAGAGTAGAATTTCTATATCAAAAGGTGTATAGTTGTGTATTTAATTTATAAGAAATGGTCAAACAATTTAAAAGTAAGAGTTGCAACATATGAGAGATGTCATTGCCCAGTATCCTTGCCAACATTTGTAATTGTCAGGCTTTATGATTTTAGCCATTTTTGCAGATGTGTACTGGAATCTCCTCTTGGTTTTAGTCTGTATCCTCTATACCAGTGATACTGAGCATCTTTTAATCTGGTTATTGGACTTTCACATATCCTCTTTGCGCAAGTGTCTGTAAAAGTCTTTTGTTCCTTTATACTGGAGAGTTTTCTTTTTCTTAATGTTTTGTATACGTTTTTCATATACAATAAAGACATTTGTTGCATATATGCATTGCATATATTTTCTCCCAGACTGTGGTTTGCCTTTTTATTTCTTTTTATTTTGTTAATCCTCACCTGAGGATATTTTTTCATTGATTTTTAGAGGGCGTGTAGGGAAGAGGGAGACACTTCTAATCAGAGCTGTGGATTGAGCCTGCAACCTACTGAGATGCATTCCCTTGACCTAAATTGAATCCAGGACTCTTCAGTTTTCAGGCTGACACTATCCACTGAGCCAAACCAGCTTGGTTCCTTTTTATGTTCTTAAAAGTGGTTTAGTTAGTAATAGTTTTAATTTCAAAGAGTGCAAGTTCATTATTTTCTTTTGTATTTGTGCTTATTGTTTTCTGTTTAAGAATCTTTGCCCAGGATCACAAAGATATGCTTATAATTTTAGGAATTATATTTAGGTTTGTTATTTCTATTGAGTTATTCTATATAGTATGAGTTATTTTTCCCATACAAATATCTAATCAGTCCAACATCATTTATTACAGACTTTTCTTTTCACGTTGGAAATGCATTGGAACTTAGTAAAAGTTTATTTGTCTGTATATATAGTGGATTTATATCCAAATTCTCTATTACTACAGGCTTGGTGCATGGATTCATGCACTGGTGGGGTCCCTCAGCCTGGCCTGCGGGAATTGGGCCGAAACCTGCTCTCTGACACCCCCCAAGGGGTTCCAGATTGTGAGAGGGCATAGGCCAGGCCTAGGGACTCCAGCAGTGCACAAATCCATCCACCAGGCCTCTAGTATGCATATAAGATCTTTGATTAATCTCTTTCTGCTCTCCCCCCACCCTCCTTCACTTTGAGATTCATCAGTCTGTTCCATGTTTCCATGCCTGTGTGTCGAGCATCTTCCCCCGATGGTCATTGCATGTCATAGTTACTGGACAGTCAGCTGGTTGGCCTGTTGGCCAGTCACTTAGGCTTTTATATATATATAGATAAGAAAATAAGTCTATAAATCTGTGAGGAAGAATATTAAGCAAAATAGCTGTGGCTCTGAGTCCTTTCTGCTTTAATCAGGATTCCAGAATAATGGACCCATATTTAATTAAATCTACTCAGTCTACATAAGCAATTATTTATTTATTTATTTATTTATTTATTTATTTTAAATATATTTTATTGATTTTGTGCAGAGAGGAAGGGAGAGAGATAGAGAGTTAGAAACATCGATGAGAGAGAGTCATCGATCAGCTGCCTCTTGCACACCCCCTACTGGGGATATGCCCGCAACCAAGGTACATGCCCTTGACCAGAATCGAACCCGGGACCCTACAGTTCCCAAGCCGACGCTCTATCCATTGAGCCAAACCAGTTTCGGCTACATAAGCAATTATTTAAATAGTTAGGAGACAATAATAAAGCAATTGCCCAGTGCTTTTGAGGTCAATAACTTAGCTCTACACAGTTTAATTAAAATCTGATAATAAATGCTTACTCTAGGCAAGATATTTCATTAGTTTTCATCATGGCTTAGGTGAAATATTCCTTATAATTATTTTTTATCCCCTTTAAATACTCCTCTCATGAATCAGGCTTCTTATTACTAATTAGGATTCCCACACTGGGGAAGGAGATTCCCTCAAGCAGCCCCCTCATCAGAAAAGTATGACCATCACGGTAAAATAATAAATTGGTATTCTGTCTTATTTTTTAAATATCCACATAATGAAGCCAAATTATAATTTTTAAAAAAAGTATCAAAGATAAAAACCGCTTTGACAATGGCTATGAAATTTACAGTCAACATTCTTTTTTAAAAAATATATATTTTATTGATTTTTTACAGAGAGGAAGGGAGAGGGACAGAGAGCTAGAAACATCGATGAGAGAGAAACATTGATCAGCTGCCTCCTGCACACACCCCACTGGGGATGTGCCCGCAACCAAGGTACATGCCCTTGACGGAATCGAACCTGTGGACCCTTGAGTCCACAGGCTGACGCCCTATCCACTGAGCCAAACCGGTTTTGGCATACAGTCAACATTCTTTTTGCTGTTAAGAAATAATTTCTGTTTCTGGTTCTACTTTAAAATATGAATGGTATTGAAAAAAATTAGGTTCCTTGGTAAGCAAAATTGAAGGTAGAAATTAGAAGGTTAATAGGAATGATTATCTAAAAAGTTCTTTCATTTTTTTGGAGGGGGAGGAGGTTTAGAGGAAAACAATTTCCCCCAAAGGAGTAAAATCTATAACCACTGGGAGGTTTGAATGCTGTGACAACTGTGTAGCTTTTCCTGTGCTCTCTCTTCCTTTCTTTATACTAGTATTAGTTCTAGAACCCTGCTTTCACTCTGCATTCTTGTTCATTTCTTTCGAGTTCATCTCTAATTTGCTCATTTTACAGCCTCCCTGAAATCTTTAGGGCTCTGGTCTTTTCTGTCCTACTTCATCCTAACTCCCCAAAACTGCATATGAGGCAATGAGGCATGAACTTCACACCCAGGGTTTAGCTTCCATCTCTGGCCTCATCTGGTGCCATTTGTTCATGGAGCCTATTTAAACTTCTCTGAAATATCATGCTCTTTTTCTCTGTTTCGAATGACAATTCCATTTCTTTTTCACCTACTGACTTATCTGCTCACCTTTCAGGAGCTAGCTCACAGTTTTTCTGGATTTCCCAGGTTAGCAGTCCACTCTATTTTATTGCCACACTGTTTTTATACTTCAGTCAGAGTAAAAACATTGTAGTACAATCTGTTTGAATTGCTCTCTCCCCCTGGCTTGAGCTCCTCAAAGGAAAGGATGATCTCATATCCTGGCTACTCATTTCTGTATTCACATATACTTGGTACACATTAAAATGGGTTGCATGGAATTGAGGATGCATTAAACACTTTCCATCTCTCAGAGTATTCATTTGCCTTCTATTAAAGTTAATTCATTGCCCACTTCATTTTTTGTCACCATCTCTGATTGCACAGTAGGAGCTTAACAAATGTTGAATAAATGAATTAGTTCTAGTAGCACTATAAAATTGTAATTAAGAGACACAGGTATTTTTAGATTGCAAATTCTCTGCAGATTTTATTTCTCTGATATTACAACAATGTGTGACAGTGACAAAGAACTTCACATTCTGTGCATTTCTTTGGTCACCTTATAGCATTAGAATGCATTATTCTTCACCCATAACTTTTGTGTGAACCTCGCGACTCTTCACCCGCAGCTTGTTGACCTGGGACTCAGCAATGTCAGCCCGCTCCTCAGCCTCCTCCAGCTCATGCTGGAGTTTGCGGAATTTAGCAAGGTTAGCGTTGGATTGTTCTTCCTGAGGGGGGAAAAGTGCATTAGAGACTACAAGAACATTTGACATTTCTGATTCTTATTTATTGTTAGAAGCAGCTACATAATATGCTTTATGAATGAGAAAGCAAAGGGTTCTGCTATTGGGCCACAGGATCCCACATACTCGCCTCAATGAATGCATGGGCTTACAGCCTCCCTGTTCCATCTTTCGTACTTAACTCTTCCTGGAAAACTTAAGATGCTACAGTGACCACAGGGAGATCAACATAGTGGAAATCTGAATCAATCTTGTTTCTTTGAAATAAACTTTTACAATAGCTACAGTGGTAACTTTGGGTGTAGAAAGCCTTAAGGAATGTTTCTGAACTAACAGGGTAAGAAAGATAACTGCACCCAATGAAAAAGAAATGTCCTGGGAAGGATTTATCATGAAGTTAAATAAGACTTAAACTTCAGAACTCTCATTTGCATGGTCCCTGTGAGTGCCTGGAATATAGGACTTCCAGATGGGAGTTGTGGAGTGGTATAGACAGGGAAGGAATTGGGTTGTAACCAAAAAGCAGTTCTGTGTGAACATGTCTGGAAAATTGTTGAAGAGGTCTTAAAAGAAATGAACCTGAATCTCAAAGGCTCTAGTAATTTGTGATAAAAGTTTCTCATTCTAAATAAATTCTCATTTTCAAACCTAATTTTGTATTCCCAATTTTATGTTCTTTGCCTTAAAGGACGCCTCTTAAATTCTGTAACATTCAGGCTCCACAAAACGTGGACTTGCTCCTGAACCTTTCTCTCTCACTGTGAAGATACTCACAGCCTCTTCAGCTTGTCTCTTATAAGCTTTAACTTTGGTTTGTAATTTGTCCACCAAGTCCTGCAGCCTGAGAATATTCTTGCGGTCCTCCTCAGTCTGAAATGAAAAAGATAGCAAATAGATAGTGTCAGTATTTGAAAAGAACTCACTTTTTCTTTTAAATTTCTTTATTGATTATGGTGTTACATATGTGTCCTTATTCTCCCATTACTCCCCTATCCCCCTCCTCATGCCTTCACCCCACTGGTGTTTGTGTCCGTTGGTTAGGCTTATATGCATGCATACAAGTCCTTTGGTTGATCTCTCCCCCCTTACTCCCACCCTCCCCTACTTTCCCTTTGAGATTTAATGGTCTGATCAATGTTTCTCTGTCTCTGGACCTATTTTTGTTCATCAGTTTATGTTGTTCTTTATATTCCATAAATGAATGAGATCATGTGATATTTATCTTTTATTTTCTTGAAAATAAAATTTAGAAAATATGGAAAGTTGGTCACCTGGTAAGTGAGTTCCTTCACTCTTCTCTCATGTTTGCGAAGACCTTTGACTGTCTCCACATTGCGCTTCTGTTCATTATCAACCTCATTTTCAAGCTCCCTCACCTGCAAAAGAACAAAGGTGTTCAACAATTGGCAGTAACTAGCTGGGTGAACAGGCTGGAAATGAAGTGGTGGAAACCCACTCTGGCCTCCAGCTTCTGGATCTGCTTCTTCCCACCCTTCAGGGCCATCTGCTCAGCCTCATCCAGACGGTGCTGCAGGTCCTTCACCGTCTGCTCCAGGTTCTTCTTCATCCGCTCCAAGTGGGTGCTGGTGTCTTGCTCCTTCTTCAGCTCCTCGGCCATCATGGCCGCCTGGTTGGTAAAATCAAGAAAATAAGGAAACCTGGTCATGGCAAGTAGCACATGTGTATCAACAAAACAAACCTTCAGCTCACATCAGTGATGGCCTTCTTGGCCTTCTCTTCTGCGTTGCGAGCTTCCTGGACAATGTCCTCCATCTCTCCCTGGATTTGGGAAATGTCTGTTTCCAGCTTCTTCTTGGTGCTGATCAGGCTGGTGTTCTGTTTTAAATTAAGAAGAAAGGAGGAAAGCATATTTAGTTGTAAATATTTACATTATCAATTTTGTTAGTGCACATAGGCATAAATTATTGGCCAATGAAGTGTTCAGAATAAAAACCAAATCAACAGTTGTTTGTAGGTTTATGCCTTCTGTTCTTTCTACTCATTATTCCATTATTAAAAATTCTCTTGAATTCTTCAAGGTAAAATTTAATTTTTAAAAAATTTATTGATTTGAGAGAGAGAGAGACATCAATTTGTTGTTCAACTTATTCATGCATTCATTGGTTGATTGTTATATGTGCCCTGACTAGGGATCAAACCTCCAACCTTGGCATATCAGGACAACACTCATACCAACTGAGCTGCCCAGCCAAGACTGTTAAAATTTAATTAAAAAATATTTTTATTAATTTCAGAGAGGAAGGGAGAGAGAGAGAGATAAAAACATCAATGATGAAAGAGAATCATTGACCAGCTACCTCCTGCAAGCCCCCCACTGGGGACTGAGCTTATATCCTGGGCATGTGCCCTGACTAGAAATCGAACTGTGACCTCTTGGTTCATAAATCAATGCTCAACCCCTGAGCCACACCATGATAATATATGTAAAAATAATAGGACATGCAAATTAGCAAAAAAGAGACAAAGAGTAATTATACTCTCCATTTATCACATTTTTGTTTATCCTTCTGGATGTTTTTAATAAGATGATCGTATTTATATATTACTTTTAAGTTGCTTGTATTACTATATTGTGAACAACTGTCTGTAACAATGAATACATATTACAGTGGCTGATTATTTGCTATTGTGAGGAGAAACTACTATTTGTGGAACAAACCCATATAAATGCTGAATAGCAGAAATGATTATGTCCATGAGTTTGAACTTAAAAGCTTATTTTATACCCCATAAAGTTAGCTTTATGTACACATATTATACATAAACATTACATGGGCTTATTTTGTATTTTTTTATTTGCTTATCTTTTTGCCATTTAGAGTTGCAAGAGACAATATGGCCACCACTGTTGTATATATGGTTATTAATAGGAGGTTTTCTGTGTCCTTTTATTAATGTTTCTAGAACTCAAAATATTCCCTATTGATATGATTATGCCAGCCCATAAATATATTTGTGAACCAGCTAGGCCCCAGAATGTATTTATTGATCTACATTTTCAGAATTCCAAAATCTTGCTAAGATCATTCCTGACTTTATGATCAAGCTTATTCTCTAAAATTGTCTTCAGCTTCAGGGGGTGCATTTATTTATCCGTAGTCTTGAAACTCACCTGGGTGTGCAAGAGTTGCACACGCTCATTAGCATCCACAAGCTCTTGCTCTGCCACCCTCCTGCTCCTCTCAGTCATCTCCAAGGATGCCCTCAGCTCTTCAATCTCAGCCTGCATCAGGTTAGCTCTGCGCTCCACCATGGCCAGTTGTTCTTTAAGGTCATCTTGGCTTCTGATGGCATCATCCAAATGTAGCTGGGTGTCCTACACAGAAAGAGAAAATGACTCTTGCTCATGCTTCAATTAAAGCAAATACCAATTTAGGGTCATGTACACACATTGATCTTAGTAACTTAGCAGGGGTCTTCAAACTACGGCCCGCGGGTCACATGCGGCCCGCAGAGGAGTCTGATCCGGCCCGCCAGGTTTTTCGGGCAGTGAGCACAGCCGAGGTGTTACAGTAGGAATTAGTAGTTCATATAGTCCGGCCCTCCAGCTCTCTGAGGGACCGTGATCTGGCCCCCACTTTAAAAAGTTTGAAGACCCCTGACTTAGAGTATGGTCAGATAGGAAAATTCTGCAAGTCCCTTTAATGACAATTTTTTTGTAGCCTAGAGTAGCAGTTCTATTCAAAAGAATATTATTTTTTAATTCCAAATCATAGAAATATACTATGATGTAAGCTATAAAATTTTGGATTAGGAAAGTATTCTTAGATATCAGCTAATCTCATGATATTATTTTATGTAAATTGAACACATGAAGTCCAGGTAAATGAAGTGATTTATGTGTAGTGTGTAACTAATACTTCTCATCACTTCCTCTGTCTCTTCACCTGTCACCACTTTGTCTTCTCTTCAGATGACAAAATGAACTCTGTCTTGGGCCTTCCAGAATTAAGCTATTTTTGACTGTGTACAGAGAAGTTCCACCTGATCACCATGTTATTTGGATAGTATATGGAATATACTCCTCATACAATATTAAAATTTGAATTACACAATGACACCCAGACTGTATGACACCCTGTGTGTTTCTAATGTACCTTCAGTATTCCTTGGGTGTTCCTGTAGTTCCTCAGGGCCTCAGCAGCCTGACGGTTGGCATGGTTCAGCTGGATTTCCATTTCATTAAGGTCTCCCTCCATCTTCTTCTTGATCCTCAGGGCATCATTTCTGCTCCTGATCTCAGCATCTAGGGTGCTCTGCATGGACTCCACCACTCTGAGATGGTTCCTCTTTAGCTGATCAATTTCTTCATCTTTTTCAGCAATTTTCCGGTCAATCTCAGATTTCACCTGATTTAACTCAAGTTGGATGCGAAGGATTTTGCCTTCTTCATGTTCAAGAGATGCCTTTTGAAAAAGCAACATTTAGATTACCTAAATGTAAAGTTCAAAGAGCTTTTTTTTTTTTTCTTTTTTTTTCTTTGTGCGTGTGCATTATGATTTCTTCAAGAAGGTATTTTAAAAATTCAAGTTTTCATACATCTTAATTTAGCCTACTAGTTCTGCATTCCCAAGGTACAGTTCAGTATTTCTCACTGAATTATATGAGTTATTCCCTAAAAGTTTGAAACATGATTGATCTCCATTGCTATTAATTTTCAACTTATTTATAATGTATAGGTGAGCAAATGAAAGATGTACCTCTGCTTCCTCTAGGGCAGCCTGTAGTTCACTCTTCTCTTGATCTATTTGTTTTTTAACTTTCTCCAATTCATGGATATGCTTTCCTCCCTCTGCAATTTGCTCAGTCAGGTCAGAAATCTCCTCTATAGTTTAAAAATAAAATAACAAATTTAGTTGATAAAAATAAAAAATTGGGAAGAAATACCTCCCTACCATTTTTTAAAATAGAATGATTATAAAGACTCACGCTGTAAATTCTTATTCTCTCTCTTTAGTGTTTCAAGATGGTCCATGGATTCCTCATAAGCATTCTTGATTTTGAATAGCTCAGTGCTGAGAGAACGGGACTCCTTCTGGGAGGCCTCAAGTTCAGCCTGAGTTTCCTCCTGCTTTTGTTTCCATTCTGAAAGGACCTGAAAAGTAGTAAATCATCAGCCAATGTCAGGAGAGAGGGAGACTAAGCATTGATAAAGGTTAAGCAGGCTGGGCCACCTTGTCAAAGTTCCTCTGCTTCTTGTCCAGGGCTGCACAGGCAGCATTAGATCTCTCCACATCAAGCATGAGGTCCTCCACCTCATTCTGTAAGCGCTGCTTGGTCTTCTCAAGGGAGGCACACTTGGCATTCACAGCTTCTACGTGTTCCTCGGCGTCCTGCAGACGCTGGGCCAATTTCTTCCTGATAAATAGATCAGTGTGAGTGACTAACAGCATCAAAGCTACTGCAGTCAACTTGATAGAGCTGCTCACTAGGAAATCCTATTTTCCTATGACTTTTGTTCCTATGTCTACAAACCATTAAGGTTTTCTAAAATATCTTCACAATATCCATTTTATCTCTTCTAAAATTCTGTTTTCCCTAGTGAAGTCTTATCTTCTCAGGGGGTGTCAGACATATCTTTGAGGCAATTTGTGTGTGTGTGTGTGTGTGTGTGTGTGTGTGGTTGTGGAGAGAGAGACTGAGATTAAGCACTTTAGCTGGTTGAGCAATGAGGATGTGAGGCAGAGGTTGAAAAGAAGTGACAACCATGAACAGAAGTCATATCATCAAGAATGTTAATATTGAATAAGATCCTTTTACATTTTCGTCTGTGCTCCTCTTCACCAATGAAGAATCTAGCCCAAAGTGACATGTTGAAGGTCACACAATTAGCAACTTTCTGGCTTTTTATAGCCCAGAAAATGAATATTATTCCATTATTACACTCCCTAAATATCCTCCAATCTTACTGCTCTCTTCACCAGCCCACCTTATTGCTCTCCCAGCCCACACTCTTAAACTAGAATATTCCTTCTGCAAATGCTTGCCAAACCCTCCCATTATGTCTAGTTCTAACAAATACTGATATAAATCATATTTAGGGAAGCTGCCTTCACTAAATGAAATATAATGGTTATTTTTTTCCCATCACTTGTGGAATAAAACTCCCATGAGTTTTATTCCACAAGTAATGTGGGTTATTGGTGAAATAAACTCATTGATACTAGTTGTTAGTTAAATGATAAAAGAGTATGATAGTCTTATTCTGAAATTTTAATACTCCAGGTAGAGATAAATTGATTAGTGTTAATTATAATATTCATAACAATATAACTGCAACAGATAGTCTCAATGTGTCTGTTTTTCCTTATATTAACAAAAAATTAAACCTACTTAATTCATAAAGGTATACTGATAATTACTAATTCATTTTGGTGGAAAGAAATTAAGATGCTTTTGTAATGGACCAGAATGGGGAGAGGGCTCTGGTCTTGGCCCATATTCCAAAGGATATACATGAGGCTGTAAGGAGGAGAATATGGTAGAATCCCTCACTCTGCAGTAAAATAGACTGAAATCTCTTACCTATCTCTATGCCCTGAATATTCTCTTTTATTTTTTTCTTTGCTGTTTTTTAAATTTTTGTTTCTTTCCGCTCCCTCCCCACCACCCTAAGAGCCCATACTTGGCCTCCTCCAGCTCCTCTGTGCGCTGGATGGCGTCCGTCTCATACTTGTTCCTCCACTGGGCCACCTCGCTATTGGCCTTGGACATTGCCCTCTGCAGCTCTGCCTTGGCCTCCTGCTCCTCCTCATACTGTTCCCGCAGCAGGTCACAGTCATGGCGGGAGGACTGCAGGGCATGGGCCAGAGCATTCTTGGCCTGAATCACCCAAAAAGTATAAGTTCATGTTCTGATCATTGATAATCTCTATGCAAAGTTCAATAGTGCAAAGTTCAAAAATGATTGAAAGAATCATTTGGAGAATTCTCACCTTAGACTCCTCTTCTAGCTGCCTCTTTAATTCCTCAATCTGCTGTGTAAATGCTTGTTTGCCTCGGGATAGCTGAGAAACCAGAGCATCTTTCTCATCTAGCTGTCTTGCAAACTCACCTGTGAAATCACAAAACATGAGTGATTTAGTTCTGTTGTCTAAGGGAAGAATAATTTAAAAAATGAAATAACATTAGAAGTCTTTTGTGTATGGGTAGGGCCCCTAGGCCTGGTTGGTGATGAGGGCTGATCAGGTTCCCTGCCTCCCCACCTCCTCCTTCCCTCGCTCCCTCAGTGCCCCACCGCAGCTGTTGCCACTGGTCAGCACACATCATAGTGATAGAACTCCCAATCTCACGGTCAAACTCCTGAGGGGACACTTTGCATATTAGCCTTTTATATAGAGAGAAGATGGAAAGAATAACTCGAGGTTTGATGCTGTTGAGAAGCTTATTTCTTGGTCTTTCAAAAATGTGTGAACTTTGTTTGATATCTTAGGATATAGGGGTTTTTGAGTAATGCTGAGACAACAAAAGTTTTCTCAGTTCCAGGAGCTTAATTTTTTTCTAATTATAGCTAATAAATAATTGTTTACCACCTCACAATAAAAAGATGAAAGAATAACAAGTCAATGGTAAGTGGGTGGACATGATTTGTATTTGATAGGTATACAGTGGTTG
Source organism: Pipistrellus hanaki (assembly GCF_964339955.1). Lineage (NCBI taxonomy): Eukaryota > Metazoa > Chordata > Mammalia > Chiroptera > Vespertilionidae > Pipistrellus > Pipistrellus hanaki. The sequence continues at coordinate 40,530,020 of NC_140518.1, forward strand.
AAGCTGGCCTTTCATTCTTCACCACTCCACAGGATGGACATATTTATTTACTGACCTGATTCTGTATGTAGACGTGCCCTCTGGGCTGACAATTCATTTATTAAGCGTTGTTGTTCCTCTTCCTTTGTTTTCACTTCACTAAGCTGGTCCTCTAATGTGCGGCACATTTTCTCAAAGTTTATCTGTGGTTGGAAGCACAAAGCAAAATGATGGTTTGTTTCTATTTGTAAGTCTGGTATTTGGAGATCTGTAAGTGCTTGTGGAAGGGGCTGAGTTTTATTTACTTCTGTTGCCTCAGCATTATTCAGAAACCCCTACCTCCCATGCATGGTGCCTTGCATGTAGAGGCGCATAATTTTGCCTGAATAAATAAATAAATGTGAAAATTATATTGGAAATGATTAGAAAACATACATCATTTAGATTCTGTATAACATAGAATATGGTTTTTAGATAAAACTTTAACTGCATTCTTTTGTAAAGTTTAAAGTGATTTGTATATATAAATGAAATAATTCAGTTCCATGTAGTGATAACTAATGGGAATAATTTTAATATTTGAGGTAACGAAGTGCATACAGTTAGATTAGATTGTCATATTATCGATCATTTTGAATTATTGCAAATAAAGATGAAAGAGGACAAGTTAATAAAAACCTTAGCTTTGGAGATAGTCTCCATGTTACTAGCGAGATCATCGATCTCCATCTTCATCTCGCTCTTCTCCTTCTCCAGCTTCTGCTTGACCCTCTGCAGGTTGTCTATCTGCTCCCCAAGCTCGGCCACACTGTCTGCGTGTTTCTTCCTCAGAGCAGCCGCTGTGGCCTCGTGTTGCAGGGTGGCCTCCTCCAGGTCCCTGCGCATTTTCTGGAACTCAGCCTCCCGCTTCTTGTTCATCTCAAGCTGGGCTGAAGTTGCCCCACCGGCTTCCTCCAGCCGCTCGCTGATCTCCTCCAGTTCCCGGGAGAGGTCCGAGCGCTGCTTCTCTGCTTTGGCCCTAGAGGCCCTCTCTGCCTCGATTTCCTCTTCCAGCTCCTCAGTGCGGGCCTGGGAGTGACAACATTAATGTGAATTCATGGCAGTTTTTATTCCTCTAATGCCTAGAAAAGTTGGAATTTATGACTCACCTGTAACTCCTTGATCTTCTTCTGCAGCTGCATCTCAACGGCCTGTTCATCTTCAATTTTGCTTTGCAGATTGCTCATTTCAAACTCTTTCCTGTTATAAGAATATCACATTAGCTTACAGTCAGTTCTCCTACCAGTCTTCTTATCTGTGTATAATTGAATGTCTTTATACTGCTGGTGTTGAGGAAGTGAGTAGTGCATCTTTTACTTGTCAAGCATCTACTATTTTCATTAAATAAAAAATGGAAGATGTCTTTTTTTCCATATGCCATGAAGTACTATTTTAGAGATCGTTAAAGCATGTATTTCATCTAAACTGAGAGACAATTAGGTTACAGTTGAATCATTTCATACTCACTTTTTTATTCTCTCATCAAGTTGTTGTTTGTCATTTTCTACATCCATTATGGATTCTTGGGCCAATTTTAGGTCACCCTCCAGTTTCCTTTTTGCTCTTTCTAGATCCATCCGGATTTTCTTTTCTTGTTCCAGAGATCCTTCAAGCTAAAATTTTAGTGGATTTATTTATTTTAGTCTTTAAGCACTGAACCCTATGTTTCTAGCTTTCAAAGATATACAGGAGAATTTTAAAATTTACACCAAATAGCCTGAATTTTAGTTATTAATCACAAATCAGTACTTAAAAGTTTATGAGCATCATTTATGGTTATGTGTTACATTCTTTATTTCATCTTAAGTGAAAGCACTGGCTTTTTCACACTTACATCATCCACTTGCTGCTCTAGCTTGGTTTTAGCTTTGGTCAGGGTGTTGACTTTGTCCTCTTCTGCCTGCAGGTCATCCAGGGTCTGCTGATGGGCCTCTTGGAGGGCCTTCTTCTCCTTGGTCAACTTAGCTATGGTTTCATCCAGGCCTGCCATCTCTTCTGTGAGGTTTTTTACCTTTAGATTTGAAAAATTTATAGGAATGTTAATGACATCCTGCAGTCTTGATGAAAAACATGGAACTATCTTAGGACCTGGTCCACAAACTGTGGCTCGCGAGCCACATGCTTCTCTTTGGCTCCTTGATTGTGGCTCTTCCACAAAATACCACATACGACGCGCACATACAGTGCATTTGAAACTTCATGGCCCATGTGCAGAAGTCAGATTTCAGCTCTCAAAAGAAATTTCAGTTGTACTGTTGATATTTGGCTCTGTTGACTAATGAGTTTGCCAACCACTGTCTTAGGACATGTCAGCTTGATGGAAAAGAGAAACTACAAACTAACTCAAGCCTATGTAGCTGAATAATAATGGGAGATAAAGATAAAGACTAAATAGTTGACATAATTATGACTGAATTTCCTTTTCAAATTCAATAATTTAAAGATAAAATTTCAATTAAAATATTTTAGTAACAAGCTAACCCCTGCAAATGCTCTAAAATGGATTATGATTTGTACCTTGTTCTCTGTGGCATGCTTTTCCTTTTCAACCTTAGCCAGTGTCAGCTCAAGGTCATCAATGTCTTTCTTCAGTTCTGAACATTCATCCTCCAGTTTCCTCTTTTTGGCCGTCAGCTCAGCATTGATCTCTTCCTCATCCTCGGCTCTCTCAGTCACCTCTTTGATTTTGGCTTCAAGCTGGATTTTGGCTTTGATCAGCTGTTCACATCTTTCCTCTGCATCAGCCAAGCCTTCAGCTTCCTGAAGGGGGAAATGAATTATTTTTATTTGTCTAAGCTATATCTGAAAACACATACTAATTTATTAAAAGGTGGAAACTTCACTGACTCAACCATTTGGTCAACACATATGCCAACTAAACAATTCTAAAAAATATAGGAGGACAAAATGTTATTAATTTTAAATTATAATGATTAAATAAAATAACAGATTTCCTCCAAATATCCATCCATGAAAGGACAGTAATGAAAGAACATTCTAATCTAAGAGAAAGTTCTATAAAGAAAGGAAATTGTCTATGTGTATTTTTATGAGTTTTCTCACTGATGACCACATATGAATAGATGCAGCATAATTTGTGACTTTGCATCTATTGCTTCTTTAAATCTTAGTCTTGGTATTTTTGAAAGGCAAACAATTACACCAAATGTTTCCATGGAAACCATTTATTTATAAACTTTAAATTTTAAAAAATTCTCATATCAAGTCAGCTAGGACTGGATAAGGTGTGGCTAAACTGTGCATTGTACAGTACTCACAGATTGAACCTGGAGCTGTAGTTCGTTTTTCTCTTGCATCAGAGCAACCATTTTCTCTTCAAGTTCTTTCCTTTTTGCCTCTGATTTCACCAGATCATCTTTGGTTTTCTCAAATTCTTCCTTCATGTTGGCCATTTCCTTCTCTGTCTCAGCACTCTTGAGGAGGGGCTTGATCTTGAAATACAGCTTCATCCAGGGCCAGTGCTTCACATTCATGAAGGCACGGACATTGTACTGGATGCAGAAGATGGCCTCTCTGTAGAAAATATAAAGATGCAAATGAGAAATAATGTGGAAGGTGTCCATTCCTCAACAAAAGTAATGAATTCATTAGATTCAACTATTAAAATGTGGATGTGGAGAAGGAGTACTTGCACTTGACCCCTCACCTCCTCTCCATCATCTTCTTGAACTCCACTCTCATCAGGAACCCTCTGCACATGGCTTGAGTGCGTGTGATGAGTTGAGCTAGCTTATCATCTCGCATCTCCTCTAGAGTTCCCAACAGGCCAGCTTTAAAGAAAACCTTGCCAAAGAGCAAATTAAATATATTATTTTCATTCTTGAGAAAATCCAAAGGAAATGAAGTTATGATAGATAGACATTTGCATTTGTGGTACCTTGGTATGACCGAATTTGTACTGGGTGTGGTCAATGTCAATAGAACCTAGAAGCTTCTCAGAAGCCTTCTTGCTGTCAATGAACTGACCCTCTGGGATGGCACTTGCATTTAGAATCTTATATCTGTTAGAATAAAAGAAATATTAAAATATGTCTTATTTTTACTGAAATAAAAAATGTAAAACTCTTGGTAACTGTCATTGACAAAATTATTGATTGATTTTTAGAGGGAAAGATTGCATTCAAATAAACAGTGCTTTATTTGAAACTTGCAAAAATATGATGAAAAAGTTATGATTATATAAACCAAGACTTCTTTCTTTATGATCACCTTTTAAATAAGGCTTCACCTTCAACTCTCTTATTCAAGGAAAAGTGAAAAAATGTTTGAAATATGTGGTAATTTTGTTACAGACTAGCACATTGAAAGTGACAAATAATGACACAAACCTTTGTTTGAAGTCTGCATAAATGATTCTGCTTGGAAATCCCTTCCTACAGATGCGGATGCCTTCCAATACACCATTACACCTCAGCTGGTGCAGGACAAGTTCATGCTCCATGGCCCCTAAAAGAAAGATATGTTTTGTGTCTAAAAGTCTAATGAAAAGTCACACTGGAATCTTATTTGTATATCAGAAATATCTTACCAGGAGTTTTAGTTTCATTGGGAATGAGACAGCGTACAAAGTGGGGGTGAGTGCTCTTCAAGTTGGTCATCAACTTATTTAAATTCTCCTATAAAACCATATGGAAAGTTTTAGGGTAAATTCTAGTGTCATTTACATAAGAGTCCCTATCAATGATCTGTAATTATGAGTTTCTATTTCATGTTTTAATGAGCTGTCTCAATGAAGATCTTGATAACAAAGAGAAATAATATACATGGTGTATATATAGAAAATTATGGATTACACAAAACCAGTCAATTTCATTTTATTTTTCTCAAGCACTGCCAGAGAGAATTTATATTGAGACTTTGGTCATATGAAATATGATACAGTGGTTGTTTTTAAGAAGGTTCGATTTCATGTGAAATTTGCTTAATGCCAGATCTTTTAGATTTGGGGCTTAAAGATCATGTAGTCAATTTATCATAAAGTTTGATGTGAACAAGCTCAGTCTGGGTTGCCTTGTTAAATTTTAACTGAGACATTTTTCAGATTTTTTTAAGTACACCACTACTTTTTTGTTTAACCATAGATTTCTTTTAAAATGTTTAAGTGATAATTGTTTAATTTCTTTAAAAAAATAATCATTTGGAATTTAAAAATATACTGTACCCTAAAAAGAGCTGACACTGTCTGGAAAGAAGAACCCTTCTTCTTGGCACCTTTCTTTGAACTGTCTGAAAAATAAAATAGAAAAATTACAATGAGTTGCAACAGCCTTGTAAGTACTCTCCATAGACATTAGAACAGTCAAAATTCCCTTTGTAATTCAAATTTGCACTCATTCATTCGTATTATTCTTATTCTTTTCATATATCTCCTCCTTCAACTCTAGATTTGGAAAACATAAGCATTGGCTTGCATTATGAGCATTCAGGAAAATAACAGCAAGAAAAGAACTGTATGTAAAGGGTAGATTTGGGGAAGGGATGGGATTTCTTTAATCCAAAGAAGCAGTCTATCTCCTGGAGGAGTGACGGGGAGACAGAGTGGTAAGGCCTCCGTAGGGCACACATCCCCCAGAAAACAGAGAGGTTTCATGCTTGGTCCTAACAGGGAAGTCCTATTTTCTGTTAGCCTATGCTTTCCTATGGGTGCTTGTATATCTGGACTTAGGTGACTGAAAAGAGCAGAACTTTAATTTCATAAGCACTAGTGCCCTGATAAGAATTTCCTCTTCTCCAGCTTAGATGGGTCCTTGAAGGAATCAATACTATTAAAATTATAGAAATGAGATGTATGAATCTGAGCTAGTCATTTAACTTCTCTGAGTTTCTATTTTCTTATTGGTGAAAGAAAGCCATGGACTAAATGATATTTAATGTTAATTTTATTTCTGTCCTATGATTATAAGACCTTACCACACTTATTAAATGTCCTTAATTTCATTAAATCCATATTGGCCAGTATTTTCATGTTAGCTTTTGTTATAATTATATCTCTGATAAATAGTGTTTTTCTTATTTGTGGCTCTAAAAGTGTATTTGTAATATTAAAATGCCTATCAGTAGAGTGGATAAAAAAAGCTGTGGTGCATTTACAAATGGAATACTACTCAGCTGTTAAAAAAAAAAATGAAATCTTACCTTTTGTGATAGTATGAGTGGACCTGGAAAGCATTATGCTAAGTGAAATAATCCAATCAGAAAGACAAGCACCATATAATCCCACTTATATGTGGAATCTATTGAAAACAAACTAACAAAATAGAAAGAGACATAGATTCAGAGAAAAGACTGACAGATGCCAGAGGGAAGGAGGTTTGGGGGCTGGATAAAAAAGGTGAATGGATCAAGCAGAAAACTCCCAAACTCAAAAAAACAGACAACAGTATGGTGACTACCAGAGGGAAGGGCATTGGAGGAAGTAGTAGAGAGTAAAGGAAGGATAAATGGTGATGGAAGAAGACTGGTGAACACAGATGATGTATTAGAGAATTGTGCACCTATAATTTATAATTTTATTAACCAACTAGAGGCCTAGTGCACAAAATTTGTGCATGGGGTATGTGTCCCTCAGCCTAGCCTCCACCCTCTCCAATCTGGGACCCCTCAAGGGATGTCTGACTGTCCTCTCACAATCCATGACTGCTGGCTCCCAACTGCTCATCTGCTTGCCTTCATGATTGTCCCTAACTGCTTCTGCCTGCCAGCTTGATCACCCCCTAACCACTCCCCTGCCAGTCTGATTGCCCCTAACTGCCCTCCCTTACAGGCCTGGTCACCCCTAACTGCCCTCTCCTGCAGGCCTGGGTCCCCCTCAACTGCCTTTCCCTGCAGGCCCGATTGCCCTCAACTATCCTCCCTTGCAGGCCTGGTCCCTCCCAACTGTCCTCCCCTGCTGGCCATCTTGTGACAGCCATCTTATGTCCACACCAGAGCAGCTATCTTTGACCACATGGGGGCAGCCATCTTGTGTGTTGGAGTGACAGTCAATTTGCATATTACTCTTTTAGTAGATAGGATAGAGGCCTGGTGCACAGGTGGGGGCTGGCTGGTTTGCCCTGAAGGGTGTCCCGGATCAGGGTGGGAGTTCCCCTGGGGCGTGGAGTGGCCTGTAGTGGTTTGCAGGCTGGCCCCACCCCCTGGCAATCCAAGCAAAGGCCCTAGTGTCTGGGATTTATTTATCTTCTATAATTGAAACTTTGAGGCCTTGAGCGGAGGCTAAGACTGGCCAGAGTGGGCGGGAAGCTTGGCTTTCTCCATCTTGGTTGGATTAATTTCCATACTCACTCCTGATTGGCTGGTGGGCGTAGCTTATGGGTGTAGTGGAGGCACAGTCAATTTGCATGTTTCTCTTTTATTAGTGTAGATGTCACCTTAATAAATTCAATTTAAAAAATTACCTGCTTCAGCAGTTGGAGCCCCAGAGAAGAGGAGAGACAGAGTCTTCAATCCAGACTTCTGGTACAGGCCAAGCACAGTCTCATTCAAGGGGTCCTTGTTCTTGTCCAGCCAGCCGGCAATGTTGTAGTCCACAGTGCCCGCGTAGTGCACCAGTGAGAAGTGGGCCTCAACCTTGCCTTTGACAACCTTGGGCTTCTGGAAATTGTTGGACTTTCCAAGATGCTGCTCATACAGCTTGTTCTTGAAGGATGCATCTGTGGCCTTGGGGAACATGCACTCCTCCTCCAGGATGGAGAAGATGCCCATAGGCTAAGAGTAGGGAAAAAAAAAGAGATAATAATGATGAGTCCTTCAGAAAAAAATATGCTCCAATAATTTATGTGCTTGATGAAAACCTGAAAATATAATGTTCCAAAAGAAGATTTGGAATGATAAGAAATTAAATAGGCATGATATTAATTTATTGCCTTCTCTATTACTGAAATCTGAAACAGATACCAAGAACATACGGGAAATATGTTTGCTAGAAAGACTCCATTATTTTTTAAAAGCTCACAGGTGCCGCTTGATAAACTTCATGTTTAGAGTATAAAATTAAATTCTGAAACTGCCATTTCAAAACTGAATTCTTTCTTCCATAAATGTATATATCTAAATACTTTTTTCTCTACTGACAGTGAAATTCCTTCATCTCTAATTTAGACCCGATGAAAGTATGAAGAGAAGAGAAATTATGGATAATGACTAGAAATGATCCATCCCCAGGAGAAAAGTGCATCTCATGTGTATCATTAAAACTATTTGTACTCTGAGCTCTGTTCCCCACAACTGTGGAGTTACATGAAACTAATATGGTTTTGCTGTGTAAGCGGCAAATTTGATATGAAAGCTTGATTTAACATTCAACATTGATGATTTTGCTCTTGTCACAAATTGCCTCCACAAAACTATTTTGGGTTTTCCAGAAACTGAAATACTACAGAAGAAAACAAATGTCTTTTCTGAGGACTGTGTAGTTTTGATGAATAGTAGAGATATTATGTCACTGAAGTAAAATATTTTCCCCCAAATTGGACAGAACTACTCTGCTTTTATGCTCTCATATATTTATGAATTTTGACATTAGCATTTGAAGTTTTTCTATATGGCAGTAGCATTTACTCTTCCCACTGATTAGAATAGGGCTCATACATAATAATATGCCTTATTGTTATCAGTAGGCACATGATGAGTTCCCACTCCAGTTTTGAAAATGTTTTGTGATTGTTTGATGAGTTTTAACATCTTCATAACTGATATAACTATTGCTCTACCCCTTGATAATAGGGAATTTAGGGCTCATATTCCAGATAAGGCTATAGAAAGGCTTATTTATTAGTCATCATCAACTTACTTAATGACTGCAACAATTGAAGAGTTAACTTTCCAACCTTTAAGACATCTTGACATACCTTGCACATGAAGAACTACACATGCACAGTAAACCATCCTGGGTTCACTGGAGGGAATTATAATACTCAAGACTAGCTGTAATTTCATTCCTTTCTCCCATATGCATAAGATTACATAGGAATGACAGTGAGGGGAAATGAAGTTACTAAGTGGGATAAATGTGACTATTTATGTGTGTGTTGTAATCATTTTCTACAAACTACTCTTTTCATTAATAACATTACTTGTGACTGATGAGAGTGTACAAATCTATACTAATAAAGACGTAATATGCTAATTCGACCGGGCATCTTCCACATGACCTTCTGGACATCCTTCTGGACAAGGCCATGGTAGCAGGGCAGAGGGGGTTAGGGGTAATCAGGCCAGTAGGGGAGAGCATCGGGGGATCAGGCCAGCAGGGGAGAGCAGTTAGGGGAATAAAGCCAGCAGGGGAGAGCAGTTAGGGGGATCAGGCCAGCAGGCAGGTGAGTGGTTAGGAGCTAGTGGTCCCAGATTGTGAGAAGGATGTCTGACTGCCAGTAGTTGGACATCCTTCAAGGGGTGTCCTGGATTGGAGAGGGTGCAGGCCAGGCCAAATTTTGTGTACTAGGCCTCTAGTATGCCATAAAATGCTACTGCTTGTTCTTTGAAAACTGGGATTGTGATTTCAAACATAGGAATGTGGACTATTTTTTCGTCATGTTTTAAATGCTTGAAAAGTCATACAAACCTTCTCAATGAGCTCAATGCAGGCAGCCAGGTCCATCCCAAAGTCAATGAACTCCCACTCAATGCCTTCCTTTTTGTATTCCTCCTGCTCCAGTACAAACATGTGGTGGTTGAAAAACTGTTGCAGTTTCTCGTTGGTGAAGTTGATGCACAGTTGCTCCAGGCTGTTGTACTATAGGAAGCAATAAATATAGGAAATTACTCATAACTTAAGTATTTGTAATCTATAAAGCAGCTACTAATATTTCCTTCTGAATTTAAGGCATATGATTTATTAAATTACAAAGGTTCAAATTGTTTTCTTAATATATGACATAATTCTAAACAAAGGAGAATTGACTCCTCAGTACTTTGCTTCCCAAGTAACTGCATGAAATCATGCATATCATGCAAAATACAGCTAAATGAAGACATCTTTTAAATATCCTCATTTAATTTAAGAAAGTATTTTTATGCTCACCTGCGTGGATCTGGGATTAATATTGATTATTTTAACCACTCATGGACCAATTTTGAGACTTCTAGACTTAAAAGACTAAAAACTTTCTATTTATACTTGTTTACTAGTTGTCATATCTCTCCAAAGACCCTTCTTTAGTACAAATTCCATTTTGGACTTTTTTTAATAGATGAAGATTTTGATATCTCTTTCAATAATTTATAGAAAATGTAGGTAGAAGGTCAGGAAAGATATAGTAGACTTGAATGACAGAATCAATTTCACTTGACCGCCTGATTGATGTTCACTCAACAATGTGTAGCAGAGCACACATTTTTTTTCTTTTTATCATATAAAATTTTAAATCTTTAATATACATACGAAGTATTTCATAATCTAGCCACTCACTCCATAATTTTTAAGTCTTACCTCCTAAAAACCCTCATTATGCACCCTTTTTAAAATAATTATTGAATTTATTGGGGTGACACTGGTTACTAAAATTATATAGATTTCAGTGTACAGTTCTATAACAAAGCATTCATATGTTCTATTGTATACTCATCATCCCTCGTCAAGTCTCCTTCCATCACCATATATCCCCCCTATACTAGTGGTTCTCAACCTTTCTAATGCCAACACCCTTTAATACAGTTCCTCATGTGTGGTGACCCCCGACAACAAAATTATTTTCGTTGCTAGTTCATAACTGTAATTTTGCTACTGTAAGTTAATTGTAATGTAAATATCTGTGTTTTCCCATGGTCTTAGGCTTTACAGCAGCGGTTTTCAACCTGTGGGTCATGACCCACAGAAAACACAGATATTTACATGACGACTCATTAACAGTAACAAAATTACAATTATGAAGTAGCAACAAAAATAATTTTATGGTTGGGGGTCACCACAACATGAGGAACTGTATTAAAGGGTGTTGGCATTAGAAAGGTTGAGAACCACTGCCTTAGGCCCTCTTCCGCCTCTCCCCCCAAGTCCTTTTCCTCTTTTAATCACCATACTGTTGTCTGTGTCTATGAGTGTTCTTTTTTCTTAATCCCCTTACCTTCTTCACCCAGTCCATAACCTCCCCAACTTGTTTGTTAATTCTCTATACTTTAAATGACTGGAGATTTGCATTTGTTAGTTTTCTATAAATTCATTACTCACATCAAAGATCTCAAAGCCAGCAATATCTAAGACCCCAATGAAATACTGCCTGGGCTGCTTGGTGTCCAGCTGCTGGTTGATGCGGGTGACCATCCACAGGAACATCTTCTCGTAGACGGATTTGGCCAGAGCACCCACAGAGTTGTACACCTTTAAGAACAAAGATAATTTAATTTTTTAGTTGAAAATAATGATGGACCCTTAAGTCTCCTGTGGCTCAACTGAATCTGGGGGTTTAAATCATGTTTACCTGCTGTACAGTCTGGCCTTTGGTGACGTACTCGTTGCCGACCTTGACCCTGGGGTAGCAGAGGGCTTTGAGCAGGTCAGCAGAGTTCAGACTCTGGAGATAGGCTGCCTTGTCAGCAACTGCATGAACAAGGTGAGGATGGTGAAACCAATCAAGGCTTATACAACTGAAGGTGTGACTGACAGTGACACAGGAAAAATATTTTTGCTTGAAGAGTAATGTAGCAAAACATATTCATTTGCTGAAATAACTTCAAAATTGCCACCTTTTATGCTAATTTAGTCATTTTTTTAGATGATAATTTGGAACTTGGATAATTGGTTAGGACAATATAGGAGAAGAAGGAGAAAATACATATGTGTGATATTTAAAACATATCTAAAGTGGGCCATGATAAAAGTAATTTGAGAAACTCTAACTTAGGGGTATAGTGACAACAAACTTTACATATCTCCACAAACCTGCTCAGTCATGTAAAACACCAGGTAGTATGTCATTTATTCTCCCTAATACTTTTCCCATCACCAGGTAAGTCAAAGAAAATAAAAATCTGATCTGTATCTCTGAGGAGCTGATAATGTCAGTTCTGTTAATAGAAAGATATCAACAGGGAGGGCTACCTTCAGTGCCATCTGGCTCAGCTTGCTCTTCCCTTTGCTTTTGCTTGAATTTCATGTTCCCATAATGCATCACAGCTCCTGTGAGCTTGTAAATGGCCACCTTTTCATCAGCGCTGAAACCCAGGATGTCCACAGCACTCTGAGAAAAGAGTTGAATTTAATTCACTTCACAATTGTCATTCTGGCAGACTCAGGATACTCCTCCCACTTTTTTTCTCATCACACTGTCTTATATTTGACTAACACTTTTTCATTTTCCAAAGGCACTCATATTCATCACCATTTTGTTCTATATAGTAGCACCAAAGGTATGTTTGTCTTCCAATTGAGTCATGTGGACAGTCAAGATGTTATATGACTTGTCCACACCCACTCACACAGGACTCAGAGGCAGTGCTTTTCCCATTTCTCCACATTATTAGCCTGGCCTTGCTGCACATCCTTCTGACTGTCTCAGGGTTTTCCTTGCTCTTTTCTCTAGCCTCACAAGTCTGTGTTTGCTCCTTCTTCTCCTACACTGTCCTAACCTAATACAGAGTCAGAGTCTGCCTTTCCACCCTAATGTGCAGGAAGGATGCAGAGGGGAGGAGGATATGAGGGCAGCAGCAATGGTCTGAGTTTTTCTCCTCATGCCTGTCTGATATCAGGCCACAGCTTAGCTGACCATGAAATACCTGACAATGAAGTTTACATGATCATTGTTCATGTAGGAAACAGACATTTGTGGAAAGAAATTTCTTCTTTCATTGAAATATATTTGTGTCTTTCCCCCCCTCCGCCTCCTCTATCAGATTTTGATTCCTTTCTTATTTGCCCATGCCAAGCTTTGAAAAGTCTTATGCAATGGGGTAGGCACAGGGAGGAAAGTATGGCTATTTACCACTCTGTTTCCTTTTGCCTCAGATTATTACCTCTGGTCCCCGCTTACTATCTATAGAACTTAGACATTACTACAGAAGTCCTGGAGTGAGACTTCTATATTTTTTAACTTCTGACACTAATGGGTATTTCTCAACTCTATCATGTTTAGATATACTTATACAATATGTTATAGAGAAAGAGCTGATAAAGGCACACACACTTAGTTCATAGACTCCTTAAAAATAATATTTTAAAAGAATATTTAATTGCAGGAACTTTAAGGTACTATCTGGAATATTGGGATATTCCCATTGGTGTTAAAGTTGATCGATGAAGATTGATAATTCATAAATTCAAAGGAAAACACAAAATATGTATAAAGAAAATAATCCTTAAAAAAAAAGAGGCAGGAGAGAAAACCTGTAGTTCCAAAAATAAATATAAAGGGTTCAAGAGTCTCAAAAAAAAATATTATTGAGGTAGAGAATCCATTTCTTCTTATACTGCTTAGGGAGGTATATATTATTAGCCCTTAGAGGTATACTTAAAACAGGTTTTGAGTTTACATCTGATTATAAAGGGAAGGTGGGAATTTCATATTTAGTTATACAACTTTAAAATATTTTCCCATTTCTTTCTGACATCTTTCTCAGATTCTTGGGTCTAGGGTCTGCCATAAAATAGAAGAGAAACATCACTATTGAAGTACAAAAATTAACCAAAAATGACTGATAAGATTAAAAAAATGAGTTAATTAGCCAAGGACTGACAAAGACCTAAAATTTATTATAGACATTTAAAATTTCTAATACATGTTCGTGGGCAGGGGCATTGAAATATCTTGTAGTTTTATTACATGGGAAGGAAAGCCTGACAGGCAGTATTGCCTATTTATATTATTTCTGCTAATGCTGTCTACTTGAATAGAGGAGAATGTTGTGGCCTTGGAAATGAGTTTGGCTTTTCTTGCTTTGTATCTATTACTTACATCTGTGGCCATCAGCTCTTCTTGATCATCAATGCTAGGCACTGTAATTTCACCTTGACTAACAAAGGCAAAGTCATATGGATTGGTGGTGATCAAAAGCATTTCTGAACACATGGAAAAGAATAAATATAGGCAGAGTTTGGTTATAAAATATTTCAGAGGGATTTCTTAGAAGGTCTGTAATTTCTTGGTAGAAATCAAAGATATTTCTTACCAATAAGTTCTGGTTTCTTGTTGGACATAATTTGATAAAATATGTGGTAGCTTCTTTCAGCCTTTAGCTGGAAAGTAACTCGGGACTTCTCTAACAAATCTAGAAAGTGAGATTAGACACATTTAATAGAAAAGGTCACAGTGGAAAAAGATGAAAATAAGATTTTTATATGTACTCCAAAGAAAAAGATACTCCATCACTCCTGTTTATTAACTTACATGTTTCAATATCTGCAGAAGCCAGTTTGCCTGTGGCACCAAAATGGATCCTGATGAATTTACCCTTAAAGAGGCAAAGGAGAACTTATTGTCTTTTAATGTGTTCTTTATCGTTAAGGGCAAATAGATGCAAAAGACATTGGTATCAGATGTATAGGAGAGGCAGTACTAATTCTCATATGAAAAGGAAGACCAGGAAACTTACAAAACGAGAGGAGTTGTCATTCCTCACAGTCTTGGCATTGCCAAAGGCTTCCAGTAGGGGGTTGGCACTGATGATTTGATCTTCAAGGGTCCCCTTAAGGTAATTGAAGAAGGTAGATAAAGAAACTCTAAAAAGATGAGTTTAGTCTGCTAAAATAACTTCTCCATTCTTCTTTCCCCTTTTATAGTAGTCTGTAACTTTTGGGTAAGATTTTCTACACTTGATCTTAGCCAAAAGGCCGAGAAGCGATGGGTAAGATTTTCTAAAATGAATGAGAAAGAGGACAAATTGTGGGGAGGGCGAGACACTAGTGGCATGGTCTTGATTTCCATATCGTCAGGCCTACCTTTCCCCTTAATTAAAAGGTTGTGAGAACTTTTGCATATTGAACCTGCCAATATATTTCGTTCTCACAAGTCCTCCCAAGAGCTATTTTCCAAATCTGCCATTGCATGCACTTGATTATGAAGTTGCCATGATTCTGAAGTACCATGATCACATTGTAAGTGTTTTAGTTCTTCCATCCTCAGTTGAACATCGTACCCACCTGCAGTTTGCCACCAGAAGCAGGCTCTTCTTTTTTCTTCTCCCCAGTGACTGCAATTGTTGCGAAGTACTGGATGACACGCTTGGTGTTCACAGTCTTCCCTGCACCAGATTCTCCGCTGTCAATTCCAGACAGAAGAAAAAGTCAGAATCTAAGGCTGTAGAACTAACCACTAAAAGCATCCGAACTCAACAGATAATAAAAGCATGAAATGTGCATACGTAATCAGGATGGACTGGTTCTCACGATCTGCAAAAGGAAACCAAAACCCAAAATGTTTAAAAAAAAAAAAAAAAACTCACAAAACTTGGCACATAGATTAATACAGTACTTGTAAACTCAAACTTGTCTTTTAAAACTACTCACTTCAACAAAAGTAATAACTGTATAAATTGTTGCTTTGCTATTTTCACAAATACTTTTAAAAAAATAACTATCAAAAGATGTGCTAATTAGTGTGTTAAACTTCCATTTCCTTTAATGTGATAAAATATGTAATGCATTATTTTACCATAATAGCTATGTGAATAATCAGTGTCATTGAATGAATAATAGTTTCATGTTCCATCAATCACCTAGTTCATAGTTCAGAATCCTGTCATGATATTAATTAGTAACTGTGATAACTTCTCAGTATGAAATTTCAAGGTTTACTCTTTAGAAGAGATAATATAATTAAAATGCATAGTTGATGCCTAAATTTAGTTAATTTTGAGCTGGAATTTGCATTGATTAATTTGGATTTTAGCATAGAAATCTAAGCAAAATTCCTTATATTTTTGGAACTGGTACAATTTATCTATATGTATTACCCTTATTTTATTAATGCTATTATCATGTGTGTGCTTAGCATGTTATTTTCAAAGTACTGGTCCTTCATCTTCTGTGTTATCAGTATACAAATAATTTGTAAACATAATTATGAGCAGGCTCACCAGTCAGCATGTTCTGATAGGCGTTGTCTGAGATGGAGAAGATGTGGGGCGGGGCCTCCTGGCGCTTTTTGCCTCGGTAGGCAGACACCACCTCCGGGTTATACACCGGCAGCCACTTGTAGGGGTTGACAGTGACACAGAAGAGGCCCGAGTAGGTCTGTGGGGAATGATAAGGTCGCTCAATCAATAGTCACCTCATTAATCTGCCTTGGAAACATGGAGAGAGGGACCTAAGTAGTGCATTATGGACCTAAGCCTTAAGTTCTCATCATGCTTAATGGTTTCATCCATTTGCTGCCTCCCTCTAAGGCCCACTGCTTCACAAAATGCTTCAGTTTTCCAACTAATTCAGTTTTAAGTATAGAAGGCTTTCCACATGCACATGTTCAAATACATCAGAACTTACAACACTAACCAAATGATTAGTGTTAAGATAAGATTGCCATCGCCAAGTCTGAAACTAAAGTCTAATGTGTCTTAGCTAACACAGTTCAAAGAGTAATTGAAAAGTAATGTCAAGGGGCGCTCACGTAGATCATCCAGGCTGCGTAGCGCTCTTTGAGGTTGTACAGCACAGCGGGCTCGTGCAAGTGGGTCATCATGGCCATGTCCTCGATCTTGTCGTATTTGGGAGGGTTCATGGAGAAGACTTGGTCATCCTTCACTGTGACCGTCTGTTAAGAAAAGAAGGAGCCAATGTGTATCAACTAAGTAGTAGAAAAAGGTCATTTATGCCGCTCCGTCCTTTTTTTTTAAACTCACATTTCCTCCTTCAGTCTTGACCGTCACCTTCCCCGTTTCCCTGCTCTGCACTGTTGCTTTCACATAGGATTCCTTAGGATCCACCACAAAGACAGAATTCTTGGCATCAAAGGGCTTATTCTGGGCTTCAATTCGCTCCTTTTCCGGTTTTCGGAGGTAAGGAGCAGCCGCCCCAAAAACTGCCATCTCAGAGTCAGAACTCATGGCTGCAGGTTATTGAGGGCAACACAGTACAGGATCAGGTGCACCTGGAGGGAAGAAACGCAGTTGTGCCCAGGGTGTGGGTGGGCATTGTCCTATCGCTCTGGACTGTGGTTAATGGGCTTCATGGCCATGCTTATTTCCTCACCCCTGGTTGTTTGTTTGTTTGTTTCAGAGAGGAAGGGAGAGGGAGAGAGAGATAGAAACATCAATGATAAGAATCATTGATTGACTGTCTCCTGCATGCTTCCTACTGTGATTGAGCCCACAACCTGAGCATGTGTCATTGACAGGAGTCAAACCAGGTACCATTCAGTCCTCAGGCTGACACCATGTCCTGAGTCAAAACAGCTAGGGCCTCACCCCTGCTTTTAGGGATCACTTCTGTGTCCTATGTAAAGGTTCTGAAAGATTAGATCATTGATTTGAAAGTCTTATACTAGTAGCTTAATTTTTGTGACATTTTTAGCCTTCATTTTATCTTTTGTATCAATTGAGAAATGTGCAGGAATTGATGTTTCAATCAGCAACATTTGTAATGCCCCAAGTGTGTTCAGAACTTTTTCTCTTTATGCTTTTCTTTTCTTTCCTTTTCCCCATACACCCCCATTTTTGACATTGTGATGATACAAAGTAATGGAAAACAACTGTGAACAATGGCTTCACAATCTAAACGAACTTATTTAAAAACACTCAATTATTTAAACAAATATTCTTCCTGCCTCAAATGATTAAAGTTGGATGGATAAGCTGCGTGTAAAAAGATATTAAATTTAGATGTTTGAAAGGTACATCTGTTCTTTGAGGACATTGTCCAGGTTGAAAGCCCCTTATAAACACAAATAAAGTCCTAGTTAACTGACAAGTATTAGATAATTAAAGGGGAAAGTAAGTACAATAAAGCTGAAAACCCAACACATAATTCTACCCTAAGTCAAAGTTATCTTTTATTAGTTTCTAAATTGTGTAAAAGTCAGAAATAGTGGCTAAACAAAAGACAACTTTAAAAAGTTGTTAGAGAAAAGCTTTTCTTCAAAGGAAAAATGTTATTCTGTTACTTTTTTTTGTTTGTTTATAGGTTTGTTTTTGCATCAGGCAATTTTGAATTAACTATCATGTAGTGATGACCATATACAGTGCATCCACAAAACACAGGAAGGACATTGCTGTTCCCATCTAGTGTCAAAATCAGTCATTTCCAAGTTTGTGGGTCACAAGCCCCCAAGATCCTGAGGCTTGTTGCAAAAGTCCTTGAATTCACCTGCACGGTGGTAATTGCCTCAAGTTCAACAAACAACACTCCTACATAAACTGTTTTCTATTCTTTTCTAAATGAACATAGCTGTGTACTTAAATGTAAACTTTTAAAAAATAATTATTAAATGTATCGTAGATTTACATCATTATGTATATTCCTAACATAATACAAAAAGTACATATCCCAATACATAGAGTTGGGGGAGGTTTATTAAATGTGTTTGGTTCTATGGGAGGAGACCCTGGAAAACCATTGACAGATGGCAAGAGCCAGAGGGACCTTAGCAGTCATCCAGCCTCCTCATTTTACTGGTAAAGGAACTAAGGCTCAGAAAGGGGAAGGGTCATTCAGTGACATGCAGGTGTAAGTGGTAGTACTCGGACATGAGTCCCGTCCTCCTAAGTTCACATTAGGACTTCTTAGTGCTAATTCCATTGCAATACCCTATTTCAAAATACATAAATGCCAACTGGCTTGACCGGGCAACTGGAGTCAGTGAAAAGCCTGGGCTGGCACCTAGAAATTTTGACTTTCAGATCAACCCACTGTTTGGTTGAAATTACCATTCTATCTCTCTGATATGTCCTTACTGTTTTAGTTGCGGCAGTAGTACACATTAAATGTTACATGTGATCATTGTATTCTTCCTGAAGTTCTAACACGTGTAAAAGACAAGAGTCATTGCATTTTGTGTGGTTAAATGGTCTCAACAGTTAAAATTTCATGAGACGCCATTTTTAAAGAGAAGCTGCTCCTTGTATCCTATTCCCATTACTAAACAAAGATATAAAATGTTAGCTCTTTAAGACTAGCAATACAGGTATCCCTTTGTTCTTTAGAGTGTAATAATAGATAACACTTACCTCTCGTGTTACCAGATGGAGAAGGTGGCAGGCTCAAAACAGACAACTACTGTTGAAAGAAAAGCAAGAGAATGTCATTATTGTGCACAATGTCATATTGAGGAAAGTTGCAAAGAAAAATTAAAATTTGGAAACAACACTCTCCCTTAAGTGAATAATTACCAGGAATGTAAAACTAGCCAAGTTCTCTTCCATGTATACGAACCTTAAGGAATTTTAAGGAGGGACAGGACAGAGGCACCCTGGTTCCACTTTTATAGAGCCATTCTGCAAACACAGCAACCACCTCAGCTGTCCTAGCTAGGAACCTACTTGGCAAAATGTTTTTTTTGGCAATCTCTTTGCACAATATTCACTGACTGTAGCTGTGAATGGATATAATTAGAAATATTTGTTGTCACCCATAAATAATTTGACAGGATGAACTGGGTTTGTTTTTTTTTTAATAGGCATTTGATAGGGGATGGGGATTCAGGGCTTCTGAGGCTGTTTCTCCAGCTTTGCTTTTGCATCATTCATCACAGAATTGGAAGCCAGGTTCCCACTTACTCTCCTGTGTATAAAATTGGCCTGGCAGAATGAGCCTGACGTGAGGAGTTTAGGACTAATTGATTTGTTAGCACTTTGAGCCATTGAGAAGCTGCGATAAATTTTAGATCTAACACTTTAATTGGAAGTAGTGAGTGATAGCTATTAAGGCACAATTCCTTGCCCAGGTCCAGATTTTGGAAGCACAGGCGATAGATTTTTTTAAAGTCTGAAGTCTAAACATGAAGGAGAAAGTGAATTCTTAGATTAGGGTGGTGATGGAGCAGTGGGGGGGTAGTAAAGGATTTAGAATAGATATAAACACTTCTGTTCCTTTTCTGGAGTTCTTGCCATGGATATCTCCAACTCATATGTTTGCACTGAGGGCATAACAGAGTGCCGTGTGATGTTCCATGCATGTTTCCACTGCGTAATGGAAGGAGACACAAATGTGCATTCCTAGTTCACGGGAAAATCCTCATGGCTAGCTGTAGCTCTAATGAGGTGGGTACTACATATTTTTACTTAATGTGAGAGGAAAGACGTGGTATCCACAATACTCTTAGTGCAACGAGAAGGTGAGTGGGCTATCACATATGAGCAAGATACTTGTGAATTGGATTTTGGTGGTTTTGCCACATACACAGCTGTTGCTGAATATGACAGGAAATCTATCTACTCTCGGTGTGTCCCTAAGATCTGGTGTGATATTTCAACTGTCTTTGGCTAGCTTAAATTACTGATTAATGTGATCACAGTTTTTATACAAACTATTAACTTGGAATTTTTCTTTAACACATGATAGCTTGAATTGTTTCTACCTTTTTTTTTACTTTTGACACAATGCTGTGGAATAGTTGGTCAGACTTCTTTTTTTAATATCCATGGAAATTATTCACAGAAATCTAGTGACTTACCCAAAATGTTAGACTTTAATCTAGAAAGAAGAAACATATTCTGGTTTTTATTTAACTTAAGATTTTGATGACTCACTCATTTTTACTTCTTTTGCAATTTAATATCTAAATTATAGACATAAATGTTATGAAACATGTTCCCAATACTTTGAGAACTGAAAGATAAAATAAACTGTGGATGAGATTAAGACACTCAGACTAAATCATTAGCTCTGGCTAATGGGGACTCTGCCCAATCGCAGATAGACTCATCATGCAGATCTTGAACATTCTAAAACTACAGTGATACTGTAATAGAGACTGGCATGGACCACCAGGAGTCGCTCAGGGAACTCTGCAAAGCTTGGATGAGGGAGAAGAGTTTCTCTCACACTTGCTTTTCTAATGACTGTCTACATTGGAAATGCAGGATATTAACACTAAGTATTCTTGTATGTGTGTGGTTCTTTATGAGTAGGTATGGGTAGGAAGGAGAGTGATTTTGGATGCTATATTTAAGCAGTCTGGATAAAAGCTTCTCTCTAGCATTTCTCATTATCCTCAAGATTCTGAAATATTATAGTCTCCTGCGATCTTTATCAATTAAATACATAAATATGGTGAAAATCTAATATTCACCTTATAGAGTTGTATGAATTAAATTAGATCACATCATTAATTTATAGTATATGTTACTTATATATATAAGTAATATATGTATTATAGATTCTTTTACTATATTGTAAATGGAAACTGTACCCAATTTTTATGTAACCTCATTTAATTTATACACATACATAGATATATATTAAAAATTCTTAGCATAGTGTTCACCATGGGCTGCTGAAGCAGACATTTCTTATTAGAGGTAAAGGTCAGAATGGCATGCTGATAATTTCCCGAATATGCCCAGAGGGTCAAAGTGGTAGTAAAGGGCTGAGGACAGATGGTATTTAGGAATTGTCAATGAGCAAGACTATTTTTGTTGTTGTTATGTTTTTCTTATATAAGTTGTGTTTTAAAAAATACAGTTGGGAACTAGGTTGAAGAAATGCTTACGTCTTAGTTTCTGTGGTGTCCAGCATGACAATATGACTTGAGAAGTTTTATTAAGGTCCAGCATGACAATATGACTTCAGTAATCTTACTGAGGTGATATTGTCATGCTAGACACCTTGTTAGATTTCTTTTAAATTTCTCTGGGACTCCAATGAGTCATCACTACTGAAAAGAAGCTGTATATTTATTTTTAAGTCAACTGCTTGCTACCATTTAGAGTTCTCATTCTAACATGTGGGTGCATTTGCCTATTCAATATATATTTATTGAATGTCCACTACACGTCAGCCCTGTCCTAGCACAGGGTGTTGCTATAAAAATTGGCAAATCCTATGTCCTCAAGACAATTTCAGTGAATGGAGGAAAACATACACAAACAAATAAGTCAACAAGCAATTTAGTAGTAAGTGTAAATAGAAAAATAAAGCAGAGTAAAGGGGAAAGAGTATTGTAACAAGCCAGCTTCTACAATACGGTGACATTTGGATAGAAGTTTGAAGGAAGATGGAGTTTCTAGTTGCTTGCTTCTAGATATTTTCTTAATGAAGTATGAGGCAAGATTTTTGACTGAGAGAAGGGCAGTGGAAGAGATGTAGTGGATATACAGATAGAAGATGTGAAGTTCATTTTCAAGACTTGCCCAGAAATACTGTGCTATTATCATGAAGTTAAAATGAGTACAGTTCAGGAGATTTGTATTTTTTTTAATATATATTTTATTGATTTTTTTACAGAGAGGAAGGGAGAGAGATAGAGAGCTAGAAATGTAGATGAGAGAGAAACATCGACCAGCTGCCTCTTGCACACCCCCTACTGGGGATGTGCCCACGACCAATGTACATGCCCTTGACCGGAACCTTTCAGTCTGCAGACAGATGCTATACCGCTGAGCCAAACCGGTCTAGGCGTGGAGATTTGTATTTTTTTCTCCAGCAACTTTAGTTGTTGGAGATGACCATAGAAAATATGAAGAGTGAAATATAGAGAGAGAGGAGCAAAGAGTCAAGTGAGTGATTATAATATTAGACCATGAAAGTTAAGCTTGAAAAAGGAAGAAAATAAGAATATAAGGGGACATAGAACAATGAAAAAAGGTAGAGGTCAATGGATAGGTGGTTGTGATGATGTCAAAGAATTGTAGGGATGGAATATTTAGAGTAGGTGAACTGGAAATGAGGAGATATTGGGTAGAGATTGAATGAAATAAATCCCTGTTGGTTGTGGTGTGTAGTGCTTTTTATGTACTGTTGGATACAGTTTCTTAATATTTTGTTGGGGATTTTTGCATCTATGTTCATGATATATATTGATTTGTAGTTTTTCTGTCTTGTAATGTCTTTATCTTGTTTTGTTACTGGGGCCATTTTAGACTCACAGAATGTGTAAGAAAATCTTCTCTTTGTTTTTATTTTCTTAAAGACACTGTGACAAATTGGTGTCGTTTCTCTTAAATGATTGGTAGAATTCACTAATAAAAGCATTTGGGCCTGGTACTTTCTTGATAAAGCTTATTAATTACTGATTAAGTACATATATATATATATATATATATATATATATATATATATATAAATTACCAAAGCATAAATAAGAAATATATATTCTGAATATATATATATATATGCCTATTCAGAATATATATTTCTTCTTTATGCTTTGGTAATTTATGTAGAGTCTTAATGGGATGCTTGAAATTGGGATTTTCGTGAAAGTACAGATCTTGATAATGATAAAGGCAGTGATGACTATATGACTTATCACTCTAAAATTTGAACTTGCTTTGAGTAACAGGATAGGTACGACATGTATTAACTGAAGAGGAGAGACAAGGTAAAATGCATTGACTGAGTAGGAGACAAAGATAGGATGACTAACTGAAAAGAAGAGATAAGACAGATATAGTAATTAGAGAGGAGAAATAAGAAAGGATGTAATAGAGAAGCTCTGAAGCTGCTGCTAACAGTACCTTTTCTTTTTTCTTTTTTTTCTTTTTTTTTTTTTTTGTTAATCCTCACCTAAGAATATTTTTCCATTGATTTTTTTAGAGAGAGTAGAAGTGGGGTGTGAGAGTAGAAACAGAGTGAGAAACATCAATGTGAGAAGTCCTTTTTTTGCCTCTTCCATGCACCCTAGCCAGGTATGGGGATCAAGGCAGTAACCAAGCATCCATCCAGATCAATAATTTGAACTCTGTCAGCACCCAGGAATCCCTCTGTTTCCCTTGCAGTCAATGTCTCTTTGCGCCCTCCACCCCCTGCTCCAGCTCCCTTGGGCAGTGGGAATAAAATATTAGCTGATCAATATTTTATCCAGAAGGAGCAGCCACTGCCCATGACTGTGTGAGATGCAGCAGCCCTGCGACCACGCAAGGAGCTGCTGCCCCACGAGCAGCCACTGCCACAACCACCTGAGGAACAGCTGCTGCCCATGACTGTGCAACCCACCACCATGCCCACCGTAGCAACCTCAGGCCCCATGCGACACAACACCTAGATCCTTTCGTGAAAGCAAAAATGAGGAGACAGAAGAAAAATCCCCAAAGGAAAGAAAAGGAGGAAGCACTAGAAATGAACTAAATGAAATTCAGAAAAAGAATCCAGAATAAGGGTGATACAGTTCATAAACCATATATTATAGATGAGAAAATCAACAACCTGTAAGGAGAAAATAAAGAGTGATATGACTACAATAAAAATAAAAAAAAACAATATGGAAGCTTTCAACAGTAGACGAGGAGAAGCGGTGGACCAAATTAATTAATTAGAAGACAAGGAAGAAAAACACATACAACCTGAACTGCAATTAGAGAAAAAATCAAAAGGCAGGAAGAGAGCCTGAAAGAGCTTTGTTACAACATTATATGAAGCAACATATGTATAGAATAACAAGAAGAGGAGCAAAAACTAAAACCATTTCCCCTAAGAGTAGGAACAAGACATGGATGCCCACTTTGACTACTGTTCGGCATAGTATTGGAAGTGCAAGCCATGACAATCAGACAAGAAGAAAAAATAAAAAGCATCCAAATTGGAAAAGAAGTAAAATTGTCATTATTAGCAGATAATGAAGAACTTTCAATATTGTACATCTAAAACCCCAAAGACTCCATCAAAAACTACTAGAACTAATAAATGAATTTGGCAATGTAGCAGGATACAAAATTAACACCTAGAAATCTAAGGCTTTTTTATACACCAACTAGATGCCCATTGCATGAAATTCATGCTAGGATAGGCCTTCACAGCCCTGGCTGCCTAGGGATTCCAGCTGCCTCACGACCCCATCTCTTACCCCTTCCACCCTCCCCACCACCCAGACTCACGTTGGCCTGGTGCTGCTCATGTCCACCACCACACACCCACAGTTCCCTTGTTCTGTGGAGCCCCCCCAATTGTTTGTCCCACAGAGGGTAGCCTGGGCCTCCCTCTTTGGGGCAATTATGGAGCCCACTGATTGATTGCCCCGCTGGCCAGTGGCCTGGACCTCCCTCTTTGGGTGATCACAGAGCCCCCCTCATCAATCACCCCCCTGACCAGTGGCCTGGGTCTCCCTCTTTGGGGGCAATTACGGAGCCCCCTGATTGATCACCCTGCTGGCCAGTGGCCTAAGCCTCCCTCTGTGGAGTGATTGTGGGGTGATGGCGGCCCCCTGGACCAATCACATCACAACCATCTTGGCTGGCCTGGTGCCAGTGTATGTCATAGCATGGTTGTCCAGAAGGTCATCCAAACAGTTTTTCTGCTGTTTGATCATTTGGTTGATTTGCATATTATGTTTTTAGTATTATAGATAATGAGCTCACAGAAAGAGAAACTAAAAAAAAAAAATTCCATTTACCATTACAAAAAAAATTAAAATACCCAGGAATAAATTTAATACAGGAGAAAAATGACATGTACTCAGAAAATTACAGGACACTGAAAGAAGAGATAGAGGAAGATATAAACAAATGGAAGAATATACCAAGTTCATAAATTGAAAGAATCAACATCATTAAAATGTCTATACTACCCAAAGCAATTTATAGATTCAATGCAATCCCCATTAAAATACCAATGGCATACTTCAAAGACCTAGAACAAACTCTCCAAAAATTCATCTGGAATTAAAAAAGACCCCAAATAGCTGCAGCAATCTTGAGAAAGAAAGACAAAGTTGGAGGGATCACAATACCAGATATCAAGCTATATTACAAAACCACTGTTCTCAAAACTGCCTGTTGTTGGCACAAGAACAGACATATATACCAATGGAAAAGAACAGAGAACTCAGATATCGACCCAAGTCATTATGCTCACTTAATATTTGATGAGGCAAGAGCATACTATGGAGTCAAGATAGTCTCTTCAATAAATGGTGTTGGGAAAATTTGACAGATACATGCAAAAAATTAAACTATATCACCAAGATACACCATACACAAAAATAAACTCAAATGGATAAAGGCTTAAACATAAGATGGGAAACCATACAAGTCCTAGAATAAGCCATAGGCAGCAAAATAGCAAATATTTTTGTAGCAATATTTACTGATACAACTCCTAGGGCAATAGAAACTAAGGAGAAAATAAACAAATGGGACTACATAAAAATAAAAAGCTTCTGCACAGCAAAAGAAGCCATCAACAAAACAACGAGAGAGCCACTGTATGGTCAAACATACACTAAGTGGCCAGATTATTATGACCACCTGATGTTTGTAGGTAAATTAGCCGAACACTGCATCATATGGGATATGGAAGCCCAAGGCCTGTTTGAACACCTTTGCAGTTACCAAGATTAAATGTCTCCAATTCACACAGGAACCCAAGGATTGGACAGTCAAGCATTGGAAAAGTCATGTGGGTCTGATGAATCGTGTTTCCACTTGCATCATGCAGATGGCAGAGAGAGAATTTCTCAGAAATCGCCTAAAAATATGCACCTTATATGCATGAGTACAACCCTTCAAGCTGGTGGGGGCAGTGTTATGGTTTGGAGCATGTTTTCCTGGCATGATTTGAGCCCTTTAATTCATGTGGACCAATGTATGAATAGCACAACATACCTAAATATCATTACTGATCCAAGTTCATCCTCTCATGTTGTTGGTGTATCCCAATGGAGATGGCTTCTTCCAACAAGACAATTCGCCATGCCACAGTGCTCATATTGTGCAGGAGTTGTTTCAAGAACACGAGGGAGCCTTTACCTTGCTTAGGTGGCCCCCACAATCACCAGATCTCAATCCAATTGAGCATTTGTGGGACGAAGTTAAAAGAGCCATCAGGCAGCTGGTTCCACAACCATAAAATTTCACAGAACCGGACAGTGCTATTCATCAGGCATGGTGTCAGATTCCTCTCATCACCTTTCAACAACTCGTAGAGTCAATGTCAAGAATAATCGCTGCAGTATTGAAGGCAAAAGGTGGCCCAATGAAGTACTGGTGGGGAGGTCATAACAATCGGGCCACTCAGTGTAATTGCCAATGTTATTTCTGATAAGGGTTTAATCTCCAAAATTTATAGTGAACTCATACAACTTAACAAGAAGAAGATAAACAACCCAATCAAAAAATGGGCAAAGGACCTAAATAGACACTTTTTGAAAGAGGGCATACAGAAGACCACGAGACATATGAAAATATGCTCAAAGTCACTAATAATCCGAGAGATGCAAATCAAAATGACCATGAGGTACCATCTCACATCTATCAGAATGGCTATCATCAATAAATCAACAAATAAGTGCTGGAGAGGATGGGGAGAAAAAGGACCCCTATTGCATTGCTGGTGGGAATGAAGACTGGTGCAGCCATTGTGGAAAAAACACTATGGTATTTCCTCAAAAAATTAAAAAAGGAACTTCCATTTGACCCAGTAATCCCATTTCTAGGACTATATTCCAAGAAAACATAAACACCAATCAGAAAGGATATATGCACCCCTGTGTTCACAGAAGCATAATTTATAATAGCTAGGATTTATAAAAAGCCTAAGTGCCCATCGGTAGATGAGTGGATTAGAAAAAATGTGCTACATCTACACAATGGAATACTATGCTGCTATAAAAAAGAAGGAATTCTAACCATTTGCAACAGCATGGATGGACCTGGAGAGCATTATGCTAAGCAAAATAAGTCAGTCATAGAAAAATAATTATCACATGATCTCACTCATTTGTGGAATATAATGAACAATATAAACTGATGAACAAAATAGAACCAGAGTCATAGAAACATTGAACAGACTGTCAACCTATGAGGGAAAGCGGAAGGTGAGGGGGTAAGAGATCAACCAAAGGACTTGTATGCATGCAAATGAGTATAACCAATGGACACTGACGGGTGGTGGTAAGGGCATGTGCTGGGTGGTGGGGGTGGCTGGGGAGTGGTCAATGGGGATAAAAGGAGACTTACATAATACATTAAACAATAAAGAATTTAAATTTAAAAAAGAAAAAAAGGATGCAATAAATGAGAGGGGAGAGGGAGAGAGAGAACAAAATGTAATAACTGAACAGGAGAGAGAACACAGGATGGAATAACTGAATAGGAGAGATAAGAAAGAATGTGAGTCAAATCTTTGGTTAGGGTGGTTGGGTTGCATACAGATGGAACTGATCGATGTTTCTCTTTCTCCCTCCCTCTCTCCCTTCCTCTCTATCTAAAAATCAATAAAAACATAGCTTTGGGTGAGGATTTTAAAAATTTAAAAAGAAGAGAGAATGATCAGATGCATAATATTCAATTGGAAGGTTGATTTAATTAAGGATTCATTTGAGTTAGCAGCAAAGAAGTCATAGGATCATGTGAAATCCATATAGGTAGAGTGGAGAGAGCAAAAGCCAGATTGGAGTCAGTGGAAGAGAAGGAAGGAGGTGAGGAAATGGAGTCAGAGTGTATCCACAATTCTTGAGAAATTTTGTTGTAAAGGAAAGTAGGGAAATGAGACAATAACTAGAGAAAATAGGATTAAGGGGGAGTTTACGAAAAGGTCCAATAGAGTGGGGGAGATTTTGTGTCTCACTTGGGACTACGGAATTCTTAAATAATGAAAGGATAATGTTTATCTCTTAAGAGAGTTTCCAGGGAAGCTTTGATTTCAGAGAGGAGCAGGTTTCAATGTAAGCCAAGCAATGAGGGGAATGTTCCTAGGAATATAAGAAATCCCGTTTTTCCAGGATGGTCAGTATTAGGTGAGGGTACAACAAAGAGTAGCTACTATTATCAGATTCTATCTTCTTTTCCTGCCTCTTGCTGAACATTTGCCTATTTATTCATTTCCTCATTAAGTGAATAACCAAATGAAATAGCAATAAGGAATTGGACTAATAGATTGTAACTTTTAGCAGAAAATTGGATAATATATTAAGGCCAGTTGTTTTATAAATTACTTTAAAGTTAGCTCAAGATGTAGTGTTAATCTATCCAATGATCACTACAAAATAAGTGAAGCCAGAGGGAAACTTCCCCAGGAACTGAGGTCCAGAAGTGTTCAGCTGAATAATTTAACCTACTGGATAACAAGATTTAAAACATTTCGTTTTATATTGTTTCTCTTAAGTAGGTTGTATAGTGTTCTTGTAAGATCTCTGTTAAGTCCTAATGGACAAGATTCTTGTTTGCTCCCTGTCTGCTAAAAAATGAGATAAACAGAAGGCCCATGCTAACCTCAGTACATGTAAATCTGTAGTAGTAATGCCACAGATTTTATACTTTTCAATTATAGCTATAATGAGGTTATACATTATAATCATGATGATAATTGTCATAACACCACAGAAAGGTACAATGTAGCAACCTAAAGATAAAATGAGAGTAGGAAACAGACTTTTAAAAAATATTAATTGGCCTTCTTTTGCTATCAGAAGTTCTATGAGGAAGCCTTGTAAAAGATGCAGCAGTTTTCAAAGAAAAGAACAAATACTTACAATACGTTCATTTTTCACTCCTGTTTACCTTCTGATGTAATAACAAGAGAGGAGACTCGGTATAACAAACAACTAAACATCTGTAGGTAACAAAAAAGAAAAAAATCTCATATTTAAAAAGGACCAGTGCCCTGGCCACTGTTGCTCAGTGGTCGGAGTGTCGATTCATGGACTGAAGGGTGTTGGGTTCAATTTCTGGTCAAGGGCAGGTACCTGGGTTGTGGGTTCGCTCCCTGCCCCCATTTGGGGCTCATGCGGGAAGCAGCCAGTCAATGTCTCTCTCACATTGATCTTTCTCTCTCCCTCCCTCTATTCCACTATCTCTAAAAAGCAATGGAAAAAAATATACTCAGGTGAGGATTAAATAAATAAATACATTGGACCATAAAATATAGAACATATTTCCCCCGTAGCGATTCTAATGACAACTTAATAGTTCATATCATTATAGTGAAGAGTTTGTATTTTAAAGTGTCTTATCCACATTTTTTACTTTCTCTTTTATTTTGTGTTGGCAATTCATGTTTTACCCTATTTTTACTCAGCTTTGGGATCAAGACTGTTTACTTTGCTTAGAGAAATCTGCCAAGTGAGGTTTAACAGGTACTGACTGTTCTGTATGCATAAGGTCTGCCTCTAGCTTTCACCTACCCCCCCACCCCCAGGGGCATGTATGGGTTAGAGCATACTTGTATGGCTGCCCCTATCACCTCTTTTTTTTTTTTTGGTGACTAAATCCTTCTCCATTAGATGCAAGCAAAATGTTTGTTTTTTTATTTGATGCCTAAAAAGGTAACTTTGACACAGTCGGGGGAAAATGAAACACAAATTCTTTGCAAATAAATTTTTTATTTGCAAAAACTGTAAGTACAAAACAGAGTGACAAAGATTTTCACATTTTGTGCATTTCTTTGGTCACTTTTCAACATTTGGGTGAATTACTCTTCACTTATGATTTTTGTGTGAACCTCGCGGCTTTTCACCCGCAGCTTGTTGACCTGGGACTCTGCGATGTCAGCCCGCTCCTCGGCCTCCTCCAGCTCGTGCTGGAGCTTGCGGAACTTGGAGAGGTTGACGTTGGATTGTTCCTCCTGAGAATGAATGGAAACGCATTCAGGAGTGAATAGAGTTCAGAATTTCTAGTTTCTCAATAGTTGGTCTTGAATTTTCTTTTTACTTAAAAATGAATCACTCGTTAGCAAACCTTTTTTAAAACTCTAGAGAAATGGTCTGAAACTTTTCTTTTTTTGTATTAACGTCTCTCATGCATCTTGAACTCATGGATAACAAGGAGGGACAAGTGACATTTGTCTCCAAGGTGCTCTAAAAGTTCTCCTTTTAGAACTTCTAAACATCTTAGAGCTACTCCTAAATTGCCAACTTTCAAGCCTCTTCTTTTTTCAAAATCCTGAGAATGGAACCAGACCTTTAAAAATGCTGGCATGGCCCTGGCTGTTTTTGGATCAATGGGTAGAGTGTTGGCCTGAGGACTGAAGGGTCCTGGGTTTGATTTCAGTCAAGGGCAACTACTTCAGTTACAGGAGTGATCCCTGCCCTGGTGTGGGAAAGTGTAGGAGGCAACCAATCATGTGTCTCTCTCACATCAATGTTTCTCTCTCTCTGTGTCTTTTCCCTTTCTTTCCATTTTCTCTAAAAATCAATGGGAAAATATCTTCAGGTGAGGATTAACAAGAACAAAAATGCAGACATGCAATCTATATTATACCAAACAAATAGCCTTGAGTATAAATTTTTGCCAGTTAAGGCAGTTTAGTAATTAAACAAGAGGTTGATTAAGTCTGTTTTAGAATGGTCTCTGATTATGTTTGAATATATAGCAATGAATTTGAGAAGCCCAGTCCTGGTTAAGACTCTCATAACCATACTTTTTTAAAAGGCTCATTTAGAACCACCAAAATATGGCATTCAAATTTAGAACATTAAAAAAACTTAAATAAGTAAATAAAGTTTTTTAGGGGAAAAAACTTAGTTCTTCCTCTTACAGATAAAGAAAGTTGGAGCTAGAGAAAGGCTAACTAAGTCCTCTCTGTCTCTCTCTGACCTTAGAAGTTTAGAGATCGGGGGAAAATAAAATTAATAAATGAACACAAGAACTAATTTATGATATGTATTTCTCTATAGCCATACTTTTATACTTGGGAAATTGATGTTACTTGATCATTATTTCTCATGAATCACAGGCTGGGGAAATTCGATAAGGTGGAATGCTAAGAATTCATGGTGTATATAATGGTATTTCAAACAATGTTTCCAACATAGAATTACTGTTTTCTTCTTGCAGACCTGCAGATCTCTTCTTCCCTTAGCTTTTTATTTTAATAATACACCACCCACCTAGTTAATCAAACCATAACTTGACAAATTATCTTTGATTTCCTTTCTCTCACCTCCCAAGTGCAACCTATTAGCATATTTTGTAGTTTTTACCTCCAAAATAGCCCCACTTCTCTCTGTATGCTCCACTACTATCCTAATCCAAGCCATATTTTGCTACACCTACCTTTGTCACCCCAAAATCATCCTCCATATAGTAGCCAAAATACTCTTTGAAAAAATATAAATCAGGACATCACTGACCAAATGCAAAATCATCCTGCGGCTTCCCAGTGTCCCATTATGCTTAGAAAGAAAGCCAGACTTCTTATCATGACCTGGAAGACCATGTGATCCTCCTCCTGCCAGCTCTTAAGCTCTATCTCTATTGCAATTTCCCTCATTATTCTACTTCTTGAACCAGACTCTTTTCTACACAAAAAGCTTTGCATTTGTTCTTCTCCATTCTTAGAACCAAAAATTTCCCTGGCTTATCAAATGGTTGGCTTCTTCTCATTTTTTAGACCTTCATTGAACCATTTACCTTTCGTCTTTCCTCATTTTACCCTTTTTTTGTTCATCCCTTTAACCAAATTAGCTTGGACATATCTGAGAACTGGAGGCTGCCTAATCACCATGAGAGATTCTGAACTCACCGCTTCCTCAGCTTGTCTCTTGTAAGCTTTCACCTTTGCTTGCAGTTTATCCACCAGATCCTGGAGTCTTAGTACATTCTTGCGGTCTTCCTCAGTCTGAAATTATTATATTTTAAAGAGTGAGTTTCTTGAAAGTATAAATACCATCATATTTTGTTGTATGTTTGGTTTTCAATCCTCTGTGGACTTGGGTGAAAACCTAGAGAGGCCATTTTCCTTACTTGGTAAGTGAGTTCCTTTACTCTTCTTTCATGTTTGCGTAGACTCTTGACAGTTTCAACATTGCGCTTCTGTTCACCTTCAACTTCTCCTTCAAGTTCACGTACCTGCAAGAAAATGTGCATTTTAAAGACATTTATTATGATGCATTCATTTAATGGATTTCTACTCTTCAAATGTCCTATAGTACTTCTTTTACTCTGTTTTATTTGTAGTTATTGATACCCTAGTCTAATCTCCCCCTTGTATGTTCTTGGCAGCAAGGAATATCTCTCATTCATCTCTGTATGCCACACATCATCCAGTTGTGCTAGGTATTGAAAAATCATGCATTGGATTAGAATGAGGTGGGAAATGTGCTGATCAGAAGACTCACCCTGGCCTCCAGTTTCTGGATCTGCTTCTTCCCGCCCTTCAGGGCCAGCTGCTCAGCCTCATCCAGACGGTGCTGCAGGTCCTTCACCGTCTGCTCCAGGTTCTTCTTCATCCGCTCCAGGTGGGCGCTGGTGTCCTGCTCCTTCTTCAGCTCCTCGGCCATCATGGCCGCCTAAGTAGCAGTAAATTAAAACCATTCAGAAAACTGAGATAGCACATTAAGATTCAAATCTGACCACCACTGTGTTGCCCTCTGCTCACATCAGTGATGGCCTTCTTGGCCTTCTCTTCTGCATTGCGAGCTTCCTGGACAATGTCCTCCATCTCTCCCTGGATTTGGGAAATGTCTGTCTCCAGCTTCTTCTTGGTGTTGATCAGGCTGGTGTTCTGGTTAAAACATCACAATTAAAAATATTAAATACCTGAGAGAAAAATTAGGATGCCCGCTGTTCTAATGAAATCACAAACTAGTTAATTAAATTAACTAATTGGTATCCCTTCTTGTTACATAAAGTATTTCAGGTGCCAATATATTTTTAAAAGACAGTCAATGCTAGATGTCAAAATTAAGATAAGCAAAATATTCTTAATCCAAAAATATTAAATGCTTTAAATTTTATCCTCCATGAAACTATGAATAATTTTTTTTAAATAACACTAAAATGTGAGCAAAAACTTGATTTTCCTTCTTCTGTATTTTTCACTCTTCTTCTATTTTGTCTATTCACCTGGGTGTGCAGGAGCTGGACACGCTCACTGGCATCCAGCAGCTCCTGTTCTGCGATTTTCCTGCTCCTCTCTGTCTGCTCCAGAGTGGCCCTCAGCTCCTCAATCTCAGCCTGCAGCAGGTTGGCTCTGCGCTCAACCATGGCCAGCTGCTCCTTCAGGTCCTCCTGGCCCCGGAGAGCATCGTCCAGGTGCAGCTGGGTGTCCTGTGAGGTGAAAGATCATTGAGACATCTTGTTCTCAGGGCTTCAGCCACCCCAACTGCACTGGGACCATCTCTTGACCCCATTTACCTTGAGAATGCCTTGTGTGTTCCTGTAGTTCCTCAGGGCCTCAGCAGCCATGCGGTTGGCATGGTTCAGCTGGATTTCCATTTCATTGAGGTCACCCTCCATCTTCTTCTTGATCCTGATGGCATCATTCCTGCTCCTGATCTCAGCATCCAGCGAGCTCTGCATGGACTCCACCACTCTAATGTGGTTTCTCTTCAGTTGGTCAATCTCCTCATCCTTTTCAGCAATTTTCCTGTCAATTTCAGACTTGATTTGGTTCAACTCCAGCTGGATGCGCAGGATCTTCCCCTCTTCATGTTCAAGAGAGGCCTTAATGACAGAAAGGGTGATGTTAGTAAGGAATGGAAATATGTAGTATTCTAGAAACAGGAATGAGTTCCTACTTTTTTGCCACTGTAACACATCTTTATTCCATTTTTATAGAAATTTCTACAATGTTCTGTTGTTGGTTTTATGTATGTCTATCTCCCCAGCTTGATAGTGCCCTTGATGGCAAGGCTCTTAATTCATCTTTGTTTTCTAAATATATAGCATAGTTCTTGACATATAATTATGTTAGTTGTATACATGGTCAATTCTCCATTTCCATACTCATATGCAGAGTGAAAATTATTTTTCTTTTCTCTTGATTCATCAATTCTTGTGTGAAATTGACCCTAATTTTTCTCATAACTGTTTTTAGAGTGTACAATAATATGCCTACCTCTGCCTCCTCTAAAGCAGCCTGAAGTTCACACTTTTCTTGCTCAATTTGTTTCTTTAATTTTTCCAGTTCATGGATACGTTTCCCTCCTTCTGCAATCTGCTCAGTGAGATCAGAAATCTCCTCTGTTGGTGAACAAAAATAGAGATATTTGTTAATTCAGGGAAAGCATTATTTAACTACTTCTTAAAGAAAAGGTGAAATGTGCTCACGTTGCAAATTCTTATTTTCCCTCTTTACAGTTTCAAGTTGGTCTAAGGATTCCTCATAAGCATTCTTAATCTTGAACAGCTCTGTGCTGAGGGAGCGGGACTCCTTCTGGGAAGCTTCAAGTTCAGCATGAGTTTCTTCATACTTCTGCTTCCATTCAGCCAGGATCTGAGGGGCAAGTTATGGTCAAGAAATTTAGTGGAGTGGATACAGAGGCAGTAAAGCATCAAACAGACTGTCAAATTACAGCAGGAAGGTTAGGGAGAGGTGGGGGAGATAAGAGATCAACCAAAGGATTTGTGTGCATGCATATAAACATAACCAATGGTAGCAAGACACTGGGGGGTGAGGGCATATATGGGAGTGGGGGGAGGGGGCAATGGGAAGATATGTACACATGTAATACCTTAATGAAAAAAAATGGAAATAAATAGCCATGGGGGAAGGGAGAGAAATTTAGTGGATAAAGCTTAATGTAATGAAACCATTTATTCTAGCATCTCTGAGAATTAAGATGATCTGGGGTGAAAAATTATGATGAATGGGAACAGTAGAAACCACAAGAACACTGCCCCCCCCCTCCACCTACCCATGAAGCAGGAGCTACTGAGTATAGTCCTCAGATGGTTTGAATAAGGCACACTGTAAGGCACACTGATGTTAGCAGGCTATCTTGAATTGTATGCTGAGGCAGAAGCTTCTGCAGTGATTACCTTGTCAAAGTTCCTCTGCTTCTTGTCCAGGGCTGCGCAGGCGGCATTAGATCTCTCCACATCAAGCATGAGGTCCTCCACTTCATTCTGGAGCCGCTGCTTCGTCTTCTCAAGGGAGGCACACTTGGCATTCACAGCTTCTACATGTTCCTCGGCGTCCTGCAGACGCTGGGCCAGCTTCTTCCTGAAAAGTGAAATGGGGACAATAGAAGTGGATAGTCGTCAGCAGAACTCGGTGTTCAAAGTGGGTACAAGAGAGTGATTTCCACAGTCAGACTCTTATTACCATGCTTTTCAAACTTGTTTTGGAGGTCCGGTTCTGTATTAACTCATTCCCACTCTCTTACCAACCAAATGCTAAAGATAACTCAAATTTCAATATCTCTGTACTTCATACTAGTAGTCTGACTTTTAGGCAATCCAGGATCAGCCCAATGCAACATTTTACCCTTCAAGGTAGCTGACTCATTAGTCCTTTATAGAATCTTAATAGCTACCTTGAATTACTGTTATATATATATATATATATATATATATATATATATATATATATATCTTCTCCACTGAATTTTGATCTCCAGAGGATAGAATTTATATTTTGCTAATCTTTGTACTAGTATTCTTGTAGGCTCTTATACATATTAAGTACTGAGATTTTTATATTAATTGAATGTAAGTAAAATATACTTTATTTTTGTCTAATTATATCCCCTATTTTCTTAGTTTTCATAAAGCCTTTAATAAAAAGCTTTCCCAAATCAATATAAATTTTGCTTTGAGAGTTCAACTCAGAATCTCTTCCACAGCATCCAACAAAGCATTATAATTCCAATGATATGGATGTATATTAGCCATAGATTAAATGAATAGATCTCTTCTTAAACTTCCTGTCCACATTTTCCCTCTTGGACTTTGTTTTGCATTGTATATTTATGAAACAGTTTTTTTTTCTTATAAGTACCACGCGCTAACCGATTGCACCACTGGAGCTCCCAGTTTTCTTCCTTATTTCAGAATTTTGTCTATTTTTATTTTGTTGTCTTTAATAATATACTTATGCCTCCACTTTTTCAATATAGCCATGTTTTCACATCTCAAAGGGAGGAGCTATGCTTTAAAGTTTAATTATTTTTCTTTTACAAACCTATCACCTTGGAGCAATATTTTTGTTCGTTGCTCAGAAAGAGGAGAGGCACAAGAGAGTATAATTAATTGTTATTCTAGCTACAACTGTCCCCCCTTTTAAAAACAACCATTCAGCTTCCTGTTCCCTTATGTCCTTTCTTAAAAAAAAAAACTAGTTTCCCCTAGTTTTTCCTTTGTTTTGGGAGCAATGGATATTTGCTCACTTACTAGAGGTAGAAGATGCACTCTGTTAAGAGAGATGCTAAGTCTAGAACATACTTGGCCTCCTCCAGCTCCTCTGTGCGCTGGATGGCGTCCGTCTCGTATTTGGTCCTCCACTGGGCCACCTCGCTATTGGCCTTGGACATTGCCCTCTGCAGCTCGGCCTTGGCTTCCTGCTCCTCCTCATACTGTTCCCTCAGCAGGTCACAGTCGTGACGGGAAGACTGCAGGGCGTGGGCCAGAGCACTCTTGGCCTGAAAACAGAGATTGGCAATTTAATGGTATATATTTAAAGTTCTATTTAGTACATACGTTCCTATAGGTCACCAGAAGAAAATAAGGATAATGACCAAAACAATGAAGAGTAAGGCTTACCTTTATCTCCTCTTCAAGTTGCCGTTTTAGTTCCTCAATCTGTTGTGTGAATGCTTGTTTGCCCCTTGAGAGCTGAGAAAGCATCGAGTCCTTTTCATCCAGCTGGCGAGAAAACTCACCTATAAAGACCAAGATCCAGAAAATTATGAGCTATGGAAATTAAAGCTATAACTTAATGAAGCAGAGAAAGGGAACTTAGTCAAAACATGATGGAAAGTATACTTTACAACAAACCACCAACATTCACTTCAATCCTGACAAAAAAGTTTATGTAAAAATGAGAAGTATGGAAAACTTTGAGGCAGATTACATGCTTATGAACAACACAAATATTTTTTGATCTTTTGATCACTGTAGAAATTGTTAAGAAGCATGTGAAAAGTAAATCAAACCAACAGAACATTCTAGTGCCTTTTAAAAACTAGTGTTGTACTAGTTTATCTTCCATTGAATCAAAAAATTATTCAGTAGAAATAGGAGACTTTGAGTAGTTCCCTTTGTAAGTAGAAGTAATGTTCAAAAGGAAATTGTGGAGTCATTTTTATATTAAGAAATGGTCAAGTATCGTTTCATTCTCAGAAGGAGTTGATGTATGAGATAACTGATCATATCATAAACAAAATGGCATTTATTTCCAATTCTTTAAGCACCATAATTCGGAAAATACATTATATTAAATATAGAGGAAATGAGCATCCAAGGTAAATTTGTCATTGAAGGTCAACACTAGTAAGTGGCCCACCTGATTCCGTTTGCAGGCGAGCTCTCTGAGCCGTCAGGTCGTTGATCAGCCGCTGCTGCTCTTCTTCCTTTGTCTTAATTTCACTCAGTTGATCTTCTAGAGTGCGGCACATCTTTTCAAGATTTCCCTGTGGGCAGAAGACATCTTAGGCAAGTTTGGGGACCATAGAAATTGTTATTAATCCCAAGCATTCCATGGGAGCTTCAGTACTCATCTATTTTGAAAATCCACTACTTTTACAAAGTAAAAAACAACTGAGGCCTTAGACTGTGATGGAAAGAGTAACAAGATACTACTTGTGAATTTGTCTTTACTCAACTGGCTTATTTGTAAGAGAGTAATTATATTTGATTCAGCTCATGAGTTCTTTTTGAGAATCAAATTATGTATGTGTGCTTAAAAGAAAAACAAAAAGCCTAATCAAGGTGAGGTGTTTTTAAAATCTCAAAATGTACAGTTCAATTGTATTTTTTTGTTTGAAAGAGCTTAAGTTTTCACTATGCATATTCTTTGAATGTGACTTCTATAAAGAGTAAGCACTTTGCCCTGTCACACCTAAGGCACCCCTCCCTCTGATCAGTCTCTTGCCAGATTTCTTACAGAAATCTCTTAAAGATATTATTTCTACTTTGTCTGTTAGCTCATTTTGTGCAATAGATTCCACAAATGAATGAATCATATGATGTTTTTCTTTCTCTGATTGGCTTATTTCACTTAGTATAATGCTCTCAAGGTACCATCATGACTGTACCTTGGCTTTGGAGACACTCTCCATGTTACTAGAGAGGTCATCGATCTCCATCTTCATCTCGCTCTTCTCCTTCTCCAGCTTCTGCTTGACCCTCTGCAGGTTGTCAATCTGCTCCCCGAGCTCGGCCACACTGTCTGCGTGCTTCTTCCTCAGGGTGGCTGCTGTGGCTTCGTGCTGCAGGGTGGCCTCCTCTAGGTCCCTGCGCATTTTCTGGAACTCAGCCTCCCTCTTCTTGTTCATCTCAATCTGGGCTGAAGTTGCCCCACCGGCTTCCTCTAGCCGCTCACTGATCTCCTCCAGTTCCCGGGAGAGGTCAGAGCGCTGCTTCTCTGCTTTGGCCCTAGAGGCCCTCTCAGCCTCGATTTCCTCCTCCAGCTCCTCAATGCGGGCCTGGGAGTGATGAAAAGCACAAACTTAGTTTGTGTTAGTAATTTTATCATGTTGAATTCCACTGACAGAAACCAGGTACTCACCTGTAACTCCTTGATCTTCTTCTGCAGCTGCATCCCAAGGGCCTGTTCATCTTCAA
Organism: Pipistrellus hanaki; assembly: GCF_964339955.1. NCBI lineage: Eukaryota > Metazoa > Chordata > Mammalia > Chiroptera > Vespertilionidae > Pipistrellus > Pipistrellus hanaki. The sequence continues at coordinate 40,569,515 of NC_140518.1, forward strand.
TCTTGCTTTGCAGATTGCTCATTTCAAACTCTTTTCTATTAGAAAAGCACTGTTGTAAGTCACATAAATACTAATAGTATTTCCCCCAGTAAACTTTGGTCTTTGCTGCTTACTTTTTAAGTTTTTCATCAAGTTGCTGTTTGTCATTTTCAACATCCATTGTGGATTCTTGGGCCAATTTTAGGTCTCCCTCCAGTTTCCTCTTTGCTCTTTCTAGATCCATCCGGATTTTCTTTTCTTGTTCCAAAGATCCTTCAAGCTAAAAGTTAATAATCCATGAATATAGTTCCTGGCATGTTACCACCTTTTGTCCCAAGTTGAACTTATAAACACTTAACTCATATATAACCAGCAAATTATTTTGATTTTTTTCCTTTGAATTAGACAAATTTATCCCACCTATTACATTTTATTGCTATTTATCTAGTCCAGGGATTCATCATTTATAAAGTAAAATGCACCTCATTAGCACATTTTTACAGTAAACTACTAGGAGACCTCTTGTCCTCTCTGTCTCCCTACTGGAATTCATTGTGTTTAATGCTTTGCCACATAGGATAAACACCATAGCAATATTTCCAAACTGTGACCTTTGTCAAGTCCTCCCTTACTCAGACATTTATAGCAGATTCTCCATTCAATATCAGAATATGTTTGAAGCCAAATTTATCTCCCATGTTCTCTGTTTGGAATCCCCTTTGTCCTTGTGAGAGAAAACCTTATGGATAATTATTACTTCTTTGCTCTTACTACACTTCTTGTTTAGAGAACCCTCTCTCTTCTATGTCTTCCCATAGCCTCTCTTCTTTCAAGCCCAGATAAAGACCCATTTTGTTTATAAAGTTTTTTCTTCCTTCCTTCCCCCTAATTTGTTTTGCCCATATTATCTGTTACAACTAACTTTATTTTATTTTATTTTATTTTATTTTATTTTATTTTATTTTATTTTATTTTATTACTTATATGTCCATATTAGTTCTTATAGCAGGGTTAGAGGCCCGGTGCATAAATTTGTGCATGGGTGGGGCCCCTCATCCTGGCTGGTGCTGGGGGAGGGACTGCAGGAAATTGGCTGGCTGCGGAATGTTGGCTGTGGGAGCACACTGACCACCAGTGGGAAGCTCCTATATTGAGTGTCTTTCCCCTGGTGGTCAGGGTATGTTAAGTGACTCGTCAACTGATCGTTCTGGTCGCTTGTCATAAGGGTTGCTTAGGCTTTTATACATATAGATAATATCCTATACTGTGTATTCATTTGACACTCCTGGAAGTACTCGTTACACTGTAAGAATCCAAACTCATGCCCACTTAGTTATAAAATAAAAACATAATTTTACATGGTGTTAGGCTTACATCATCCACTTGTTGTTCAAGCTTGGTTTTAGCTTTGGTCAGGGTGTTGACTTTGTCCTCTTCTGCCTGCAGGTCATCCAGCGTCTGCTGATGGGCCTCTTGGAGGGCCTTCTTCTCCTTGGTCAGCTTAGCTATGGTTTCATCCAGACCTGCCATCTCTTCTGTGAGGTTTTTCACCTAGAAGGTCAAGGAAGAGATTGTCTCTACTATACAGCAATTTATTGGATGGTAAAATCTCTATATAGTATAGCAGAATATGCCTCTTACCTTGTTCTCTGTGGCATGTTTCTCCTTTTCAACCTTGGCCAGTGTCAGCTCAAGGTCATCAATGTCTTTCTTCAGTTCTGAACATTCGTCCTCCAGTTTCCTCTTCTTGGCCGTCAGCTCAGCATTGATCTCTTCCTCATCCTCGGCTCTCTCAGTCACCTCTTTGATTTTGGCTTCAAGCTGGATTTTAGTTTTGATCAGCTGGTCACACCTTTCCTCTGCATCAGCTAAGCTATCTGCTTCCTAAGAAGGAACAATAGATACTTTTATATTTTATTTCTCTGCATATTTTCAGATTATATTAATATTTTGAAAGCAAACCATTAAGTTGTATTTTAAAACATTAGGTTAATTTTTATTAGCTTTCCATCATTTAGGAAATATTTATTGGACAGTTACCTCACTGACGATAAAATAAAGGAATTTAAGTCATGGTTCCTAGTAAAATTATGACACAGTTTTATTTCTAATGATAGTACACAGAGCACACCACCTCAAAATATGGCCCTTGGGCATACTGAAAATCATAAGTTGAAAGAGTTTGAGAAAATGGCAGAAGGAAGAAGGTTGTTTGAACTCCTCCCCTCATCCTTCTTTCCATAAATTTCCCATGTGAGGAGGAAAGGAGACATTTTTATCACCAGAGATGGGGAGTTGGGGGCCAACAAAGTTGTATACATAAGCCTTATCAAACTAATCCTTAACTTTTTAGTTACCTCTTCACCATTAACTACCTTTAGCACAAACCCGTGTGTCTTGTTGATTCTTTTAGTAATATTGTATATGAAAATTTATAGAACATTCTAAGCATTTGTGAATTAGAAAAGGTTGATAATAAGTCTCTTGGTAAGATGGAATCTAGAATTTCCCCTACCAATTGGTTAAATAAAATTTTAGCATCAGATTATAAAAATGGGTTTTGACACTCACAGATTGAACCTGCAGTTGTAGTTCGTTTTTCTCTTGCATCAGAGCAACCATTTTTTCTTCCAGCTCTTTTCTCTTGGCCTCAGCCTTTGCAAGGTTTTCTTTGGCTTTCTCAAACTCTTCCTTCATGTTGGCCATCTCCTTCTCTGTTTCGGCACTCTTGAGGAGGGGCTTAATCTTGAAATACAGCTTCATCCAGGGCCAGTGCTTCACATTCATGAAGGCACGGACATTGTACTGGATGCAGTAGATGGACTCTCTGTGATAGGAGCAGAAATTTTCAAAGTCAGGTTATAACAGGAATAAGAATTAAAAAGTCTGTGCTGATGGAGTTTAGTAAAGTATCCCTATTAATACCTTCTCTCCACCATCTTCTGGTACTCCACTCTTGCCAAGAACCCTCTGCACCTGGCCTGGGTTCGGGTAATCAGCTGGGCCAGCTTTTCATCTCGCATCTCCTCTAGGAGTCCCAGAAGACCAGCTTTGAAAAAGACCTGTGTATGATCAGAGTTGTAGATCAGATACTTTACAAAACTTCAAAGCGACAGGAATAACATTAGGTAGACTTCAGAGACTATTACCTTGGTGTGACCAAATTTATATTGATTGTGGTCAATGTCAATGGACCCAAGAAGCTTCTCAGAAGCCTTCTTACTGTCAATGAATTGTCCTTCAGGGATAGCACTTGCATTTAATACCTTGTATCTGTTTAACAAAGAAATTATATAGCTTTGTTATGAACAAGAGGTCTTCCTGCCTTATTATAGAAACAACATAGCTGTTGAGTAGTATAACAAACATCAACAAGAAATCATATCTACCTCTTTATTCTCCATACATTCAGAATGTCAAATTTTTGGTATTTCAATAGACTCAGTTAAATTTTTTCCATATATATATGCTTTCATGTCTCTGGGTCTATTTTGTTTGTCAGTTTCTTTTGTTTATTAGATTCCACATATAAGTGATATCATGTGATACTTGTCTTTCTCTGACTGGCTTATTTCTCTTAGCATAGTACTCTACAGGTCCTTCCATGGTATCTCAAAGGGTAATAGATCCTCTTTTTTTACAGCTGCATATTATTCCATTATGTAAATGTAGCACATCTTTCTTACCCACTTATCTATGATGGGCACTTGGGCTGTTTTAGATATTAATTATTATAAATAATGCTTCTATCAACATAGGGGTGCATATATTTTTTCTGATTGGTGTTTTGGGACTTAGGAAATATTCCTACAGGATCACTAATGATCCTTTCACTGGAAAAATTAAAGTAAATAAGATAAATCTCTTAAAATAATTCATGGTGAGAAAGTCTGACCTCTGTTTGAAGTCTGCATAAACGATTCTGCTTGGAAATCCCTTCCTACAGATGCGAATGCCTTCCAGCACACCATTACACCTCAGCTGGTGCAGGACAAGTTCATGCTCCATGGCCCCTAAAACAAAAGATACGCATGCCTCATTTCATGGTCTAGCACAAACACATGGCTTTGTCTGGATATCAGAACTGTCTTACCGGGAGTTTTGGTTTCATTGGGGATGATGCACCGCACAAAGTGGGGGTGTGTGCTCCTCAGGTTGCTCATCAGCTTATTCAAATTTTCCTGTGAAACCATATGAAATTTGTTTTAAAATGTATACTATTTTCAGACATTCATATATGCAGACATAATCATGCTCCATGGCATTCAGATTTTGAAATCTACTTAAATTTTTAATTATTTTTACATTTTATTTTTCAATTACAGTTTATATTCAATATTATTTTGTATTCGTTTTAGGTGTACAGCATAATGGTTAGACAAGCATATACTTTACAAAGTGTTCCCCCCAATATTTCCAGTTCCCATCCAGATTAGAATTTGCAGAGTTAGCTCTGGAATTTCCACATTCCTAAAATGGTCTTTTATTGCCTACTTTTGTGCATTATATATAGAGATTTTTGTCTCTTAGGTGTTTGAAGTTGTTTACTAATGTTGAGTGTGATAAAATAAATTGTCAATTTAGTATAACATTCTAAACATATGGAAATACTTACAGCCATTCTTTTTGTCCAGATATGTGATCTGGTTTTACAAATAAGTCAATGTCTTTCTCCAAATCTCCATTTCTTTCTTTACCTGCCTTGCAGTTGTATCCCCTTCCCTGTCACATACTTATTCCTTATAGTTGGAGATCTGTGTCCTCCTTCTGGTTCCACAGTAAGTGGCCTTTTAATGCCTTGTTCTGGGAACTGGCAGAAAACTGACAGCTATGTTACCAAGTATGAGATGTTTTCCAAGGAAATCCTGATTATTTGGAAAAACTAGAGCTTCAGTTTTTGCCAATTGGATTGTCAAAAGTAAAATAAATTTTCCTTAAAGGGCTATTTTAAAAATCATACCTGGGTTTCTCTCTCTCTCTCTCTCTCTCTCTCTCTCTCTCTCTCTCTCTCTCTCTGTGTGTGTGTGTGTGTGTGTGTGTGTTGTTGTTGTTGTTGTTGTTGTTTTTAGATCAGCTTCCAATTCCTACCACTATTCTATCCTCAGATTTTGAAATCTACTCATTTCAGTCTATGCCAGTATTTGCTTAAGCACCTGCATCATTTGGAGGCTCCTAACGGCTCAAGAAAATGTAATGTTTTGCTTACTCCTACCCCATTAGAAACTTTTGAGTGTCAAATGACCTCACTTCCTGGACCCCAAATTGAATTTTACCATCTGATACTTATTTCTGCAATTCACGCTCATCTCTCCTGAGGCCTGTGTCTCCAATATTATACTGAGTATCTCTTCCAAAGTGCCATAAGACTCAGTTCTACCTGCTGACCTCTCCCCTTGAGTCATATCCAATATTATAATCCTTCCAACATTAATTCCCCTTTCCCACACAGTAAGATGAAGTTTAATTTCCTGAATTTAATTAGAGAAAATGAAGTGTGTACCCTGAAGAGAGCAGACACGGTCTGGAAGGAAGAACCCTTCTTCTTGGCAGCTTTCTTTCCAGCAGCAGCATTAGCCTCTAAAGGGAACCAAGAAAGCACAACAGTCATAGTACAGGCTTCCTCGCGTGAGGTTTCAGACATTCAGTAAAAGAGAATTCTATCGAAAATTACCTGCTTCAGCAGCAGCTGCTGCATAGGAGAAGAGGTAGGCGAGAGTCTTCAGGGAACACTTCTGGTACAGGGCAAGCACAGTCTCATTCAGGGGGTCCTTGTTCTTATCCAGCCAGCCGGCAATGTTGTAGTCCACGGTGCCCGCGTAGTGCACCAGCGAGAAGTGGGCCTCAACCTTGCCTTTGGTAACCTTGGGCTTCTGGAAGTTGTTGGACTTTCCAAGATGCTGCTCATACAGCTTGTTCTTGAAGGAGGTGTCTGTGGCCTTGGGGAACATGCACTCCTCTTCCAGGATGGAGAAGATGCCCATGGGCTAGAAGGAGCATAACAGTATTCAATACCAGTCTATTCCAATGACTCCATTGTCTGCAGGAGCCAAAGCCACTTTGGTGCTGTTACTCTATTACTGTGCACACTGGGCTGTAAGTGCTGTGAAAGTAAGGCCCTTGGTCTGTTTTGGTACAATGACAGAGCAGCGCTAGACATATGGTATGTGCTTAATTTTTGTTGAACAACAATACATGGAATGAGATTATGTGTATATCAAATGGTAGTGTGGTGGTTGCCAGAAGGAAGGGGGTTGAGGGAGGAGGGGGTCTTAAGATGAAAGGAGAAAAATTGACTTGAGTGGTGGGCACTAGGTGCAACATAGAAACACACACCTGAAATCTATGTTCATGTTGACCAATGTCACCCAATAAATTTAATGAAAATTTTTAAAAATCATGTGTATATACATGTAGCTCACTTTTAGCAATAGGTTAACCAAAAATTTCATGTACATAGACATCAAATAATATAGTAATATTTTGAAAAATCATCTGTATTTTTCAGTAGCCACCTCCTTCCAACTTGACCAGTGATCAAAACATTATGGAAAAAAAATTTGTAAGTTAATGTTGTTTTTACAGTGACATTGAAGCCCATTGCTCCATGGGTCTTTGGACAAACCAGAAGGGTATGAAATGCTACAGTCCCTGCTGGGCTCTCATCATATTCTTGGGAATAACTGAGCCCTGGAATTTTAACCACCCAGGCACTCCTCTAGGTGTCTGAACAGATTCTGGGTGCTTTCCAAACACTTAGCTTTTATGCACAAGGGGATTCTACTATCAGAGGGACAGTGAGGTTAGAGGCAGCAACATGTTAGCAGGGAAGAGTGGAAAGAGGTGATGGGCCCACGTAAAGAGGAGCTATCCCTGAGGAGCAGTATTTATTTCTTTACCTTCTCAATGAGCTCAATGCAGGCAGCCAGGTCCATCCCAAAGTCAATGAACTCCCACTCGATGCCTTCCTTCTTGTACTCCTCCTGCTCCAGCACGAACATGTGGTGGTTGAAAAACTGTTGCAGTTTCTCGTTGGTGAAGTTGATGCACAGCTGCTCCAGGCTGTTGTACTAAATAAGTATAAAATGCAAATTACCATCAATCTTATAATAAAAGCTTCTATTGGATAGGAGGTTTTCTTAATTGGTAAACCCAACTGCCCTCAGGATGGTATGTCTTTTTTACTGCTGTGGGTGAGGAAGTGTTAGCACCCTTGTTAGAATTATCTCCTAAGTAGGAATAAACAGGTCTGAATGATACTTCTTATGCAATAAAACAATTATTTGGTTTTCACAATATATATTTTTAGTTATAGGTTTCATGGTAATTTATCTCTTTATGATTATATTGTATAACTACTAAGGTTGGTACATATGAGTCACTATGATCTGTGTGTGTTATTAATAATAGGAATAAAAATTCAATAGCTAACCTTTGTTGAACATTTACTATATGCTAGACACTGTGCTAAGTGCTTATATAAATTATTGCATTTGATCCTCACAGCTGCCTTTTTAAGGTGGTACTGTTTGCCCATTTCATGGGTGAGGAAACACTGTTATAGAGATTATGTAACCTGAGCAAGATCCTGCTGGTTAGGGGAATGACCGGGTTCCAAAACTTTGACACCACAGCCAGTGTTTGTACCCAGTATTAGAACTTGAGGAGATCTGCTATGCTTTACTACTCGGGACGCCTAGACCTAAAAATAATTGTGAGTGCTATTGTGTTAGAATAGTGTCACCATACACAGAAGTCAAAGAAGTTCTGCCTTACAGATGAACCTTGCAAGCATTATACGAAGTGAAAGAAACTGATCATAAAGGGCCATGTGTTGTATGGTTCCACTTCTATGGGATGTCCAAAATAGGCAAGTCCATAAAGACATAAAGGAGATTAGTGGCACCAAGGACTGGGTGAGCGAGAAGTGAGGAATGATTTAACAGAATAGGGTTTCTTATTGGGGTGATGAAAATGTTCTAAAAATGATTATTGTAATGGTTGCACATATCTGCAAGTACATTAAAAACTATTGAGTTAAATAAGCAAATTTAATGGTATGTGAATTATATTAATAAATCTATTTAAAAACTCAAAGACATTGCAAGTATGCAGTGTTGTTAGTTTTCTTATTTTAAAAAAAGTGTGATATGTTCTTGTTCCTGCTTGGTGCCAGATTATTCCTTCCCATGTGGGCTTGGGAATTTCTGGAAATGCTCCTATTCCTAAAACTCAGAAAGATTTCTCCAGTGTCTACCAGTCAGGAAAAGGTATAGGAATTCTACTTGTGGGTCAGACACATCTGAGATACTGCTGTCAGATAGAGGACTTCACTTCGGTACCCTTGTTGCTTAAGATATATTCAAGGTAGTCTCTCTCAGGCAAATGAATTTGAGTTACTTTTCAACACCACACCCTTCCTCTATACCTGGATATTTCAGGACAGATAGGTGCCTTGAAATCTCCCTTTGAATTTGTCATTGTCTTCCCCACTGTCATCTTTGTTGTCCTCATTACCTTCTTTATCACTTACCGAGTGAGTACTATGTGTTTGCGGTTTATGCTTAGGGATTAGGATATAACCAGCTCGTAACTGGCAGAACGATCTTAGAAATAAGTGTGCTATTTGGAGTGATACGTGATTTACCTATCAGTCCTAGTTGAATTTGTTCTATGATTTGTCAGACACCATTCCCATTATCCAAGTTTACTTAGGTAGGAATTGACAGAGGTGGAGTTTGAGTCCAGACCTGTCTCATTCCAAGTTTGTGCCCTTCAATCTTCTTACACATGCCTATTTAGTTTGTATTACAGTTATTTCTCACAGACCTTTTTTCAATATTGATTTTAGCAGCATAATTTGTAAACTTCCCTGCTCAAAGTTTCTGATGACTCACATCAAAGATCTCAAAGCCAGCGATATCCAAGACCCCAATGAAGAACTGCCTGGGCTGCTTGGTGTCCAGCTGCTGGTTGATGCGGGTGACCATCCACAGGAACATCTTCTCATAGACAGCTTTGGCCAGGGCACCCACTGAATTGTACACCTTCATGGACAGAGTAATAACTTGCTGTTATTAAAGACGTTGTGAAGGCTTAGGATGTGTGTCATTCATTAAGGTTGTGAACTTACCTGCTGTACAGTCTGGCCTTTGGTGACATATTCATTGCCGACCTTGACCCTAGGGTAGCAAAGGGCTTTGAGCAGGTCAGCAGAGTTCAGACCCTGGAGATAGGCTGCCTTGTCAGCAACTGTAGAGACACAATTCAGGTACCCAACATGACCCACTCTTCATGGAGTGTGAATCACTATAGAAAGTCTGTGCAGGAGTACATTTCTGTATGTCCCATCAGAAGCTCAGTGGTAAGAGACATGAGTTTGGAATGGGATTTTTTGCCTAGATTCTCCTGTTAAACCCAAATGTAGCTACACTTTATACCTTCAGTGCCATCTGGCTCAGCTTGCTCCTCACGCTGCTTTTGCTTGAATTTCATGTTCCCATAGTGCATTACTGCACCTGTGAGCTTATAGATGGAAACTCTTTCCTCAGCACTGAAGCCCAGGATATCAATGGCACTCTACCAGGAGAAATAAGAACAAAAATTAGGGCATAAGAGACTAACTTATTTAGGAGAATTTATACTATATGCTTATGACACACCTACAGTAGGTTGCCATTGTAATTCCCATGCATAATGTAGTTTTTTAAAACTGCATGTGTAACTTACATCTGTGGCCAACAACTCTTCTTGGTCATCAATGCTGGGGACTGTGATCTCCCCTTGACTGACAAAGGCATAGTCATAGGGGTTCGTGGTGATCAGGAGCATTTCTGGGTACATAGAATTCAGGAGGTAAATTGTACATTACAAGTTGTTAATAAAAAAAGATTAATTTTGATCTGTGAATTTAAGATCTTTCTTACCAATCAGTTCTGGTATCTTGTTAGACATGATCTGATAAAAAATATGATAACTTCTCTCCGCCTTTAGCTGGAAAGTAACTCTGGACTTCTCCAGAAGATCTGCAATGAAAAGTAGGGAAATTGGAGGGAAATTGTGAAGTTCCTGGAGTGATTTGGCATTTATGGTCATCTGTTATATTTTGTTGGCCCCTTGAGATTTCAGCTGAATGTTCCCATGAGGTACCACATAGTACATCTCTACAATGGTAGTTGCTCTTACATCTCTAGAAAGAAACTAAAGCATGCTGGCCCAAGGCATATTCATCTCTCATACAGAAGATGCCTGATGCATGAAATATAATAGATTCTTGATGTCCTCTCCTCCCTGGGGTCTCTTCTCACTTTATAATAGAGGGAATACTAAAAGTGAAATTTGTCAAGGCTCAGGCTTGGAAGCAATCAGACATATTCCACCCAGAGGCAACTCATTTATCCCTAATGTTAGTTTTGTTTTATTTTTCTTAGAAAATTTTGAGGTCAATTCTGAGGCTCGAATAATTCAGACAAGCCTAACAGCTCCTGGCAGTTATTACAGAATCATTAGCTCATGACTGACGTGAATAAAGTACACTGTGGACTCTGGTTAAGATTGGCATTAACTGTGGGCATGTTTGGCAGCAGAATGGTATTAAACAAGCTCTAAGCTCAGCAGGAGCTGCAAGATGTTCCTCCAAACCATCATTTGTCATTCTCGGATTTTATTTAAGAGGTCCTGTTACTCACATGTTTCAATATCAGCAGAAGCCAGCTTCCCGGTGGTACCAAAGTGGATCCTGATGAATTTACCCTTGCAAGTAAAAAAGATGTTATGTGCAAAGCTTGAAGCACACAAGACAGATGAGATTGAAATGATAACTCAGACATGCTTTCTCTGGCATTTAAAGGCCAGAAAACCCTTCTGTGACCAAGACACTTACAAAGCGAGAAGAGTTGTCATTCCTCACGGTCTTGGCATTGCCAAAGGCCTCCAGCAGAGGGTTGGCACTGATGATTTGATCTTCCAGTGTCCCCTGCAAAGGCAAGTGCAGTGCTCACATCGGAGGCTCCCCACTTCCTGAGAGCCCCCACAGTCTTGATTCTGACTCTGGTATTGGACTCACCTTCATTTTGCCAGAACCTTCCTCCTTCTTCTTCTCCCCAGTGACTGCAATTGTTGCAAAGTACTGGATGACACGCTTGGTGTTCACAGTCTTCCCTGCACCAGATTCTCCGCTGTCAAAGGGTGACCAAGCAATTATGAGAAATTATGCCATGAAACTACTTCCACCATAAGCATTTACTACCTAATCATCTATTTTATGTCTTTATTAGTCTCATCCATCTTTTTCTGTTCCTACATATAGCTCATATTACTTCTTTGCTTAATATTGACAAGATATAAATTCATTTATTCATTATTCTTTTAACACATATTTCTTCAGTGCTTAAAGTATGCCAGGCTCTCTTCTAGGTGCTAAGGCCTGGGCATGAGTGGTTCAGAAAGCAGCCACTTAACAATTAGGGAGAAAATTAAAATATTGGTTTAAAAAACTATGAAAAAATGCAAGTGTTCTTTAGTTTCCATAGACCAAAGATATAGCCCAAGGTAGGTCTTTGAAGGAATAGACATTTCTCAAGTAGGCCTTAAAAACCACTGGTAACATTCACAAACTACTTAACCTACAGAAGGCTGTACATTGCTCACTGAGCTGTTCCAGGTTTAGGCCATGTCTATAGAAGGGATTTTATATCTCCTTCTCCCAGGTAAGTCCTGTGGAACTAAAGACTCGACTAGAATGATATAATTTGCGGCATTGTTATTTTACATTCTGATGCATTCTAAAATCCTACAACAAAGTGAAAACAATATCTAGTTTTAGGCTGATTATGCTATTGCTTTAGTATGTGGGCTAAATTTCTTCTTTTGGTTTTTATTATCCCAGTGAGAATAAAATTCTAATAAGACTCAGAATAGGAATACATACGTGATTAAGATAGACTGATTCTCCCGATCTGGAAAAAAAAAAAAAGGTGCATAATCAGCATATCTACCAGTTATACAAACAAAGCTTTGTTCAGGGAAACACTTAACTTTGTATAGGGCATTGAACCTAAGTGTCATATCCAATTAAGTTTTTCAATATGTTATTGTGAAGTTATATATGATAAAATTCTTAAGTTGAGGAAGAGGAAACTTTAAAGTGTTGTCATATTTTAAATTTCTTCAGCTCCCACAGGAAGTGTGTCCTTCTGATTTAAAATAAAGAATAGCACTTTGCAAAGGCAGATAGACATATTCCCTAGTTGTCATGTGTGGATTTCAGTGTCATGCTGAGTGCTAATAATGCATGCAACTGAAAAATGCAGAATATGCTAAGGGTTTGGGCTGTAGTTTAATTGGTTAAAATAATATTAAGCTTAGGTTGAGATTTACTTTCTAAATGGATCCATTGGTGCCACACACACACACACACACACACACACCCCTTTGTGTCATGTGTGTGACTTTGCTCTGTCTTCCCATAACTATGGCTTAGGGTCAAAGAAAGAGCAGGTGAAAGAGGGTGCTTCAATCAGAGTAAAACTCTTTTAAAGGGGAAAAATAACAATTTCTCTTTATATGCATGTTAGCCCTTAAACACCCCTTCATTCAAAGAGAGGATATCATATCTGAAGTGAGCTCTGATGATTTAAAGAGATAAGAGATAAAAGTACTTCTAAAAACATCAAGAAGAAACTTGGGCACTAAAATGATTGAACACAATTTTTATTTCTATTCAGAAAGTTATTCATCTTATTCTTGCTACTTAAATATGTAAAATAAATCACATCTTTTCAAGCAGCGGGACTAAGCAGACTAATAAGGATGGGGCAGTTGCCTGCTCTAGTAGGTTCATGGAGGTGGAATCAGAACTGAGTTTTAGTCCCCACTCTTACAGTATGTACCTTGTGTTTTAGTCATGTCTTCTGGACAACTAGTGGGTTGGATTAGATTATTTCTGATTATTGGTGGTAAAATAATTGATAGGAGAGCCAGCTGAGCTACTCACCAGTCAGCATGAACTGATAGGCATTGTCAGAGATGGAGAAGATGTGGGGCGGGGCCTCCTGACGCTTTTTGCCTCGGTAGGCAGACACCACCTCTGCATTATACACTGGCAGCCACTTGTAGGGGTTGACAGTGACACAGAACAGGCCTGAGTAGGTCTGCACGAAAAAGAAAAAAAAATTAATTATTTTGTGGAGATCTTAATAACTATTTTTTTTAAATATTGACTACCTGTATGAGCAGAAGGCCATGATAAGGAACTCACGTAGATCATCCAGGCTGCATAGCGCTCTTTGAGGTTATACAGCACAGCAGGCTCGTGCAGGTGAGTCATCATGGCCATGTCCTCAATCTTGTCATATTTGGGAGGGTTCATGGGGTACACCTGGTCATCTTTCACAGTTACAGTCTGTGAAGCAAGAGAGGCCAGATCAAAAAATGAGTGTCAGCTCACCTAAGTCAAAATGCAGGCCAGTCCAACCATCTTCAGGTGTTTTACTCACAGCGCCTTTTTCAGTCTTGACTGTCACCTTCCCTGATTCCCTGCTCTGCACTACTGCTTTCACAAAGGACTCTTTAGGGTCCACCACAAACACTGATGACTTGGCATCAAAGGGCTTGTTCTGGGCCTCAATGCGCTCCTTTTCCGACTTTCGGAGGTAAGGAGCAGCATCCCCAAAAATAGCCATCTCAGAGTCGGAACTCATGGCTGCGGGTTATTGATGGCAGCACAGATGAAGACTTTGCCTGGCGGAAGAAGAAAAGATAGTATAGAAATTCAGAAACTGAACCAGTAGATTCACATTTAAAAAGAAAATATTGTATGATTTTCTAACCACTTTGCTGTATGTCTGAAACTAATACAGAATAATATTGAAAGTAAACTAATTGGAAAAGTATTTTTTAATGTAGGAAAAGAAAAAAAAACATTCTTCATTCACTGACCAGCTGAGCATTGAGTATGACCCTCCTCCCTGGCTTGGCTAGAGAAGAAAATGTCAGTATCTGTGTTCCATGCCAGTGCTGACAGACACTTAATCACACATTTGGAAAGAGACTATTGTAACCTGGCTCACTTACTCTTTGATATTATCGTTGCTTTCTGAGTTGTATTACATATGTATAATGATTTTTATAAGCTGCCTATTATTTATTGGTTAATACAAAACACAAAGCAAGATGATGGCAGGGCGTTCTCCATCTCTTCCACTTACTGTCCTTATCTTCATTTGGATGATAAGTACCTTGCAGGCAAAGAGTACCTATGGCATCCTTCACACCTCTCAGAACACAAGATGGATGCAGCAGATAGCTCAAAGTTGCCTTTGTGAGTAAAAAGAACTATAGAAATAGGTTGCAAAAATTCTAGGAACTATTTTGTATGTGGTAAAAACCTTTTCATTCTAGATTTGGATTTTCAAAGACTAATAAAGGAAAGGCAAAATGTGAGGGCTTTGTTTTGCATCATTTTGCTAAAATATATTCTATTCATCAATTTCTCTTGTTCCTATACCATAATTTTGACAAAGCTTTTTCACCTGTCTAATATTTATCAAAGACTTAAGATAAAATGTTATTACTTTTATTTTCTTGCTTTATTACTAATACTATAAAAATTTCACAAAATTTTCAAGATTAGTCGCTTGCCACTTAACATTCATTAATCCTGTCAATAATGATAATAGGTAATCTATTTTATAATAACAAAGATATCTTTCCAGGAAAACTTAAAGCACTTGGGCAGACTTTTCCAGATTTTCCCAAAGTCCAGCGATTAGAGTGACACAATTAAAATGCTTTGTCTTGCTGAAGTTATTCATCATCATTTTCCATATTTTAAAAATGTTCCATTTTACAGATCATGAAACAACATGCAGATTTAAGTCACTTTCCAAGGCAAGGATTCGATCTATTTAGACAACATCTCTAGTTTTTTATATTATTTAGTGCTGGGTAAAAGCTGTAGTATAGGAAATTTACATTCTCTCTATAAATTAATAACACGGAAATGTATTGCATGTTAGAATTCAAGTATTTAAAAGACAAACTGCAGAGTTACAAATAGAAAAATTATGTATAAAACTCCTAAAGACCTGAGAAAGCATTTTCATATATGACAAAGGACATAAATGCATATGAAATCACTTTCTAAGTCCCCCTCAGAATTTTTCAAGGGAAGTATGACATCCATTGAATTAAAATGCTTTATTTGATAACCCCTGACCACTCTCCAAACCACTGCAGAAGGTTTCTTGCACCCTTGAGGAATGAGAAAAAATCAGTATCTTACCTTAGAGCTACAACCTGGAAGTGGATCACAACTGCAAGAAAAAAAAGAAAAATTTCTTCTGAATTATATTCTGACAATCCCCAATTATAGCATGCATAATTCTTAAGCCAGGACCAGAAAATGACTGGGACCACTAAAACGTCTAATTAAAATTGCTCCGGAGTACATTGGTGCCTCCCTGGAAGAGCTGCCAGGGACCGTGGGAGCCAGGAAGTGTGGCATGGCATGTGTGAGGGCAGCCAGGCATCCCTTACCGTCCTTCGCACAGAGCCCTGTCCTCTCACACACTTACCTTGAAGCTTTATGAGGAAAGGCAAGTCATACTCATTCCAAGGGTACTTTTATAGCTTTATGAGGAAAGACAAGTCCTCATTCCAAGGATACTGTTATAGGATCAAATATGGAAAACACGTAGCCTCCTCCTCTTTCTTCAAACATGTTTGGCAAAACATTTTTTTGGCAATGAAGGTCTCCAAGCATAATTCCCTTCATATTAAAGATGTTTGGATATAATTAGAAATATTTCCTCTCCCATTGGGTTAAGTATATGAATCAATCTCCTATAAATAATTTGAGTTGTTGGCAACCTGAAAGTGAGGTGCTGTTTCAGAGGCGCTATGTTCTGCAATCCCTGGACTTTTTTGCCTGCTGCTCTTCTGTTTCACTGAGTTGACTGTGGGAAGTCTTGTCAACTGGCTGCACAGTTGCAGATATCACACCAGGAAAGGACGATTGCTTTTTACCAGAGAAATGTGAAAAGATCCTTAGTTCCTCCCAAGAATGCATGCTATTTTTTATTGGTTTTGCTTGGAAATTTAATTTTAACATTTGCTTCATGAAGAGCAGCCAAAGATAGCTTCATTTGTTTTCCCTAGCCAGTTGTCTCGGATTCATTGTCACATTATACCACTCCCACTTCAAACTTGCTCCAAAACTGGATTATCTCTCCGAGCTGAGTTGTCCTACTTCTCTCACATTTGTTTGTTTGTTTTTAATGCAAGTTGCTAGTGAAATCTGTTTCCTCTATGAAACTCAACATAGGAAAATATAAGAAAAAAGGGGGGGGGGACTTTTCTCTGTGTATAAATCAGCAACTATGACTTCTCTTCCATCAACTACCCATGGTATATATTTCACATTTTGCTTACAAACAATATCTAAACATTGTGTTCCATTCTAATTTTTAATTTAGAAAATATTTGTGTTATTATCTCTGTGACATGCATCTCTTTATGTCAGCATTGTCTGTCTGGAACCGACATCAAATTTGCTTAACAAATCCTGTTTTTGTTTTGTTTTTTATCATTCCTGTATTATTGTGCTTAAATTTCTATCGATTTTATGGACAGAGGTTGCCTTATGAAAGCAGATGCCTGGAGATACTGGTTGAAATGGTCACATGATAGTATTAGTGTAAGAGACCATCTAATCCATATCACTCATCTTACTAATTATGCAACTGAAATCCAAAGAATAGAAGAGAATTTTCACAAATCCCACAGTAATCTAGATGCTGGTCCCCTGATGCAATGCAGTGTGATTGCTGTAACACTCTTCTACCTGGGGTAGATTAAAGCCATTGGGGGAAAGGATCTTAAAGGAGACAGACTTCTGAGAGGGGCTTCCCTAACCAACTCTTAACCCACTTTGTTACCACAGATACATCATTTCATATTCTTACATGTCTGTTTACTTTATAGGGCATCTGGAAAATGTGGGTAATGATTCTCAGGAAGATAAAAATCTTAATAATGCTCTCAATAGGATTTGATGGGAATTTTAAGAGCCTTTTGACCTGCTCTGGATAGATTTTTTAAAAATTAGAATGCAAGACACCATTTTTGGTGTCGCCAATTATGATGCACGTAAGCAAGTGAAAAGAAGGGCCATTGCAATGAGAAGGACAATTACAAACCCTTCCTAAGGCCAGTGCTACCTGTTAAACTGCTCACATCCAATTTGAGTTATTGTCTCATGGTGCCATTTACTTCCTTTCTATTTAGCTGGGATGTTATCTGTTAACTTTTCATGTATGCTGCCCAGGAAGGTTATATGTTTGGCTGTGATCTTAACCGAATGAGGTTTAAAAATCAATCCTCTAGGAAAACTTGGAGTAATTAAGAGTGCCACTATTACCTGCTTTTTGTACCAAACTCATACTCATCATTATGTGTGTTGAATACATATTTAAATAATCTATTTTGAGATTCATGTTTTATTGATTACACAGGAAGCCACAAAGTCTGGAAACATAGGCTAATAAATAGTTTACTGATATCAAATATTCTATTTGTATCCAAACTTTATAGCCACCCTGTGACTTTTATAGGGAGGTCAAATCAAACTCTTTAATGTCACATACATTACCTAATGCACACACTGAATATACACTATATTGATATTGATGATGAAAGCATTCATGTGCTAATAATACTTTGTATTTATATTCTTGATAACAATTATTAAGCAGGGAGAGTTAATGATATATTTTAACCTGAACCCCCTATGTGAGAATAGAGCTAGTGCCATTCTTTGCATAGATCTGGAAAATTAGGTTCATATTAGGGGAAATGGGAGCTTTCAAAGACCTTACTATTCCCCCGAATTAGGGAAAGGTTAGAAAGAAATACTAAAGAACTTTCAGATTTCTGTTCATCAGAAATGGCTTCCCCTAATTAGTGACAACTTTATGGTTTTAAAGTATTACTATAGACCTAAAATAAAAGTAAATACATAACTACTTCTTAGTGGTACATTGAATGGTATTGTTTGATAGCCTTGCGTTATTCAAGCTTTGACATCGATTTAGGAGAGAGAGAAAAGACCAGTCTAAGGATGTTGTTTGCAAAGCACCCTATGCTTTTATTTCCATTGCAGTAGGGTGGAATAGACAAAATTACAGATAGACATGACCAAAGATTTCACATTTTGTGCTTCTCTTTAGTCATTCCATAACATCAGGGCACAATCACTCTTCATTTATGATTTTTGTGTGAACCTCGCGGCTCTTCACCCGCAGCTTGTTGACCTGGGACTCCGCGATGTCAGCCCGCTCCTCGGCCTCCTCCAGCTCGTGCTGGAGCTTGCGGAATTTAGATAGATTTGTGTTGGATTGTTCCTCCTGAGAATAAAAATGGAATTGTAAGGACTCCATACTGTGCATCTTTCTAGACTGTATAAGCCTAAGGGGAGAACAGACTTGGCATCTACAAAGAAATTAAAATGCTCAACAAGAAACATGATTGTCTTACCTTCTGGATTCTGCATATCATTGAAATTAACTTTATGATTTATTTGGAATTTGATATCTCATAAATAATAACATCTGTATTTTTGCAACCAAAATGTATTAAAGATACATTCCACAAGTAGAGTAAGAAAACGTTTAAGAGCAGAGGAGGAGGCAAGAATATTGTCATGCTTGTTAATGCTTGCTATAAAATGACTGTTTGCAGGAGATAGATATTCTTTATCATATAAAGAATGATTTTCTTTAAAAAGTATTTTTTGGAAAGTGAGAAACATCCGTGTGTGAACAGAGCATCTATCAACTGCCTCCTGCATGCCCCTACTGGGGATCGAGCTCACAACCCATCATGTGCCTTGACCAAGAATCAAACAGGCAACCTTTTGGTCCATGGAACAATGTCCAGCAAACTGATTCACACTGACCAGAGCAAGGATGAATTTCTATATATGTTTTTGTTAATCCTCATCCAAGGATATTTTTCCATTGATTTTTAGAGAGAGTGGAAGGGAGGGGGAAAGACAGAGAGAGAAACATAAATGTGAGAGAGACACATTGATTGGTTGCGTACTGCATGTGCCCCAACCAGGACCAAGATTGAGCCTGCAACCGAGGTATGTGCCCTTGATGGACACTCTATCTGCTAAGCCAAACCAGCTAGGGCAATGATGAATTTCTTAATAGTTTCTTTAACTTGAAAAAATGTTGGATTTCATGATATATTATTTTGTCACATTTTAATATAATCACTCACTTTTTTTTCTCCTTTGCTGGATGTAATAATTCTATTAAGAGATTCCCTGATATTAAATATATCTTTCATTATAAGAATTGAACCTATGTAATCACTAATGGAAAATATCTTGAATAAAATAAAAGTTTTAGTCTTGCCGGCATGGCTCTGTGATTGAGTGTTGACCTATGAACCAGAAGGTCACCTTTGGTTCCCAGTCAGTGTTGTGTGCTTAATCCCAATAGGGGGCATACAGGAGGCAGCCAAACAGTAATTCTCTCTCATCATTGATGTTTCTATCTCTTTATCTCTCTCCCTTCCTCTCTGAAATTAATAAAAATATATTTTTAAATAAGGGTTTCCTCAGCTTAGTAATTTATTTTTACTATAATTATATTCATTAGTAATACTGCCTTCAGTTTTCTCCCTCTTTCTCTCTTGGACAGATTTTGGTATGAGGGTTATGTGAGCTTCTTAAAATAATTTGGGAATCTCTTCATCTTTTCCCATGCTCTGCAACAGCTAACATAGCTTGGGGATTATGTGTTACTTGAAGTTTTGAAAGACTATCTGGAGCTGAGCTCATTTTCAGAAGTAATTCTGAAATAAATTATTTAGCCAACTTATTAATTTAAGTTCTTCTATAAAAATCACCAATTTCTTAAAGATTTCAACTTTGTTGACAGGTTTATATTTTACATTTTAAAAATGTAAACCTACTTGTATGGTTGACTATTTTCTCATTTCTAACGTTGAGAGTTTGTATTTTTTCTCTTTTCCTTCAATTAAGCTAGATATAAGTATATTTGTTTTATTAATATTTTTATTAACTCTTTAGAGTCTATAATATATTACTGAAATTAGTAAATTAGAGTATAACACACTCTTGTTCATCAATTTCTACCTTTATTTTTACTAGTGCTTCTTTTCTTATTATTATTTATAATTTCTTTATTGGACTGACAGTTTATTTATTTTTATTCATAACAAAAGCATATGAAGCAATGACTTGTCCTCCAAGTACAGCTTTGACTATTTTCTATAAGTTTGTAAAAATAGTTTCTTCCTTGAAATATTATTTATAATGGATTATTATTCAGTAATTTAGTTTTTGATTTCTGATTTAACCCAAAATATTTAGGAAATGTAGCTTCTTAATGTTTAAGCATTTGGGAATTTTTGTTTATATCTCTCATCACTTTACATTTTTACTTGCTGTGCCTAAGAAATGTGGCCTGTATTATTTCTGTCTTGAAATTTTTTGAGATTTCTTTGTGGATTGAAAATTTGCTTTTTAAGTCAAGCTATTAATGTTATAAATAATGAGCAATAAGTAAAAGGGCACAAAAGTTTTTAAGAAGGACATAGTCCCTATAAAGCAAATAGCTTATTTACTACAAACAGTAGTAAATCGAATTACTTATTAACTTTTCTTAACCAGGGGACTTGTCTCTTATTTTCTAGCTTAAGGATACTTACAGCTTCCTCGGCTTGTCTCTTGTAAGATTTCACCTTTGCCTGAAGTTTATCTACCAAATCCTGAAGCCTGAGAATATTTTTCCGATCTTCTTCCGTCTGAAAGAATAAAAAGTATAGAGCTTTACCTCTAAATAACATGGTGGTTGTATCATTGCATATGAGTATTTCACGTACATATGGAGGAGAACTTAGTTGATAAAAATTATTGCTCTACCTGGTAAGTGAGTTCCTTCACTCTCCTCTCATGTTTGCGCAGACCTTTGACAGCTTCAACATTACGCTTTTGCTCACTCTCAACTTCGCCTTCCAGCTCACGCACCTGTGAATAAATAGGCACTTAAGAACTGTGATCCAATGAGGCATTGGGAGCAAATGGAAATAGATGTTGAGATACACACTCTGGCCTCCAGTTTCTGGATCTGTTTCTTCCCGCCCTTCAGGGCCATCTGCTCAGCCTCATCCAGACGGTGCTGCAGGTCCTTCACCGTCTGCTCCAGGTTCTTCTTCATCCGCTCCAGGTGGGCGCTGGTGTCCTGCTCCTTCTTCAGCTCCTCGGCCATCATGGCCGCCTGGTTAGCAATAAAACATAATCAATTGAGGGAGCTGAGATAGCACATCAAGATTCAAATTTGACCATGACTGTGTTGCCCTCTGCTCACATCAGTGATGGCCTTCTTGGCCTTGTCTTCTGCATTGCGAGCTTCCTGGACAATGTCCTCCATCTCTGCTTGTATTTGGGTAATGTCTGTCTCCAGCTTCTTCTTGGTGTTGATCAGGCTGGTGTTCTATTTAAAAATAAGTTATAAATTTTTTTATCATGTTATCTAAGAACCCAGATAAAAATATGTAAGTCAAATGACCTTCAATATTATTTTGCTATATAGTACAATAAAATGAAATAAAATGTTATAGCATATTCAGCATCTCTAAGTATATAGTTCATAATTAGGGCAAATGTCTCTATAATTTTATAATTGCTATTTACCAAGGTGAGAATATTCACAGGCATAAAATTATAACAGATGTTCAAACATTCCATTTCTTCACAATAAAACTGTCAATATTGATAACTAGGGTCAATAAAAATGTTAACACAAATTAACATGAGTAGCCTTAGAATATTATAAGAAGCAAAAAAATATGCAAAATTAAAGAACAAAAGACTTCTCAATAATACAGTGAAAATTTGGTAGAAGTATAAAACTTGGCTGTCAGATATAGATTTAAGCTTATATTTTCTGGGATACATGCACATTTATTAAAGGCAAGCTCTTTGTGCTGAATCTCACTTGGGTGTGCAGGAGCTGGACACGCTCACTGGCATCCAGCAGCTCCTGTTCTGCGACTTTCCTGCTCCTCTCCGTCTGCTCCAGAGTGGCCCTCAGCTCCTCAATCTCAGCCTGCAGCAGGTTGGCTCTGCGCTCAACCATGGCCAGCTGCTCCTTCAGGTCCTCCTGGCCCCGGAGAGCATCATCCAGGTGCAGCTGGGTGTCCTGTGGGGTGAAAGATCATTGAGACATCTTATTCTCAGGGCTTCAGCCACCCCAACTGCACTGGGACCATCTCTTGACCCCATTTACCTTGAGAATGCCTTGGGTGTTCCTGTAGTTCCTCAAGGCCTCAGCAGACATGCGGTTGGCATGGTTCAGCTGGATCTCCATTTCATTCAGGTCTCCCTCCATCTTCTTCTTGATCCTGATGGCATCATTCCTGCTCCTGATCTCAGCATCCAGCGAGCTCTGCATGGACTCCACCACTCTAATGTGGTTTCTCTTCAGTTGGTCAATCTCCTCGTCCTTTTCAGCAATTTTCCTGTCAACTTCGGACTTGACTTGGTTCAACTCCAGCTGGATGCGCAGGATCTTCCCCTCTTCATGTTCAAGAGATGCCTTAGTGACAGAAAGGGTGACATTAGCGGGGAATGGAAACATTTGAAAGTTTTCCTGCACACCTTTTCTTTCACAGACTTTGTGATTTTTATCTTTTTATTCAATCTGTAGTGGATGGGCCTAATTCTTTTCTGAATGTATTTGTAATGCACACGTTGACCTGTACCTCTGCTTCCTCTAAGGCAGCCTGAAGTTCGGCCTTTTCTTGTTCAATTTGCTTCTTTATTTTCTCCAGTTCATGGATACGTTTCCCTCCTTCTGCAATCTGCTCAGTGAGGTCAGAAATCTCCTCTGTTGTTGGGGTGAAAGGCAGGTAGAGATTTGGTCAGACAAAGGACATAAGAGAAAGGTTCCTTCAAGGCATGAATATCACTGAGAGTGAAAGGAACTCACGTTGCAAGTTTTTGTTCTCTCGTTTCAAAGTTTCTAGCTGATCCAGGGATTCCTCATAGGCATTCTTCATTTTGAACAGCTCAGTGCCAAGAGAGCGGGCCTCCTTCTGGGAGGCCTCAAGTTCAGCATGGGCTTCCTCATACTTCTGTTTCCATTCTGCCAGGATCTGAAAAGCCGAGGGTGGTTACGTGCTGGACAGGATGAGGGGGAATTAGGGGAGAGCAAGGGCTGCTGCAGAAATTACCTTGTCAAAGTTCCTCTGCTTCTTGTCCAGGGCTGCGCAGGCGGCGTTAGTTCTCTCCACATCAAGCATGAGGTCCTCCACCTCATTCTGTAATCGCTGCTTGGTCTTCTCGAGGGAGGCACACTTGGCGTTCACAGCTTCTACGTGTTCCTCAGCGTCCTGCAGACGCTGGGCCAGCTTCTTCCTTGAAGATTACACATATTTGTAGAGAGAAGTGAACCAAAACAAGAATTGTGAACTATTACCACACTGAAAGGTATTGGAAACTTTCATGTTAAAAATATTCATATTAAAAATATCCATTCACTTATTGGAGAGATATTGATGAGCTCCCTTTATGAACGAGACACTGGGTACACAGCAGTGAACAGGATAGAAAAAGGTCCTTGTCTCATGAAGCTTCCAAACAAGTGGGAGAGAAACAATGAGCAAGTGAGGAAATGCATAATAGCATAATAGCATCTGCTGATGTAAGTGCAATGAAGGGAGTGGGGGGAGGAGAGGAAGTGGTGAGCAACTATTCTAGGTAGTTAGGGAAGGCTCCTTAGAGAAGGTAACATTTGAGTCAAAATCTAGGAGTCTGAGTGTGAGCTGGAGGGAGGTTGGGATAGAGTATTCCAGACAGAGGGACAGGCAAGTTCAATGCCCTGAAGCAGCAATGAGCTTGTGTGCTTGACCAACAGCAATAAGTCCTAATTATCTGTCGTTCTCTATTTCCTTAACCAGATTTTAGACAAAGAAGGCAGAGATCATGTTTGTTTTGTTCATTCTTCACAGAAGACATTTATAGGCTAATAAATGGACTCTTCAAAGATTGTATCTTTCTGATTCAATATGCAAAGTATTTTGTACATTCTCTCATATCTGTGCACATACTTGGCCTCCTCCAGCTCCTCTGTGCGTTGGATGGCATCCGTCTCATACTTGGTCCTCCACTGGGCAACTTCAGTGTTGGCCTTGGACAGCGCCCTCTGCAGCTCAGCCTTGGATTCCTGCTCCTCCTCATACTGTTCCCGCAGCAGGTCACAGTCGTGGCGGGCTGACTGCAGGGCATGGGCCAGGGCGTTCTTGGCCTGTGGGAATAGTTACATCTTCATTTTACTGGATATTTAAATGTTTAATCATTAAATTTCAAAATCTTTTAAGTGTTGCTGTAATGGACTTCAATTAGGGTCAAATCATGGGAGGGGGGAGAGAATGAGTCATAATAATAGTTACCTTTATCTCCTCTTCAAGTTGCCTCTTTAATTCCTCAATTTGTTGAGTATATGCTTGTTTGCCCCTTGATAACTGAGACACCATCGCTTCTTTTTCATCTAGCTGACGTGAAAATTCACCTGATAGGCAAAGGAAATAGCAGCACTTTTTTAAGTGAAGAAAAATTTTACAAGTATATATTAGAAATAAATTTTAACTTTTAAACTCCCTTCAATTGAGTGCTCAAATGATTGAATTATTTATTGACATCTTCATGCTTAATGTTTTTTCTGATTTTTTATGGTGAAACATATTAATCGGAATGAATAAATACACTTTAAATATTTTTGTTTTCTCCATAATTTGTTCTTTCAGGGTTATATGTTACTGTATAAAACCTGCTGATAACTTTCAGAGAAGGGAGCTAATGTGCCTAATTGTACCTCATCCCATTTTATAAGACTTGTTAGAGACTGGGTTATCCATTGCTCTCCTCAGGAAGTTGGTTCACTGTGATATAGATAAAAAGAAGCTTGGTCTGAAACAGAAGCTCTGGACCCACGTTGGAGTATTTCCTAACCCCACAGCCTCTCATGGTGGCCAAATAGTCAAGGCCTCTCTGGAGCAGAACTTAATGCAGTCTTTTGAAGCCTCTATGTCCAATGTTGTACCCAAGTGACCTTGAAAGTTTGAGAGTCTGAGCTGTTCAGTGAATCACCCGCTCTCAGTTGCTTTTATTAGGTTTTTCCATCACCAAATCAGTTGTTTCTAACCATATCACCTCCACTCTTAGGCAGCATAGAAGAGGAGGGAGTTACCAGATTCAGTCTGCAAGCGGCCCCTCTGAGCGGTCAGGTCATTGATCAGCCGCTGATGCTCTTCTTCCTTCGATTTCAGTTCGCTCACTTGGTCCTCTAGAGTGCGGCACATTTTCTCTAGGTTTCCCTGTGTGAGACAACACAAAGGAGTAAATGAAGACATTTTAACATAATTTAGCTGTAGTTACAATTTCTTCTGAGAAATGTTTATGTTCATATATGAAATAAATAAAATTTTCTTACATGTAATATGATATAGACAGTATATTTTATGCTGTCCTAAGTTGAAAATATACATTGGGATTTTTAAAAAGCTAATTCAATATTATAAAAAATTTTATAATTATGGTCTAAATTTAAGATTTTTTTAAAGAATTTTTGGTATATTTTCTAAAAGTGTGTTCAATATTTCACTGCCTTTATGTTGCTTATTGAATAATTGAGAGTATTTGAGACCTGTGTTCTTCAATTGGAGACCTAGAGAACACAGATGGTATATGCTCAAAGTGATGCTTTTATTCATTATTGGTGTGATGGGGTCAATGTGTTTTATTTCTTTGATTTCACATTCTTCAGATGTTCAGTAAAAATGATACAAACACTAATGTCTTTCCTACAAAACTCCTAGATTACTACATAGAACTGTCACATGTGTGTAAAGTACCCTGTGCCTTTATGATGTGAGCTAAAGGATTATTGTTGTTAACAACCAATTTTTCAGACTCAGTAGTACCTTTGCTTTAGAGACTATTTCTACATTACTAGCGAGGTCATCGATCTCCATCTTCATCTCGCTCTTCTCCTTCTCCAGCTTCTGCTTGACCCTCTGGAGGTTGTCGATCTGCTCCCCGAGCTCGGCCACACTGTCCGCGTGCTTCTTCCTCAGAGCGGCTGCCGTGGCTTCATGCTGCAGGGTGGCCTCCTCCAGGTCCCTGCGCATTTTCTGGAACTCGGCCTCCCTCTTCTTGTTCATCTCAATCTGGGCTGATGTTGCCCCACCGGCTTCTTCCAGCCGCTCACTGATCTCCTCCAGTTCCCGGGAGAGGTCAGAGCGCTGCTTCTCTGCTTTGGCTCTAGAGGCCCTCTCTGCCTCGATTTCCTCCTCCAGCTCCTCAATGCGGGCCTGGGAGTGATGAAAAACACAAACTTAGCTTGTGTTAGTAATTTTATCATGTTGAATTCCCCTGACGGAAACCAGGTACTTAACTTACCTGTAACTCCTTGATCTTCTTCTGCAGCTGCATCCCAAGGGCCTGTTCATCTTCAATCTTGCTTTGCAGATTGGTCATTTCAAACTCTTTCCTTTTTGAAAAGTATCAAAAGATAACAATTGAGTCCATATCCACTATTGGAAGCATGTTCATAAGTAATTATTTTATACTTACTTTTTTAACTTTTCATCAAGTTGTTGTTTTTCGTTTTCAATATCCATTATGGACTCTTGGGTCAACTTGAGGTCACCTTCAAGTTTCCTCTTAGCCCTTTCTAGGTCCATGCGAAGTTTCTTTTCTTGCTCTAAGGACCCTTCAAGCTAAACATAAATAATGTCGAGTTAAAGGTTTGCTTAGCCTTTTTAAAAATATATATATATATTTTCTTGATAATCCTAGACTTACATCATCCACTTGCTGCTCTAGCTTGATTTTAGATTTGGTCAGGGTGTTGACTTTGTCCTCTTCTGCCTGCAGGTCATCCAGGGTCTGCTGATGGGCCTCTTGGAGGGCCTTCTTCTCCTTGGTCAACTTTGCGATGGTTTCATCCAGGCCTGCCATTTCTTCTGTGAGGTTTTTCACCTTAGGAAGTAAAAATACTTTGCTTTACATGCTACATTTTGGTGAATTCAGTTTTGTGTTTATATTCCATAAAAATAATAAAAACATAGACTTTTCTTGTGTATATTTCATACCTTGTTCTCTGTGGCATGCTTTTCCTTTTCAACCTTGGCCAGTGTCAGCTCAAGGTCATCAATGTCTTTCTTCAGTTCTGAACATTCGTCCTCCAGTTTCCTCTTTTTGGCCGTCAGCTCAGCATTGATCTCTTCCTCATCTTCAGCTCTCTCAGTCACCTCTTTGATTTTGGCTTCAAGCTGGATTTTAGTTTTGATCAGCTGGTCACATCTTTCCTCTGCATCAGCCAAGCTTTCAGCTTCCTTTATTTGGGAACAAAATCAAAATTGAGAATAAAGAATGAAATCTTTCCAATGATAACAGTGTAAATTTCTGCTATTCTTTTAATTTAAACTTTTGTGAACCATGTGCTGTGTGCAATGCAGGATATTCCATGTTGGAGCGGGGGGAATGTATCATTTATTGTCTTGTGCCTTTAGTAGAGTATACACTTGTTCCTTGATATCCCTGAGGGATTGGTTCCAGGACCCCCTCATGGGTGCCAAAATCCACCATTGTTCAAGTCACTTATATAAAATGGCATAGTATTTGCATGTAACCTACAAATATCCTCCCATAGACTTCAGATCATCTCTAGATTACTTATAAAACTGATATAAGGTAAATGCTATATAAGTAGTTGATATACTATATTATTTAGGCAATAATGACAAAAAAACATCTGTACATGTCAGTAGAAACACAATCATCACAAGCCTGTCTTATAGTATATAATACAACATTTTCCCTAATATTTTCAACTTACAAGATATGAAGGGCCAACTGTATTCTACAATAGATTAGAAAGCCTATCCCCTAAAAGCTACCATTAATTCAGAAAGCTATGTGACATAAGAGTTCAGAAAAGTTATATCAGAGATGGTTCTGCAAATAAATAGAATTTAAGTTGGGCCTTGACAGATGAGTAGGATTTGGTTTTTAGAAATCAATTTATTGGGGGAAGGAGCAGGAAGAGAGAATGCATTCCTTCAGGAGACATTCAGGATGCAGCTGCTACTAGATTATTTCTCTTTGTGATACTGTAGGATGATCCTGATCATGCTCTAAATTCAAGTTGAGGCATAAAGTAATCAAGAAATTCCTGGCAACCTGCTATGTTTCCAGTTAAAAAGGTTGGGGATATACAGGAAATGAGAGAGGAATTGATGTGCACATTTATCAGTGAGCCTTCATAAACAGCCTTTGAGTACATAAAAGAATAAAATGTGTTCCTTAGAGCCAGGTGGTGGATATAATAGTATAGGACAGATTCTAAAATTCTTAAAGGACAAGAGAAAAGATTTGAAGATTGTGGGGGAAGAAAAACACCTTTTTCCTTTTGTAATCTAGAAGAAGGAGTTGTTACACCCCAAAACTTGACTGAAGAGAACAATCTTTAACAAGAAAAAAATATGATTTTGTGATGAGTAAATGATGCCAGACCAATTCAATTCAAACCAGGTGAAAGGTAGTCTTAAAAATCACGCATTAGAGTTGATGGAATTAGTTCTAAAAGGGTTGATTTGGGAGTGAGCAGTGAGCAGGCTGGAAGGAGGAAAGGAGAGTTGGCAGCAGGCAGAGCAACTCAGTGCTGCTGCAGAAATCTGGGTATGACATGGTGGGCACTGACTGTGGAGGTGGACTAGAGAGACAGTCTGAGTTTTGGAGATCAATAACAAGCAACAATTCAATAAAATTTGATGCAGAATACTGCAGTTGTCAGCTGGATGTATTGTGATTCATGATCCATGGACATCTAGAAGTTGAAGAAACTTTTAGAGAAAAAGTCACTCTCTCCATGCTACCCTCCCCTTAATATTCTATTTGGGATATTTTTATATGAAAATCACTTTCAAGCCGAGACTGGTTTGGCTCAGTAGATAGAGTGTGTCAGCCTGCGGACTGAAAGGTCCCAGGTTCGATTCTGGTCAAGGGCATGTACTTTGGTTGCGGGGATGTGCAGGAGGCAGCTGATCGATGATTCTCTCTCATCGATGTTTCTAACTCTCTATCCTTCTCCCTCCCTCTCTGTTAAAAATCAATAAAATATATATTTAAAAAAAAGAAAATCACTTAGAACTGTCTTCAAAGAAAAATAAGTCATAAATTCTATAGTTTGATAAAACTGCAAAGTGAGAGACAACATTCTACCTCAGTTCTACTTCATTGCCCCGGTGCTGGTGTGGAGGCGGTTATCGGGCAATAAAGGAATATTTGGACTTTATTAGTACAATCAGAATGCTTTCACTTTTTCCTACAGTGTGTTTCTCACACTGACTACCCAACTTAATATCAGTGGGGAGCATATCTGTAGCATTTATATCCTGATTAGCAGTACCCAGGATAATATCAGCACTTACAGACTGAACTTGGAGCTGCAAGTCATTTTTCTCTTGCAAGAGTGACACCATCTTTTCTTCAAGTTCCTTCCTTTTTGCCTCTGATTTGGCAAGTTCTTCTTTGGTCTTCTCGAACTCTTCCTTCATGTTGGCCATCTCCTTCTCGGTCTCCGCACTCTTGAGGAGGGGCTTGATCTTGAAGAAGAGCTTCATCCAGGGCCAGTGCTTGACGTTCATGAAGGCACGGACATTGTACTGGATGCAGAAAAGGGCTTCTCTGAAATGACACAGAAATATCAGTGTAGACTCATGCAAATTGGATATTGTATGGATGATAAAATCAGATGAAATCTTGGCAATGAGAGTTTGGGGTGCTGCCCCACTGTGTTCTCAACTATTTTCAAAAGCACAATGAAAAACATTGATTTTGTGGTGTTGGTCAAGGACTTGCTAATCACTTATTTCTCTAATTCAGTGCTTCTCAAACTTGACTGTACACAAAATCATCTAGAGGGCTTATCAAAACATTGTTTCCTGGACTCTATCCCCAGAGATTTAGGTTCAGAGGATCTGAAGTGAAACCTAAACATTTGCATTTTTATCAAGTTTGTAAGAGACGCTGATGATGCCAGTCCAAGGACCACCCTTTGAGGAGTTTGGCTCCGCCTCAGCACTCTCAGGGTTTTCTATGAGAACACCAGTAGGAGGTGGGAAGGGCAATTAGCTTCTGAGGGATGTGAGACATGGTATAAATAAGCTCATTAAAAACAGAATTTCTTTGAAAACCTCTGGTTTTATATTTTAATATTGTGTGAATTTTGCATTCTACCCTATATCACATTCATTTTCATCTAAATTATGTTTTTAAATTATCCTCATATTTAGCAATTAACTGCCCAAATACATATCTAGAGGGTCAAGATACTTATTATTTTTAATTAAAGATAATATAAACATATTAGCATAATTAGAGGTGATAGAAAAAAATTTGTTTTATATAAATTCTTTATATATTTACATATACATACATATATGTATGGGTGTACCTATGACAAATAGAAAATACATTTTTCACTATGGATCTCATTCATATGCATCCTGCAGTTTGAGATATCTTAGTCTTAAAACTCTGACCCTGTATCATATTAGATCATTAGAAAACTATATATCTGGTGACATTGTCTTAGCTTACTGAAGAGAAAATTTTCACAGATAAATGCCCTTAATATTTTAAATCATGATAGTTTGATAATAGAAATAATCAGTTGGAAGAAGTTGTTTATGTGTCTTCTTGTATAAAACCACTGTTGAAAATACTGTCTGCTATGCAGTTCAATGTATCTTATTTAGTAATCAACCCAATAAATTCATATTAGAACCAAGTGCTAGGGCAAATTTTGTCTCTGCTTATTCACTGGTATATTTTCTATATCTATATCTATATCTATATCTATATCTATATCTATATCTATGTCTATGTCTATATCTATATCATCTATATCTATTCTATATCTACATCTCCCCAAAACATTCAGCATGATCTCTACCTAAGTCTTCTGGTACATGTATCTCTTCACTTCAGTGCAGAACTCAGATTCATTCCTTATTACCTTATCATATCTGAGTCTTAACTGTAAGCCTCCTCAATTATGTTTCTGAAGAAGGAAGACATGAATAAACAATATATTTACATACCTCCTCTCCACCATCTTCTTGTACTCCACTCTTGCCAAGAATCCTCTGCACCTGGCCTGAGTTCGGGTAATCAGCTGGGCCAGCTTATCATCTCGCATCTCCTCTAGGAGCCCCAGAAGACCAGCTTTGAAAAAGACCTGTGCATGAGCAGAGTTGTAGATCAGAAATTTTACATCAACTTCAAAGCAATAGGAATAGCGTCAAGTAGACTTTAGAGACTTACCTTGGTGTGACCAAATCTGTACTGAGTGTGGTCAATGTCAATGGATGCAAGGAGCTTCTCAGAAGCCTTCTTGCTGTCAATGAATTGTCCTTCAGGGATAGCACTTGCATTTAATACCTTGTATCTGTTAAAGTACATACAGTTTTTTAAAAAAAACTTGGTTTACTGATAATACTAATAATAACTAAACCTTAAATGATCCATTAAACAATCAAAGTTTCTGTTTTAAAATTTATTATGCTAATTGAGGCCCAATGCATGAAATTCGTGCAAGGGGCTCAGCCCTCTCAGCCTTGGCTTTGTCTGGAAGGTCATTCACCAGGATGTCTGGAAGGTCGTTGGCTGTCCATTCTAAATAGCATATTACGCTTTTATCATTATAGATTTTGTTCACAGGAAGTTTTACCCTCCTGCATAGTTGTAACTTTCTGCCTCATCAAACCTTGTTCTCATGAAAGGGTTCTATAATCTTATTCCCATTAAGGTATAGATAACTAATAAAATATAGCATGTTATTCTTGCTTGATGCAATTGCTTTTTAAGGTCATGAGTCTAAGAAAGCAAGTTTTAATGGGGAATCTGGTAGAAAGTACTCTAGGTATATGAAACTGTTCTAAAATCAAACATAGGAGTGCTATAGGTCTTGGATATTGGAATTCTCTGTCAATTCCCCCAGACCCAGACTTAGGAGAGACCAACTCCCTATAGCTGTCACTCAGCCTCTTGTCCACTTTGCCTTTTATTTGATTCTCAAGATGGATTTATCCAGGGAGGAGAAAAGGGAGCTGAGGAGCTATTATTGTGACATGATTCTGCAAACCACTAGGAAATTAGTGTAGGGGAGAAAAGGATGAAGATACAAAAGAAGTGACAGCAAATGACTTACTGATAGCTATATATGTGTGAGCAAGTTCCTAACTCAAGCACTTAATAACTATGTAACTTTAGGTAAGTATCTTAATTTCTTTTAGCCTCAGGTTATTCATCTATAAAATGAGGTCCTGGTAGTACTTCCTCTGCTGAGTTTTTATAAGCACTAAATGAAATAATCCAAATTTATTAAGCACTCAAAAATTATAGTATTCATAATTATCAAAGTTAATTTATACACCTATGAGTTAACCCAGAAGCTTGGTAAATTCAATAAAAAGTTTGCAGAGTACTTAAATATGTAGTCTGTCTTTATTTTAAAGGTGTTTTGAGGCTTATACTTTTCTACTTTTTGTGGAAAATTACTATAAAAAATAAAGGCATATTTTCACTAAACTGTTTTGCCTGCATTAAATATATTTATGCTAAGCTTTAAGATGCACCATTTAGGAGAATCTGACCTCTGTTTGAAGTCTGCGTAAATGATTCTGCTTGGGAACCCCTTTCTGCAGATTCTGATGCCTTCCAGCACACCATTACACCTCAGCTGGTGCAGGACAAGTTCATGCTCCATGGCCCCTAAAAAATACATATTTATTCATTAAGAGTTTGTTTAAAAGAATGTATGGCCATCATGCATTATGCCTTCATTCTAGAACTTCTTACCAGGAGTTTTTGTTTCATTGGGGATGATACACCGCACGAAATGGGGATGGGTACTCCTGAGGTTGGTCATCAGCTTGTTCAAATTCTCCTGTAATGTCAGGAAAAATCTTGTTATCTCAGCCTTTAGACTAAGCATTTTGATGATGTCTATAAAATCAGTGTCTATGGTAGAGCTGAATGACCTATATGGAGCATTTTCACTTGCTTCTCCTGAGGTGCAGTTTCTGCCTGAGTACTTCCTTTTCCACGTGAGGGGCCAAGAGTTGCACACATAAAGAATCTGACACATGATTCTTTTTATTGTAGACAGGTACTGTCTGTCTTTTTACCCTCTGGTCACCCATATGCATTCACAAGGCCATTGCCTTCCCATACTAGATGGTCACACTTTCTTCTCCTAAACCCCATGGTTTTCCAAGTAAGAAAATACATGCCTGCACCACATTTGGACTTTTTTTTTCTTATAAATATGGCTCCCTGTTTCCCATTATGTCAATGTTTAGACTATAAATATATTTTATAAAGGGAATAATTCTACCAGTTATAATTGAGAATTGACCAGATTAAGAACAAGGATATCATATTACATTGCTTATAGGCTAGCTGTTAGATTTTCATTAGTCTTACTGATTATTTTATCTCTTGAGTACATGCCATTGCTTATGTTTATGACTCAACTAAATTATGAATTAAAGAGTATCAAGTTCTATAAAACGTTCTATAAAGTATTGTTTATTACTTGACTTAACATGAAAGATGAGCTAAAAACTTCTGAGCAATTTAAAGCTCTTCTCTCCAAAGTTAGATTAACACATGTCACTAGGTAAAGTCAGCCCTTTTCTGAACACTTGTGAAAAGAAGACCCTTTGATTTTGATTTTAACAGAT
Organism: Pipistrellus hanaki; assembly: GCF_964339955.1. Classification (NCBI taxonomy): domain Eukaryota; kingdom Metazoa; phylum Chordata; class Mammalia; order Chiroptera; family Vespertilionidae; genus Pipistrellus; species Pipistrellus hanaki. The sequence continues at coordinate 40,603,340 of NC_140518.1, forward strand.
TGCTAAAGTAGCTGGGGAGTGTCAAGAACAGTTTCTCCCTTACCCTGAAAAGGGCAGACACCGTCTGGAAAGAAGACCCCTTCTTCTTACCACCTTTCTTGCCACCACCACCTGCCTCTGGAGAAAGAATAAGAAAAGATGTCACTCAGATACAATTTTGAATCAACAGGTCTATTTCTTGCCTTTTTGCTGATTTTTGTGCTGAAGTGAACATTTCTTGACACCACTAGGCTCTCTGTTGGACTCGAATGAATCGTATATGCCAACCATGTTTGCAATCACTTTTCTGTAATTTTATTTCATCACTGGGAAATGAAGAGGACATTTGTCTCACTATATGGAGAAGGAATCCTCAATATTAGGACACTTAGGGACACTATAGTTTAAAAATCATCAATAGAAGCTAGAGTTGAGAGGCAGAAGTTTGTCATTATATTACCTTAAATACCCCCAGATACTCAATATCCAACAGATGTGGAGGGAGAAGCAGGAAAGAATCAAGGAAGCCGAGATTTTGCTATGGTTGAGATCCAGGCAGTTCCTCTCTGACCCTTTGCAATAGGCCAGAAGCAGCCTCAGGGGAACAATTACAACACAACCTCCTTACTCAAATCGTGGAGACACAATGGGTTTGGCCCAGCAATTCTGCGAGGACTCTGAGATCACCAGCCTCAATTTAGCACCACATTTTGTAACACCGGAAAAAGTGTTAGATTTTTTTATCAGTACCTGCTTCAGCAGTTTGAGCTCCAGAGAAGAGGAAAGCTAATGTTTTCAGTGAAGACTTCTGGTACAGCCCGACCACGGTCTCATTCAGGGGGTCCTTGTTCTTGTCAAGCCAGCCAGTAATGTTGTAGTCCACGGTGCCCGCGTAATGCACCAGCGAGAAGTGGGCCTCAACCTTGCCTTTGACAACCTTGGGCTTCTGGAAGTTGTTGGACTTTCCAAGATGCTGCTCATACAGCTTGTTCTTGAAAGAGGTGTCTGTGGCCTTGGGGAACATGCACTCCTCTTCCAGGATGGAGAAGATGCCCATAGGCTAGAATCAGACCACACACATTTATAATTCTATGTAAGCATTTTTCTCTGGGCATGGAATTAAAATAAGATGCAATGAATAATTTAATTGCCAGAAAATATGGTTTCTGAAATGTAAAAAAGACCTTCTCGATGAGCTCGATGCAGGCAGCCAGGTCCATCCCGAAGTCGATGAACTCCCACTCGATGCCTTCCTTCTTGTACTCCTCCTGCTCCAGTACGAACATGTGGTGGTTGAAAAACTGTTGCAGTTTCTCGTTGGTGAAGTTGATGCACAGCTGCTCCAGGCTGTTGAACTAAATAAATAAATAAATAAATGTGTTTACTTTCCTCTTTTTACACATAGGGCTTTTTAATTTAAAAATATATGTCAAATAGCCTTTAAAAATCATTGGAGGCCTGTGAAGTTGAATGTTTTCTTTTCTATCATTTATGCACAATCCTAAAGCATTGTTCATACACTTTCCTGCACTTGCATAAGTCTACTCAGGTATTTTTCTGAGTTCCTACTTAATCATTCATGTTTATTCCCATTAACTTTTACATTTTCTATTGACTCATTTAAAAGCTAATGTGTGAGCCATTGGCAGCTGGAAGAGAGGATTTCTGCTGTCTGTACATCATCCTGGTCAGCATTACAGTGAGCAATGATTGCCACCCACATTCTTCTTTAATCTGAATTGAAACAAAAATTAAGATGCCAAGTATTATGTACATTATGTTAACTCACACTTGTATTTTATTAAATACCAAAACATTAACATTAGCTAGATATAAATAGTGGAATTAATGTGGAATCCTTTTCCTAGATCTTCCATATTATCTGCAATGCCCAAGTTTTACTTTAAGAATGTGAAAGAAAAATATGAGCTTTTCAAAACTACAAGCCAGAAAGATGTATTTCATATTTACATATGAATCTTTATGCCATGATATTGCATTAATGAGAATTAAAAGTTAATTTTGATAAGTTTGGTATTTTTTAAATATATATTTTTATTGATTTCAGAGAGGAAGGGAGAGGGAGAGAGAGATACATCCATGATGAGAGAGAATCATTGATTGGCTGCCTCCTGCATGTGCCCTTGACCCGAATCAAACCCTAGACCCTTCAGTCCACAAGCCGACACTCAATCCACTGAGCCAAACTGGGAGGACTGCATTGAGTTTCTTGATACTTACCTCTAAATTGCTAACCTTTTCTCAACCCTTATATCTGCCTAAGTTTTTCTGAATTATTTTTCCACCATATATTCAGGGCATATTATGAGTTGCATAGGTTAAGCTAATTTTGCGTTGTCAGATTTTTAGTGCCCCCTGTCACTACACCATGCTGGTGTCTGACACCCTTTGGGCCATTGAACAAGTTAAAGAGTTGTCATCAAGGGCATTGTTTCTCATAAAAGTAAAATTGCCATTACAGTAAATGATGAGCCCAATCACACTCTTCTGTCTTAGCATAATTTTTTGACAACTTAAGAAAAGGTTATTATATTCACAAATTTCTTCCTATTGATATTTCCATTGCCTTAAGATAAAATCCCAATAACCAACCAGCTCCCAACTCACATCAAAGATCTCAAAGCCAGCGATGTCCAAGACACCAATGAAGTACTGCCTGGGCTGCTTAGTGTCCAGCTGCTGGTTGATGCGGGTGACCATCCACAAGAACATCTTCTCATAGACGGCTTTGGCCAGAGCACCAACTGCATTGATCACCTTGAAAGACAAAGATATATTGAGGTTATTAGAGGACTGTAACGTTCTTGCATCCCTGACAGTGCATTTGAATTGTGAACCTACCTGCTCTACAGTCTGGCCTTTGGTGACATATTCATTGCCGACCTTGACCCTAGGGTAGCAAAGGGCTTTGAGCAGGTCAGCAGAGTTCAGACCCTGGAGATAGGCTGCCTTGTCAGCAACTGTAGAGACACAATTCAGGTACCCAACATGACCCACTATTCATGGAGTGTGAATCACTATAGAAAGTCTGTGCAGGAGTACATTTCTGTATGTCCCATCAGAAGCTCAGTGGTAAGAGACATGAGTTTGGAATGGGCTTTTTTGCCTAGATTCTCTTGTTAAACCCAGATGTAGCTACACTTTATACCTTCAGTGCCATCTGGCTCAGCTTGCTCCTCACGCTGCTTTTGCTTGAATTTCATGTTCCCATAGTGCATTACTGCACCTGTGAGCTTATAGATGGAAACTCTTTCATCAGCACTGAAGCCCAGGATATCAATGGCACTCTACCGGGAGAAATGAGAGGATAATGATTAGGGGAGAAGAAACTAACTTATTTAGAATAATTTATACTATATCCTTAACCACACACCTATAGTAAGTTGCTATTGTCATTCCCATTCATAATGTAATTTTATAAAAACTGCATGTGTAACTTACATCCGTGGCCATCAACTCTTCTTGGTCATCAATGCTGGGGACTGTGATCTCCCCTTGACTGACAAAGGCATAGTCATAGGGGTTCGTGGTGATCAGGAGCATTTCTGGGTACATAGAATTTAAGAGGTAAGTTGTACATTACAAGTTGTTAATAAAAAAGATTAACTTTGATCTGTGAATTTAAGATCTTTCTTACCAATCAGTTCTGGCTTCTTGTTAGACATGATCTGATAAAAAATATGATAACTTCTTTCTGCCTTTAGCTGGAAAGTAACTCTGGACTTCTCCAGAAGATCTGCAATGAAAAGCAGATATTAGATTGGAGGGAAATTGTGAAGTTCCTGGAGTGATTTGGCATTAATGGTCATCAGTTATATTTTACTAGAGGCCTGGTGCACGAAATTTGTGCACAGGGTGGGGTCATCCCTAAGCCCAGCCTGCACCCTCTCCAATCTGGGACCCCTTGAAGGATGTTCAACTGCCCATTTAGACCCGATCCCACCGGGATTAGTTTTAAACAGGCAGTCGGACATCCCTCTCGCAATCCAGGACTGCTGGCTCCCAACTGCTCACCTGCCTGCCTTCCTGATTGACCCTAATCACTTCTTCCTGCCAGTCTGATCCCCCCTTAACCACTCCTATGCCAGCCTGATTGATGTCTAACTGCTCCCCTGCCAGCCTGTTTGCCCCCAACTTCCCTCCTCTGCCGTCCTGATCACCCCTAACGGCCCTCCCCTGCTGGCCTGATTGCCCACAACTGCCCTCCCTTGCAGACTTGGTCCCTTTCAACTGCCCTCCCCTGTTGGCAATCTTGTGGTGGCCTTCTTGTGTCTACACAGGGGCAGCCAACTTATCTGTTGGAGTAATGGTCAATCTGCATATACTCTTATTGGATAGGATAGATGCCTGGTGCATGGGTGGGGGCCAGATGGTTTGCCCTGAAGGGTATCCCTGATCAGGGTGGGGGTTCCCTTGGGGTGTGGGGTGGCCTGGCAAGGGGCCTGTGGTGGTTTGCAGGTTGGCCACACACCCTGGCAACCCAAGTAGAGGTCCTGGTATCTGGAATTTATTTACCTTCTACAATTAAAACTTTGTAGCCTGGAGCAGAGCCAAGCCTCCTGTTCCATGGCTGCAGCCATTTCTGTTTGAATTTGTTTACCTTCTATAATTAAAACTTTGCATCCTTGAGTGGAGGCCTAGGCCGGCCAGGGTGTGTGGAAATCTTGGCTTCCTCCTTTGCTGGGGGCAACACTAGCCTCTCAACTGCTCTCTGTGGCTGCAGCCATCTTGGTTGGGGTTAATTTGCATACTTGCTCTGATTGGCTTTTGGACTTGGCTAGTGGGCATGACTTGTGGGTATAGCAGAGAGATAGTTAATTGGCATATTACTCTTTTATTAGGTAGGATTGGCCCCTTGATATTTCAGCTGAATGTTCCCAAGAGGAAAACATAATACATCTCTACAATGGCAGTTGCTCTTACCAACTCTAGAAAGAAACTAAAGCATGCTGGCCCAAGGCATATTCATTTCTCATACAGAAGATGCTGATGCATGGAATATAATAGCTTCTTGATAACCTCTCCTCCCTAGGGTCTCTTCTCACTTTATAATAGAGGGAATACTAAAAGTGAAATTTTTCAAGGCTCAGACTTGAAAGTCATTGCATATACTCAACTCATAGTGTGAATTTTGTTTTCCTTAGAAAATCTTGAAATCAATTCTGAGGTTGAAATAATTCAGACAAGCCTAACAGCTCCTGGAAGTTCCTACAGAATCACTAGCTCATGACTGATGTGGTCGAAGTACACTGTGGACTCTGGGTAAGAAAGGCATTAACTAAGGGCATGTTTGGCAAAAGAATGGTGTTAAACAGTCTCCAGGCTTGTCAGAAGCTGCATGATATTCCCCTCAAGCCATCATTCCTGGATTCTATTTAGGGGGTTTTGTTACTCACATGTTTCAATATCAGCAGAAGCCAGCTTCCCTGTGGTACTAAAGTGGATCCTGATGAATTTACCCTTGCAAGTAAAAAAGATGTTATGTGAAAAGCTTGAAGCACACAAGAAAGATGAGATTGAAATGATAACTCAGACATGCTTTCTCTGGCATTTAAATGCCAGAAAACCCCTCTGTGACCAAGACACTTACAAAGCGAGAAGAGTTGTCATTCCTCACGGTCTTGGCATTGCCAAAGGCCTCCAGCAGGGGATTGGCACTGATGATTTGATCTTCCAGTGTCCCCTGCAAAGGCAAGTGCGGTGCTCACATCTGAGGCTCCCCACTTCCTACGACCTCGGCTGTCTTGATTGTGACTTGATTATTGGACTCACCTGCATTTTGCCAGAAGTAGTTTCCTCCTTTTTCTTCTCCCCAGTGACTGCAATTGTTGCAAAGTACTGGATGACACGCTTGGTGTTCACAGTCTTCCCTGCACCAGATTCTCCACTGTCAAAGAGCAACTTAGTCAAAAGAGGTCCCAAAGCTGGCAGCTATCAGCCAAGAAAAGAAAGCATAAATCTACTTACGTGATCAGGATTGACTGATTCTCTCGGTCTAGGAAAGAGAAATTATAGTCATTTAAAACTCTTCTCTCATGCATTTGTTACTGGCAAGTAAAGTAAAATGGAATGACCTTAGTGCTCTTTTCAGCTATCCCTAGGGCTTCATGGGCTTGAGGTCTATTCCCTTTTTCAGTCTTTTCTCTTCTGCTCTGTAGGGCACCCCTCACCTCCCACCCAATTTATCATACATGTAACCATTTAAACAGAGCACTGCTGGGAAGCACCAGACTTTTTAAATACCCTACCACTAAATAAACACCAAAAGTGGGCTTGGGTCTTCAGATGAATTTAGATGACAAGTTTTTGACTTATTTATTGTAGGTAGAAGAAGTAATAAAAAATCGGTGTTAAAGATATGTTAGCTTGTGAAAAGGAATATAGTAAACATGGTAACTTTGGAAGGAATCATGGCTTTGGTCATTTTTTTAGGGAAAGGTAAAATTTAGTGTTCATGTTTTACTCTGTCTAAAGAGGAATTCTCTAAGTGTTCCCTAAGGTACATAGTACTAAGAAGTGGTCTAGCTGAGACAATATTCTAGAAAGAAGATTCATGGTATAACTGTTTTTATACCGAAACACCTTACAATCTGAAAATCTGGAATGTGTTGTGTTGGTCCTAGGAGAAGGGCAATAGCATTTATGTCATCCTTAATGTAAAGAGTCTTTCATCAATCCCAATTTGCAGATATGAGGATAAGACCAGAGAGGCAAATTTTACTCTTCTGTTTTTTAACTCTTGGTAATAGAAACACAGTGTGTGTGTGTGTGTGTGTGTGTGTGTGTGTGTGTGTGATTAGATAAATGTGGGATATGTTCATATTTTTGCTCAAGCTCATTAAGTGTCTGAGTTATTCAAAAGTTAATTAACTATGGCCAACATCTGTTGATTTTCAAAAGTTTAAGGGATCATTAGCAATTATGGGATAGTAGGAATTGCAAGCCATCTTTTACGCTCTCTCTTTGCTGGACCATCTCTCTCACAAACACATCAACCTCAACTGAAGGAGACCATCTCAAAGAGCATTTTGAGATGTTAGAGCTCCTTCATCCTACAGTTCTGCTCTAAAACGATGCACATTATAGCAGTCAGCTCACCAGTCAGCATGAACTGATAGGCGTTATCAGAGATGGAGAAGATGTGGGGCGGGGCCTCCTGACGCTTTTTGCCTCGGTAGGCAGCCACCACTTCCGGGTTATACACCGGCAGCCACTTGTAGGGGTTGACGGTGACACAGAAGAGTCCTGAGTAGGTCTGTGTAAGGGAATCAAAAAGAATAACTACTCAAAGGCCTTTTCCATTATTTATACAATTCGCTTATTAAATGAATTTTAACTAAAAGGAACACTTAAGTAAAATGCTGATGCCGTTCTTTAAGACTTCAGCATGAAAACTAGTTAGAAGGTTCAACAATAGGACAGCAAACTTTTTGAGAGAAGGGACCACAATTTAAATTTATTCCCATTGGAATTTATCAGTGATTTTCACATAGCAGAAACTCCAAAAAAAATATTTTTAACTATAATATATTTTTACTGTATTTTAGGAAAGAAGGATATATTTCCTTTATAAAAATTAAGGTAGTTCAAATTCATAAAAACATAAATTTGGACACAACCTAAACACCCAACAATACAGGAATGGTTGGTAGGTGAAATGGGCTAAATCTTCTTAAGACAACATATTAGAGACATTCAAAAAGGTAAATAATAAAACCAAACACAAAATGATGTAAATGCATCATGATTACAATAGGATGATTTTCAAATCTTTGACAACTGATCAGGGCAGGCACCTCCCCTCCCCGCCCCCCCCCCCCCCAAGTAAGAATGGATGCTGACTAAACACCAGGTTTGCTTGCATAGTGTGTCCAGCTGAACATCAGCACTGACTAACCTATACCAAATACAGTGTAACATGACTTCAGCTGGAAATCTGTACTGAGTGTATAGTACATGTCAGGTGTCTATGAGGCACCAGCAATGAAGTATAAATAAGATGATGCTCCTTGAGGAAGTCACAGATGGTCAAAAAACATGGTCAGTGTTATTGCAGGGACAGAAACAATATGACAGAAAATGCAACTCTGCCTGGAAAGTTGGAAAGGTTTCATCAAGGCATTCCACATAGAAGGGTTGAAAAGGCATAGACACCTTGCTGTTATGAAGTGAAATTTGGTCTTTAAAGACATTATGTTTAGGTGCTACAACATAAGTTAATTTTTCCTCTCTGGATGATTTTGCTGCTGGAATAAGGGAGGATTGAAATGTAGGCATGTGGTTGAAATATGAGCATTACTCCAAGATTTGTTTAAAGGATCTGCTGCAAACTCAGTGTGTGGGCAATGGCCATGCCCAGCTTGGGATGAGAAGATAGGATACAGTGCCAGCTGTTGGCTTGTGCCTTCCAATAGCAATAGTGAACCTTTTAACTAGTTACACTACTAGTGAAAGCACAGTGTGTCTCTATCTGTGACTCATGTATACCACAGTGAGAGCAATGGGCTGGGGTCCAGGTGATGACCACTTGGGAGGGGGCACTCACGTAGATCATCCAGGCTGCATAACGCTCTTTGAGGTTGTACAGCACAGCGGGCTCATGCAAGTGGGTCATCATGGCCATGTCCTCTATCTTGTCGTATTTGGGAGGGTTCATGGGGTACACCTGATCATCTTTCACTGTCAGAGTCTGGTGAACAGAAAAGATAACTTTATGTCAATTGAGTGGCCAAACAAAAAAGTCAATTAAATGTCAGCTCCTGGGACTCAACTCACCGCTCCCCCTTCAGTCTTCACGGTCACTTTCCCTCCCTCTCTGCTCTGGATAGTCCCTTTGACAAAGGACTCCTTGGGCTCCACCACAAAGCAGGATGTCTTGGCATCAAATGGCCTATTCTGGGCCTCAATGCGCTCCTTTTCAGACTTTCGGAGGTAAGGAGCAGCCTCCCCAAAAGCAGCCATCTCCTGGTCGGCGGCCGTCATGGCTGCAGGACTCTGAGGCCCTAAAGGAGGAGAGGAAACGTCACGCTAGAGATGCTGGCCTGTCATGCAGATCAATATATCTCTACATCGGTGATATTCCAAGGGCCCCGTGAGAACCCCACCAAGTGCATCCCTGCACACCGAGCTCCAGTTACTGAAACAAACATAATCACAAGCACTCAAATGGATCTGGGGTCCCTGAGCACCCAAAGCCGAACATGGGGCTTTACAGCCATTATCTCTTTTTATTCTTTGAGACTGGCATTCTAACCAGGGAGCTGGATTGTAGGCTCAGCAGCTCCCGAGGAGCTCATGACCTTGGCTAAGGCACTTGACCTTTTTGAGCCTCAGTGTCTCCATCTGTAGAATAGGGACTACAACCTCTTGCCTTTCTTAATTCACAGCCCTGAGATACAGTGAAGATAGTTTTTAAAAAGTTAGAATGCACATATGCAATACCTTAATCAATAAAGAAATTAAAAAAAAAAAAAAGTTAGAATGCTGACTGAGGAAGCAATTGAATCAGTTCAGGCTACCATGTACATATAAAGTGTCATCTTGCCAGATGATGGAGAACTTGATTTCCTCCTTTGGGTGTTTATCCAAAAGTGCCCACCTTCAGTGGATTTGGGGGATTGTAATCTTGTTTATTTTTTTTAATTGAATGCTCAGTAGAATTTCTCTAGCATAATTCTGTGTATATAATATCCACTCATTTAACCCAGGTAAACTAATTGAGGCTAAAAGCCATTGCAAACGTTATCCTCATTCTTCTCCCTTGAAGGGCTCCCTTTGCTTTCTCAAATTCCCTCCTGAAAAGTGCAGGCTACCCCGCTCCATTCAGTGCTATCTGCAGGTTGCCAGTGGTATCGGCAGAATAAAAGATTTGGCAATGGATGCCCCGGTAGCCATTACACGATCTCATTATTTGAAGCTCCTTTAACCAGCTCTCCACCAGCTCTCTTTCTAGAACTGCAGTCTGTAGCGGAAGGGCAGCTTAATGCCTCTACTGTACAGGCAACAATGTCATGGTGCTTTCATTTCAGACAGCACTCAGCTCTGGGCAAGGCAGCGATTTCCAGCCTTTGTCATCTCCTGGCACACGTAAAACTAATTCCTAGAATTCTGAGGCACACCAAAAATTCTATTTTTTGCAGATCTGACAAAAAAAATAGGTAAAATTTTCACTTATTCACACCAGACAACTATTGTTGTGTTGGTTACTGTCATTTCTTTGACAATCTAAGAGAAACAAGGTCAGTGTCCCTGACTAGTCATGTATTTCATATTTTTAAAAAAAAATTGCAGCACACAAGTTGAAAGTCACTGGAATAAGGTAACACTTTAAGATTTTAGAGAAGTTTAAAGGAAGCATTTTCTTAAATACTTTCTTTCTTATTTGTTAGGTATCATGTTTACTAAAGGAATTCTAAAAGCAGGATACATGTTTATCAAATTTGAGATGTTTAGCAAGGAAATCTCAGTGCAGACTTTTTTCCAAACAGAAACATGGAGAAACAAAATAATATTCTAATGGCAGCTATCCTCTTGCTAATGTGGCACCCACCAACGCCTGAGTGTCTCAGCGAGGATGTGTGCACAGCTCTGAAAGGCTAGTCCTTCCTGCCCCTCTCCTTTCCTGGAGAGTTGCGAAGTGTTTACTGAGGCACTGCTTTCCAAAGGTTGCTAAGAGACACCGATCCATCCCTCTTGCCTTCTCCTCCAGGCACTGCTTAGTCTAAATCTTACCTTGTTAGCCAAAGAGAAGATGTAGCCTGGAAGCGAGATAGTTCTGTAAAAGAAAAGGGAAAAGCACTTGACTTAGTTCACCAAAACCAAAAACAACCAAAATCCCATTCGTGGCTTTAGTTGCTACTGTACACAGAAGGCAACGGAAGCCCTGGCTGGGAAACATGCAGGAGCAGAAGGAGCAGTACCAGAACTGGCAGCTGCAGCGACACGGGCAGAGTGACCAGCGTCCCTCTTGAAAGTCCTGTCCTGGGCCCACTTACCTTGGAGCTTTTTAAAGCAGGCGGAGTCAGCCTCCTTCCAAGAACTGTTTTATATGCATAGCTATGAAAACAATGCAGCTGCCTGTTCCTAAGTCAAAAGAAGTCGTTTGGCAAAAACCTCTTGGCAACCTTGCATCCCCACATAATTCTCATTCATATTAAGAATGGCTGGATATAATTAGAAATATTTTCTTATTGAGTATGTGAATAAATCTCCTATGGATAATTTGAGAAGATGATTTGGATGGGAGGTTCAAGCTGGTGGATGAAGACAGTGACTGGGCAGCCAGGATACCTGGCTTCTCTCACACATTTTTTCTGGCTCTGTTGGCATGCCATTTGGGCTCACCTTTCACAGCCAACACATTAAATGATAGACATAAAATACAAATACTTATTTTAGTTTTGTGAGGGTTAATTTTTACCTGTTGATTTGTCCTTTCATGCCCTTGAAGAACTAAGCTACAACAGTGGAAAGAGAAAGTCCTCTCTTTGTTCCAATATTGTTGTGGTTTTGGGGAAGATCCTTACTTTCTCACTGTTTTGCTTTATCGGAGCTGGTTCTCTATACAGTGCTGTTTCCTGCCCACCCATTTGTTTGACTTGCCTACAATGAGAAAGGCTTACTAATTTCTAGTAGGAAAAGTGTGTTTAGGGAGTACTGCCCAACATTTTTCATTAGATATTTTAGAGTGGTATGCTACAGTAACATGGAAATGACTTGGCTGTATCTACAAAGGGGTTGTTGAGAACTTTTCTTTATGCAATATAAATATAATAAATATAATCAACATGAAGGAAAATATTAAATACTAAATGTGTCTAAAGCTTCCAAATAACATAATTTTTAAACTTTCAAGGAGAAATTTCAACAAGATTGAAAGGACAAAACTTATTTATACTTGGTTTTGTTCTTGAAATAATGGCATGCATTTTCTGATAAAAAATTTAAAAGATGCTCACATACAGTATTTGCATTCTTGGTAATTACCAGTGAGGGTAAATTTTGCACAAGAAGGTAATAAAAATATAAAACAATGTTCTTCACAACTATTGAATTTATGTTTTTTAAATGTACCTGCCCTCTTTTTCCTTCTTTAGCAAATATAATGTCAAAATTTCTATGATAATGAGAATAAACTAAATCTACTTGAACCCTTTTTTATGTCAGCTATTTCAAAAGATGGTGAAGCTCTAATCTGTGTTAGAGTCACTCCACTGCTGGGTCGGTCCCCACTAGAAGGGGACATCAGCCACAAATACACTGAGGTGCGTGATCCATTCAAAGTCCAAGATCTGGAGCTCCCACCCTGAGCTGTCTCTACCAGGACAAACGACTTGGCCCTCTAGACTCCCCACGCTGGCTGGTGGCACTCTGGTGGCGTGCCCTGTTTCAGGCGTCCTGAAATACCAAACCTCCCAGCGACCTAGGGGTCTCTTGCCTACAGCTGCCAGCATCACACTCCCAGCTGGCTGCTGAAGTAATTGCTCTCCTTGGCTCCACTTAGCACATGGTCAATGCCACTGTGGTTGTTTGTCTCCTTTAGGAATATAGGATACACTTTCAAACTCTAACTTGGCCCAGGTCACCTTCTAAGAACCTCTGTTGAGCTTCTCACAGCTGGAGACCGTCTCCAGAGGCTCTGGCGTCCCCTACCCACCCAGCCACCCAAAGATAGAAGGCATGAACATTTCATGGCACATCTGTAACTTTCTTAATGCCAAGACACATTGGCTAGGCAGCTCTGCTTTAAGGAGAACTGTGGTTCTATTTCCCTATGCTGTTTCACTAAAAATGCAGCCATTTTAGTGCCCAAACTCAACTTTTGTTCCCTTCTTCCAGCCCATGGGCACGTGCTTTGTACTTTTAAAAAAATATTCATTGTTTATATTGTTTATAAAATGCCCTTTAATTTCATTGTGTCATGGTTATATATTCTTCTTTCTCAGTTGTAAAACTCCTTCAATGGATACCAAGGCAGAAGCTGTCTAATATATTAGTTTTTGAAGTGAAGAAGAAAATGCGAAGCTGCCTTCATAGTGTTTGAGAACTACACCATCTTGATTGTTTCCTATGCCTTTTGGCTCAGGACTCGTGATTGGCAAGTGTTAGGGGAGAATTTGCTGATGTCATGGAAATGTTCAGGGTAATTTGCTTTTCCATTCTGCAAACAAGATATACACTCAGTTCCAGCATTTTTCTTGATTCCATCAATATTTTGACCACTGTACTAATGAGTCAGGGGCTTTCTTCTTTCCATTGCCTGCCCCTTGGGCTATCTGTCACATTTAGCTTTGGTGACAACTCGGGAACAGAGAAAATTCAAGAATACTGATATACATAAGACATGCATAAGCGTAAGACATGTAAATGGTACACGTCTTGTCTGTGCAGTACAAGGAGGTTTGGAGGGAATATTAACCACTGACCCTGTCTTCAGGAGGTTATAATGTAACTGAAACACCAAGAGAGCATTAATGGAGTAGCTCAGGTCACCTTCAAAACAATGTCACATCAGACTTAAAAACGTCCAGCCTACAAGTTCTTACAGGAAAGGAGACATATTTTTATGCACACATTAGGACCTCATCAATACCTAGAATGATGTGACATAGAGGAAGTATCTCCCAAATCCTAGTTTGCAAATTCCAGATTTCTTTATCCTATCTTTATTCTTGTCCCTGACCATTGAGCTTGGATCCTGGATTTGACTTTTGAGTGCACATCCTTTGAGTGTCCTAGTAAACTTACTAAACCTTCCCAAGATTCTGTTTCCTAGTCTATAAAATGGATAATGAGTGATATCTCATAAAGGGTTTTCAGGAATAAATAATAGAATGCTTGGAAGCTGAGAACATCCATGATGAGTTCTTATTCTGAATTCTCTGCTTCAGTGAAGTCCTTTCCTCCCTGATTCCTGTAACATGGCACGCTTGTTTCATTGCTCATCCCAATTACCCAAGAAACATTTACAGAGAGCCACTGTATGCCAGAATCTCAGGTAAGTTCCCCACTTAAGGAAGCTGCCACCTTGAACTTCCTCTTCCCTCTTGCACCATTTACATGTCTTATGCATATCAAGCTCCAGATCAGGTCTTACCCAGGCATTTTACTCAGTTGCTGTACCTGATAGAGGAAGGGTAGTTTGGTTTAGAATGAGAAAAACTGGTGTAAGCTGTTACATTAAGAGAGGCATGAAGAAATGAGACCCTGATCTAGGGAGTTGGTGGTGGAAATGAAAAACAAAGGGTGCTTAAGAAAATGGCTAATGGACCCTCTGGGACTCAGGGGAAGCAAATGTTTGGTAATAGGCTCAAGGGAGACTGATGCTTCACACAGTGCTCTTCTTTACCTTTTGAATTTTGTTCCTGATGCATGTAGTATTTATATTAAATATAAAAGTGATCTGTCCAACAAGGATCCTCTAAAAATGAAAAGATGGAATGTAAAGAGGGCCTACCACAGAATCAAAGAGAAGAGTAAGCCCTAAAGGAGCAGGGATGTGAGTTTCCAGTGGCCACTTCTGTGTTCCTTGGACTAGGAGCCAGGTCCATCAACCTACATGTGGAAACTTGTGGCTGCTGATGTTATTTTCTTGGAATTATTGATTTTCTGGCCCAAACTTGGTACCTTTGCACCAGCAACCTACACGTAGAAGTCCCACCAATAGAAATCTACACTTCCAAATGTCCTCTCATACAATTTCCTTGAGCATTTGCTTTACTAAGAAAAAAAGAGAATGGCTAGCAAGGAGCCTATGGCAGTCCTCAAAATTTAGTCATTGAGAGAGAGATGAGGAGGATTTTTCAAAATCCATTTATAATTTGGTTTAGTCATATATTGCGTGACTCGTTTTTTGTAGTTGCAGATTGAGCTTTCAAAGAATCTGTTCTTCAGCCCTAATTTGAAATAGATGTGGGTGGGGAATGCTTGTACCTGTGAGCACTCAGACAGAATGGTAAGTTGCTGGAACCATACTGCACTAAAGTACAAGAATCTGAAGTCTTGTCACATGTAAAGCCCTTAGGAGAGAGAAGATGGACCATACTGGGTGCCTAACATCCAAAGGTTCTGCCAGCACAGAGCACATAATCTGTATGTAGATAAGGGAGTTTGGTGACCCTTCCAGGAGACATTTTGGAGAAGCAAAACTACCTTAACACTAAACTATTTGTTTTTATAGCTATGAAAGTAATGTAGATCTATAGATATTCTAGGAATTTGGAATAAGAACAATAAGAGAATGGAAATTATTTCTTAGTAGTGGATCTAGAGAAGCATGCATTTACTTCTGCACATCTCAACATTCAATTACCAACTTGTGTCAGGTTAATTTGATTATGCGATTAGGTATACTCAGTATGTACAGTGAGTGATATTAAGTGATACAATGTTATACCACAAACTAACTGACATAAATAAGAATTAAGTTTCTATTGCACCCTATCAATATTATAACAAAACAATGTTGAACAAAATGATGATATTCAAGGATCTGCTATATATGGTCTCTATTATCTTCCTGCTTATTAAACAATAGGCATCAATATATATTAGTTGAATTATTAAAGAATAAATTAACATTATTTTTATAATTCCACTATTTACATAGCATTTTATAGCCTCTAAATAGCATATGGGAATTATCTCACTTTTTCTTTCAAAACTCTGGTGTGTGAAAAAGGCAGATAAACTCTCCTCATCTGATATGTGAAGAAACCACGATTCATAGGGGTATGAAGTAACTTGCTGATTCAGAGTGGAACACACATCGCTTCTCAGCCTTTTGGCTAAGACAAGTGCAGAGTGGAACACACATCAAGATTTTCTGTTCCACTCTCCATCACTTTAATGACTAATATGTGAAACTCTGACTGTGTTCATAATAGTCAACTCCTTTAGGTTGACTATTATCCTGTAAGTTAGTAAACTGCTAATCTTAACCAAACATCTTCAACTGTTGTGAAGAAGGTAAGATAATAAACCAATATACATATACCAAACGTTATTCTAGAATGCACAACATTTCAAGTGAAGAGCAAATGGGATGGAATAGCTTTTAACTTTCTACTACCCTGTTCCCTCAATTACCTCAAAGTTAGCACTCTGACGGTAACATCACATGCAACTTTCTTTAATGAAGAGATGGCATATGGTTGAGGGATCAGGGAAGGTTTCATGGAAACAACATCTAAGATGGTCCATGAAGGAATAGGTAGGATCTGACAGGTGGAGATCCAGGAAGAAAAAAGTTCTAGATGCAAGAATGGAAACAGAAAGAACAAAAGTGGCAAGAGGAAAAGTTTGAAGTCCGTTGAGGAAGAGGGAGCTTTTCTAGTCTGCCAGGTGTCTAACATAAGTGTAAGGGAGAAGTCTAGGGGGACAGGTTGAGACCAGAGATGTCAGAAGCTTTTTCTATGACTAATTCATCAAGAATGAAATATCCTGCCCTAAACTGCAAATGACGTCCACTAGAGCACTCCTGCCTTTGTCCCCAGACTGTTGGCTTCCCAGTTTCCTTGTTTTTCAGCGCTCTAGTTTTCCATCTCCCATGTCCACTCACCATATTCTCCACTATTGGACTCCTTCCACCATCAACCTCTTCCTCCCTTGACTACATTTGATCACACTATTGGTAACCCTTTGCCATCTTCCTTGACCACGATCCTTTTTCCTACTGATGCTTTTTGAAGGTGGACACAGCCATGACTTCCCCCAGCCCCTACATCATCCTCCCAAGCCTACTCACGGCATGTGACAGCAAAGGGCGTGGAATGCTAGACACAAGAGTTTGACTTGAATAAGA
Organism: Pipistrellus hanaki; assembly: GCF_964339955.1. Lineage (NCBI taxonomy): Eukaryota > Metazoa > Chordata > Mammalia > Chiroptera > Vespertilionidae > Pipistrellus > Pipistrellus hanaki. The sequence continues at coordinate 40,620,141 of NC_140518.1, forward strand.
TGAATATTTAGTCTTTTAAATATGGGGCTATTAACCAAAACAACACTGCCATGAATTTAGAATGCTATACTACTGCGCATTAAAATAATCTTACACATGTTTTAAAATAAAATCTACTCAATATTTGTCTGACAAATTTTTATTTTACTTGACTGTGATGAGATTGGTAGAGTGAATATTTAGGAATAGAAATATTCGATTAACACAATTCTGTTTTCTTCACCTTAAATGCAAGAATAAAAATTCAGTCAAATTAATTTTTATTCTGTCCAAGGTCATCTTCTTCCCACCCACTCCCCCCCCGCCAAAAAAAGAAAGAAAATACCAAAAGTAAAAGAGGATTTGTGATTTGGAGGTGAGAATGAGATTCTATGGTTAAGAAAGTGAAATATTTTTGCTTTTTCTGTGAGCTGGACATTTCAAGGAGAGCCAAATGTGAATAGCTTCTTCAAACAAATGGTCCAGTGAACGGCGTTCATGAAAACAAGGCAGCACTCCAAGGCTGAGGAGTATTTTTAGAATTCGAGGAAGGAGGTGGGTTTTTTTTTTTTTTTGAAGGAAAGGATGGTAATGTCATCCAAAGTCCTAGTCCTATGCAGAAGCTCAGACCTGGCATGACTTGAAAATCATACCTCAAAAAGAATGCAGCCAAAGGTTATGGAGACCCAGTTGTTCTGCTCATCTATCTGAAAAACCTGACAGAAGTTTGAGTGGATTTCTCATTCTTTGTTCCTTTGATACACTGTCAATGAACACAGGCATATGCTCTGTTTTGTTGCCCTGTGGGAGGCTCAAGCCTATATCCTCCTTTGAGCAATAAAAACAAAAATTTCCATTGAAATCCCCATGATATATCATATCCTCATGGGAAAATGTTAGCTGGCCAATCTTGAACAGGTCTCAAAGTAAAAGTTATATGAAGAAATAATGGATTGAAGATTAGATGCTTGTGTGTGTACATACATGTGGATGTGGTGGGTATGTAGGTATGCCTAGCGCACATGTATATGCTTAGAAAAAAGTGCTCCATTCAGTTAGGAAAAAAGCAGAAATGAGAGAGACACCCATTTTTCTTGAGTGCCTTTCTTTTAAACTCATCATAGGGTAGCTGATATTGAGATCAATCCTCTTCCCTATGGTCTTACTAGAAAAAAAAAAAATTCTAAGTTGACATTCAGGAAAATCAGTAACTTAGGTGAAATAAGGAAATTGAAGCTCCAGAAACTATCTTCAATTGAGTCTTGTGATGTTTGAGCTATTCAGGATCTGTGAGAAAAGGGTTTCAAACTAAAGAGTCTTCTTTGAAAGCCTGCTTTTAATAGCCTCTGGTATTTGCCTCCTGGGAGAGTTCTTTCAAAGGTGCTATACACAAGCTTTGTTCAAACTATGTCCCTGAGACCACTAGGTCAGCAAAACTGATGGCAAAGAATTTTTGGTCACATAAGCTTAGGACACATGGTATGCCATGTCCTCCTGAGGAGTGGCCATTCATTTTGACATGATGTAGGGTATTAGCATGTCTGACTTTATTGTTCTAAGTTTTTCACATACTGCACTTACTTCGTCATGGGACTTGTTTTCTTTCCAATTTTGTATTTGCACCATAATAATAAATGCAGGGAAGCATTAACCCATGTACTGTATGTTTAATTAAATACATCATTGTAATCAAAGTGAAATCAGTGTAGACAGGTTGTGTTGGTGTCACCAAGGAGCTTATTAAATATGCAGATTTGGGGGTCCCACTGACATTTACTGAATTAGAATATCTGCATGTGTGGCCCATGAGTCTGTGTTTTTCATAAGCTTGCCATATGATTTTTTGTTCACACTAAAAAGAAACCTTGAAGTAGCTGTTTAGTCAGAACTGAGGCCAATAATTACAGTTCTCAGATAACCAACCCACAAAAATTTATAGATTCCCTCTTTGATTTTTAAGACCCCACCCAACCAATCCAAACTTAATTTACTTTTATACCCAACTCTATATACTGCTTACTGTTATCTTCACAAAATCCACTTCACAGCCACTGTGCCTTGCTAGTTCTTATGCCTTTCTCAGAATAATGTTTTTAATTACATACAATGAAAGGTGTAAGATTTCAAAGTGAAATACAGTTATTAAAATATTTTTAAAATTGTGTCAATAACAGAAATAAATATATTTGCATTTCATATAAGACCTTGAGATCTGATATGAAAATACCCAGAATTTTCTTAGGTGAAAAAGTCACAGTTACTGCTATAGTACTGGGGTTTATCACCCAATGTCATATTTAAGGAAATGAACTTTAGTTTAATCTTCTCTGAATTATTTTTCAATTTCCTTCTACCTATCTGAATACTGTTCATTTTTTAGGACCCAGAAGATTTCTCCACCTATTCCAGCCTCCAATCATACCCCACATTTCTGGAGCCTTTGTGTTCATATAATAATAACACCCAGCAAAGCATTTCAATTATGGGTTTCTTGGATTCAGAGACTGGACTTGCACTTATTTTGAAATTTTGTGATCAATGCAACCAACACAGTGATGGTCAGATTGTACTCCAGTGACTCTCAACCTTGGACCAATATCAGAATCACCAGCAAATGCTTGGGTTCTAGGTCTTATGCCAGCGGTTGTCAAAATATGGTTCCCAGACCAACATCATCATCATAGCCTGGGAACTTGCAACAAATGCAAATTGTTGAACCCTACCCCAAACCTACTGAATCAGAAACTCTGAGGGTGGAGGGGACAGCAGTCTCTGATTTTGATGTGCACTAAAGTGAGAATCACTGCCCTATGGCTTCTGGTTCAGAAGGTGTGGAGTGGAATTCAGAAAACTATGTGGAAAAGGTACCATTGTTCAGTAAACTCCATGAGGTCAAGGACATAGTCCAGTATTGCTCATCATTGTAACTCTAGTGCCTGTCACAGTCAGGACTCAAAAATATTTTTCAAATAAAAGAAGGAAATGATATTTTTGAGGCCCCCACTCTTTCAGTGATGAGCAACTATATGTGTCAGCCTCTGATGACTTTCACAGGAATTAGGTACAATAAGCCCTTCGCAATATGGTTGTTCCCTTTGAAGGTGCCACTGATTGCAGGCCATCAGTTATTTAACAAATGATGCACTGTGGCTCAGCTGTGGGATAATTTTTAAAAGCAAGCCAAAAGGTCAGACCTGTACAACCTAATCGTCTTCACCAAGTTAAATAAATTGTGCATTTTTTTTAAGTCAGGGGAACTTGAGCTTCCAGGGTTTCTGATCTTCCAGACTACAGTTCTTTACATCCCTATGACTATTTTGTAACAACCAATTTGTGCTTCTTAATCCCTTCACCGTTTATACCCAGCCCTCCCACCCCACCCTCAGCTTGACCCCCACTCCTTCTGTCAACCATCAGTCTGTTCTTTTTTATGAGCCTGTTTCTGTTTTGTTTGTTCATTTATTTTGTTATTTGGATTCCACATATAAGTGGCAGTTTCTTGTACTATTATGAGGATGAAAGGACACAATACAGATAAGGCCTCAGCACAGTGCACCGTGTTAGCTGCATGAAAACGGAACCTTGTAAGCCTTTCCTTCCACAAAACTTTTTTTAAAATAACAGAAACTGCCCTAGGCGGTTTGGCTCGGTGGATAGAACATCAGCCTGTGGACTGAGTCCCAAGTTCGATTCAGGCCAAGGGCATGCGCCCATCAATGACTCTCATCATTGATGTTTCTATCTCTCTATCTCTCTCCCTTCCTCTCTGAAATTAATAAAATACATATATTAAATAAATAAATAAATAAATAAATAAATAAATAAATAAATAAAACAATCTTTTAAGCTTTATCCCTAGATAGAAATTTAACTGAAGACACAAACTATAAGCCCCGGTGGCAGTTTTAAAAGAAACCATAAAGGGGTCTGTGACTCGGGCCCTGGGAGGAGATGGCACTCAGCTCCCATCACATCTGCTGGGAGAAAAAGATTAGCACATGTTTACATAAGATTTAAGATAAATCAATAGTTTCTCCACACTATTCCATGTGAAGTTTAATTTCTCTCTGAGTCTCTTTGTTAAAATGAACAAAGAGATTTCCTATAATATTTTTTTTTAAAGTGTTTTTTGAGTTGCAAGGACTATTAACTTACAACCATGAAGCTACAAATGTTTTTATAAAAAGTGATATGTTACATTAAATGTTTTTCTCTTCATGTTTTGTAGAGAGCTGTGTTGTCTCATTTAAAGCGGTAAATTATGTCCTAAGAGGATAATTTTACTCAATGATCTTATGATAATTATGTCACCGAGCCTTCCAAATTTAGCTACAGTTTATTCAAGCAATATTAAAGGATTATAAGCCTAGGAATACAGCTAAAGAAAGTCCCTCTTTGTAGCAGTGTGTCTAACAAGTAAATTAATGTGACTGAGAATAACTTTAAAACACAAAGCAGGACTTGATTTATCTTAAGAATATCATTGTTTATGCTGTTGAAGTAATTTTAAATTTTGTTCTTATTATTGATGCATTAATAATTCTAACAAAACCTCTATGTGTGTATATAAATATACATTTTTATGCTTACATAATCACTAAATAAGTATTTTTAATTTTTTATTGAATTTATTGGGGTGACATTGGTTGGCAAAATTAAATAGATTTCAGGTGTACAATTCTATAATACATAAACTATATATTATATTGTGTGTTCACCATCCAAAGTCAAGTCTCCTTCCATTACCATTTTTTCCCCCTTTACCCTCTTCTACCTCCTCCATCCCCTTTCCTCTGATAACCCCCATATGATTGCCTGTGTCTGTGAGTTTTTTAAGTAAGTGTTTTTAGAGCCATGTTTTTCAAACTGCTTCTTTCCATTGTTGAGATGGGATGGACCTCCCTATGGGTTTTTCTAAAGAAGCTGCAAGTTCTCTGGTGGCGTGTTTGATGTGTCCTTCTGGTGGTGCAGTCATAAGACCAGATGAAGGAATTGCCAGACATGCAGCTCTCTAAGCTTCTAGTTCTCAGTCTGCAAAGTCATAATGACACCTGTCTTGCTTCAAGGATCAAATGCAAAATTGTGTATTGAGGGTTTTGAAATGATAAAACACACATGTAACACTATATGTACATACATTGAGTTGTCAGATTATTATGATCTCTGAACACATAATAATCTGGCCACTCAGTGTATATCCTATATAATAAAAGACTAATATGCAAATTGTCTCCTTGACCAGGAGTTTGACCAGCAGTCAGGCCGGCCAACTGTCCATGTGCCCTCCCCCTGGCCAGGCTGGCCGGACCCCACCTGTGCACCGGGCCTCTAATATACATACACTGAGTGGCCAGATTATTATGTGTTCAGAGATCATAATAATCTGGCCACTTAGTGTATGGGTGCATGTGTATGTGTAAGTTATCACTGATGATGCTATTTAATGGATCAATAAATCCCAGAGGAAATGCTAATCAGTGGCTCTAGCTTATCACTTACATAGCAGTGTATTAATTATTATTAAAAATTAATTTCACCACTCCATGATCAACAGGAGGAAGGGGGTCTGAAAAGGGGCCATGGAAGCCTGGAGAAAGCTCACTCAGTCAGTAGGGGCAGTCACCAGGAGGGACATGAGTGCTAGGTGGCTGCCAGGTCCCTCGTGGCCAGACCTGTCCCTTTGCCATCCAAGGCCCCAGTTCTCCAGGAAGAAGTCGTGGAGCAGTAAGAAGACTTTTCTGGCCAAGACCCTGGGCTATTTGCCCCCTGACTATGGAGTTTTGAGGGTTCTTTGCATATTCTGGATACAAAACCCTTGTTGGCAGGATGGCTTGATGAGGGTGACCTGAGCAGTCACACACATCCCCAGATCAAAGGGCCCTGCCTCAGTCCATGTTCTGCTGTTATGGTCTTGAAATTCTAATAAGTTCTCAGGAAAGGGCCCCACATTTTCAATCTATATGGGCCCCCAAATTATGTAGCTGGTCCTGTTAGTTGGATATGAGATTTGCAAATAATTCTCTCAGTCCGTAGTTTGTCTTTTCATCTCTTAATGGTGCAGAAGTTTTACATTTTGATAAAGTCCAGTTCATCGACTTCTCCTTTGCTGGGTTGTCGAGAACTATTGGATCACGAAGATTTTCTCTTCTGCTATGTATGATCGTTCTGTTTCATGTAATCCACTTTCAGTAAATTTTTTATAGTCAATAAGATTTAGGTGTTACATTGGATCTTTAATTGGCAATATGTTTAATTTATAGATTAATTTAGGAAGAACTGATATCTTTACAATGTAGCAGCTTTGCACACAGGACCATGACAATGTTTTCTGGGTGTTTTGTGTGTGTGTGTGTTTTCCCCCCATTTATTTAAGTCTTCTTTTGCATCCTATAAAGTTCTATAGTTTTATTCATACTTAGCTTATTCACTTTTACCCTGTTTCCCCAAAAATAAGACATCCTCCGAAAATAAGACCTAGGGCATGGAAAGATAAGACATCCCCTGAAAATAAGACCTAGTGCATCTTTGGTAGCAAAAATTAATATAAGACACTGTTTTATTTTCGGGGAAACAGGGTAGTAGTTTATTCCTTGATAGTTTGAGTTTTTGAATATAATTTTTCATTATACTTAGTAATTTATTCTAGTTGATAAATATTGCTGAAAAGAAAGCTGCTGTTTCCTGTGTTGACCTAGTGTTACAACTTCTTACTAAAGTGTCTTACTAATTGTTTGCTTTGGGCAGGCTCTGAGAGAAAAATCTTCCCCTCAGCTTCCTCCCATGTGTGAACCAGGGATGGGACTGGGGTGGGGTGTCGGTCCTGCAAATTCTGCTGAAATGGCAGACACTGGCCAGTGCTGAGGGCGGGGACTGGCCTGGTTACTTCAAGGTTCTTAATCACATTGTTCAGCTGTGGGTTTTAAGGACTTATCATTTCAGATAAACAATAAACATATTTTATCAGATTATATTTATTGAACTCAAGTGACAGAAGGAAAATGAGAGGCGGAGGGCAAGTCTGCATAAAGAAACTAAGAGTAGAGGGTATCATGGAGAAGCTGTAGAAGAAGGGACTTGAAAAGGTTCTTGGCATTTATTCGCTTCAGAAGCCTTCTTTAGTTCAGACACAATCCCTGAAACTTTCTTATTAACTTCCTGTAGGGAAGATATTTTATCTGGTCCTTTCCTAAGAAGCCTCTAATTTCCAATCAAGATAAGCTTCTGAGTCATTTAACTTTAGAGCTGGCTTTTTCTAATTGAGCTGACACGCATTGTGAAATTGAAGTCAAGCTAACATTGACTGAATGACTGGATGACCAGGTATCGAGCTCTTCCTGGCCAATGTTCCCCATAATTCTCACCAGAGAGAATTATTTTCTTGACATTTTCCCTGTGATCCTGGAGCCCAGTAAGTTTCAGTAACTTGCTTGATGCTGCCCAACCTGTAAGGGTGGAGCCAGGATTCACAAAGGTCTGTGTGAGCCCGTTCCCTTAAAAGAAGCACCCTTATGTTGGATGGCCTCTATTATTCCTTTTATCTTGAATGATGTATATAGTGTTTTCTATGCTCGGACCTCTGGGATCTTTTTCTGTAGCTGAATTAGGGCTAATACTCACAGAATCCTATTATGGGCAATGGTTTAAGGTAGGCAGAGTCAAGGAGAAACATGAAGAAGATTCCGAAGCAAGTTTAAGGACAGTTTGTATGCAGAGAGTACCAATGCTGAAGGTCGAAGGTGGAGGCGGAAGAGCAAGCATGCAAGGCAGAAGGCGGGAGCCAGGAGGCTCCATAGCTGGAGGGCGAGGTGGAGCAGGGCTGTAAAGTCAGCGAGGCATGTTCAGGGATCAAAGGACCAACCATGAATGTATGAGGAGCCTCCTAAAGCACATCATTCTTGCTATAATAGAACCATCTGCAAGCATCCCAAACGTGACTAGTCCCAGATCGAGACTCAAGTTCTGGCTTGGGTCAAGCACCTGCCATACCTGACAGGGCCCATCCACATGGATGATTTTTTAGATCTCCAGCCCTGGCTCACCCGACCCCCTCTTAGCTGTGATAGAAATGTAAATCAAACTAGTGCAAACAAGTAAAAATGTATTGGTTTGGATTACTAAGAACCTTAAGGGACTGAGGCTGGCTCTGACAAGGCTCAGATTTGGAATTCAAGTTCTGTCTCTAGAAATATCTCTTTCCTCCACTCCACAGCTGAGCTTTTCTCTGTGGTATCTTCATGCCTCGGCAGGGCCCCCTCTGTGGGGAGGAAGGTAGTCAGTGGCAGAGCAAAGTTTTCACTGTCCTTAGAGTTAGAAGAGCTCAGAGGAAAAAGGAAGCCTTGGCCAGGAGTCCAGTTCCAATTCCAACGGCCTGCTCAAGTCACATTTTCATTCTTCAGTAGGGTTGCCAGACAAAATATAGGACTCCCACTTAACTCTTCATTTCAGATAAACAAAGAATATTTTTCAGTGTAATTATGTCCCATGCAATATCTGTGACATGCTTATACTAAACAAGCCTTTATTTATCTGAAATTCAAACTTACTGAGCATTCAATTCTATATTTTTATTTGTTGAACTTGGCAACCTTATCCCTCCCCCAGTCATTTGTGTCCAAGGAGCTGGTGGATCCCTGAATCCTGGGAGTTGAGTTAGTCACTGGGTCATGGAGACCAGGACGGGGGGAGAACAGTTGCCTAAACAGACTGTGGGCAGGCAGACAACTGTGTCCCAACCCTCTCTTCCTCCTGCAGTCCCAGTTGTGTGTAGACTATGCCAGAACACCCGTCTCATATTAAAACTGGGATCATCAACTTCATCATCTTCATCTTTACTCTCAGGGTTTTTGTTTTTGTTTTAACTGCCAATTACCAACAATTGTCACCATTTCTCTGGTTCTTAGTTATAGAATATTAAAGTTTGGTGTTCTTCATTTCTCTATTAACCTTTGCTACCTAAATGCATTGTTTGAGGGCAGGGACTGGCTACTTCTCCGCCTCTCACCAAATAAAGCCCTACTTAGCAAAGTCAGACTCAGTTCCAGTCCAGCACCGGCTCCGAGGTGGTGGGAACAGTGCCATCCACAGTCCATAGGAGCCTGGGCATTCAGATGCAGCACATCTGGTGGTGTGAGAGGTCACTCAAGTTTTTATAATAATTCTAAAAGTTATTACATTGTGAAAAATATACTGTATCATAGGACCAAAACTTGGGCCTTAGCCAGGGGAGGGAGATCAAATTCTGGAAGTTTTCTATTTGTCAAAATTACTGTTTACAAGCAGTTTTATATCACTGTGTCATATTCTCTCCTATGCACCGCAACTGTATGTATGCATAGCTGGTAACTTTCAGAAGACAGTATTTTGTATCTGGCTATGTCAGTTAATACCATTGGTGACTCTGCCTTCAATGTTGTCAGAATCCCGGGGAAACTGGGTTTGCTCACTTGGGAAAGTCTGTGTACATTTGCTGATGGACCAGGCAAAGTCCCTTTCCTCTGAGGCCATTGGATTTGATGAAGCCCCATGTCTTCTTCGGCAGCATTCACTTATGAGATGGGTTGACCTTAAAGGAAATTTCACAGCATTTTCCTCCGGCCTATGTTTGGCATCCAAAACAAATGAAATTAAGAGCCAGGGATGCACTGACGCACCCCTTGGATTCTTGTGTTTCTGGTTAGAGACAGCATAGGAATCTGAAGCTTCATGTTAGTCTATGGACATGTGCTGAGACAAAAAAACAAACAACAAAATGTATGTGTCAGAGATGGAAAACAAAATAGACCAACATAAAAAAAAAATGACATTCTGAGTTTTGGTCTTAGAGAACCAATCCCTGTCTGTGTTCCCAGAGATGATAGAAAATTACATACTTCAAATCCAAGTTAATTCTTTCCCTTTATTAAATTGTTATGATTGAATGGTCCTTTCATATGTCAACAAAATGATCCTTCTCTCCTTAATCTTATATTGGAAGCTATGGAATAATTGGTTCTTCTTACTGGTGAATTTGACAATACTGACTCTTAAATGTGTGGAACCCAAATACAGAGCCTCTTATAAAAATCAGACATTTAAAGGAAATGTAATTATCAAGGATTGACGTTTGGAAAATAATGTTTAAAAACTCAAATTAGCCGAAACCGGTTTGGCTCAGTGGATAGAGCGTCGGCCTGTGGACTGAAAGGTCCCAGGTTCGATTCTGGTCAAGGGCATATACCTTGGTTGTGGGCACATCCCCAGAGGGGGCTGTGCAGGAGGCAGCTGATCAATGTTTCTAACTTTCTATCCCTCTCTCACTTAAAAAAAAAAAAAAAAAAAAAAAAGGGCAATAAAATATATTAAAAAACAACAACAACAACAACAAAAAAAAAACTCAAATTAGGACCCTAACCTGTTTGGTTCAGTGGATGGAGCGTCAACCTGCAGACTGAAGGGTCCCAGGTTCCATTCCCATAAAGGGCATGTACCTTGGTTGCAGGCTCATTCCCAGTCGGGGGTGTGCAGGAGGTGGCTAATCGATGTTTCTCTGTCATCGATGACAGATTTAGCAATTTTCTCAAAGTCAGGCTTCCACCAAGTGGTACAGTTAAAATTCATGCCCAGAGAGTGTGATCTAACCCCAAGCACCCTGCTAAGCTAGAGGAACACCAGACGCAGACCTTCCCTGGAAGGCCTGCCATTTCTTCCCACTCCCTCAGGGGGCTTCCCTGCCCGGTTCTTGGGCCTTTTCTTCCTAGCTCCTTCACCTTCAGCTCTCCCATGCAAAGCTTGCACTCCTCTTCCTTGGGAAGCTTCACCACGTCCCATTTAGGAGCCCCCACTCTATATTCCTCTGTCTGTTTCCCATACACTGTCCTAAAGTGAGTTCCATGAGCTTGAATAACACCCAGATCCACAGCCAGATAGGAAGTGACGTTCATCAATGCTCAGGCTTTGGGAGGGGGGTTCCAGCTCCACAGATAAAGGTGGACACACACCTCCACCTCCCAACTCCAAGCAAATGTCCCTTTCATGTGGGCATACCAGTTTCTTTATCAAATGATTGATTAAAAGTAGGTATATCTCTAAAACATATACATTCTTTTTATTTTTAATAAAATGAATAGGCTTTATTTTTAGTGCAGTTTTATGTTTACAGAAAATTCTAACCAAAACTTCAGAGTCCTCTTAGGACCTCTCCTCCCCATCCCACAGATGCCCCTATTTGCATTAGTATGGCGCACTGGTTAGGATTTCGGAACCAGCTGAAGGACTTGTATGCATGCATATAAGCATAATCAATGGACTCAAGACACTGGGGGGAGGGAGGAGCATGTGCTGGCAGGGGTGAAGGGAAGGGGGAGGGGAGGCCAGGGGAAGGTCAATGGAGAAAAGGAGACCTATGTACTACTATTTGTAATACTTTAAACAATAAAATGAAATAAAAAAAATAATTTGGGAACCAATATTAATACATAATACTGATACCAACTGAAGTCCATAGTTTGCATCAGGACTCACTCTGCGTGTCGTACCGTGCTGTGGCCTTTGACAAATGTGCAATGTCAGACATGCACTATGACAGGATCCTACAGACATTGCTTTCTCTCTCCGAGGCAGTGCAGACTAATACCATACTGACGAAGGGATTCCGTGACCACCAAGATTTCTGTCCCTGCCCTGAAATCAGTGGGTCTTCATGGTTTTGCTGAGGACTTTTGAGTGTCCTGCCTCTTTTTTTTTTTTTTTTTAATCCTCACTGAAAGATATTATTCCATTGGGGTTTTTTTTTAGAGAAAGTGGAAGAGAGAAGGAAAGACAAAGAGAAACATTGATATGAGAGAAATATTGGTTGCCTCCTGCACCCACCCTGACCAGGGAGGAGACTGCAACCAAGGTACTTGCCCTTGACCGGAATCTAACCTGGGAGCCCTGTTCTGCAGGCTGATGTTCTATCCATTGAGCCAAACCAGCTAGGGCTGCCCTTCCTCTTCAGAGATGATTTCTCTGGGCATCCCTAACCAGTTACTGAGCATCATATAGTATTCCCAGCAGGGTTCCCTGTGTTATGCACCTTGTGAAACTTTCCTAAAATCACAAAAATACTGTGTTGCTAATACATCTGGCTCCAGAGGTTCTGGGTTTGGACCTGTGGACCTGTATTACACAACATCCCCAGCAGGGCCATTGCACCTCGGAATCAAACACCTTACGATGGTCTCTGCAAAATACACAAATATTTATAGTAGTTTAAAATGAGGATTTTTGTTTTTGCTTTTGCCACAGTGCAATCTATCCATCGATTCATCTATATAAAAGTCTCTATCTTTTCAAACCTTTTTAGATTTCAGAATTGCACATAAAGCATGGTGGACCTAGACAATACACAATAAAGTAGAATAAATGCTATTATAAAAAGGACTGTGTTACCCAGCCAGCGTGGCTCAGTGATGAGTATGGACCCATAAACAAGGAGATCACAGTTCAATTCTGGGTCAGGACACATGCCTGGGTTGCAGGCTCAATCCCTAGTGGGAGGCGTGCAGGAGGCAGCCAATCATCATTGATATTCTCTCTCACCTTCTCCCTTCATCTCTCTAAAATCAATAAAAATATATTTAAAAGGACTGTGAACACACATAGGGGTCCTTGGCTTATAGCTTTATCCCTTAGCTTAAAGCTTTTTTCAGGGAGGAAGTGATGAGAGAATGGAGTTAATGGGTATAAGTATTTATTTTTATATATTTTTAATTGATTTTTTACATAGAGGAAGGGAGAGGGACAGAAAGTTAGAAACATCGATGAGATAGAAACATCGATCAGCTGCTTCCTGCACACTCCCTACTGGGTTTGTGCCTGCAATCAAGGCACATGCCTTTGACTGAAATCGAACCTGGGACCCTTTAGTCTGCAGGCCAACGCTCTAGCCACTGAGCCAAGCCAGTTAGGGCAGGTATAAGTTTTTATATAAAACTTCTTCTTGAAGTGTATCAGTTAGTATGTTTTCATTAAAAAGAACAGAAATTCCAACTCAGAGAAGCTGAAACAATAAACGCATCAGCTAATATATTTGAGAAATTCGCAGAGGCCTGGCATAAGGCGAGGCTTGGTCCGGAAGCCCAGTGCTGCTTGAATCTCGAGGACTCCGCTTCTTTCTCTCTCTCTGCTATCCCTGCGAGTTGTCTGCTCTAAGGCTGGATCTCTCCATGGCTCTAACAAGGCTGCCAGCGGCCCACAGGTCTACATGCTTCCCTGCAGAAGTCCAAAAGACTTTGTCTCTCTTGGACAAGCCTGGCACATGCTCATCTCTGTGGCCAGGGGATGGGAAGGCAGTGATTTCCTCAGCCTTGGTTCGGTGTCTTTAAACTAGCTGTGCATAGTCTGCAGGGTAAAGACCACACAGTTTGCATAGTCCTAAGGCAGTCTATTTTCATCTGTTCACTTCCTCTGGCCTGTCTGAGCTGAGAACCTGTCTGCAGGTGAGGTGTCGGACCAGTCCTTTCGTGCCCTTTTCACATCCTGCTTCTGCTCCACCAGGAAAGAGGCATGTCTCCCCACCACCTGTCACTGTGCTGCATTGCCTGGGCGGGAAACTAGGGGGCACTCAGAAAGGCCAGTATGAAGCATTACTGTGGAGCAAGCTCCTTTAATCAACCCTTTATGGTTTTCCTGTCTTATATGTCCGTTAAGAGTGAAGCATGACTACCCTAGCCAGTTTGGCTCAGTGGCTAGAGCATTGGCTCAGGGACTGAAGGGTCCTGAGTTCAAATTCTGGTCAAGGGCATGTACCTCGGTTGCAGGCTCCATCCCTAGTCCTGGCCTGGCAGGTGCGGGAGGCAACCAATTGAAGTGTCTCTCTCACATCAGTGTTTCTCTCTTTCTCTCTCCCTCTCCCTACCTTCCATTCTCTCTAAAAAAATCAATGGAAAAAATATCCTTGGGTAAAGATTACCGACCACAAAAAGAGCGAAGCGGGACTGAGAAAGCAAGCATTGGAGCACCTTGGTGTGCTCTGCACTCAGGCGTCACATGGTGTGGAGAGGTGAGCATTTCCTCTTACAGCCCATGTCTTCTTGCCCCCAACTCTGCTTAAAGAAGGCAGGATTCTGGAGGGAGATGTTCTTGAGAACGAAGCAAAGGTGGGGATGAGAAAGACAAAGCAGCGATGGCTCGTTTCGTGTTGCCTCCTGATCAGCCTGGAATTCAGACGTGGCAGGATTGTGTTACATGAGTAATACCCTGTTTCAACTGAAAAACGAAAAGAGGCTTTTCTGACAGAAAGTAAATCTATTTGTCTGCAGGTTTGCCAGTGAGATTTGGATTCACCAACATGATGCTGTGACATCCTCCATAAATTCCGTGAGTGAAAGCTGCTATTCTAAGGTTTCTATGAAATACATGTAAAGCATGTGATAAACTTTTTATTTTCAGCAGGCAGACTCTAGTCGGGTAGAGGAGGAGCCTAGGGGGCTGAAGGGATTGAGCAAAAAAGAAAAAAGAGAGAGAACTCATGGACATGGATAATAGTGTGGTGATTTCAGGGTGAGGAGGAGGTGAGTGGAGGTGGAAGAGGGTATAGAGAGTATAAATGGTGATGGGATGAAATAAAGTACAAAAAAATAAAGTGTTTTAGTGAGGAAAAAATATATGTAATATGTTGGAATTAGCAACATTTCTATTTTCCATACCATTTCTGGGTATATCAAATTAAATAAAGTATCTCTTAGAGAAACAAAAGCAAGTGTAATTAATAGGCATTTGCTATGTAGGTAAAGCCTTTTTGATATAATGCCCCCAACTGAGAAAATGAATGACTAACTGGGAAACAAGTCCATTAGCAAGACATGCAATTTCTAAATCTTTGTTTACTATGAATTTAAACAAACAAACCTGATTTACCAACTGATCATCAAAACAGTTTTTATAGATTAGTGTACAAATTTAAGTATACTAATAATAAAATATTAATTTCTAAGACAAAATTCCCTCTTTCTTCTCTGAATGGAGTCTTAGCACTTACATCTATAAAAAAAAGCTATTTCTCAAAACTAGCATTATTTACCCATGGATTTATGAACTAATTAAAATATAAAAGCAGCCCATTTATCTCATTAAAAATGTCTTCCTAGTATAATTTTACTATTTATGTTTGATCATTATTTATCAAAATTCATCATATGTTTCATTTTTAAATCAAATATTTACTTCCAATAATTTTAATAATAACTCAATGTAGGAAAAATTAACATTTAGAACCTTATGGTCATAAAAAATAAGAAATTAATCTCAAATAATAGACATATTTTATTGTACAGAAGAATAATAGCTTGCTTAATAAAAGCAAAAAGAATGTTATATTGTGATCAAATTCCAGAGAGGAAATTAAATAGAAATGCAATTTTTAAGTAATAAAAAAGAACAATGGAACACTTTGTCTGTTATAGATGAGCTCGTACATGTTTTTTTTTCTCCTACTTTATATCTTTTTTTTTTTTTTATCCTCACCCAAGGATGTTTATTGATTTAAGAGAAAGAGACATCAATGTGCCCTGACTGGTTTGGCTCAGTGGATAGAGTATCGGCCTGTGGACTGAAGGGTCCCAGGTTCAAGTCCAGTCAAAGGCATGCACCTTGGTTGTGGGCACATCTTCAATAGGGAGTGTACAGGAGACAGCTGATCGATGTTTCTCTCATCAATGTTTCCAACTCTCTATCCCTCTCCCTTCCTCTCTGTAAAAAATTAATTTAAAAAAAAAAGAGAGGTATCAATGTGAGAAAGAAACAACAATGGGTTGCCTCCCATACACACCCTGATGATAAATCAAATCCACAACCTTGGCATGTGCCCTCACCAGGAATTAAACCTGCAACCCTTTGGTGTATGGGATGATACTCCAATCAACTGAACCACCCAGTCATGGCCATTTTTTTATTCTTCAATTATAGTTGATATACAATATCATATTAGCTTAAGGTGTAAAACTCAGTGAGTAGACATTATATATCCAACTAAGGGATCATCCTAATAAATCTCATACCCATTTGACACCATACATAGTTGTTTGAAAATTATGGAATATATTCCCTATGCTGTGCTTTATATCACCATGACTACTCTGTAACTATCAATTTGTACTTCTTAATCCCTTCACCCTTTTCACCTCCCTAACTCTACTCCTATATGGCAACCATCAAAATGTTCTCTGTATCTATGAGTCTATTTCTGTTCTGCTTGCTTATTTATAGACTAGTGTACAAATTTAAGTACACTAAATTTTATTTTTAGATACAATTGTTGATAGATATGTATTTATTTCCATTTTACTATTCATATTTTGTAAATTCTATTGGCTTTTCCAATGAATGTCATGTCCTAGCTCCTGCTTCAGACTTTCCTAAAATCTCTCAAATAAGTAGCATCTGGACTTGGTGTGCCCTGTACCTCTTGCTAAATGGCCCCATGCCTGGAACTAGTGGCAGCCAGCCTTGGTTCACAGCTTTGTTTCTCCTGGGCACTCCAAGCCCAGCATAAGTAGCAGCCATGTAGATTGCTTTGTAGCTTAGTCAAGGTAGAACACAGGTGGTGGCTGACCTTGGCCTGCACTTCTGGGATGCCCAAGAACCAGCACATTCAGTGGACAACTTTAGACTTCATTGAAGCACCATCCAAACATTTCCACAAGTGATACACTTAGGAGCAGACTCATCAGACACCATTGCCTTCTTCTTCTTCTCCTTCTTTTTCTCCTCCTCCTCCTCCTCCTCCTCCTCCTCCTCCTCCTCCTCCTCCTCCTCCTCCTCCTCCTCCTCCTTCTTCTTCTTCTTCTTCTTCTTCTTCTTCTTCTTCTTCTTCTTCTTTTTTAGAGAGACCCTTTAACACTACTAATTTAGTGGTGATGATTATATTTTTCTTGTCTGGGAAGCTTTTTATGTCCTTTGATTCTAAATGATAGCGTTGCTGGGTAGAGTAATCTTGGTTGTAGGACCTTTCTTTTCATCACTTTGAATATTTCATGCCAATCCCTCTGGCCTGAAAAGTTTCTCTTGAGAAATCAGCTGAAGTCTTATATTAACTTCCTTGTAAGTAACTAACTGCCTTTCTCTTGGTGCTTTCAAGATTCCATCTTTGTTTTTAACCTTTTTCATTTCCATAATGATATGTCTGGTGTGGGCCTCTTTAGGTTCATCTTATTTGGAATTCTTTGTGCTTTCTATATTTGTATGTGTATTTCCTTCACCAGGTTAGGGAAGTTTTCTGTCACTTTTCACATAGATTTTCAATACCTTGCCCTCTCTTCTCCTTCTACCCCTCATCCCATGATGCTAATATTAGTACACTTAAACGTGTCTCAGAAGGTCTTTACACTATTCTTTTTTTTTTTTTTTTTTTTTTTTTTTTGGCTGCTCTGATTGAGTGTTTTTGCTTCCTTATGTTCTAAATTGCTGTTGTGGTTCTCAGCTGTCTCCCAGGCTTGGTAGAGTGGCCTAATTTAGTAGGTGTCCTCACTCGACCATAGAGGACACAGCCTCCCCATTCACCTGATTTGGCATTCCAGGTGCACCCCTGTCTTCTGTGTATACCCTCTTGTTGTAGTTGAGCCTTAATTGCTATTGGCTTATCAATAGGAGGGATTTATCTTCAGCTGGATTGACTGCAACCACTGAGGAGGATCAGCTGTGCAGGGACCCAGCCCCACAGAGCAGAACTTACTTCAGTTGGGCTCTGGTGTCTGCTGAGTATGCCCCTAAGTATATCACTTGTGGAGGTGTTTGGATGGTGCTTAAATGAGCTCTGAAGTTGTCCACCTGAGTGTGCTGGTTCTTGGGCCTCTCAGAGGTACAGGCCAAGGTCAGCCACCACCTGTGTTCTACCTTGACTAAGCTACAGAGCAATCTATTGTACATGGCTGCTACTTATGCTGGGCTTGGAGTGCCCAGGAGAAACAAAGCTGTGAACCAAGGCTGGCTGCCACTAGTTCCAGGCCTGGGGCCATTTAGCAAGAGGTACAGGGCACACCAAGTCCAGATGCTACTTATTTGAGAGATTTTAGGAAAGTCTGAAGCATGAGCTAGGACATGACATTCATTGGAAAAGCCAATAGAAACAGCTTCTGTGAGCCCACAAATTGGGTGGGGCAGAGTCTCTGGAATTCACCAGAGTGGGTGGAGCAGTGATAAGAAGGTCTATGGAGACTCAGATATGGTTCCCGCATGCCAGCTCTGTGGGGGAAGGGCTCCAAAAAGGAACAATGGCCTCTGCCAGCACTTCTACCTGAAAGAAAGGTGCCCCTCTGGCTCTTGCCCTGATGCCAGATACTTTAATTCTTTCCCATATGTCCCTGGTGCCTTTGGAGCTGCTGCCCAAAGTGCTGGAGCTCAGAAAGACTGAGTCCAAGTCTATGAATGGGCCCCTTAAGAGAAACTGCCTGGGACTCCAGTAGCCTCCATTTCCCTAGCCTCATTCCCTACTGCTTTTCACAGGCAAGTTATGGGGACTTCTCTGCTTGGCACTAGAATCCTGAAGTAGGGATTCTGGTGTGAGACTGGGACCCCTGACTCCTCAGGCAGCAAGCAAGGGGGAGGGAGGGAGAACCTCCGCAGCTGAGATATCCCTCCCAAATTTTATCTGCCACATGTGGGTGTGGGACTGGCCCATTCTGGGTCTCAACCGCTCCTACCAGTCTTAATGTGGCTGCTTCTTTATATCCTTAGTTGCAGGACTTCCATTCAGCAAGATTTCCGGTAGTTCTGAATCTGTAGTTTAGTTACATTTTCATGTGGTTGTGGGAGGATGTGAGTACTGTGTTTACCTATTTTGCCATCTTGACTGGAAGCCTTGCTCATGTATTTTTAGATGTTGGGAACCAATCATCATGGTGTTTAGATTTTATTGTATACATGTAAAAGAGTGAGATAACAGTTTTATTTTAAAGCTAGAGGCCCAGTGCATGAATTTGTGCATGGGTGGGGTCCCTCCTGGATGATTGGGGTCATCTCATTCAGTCCAAATTTGGGCAGGGGGGAAGAACCACCAAAGGTTGAATGGGTGAGGGACCTTGGGAGGTTGGCCGGCCACCGGAGGTTGGCTGTGGGAGTGCAATGACCACCAGGGGGCAGCTCCTGCATTGAGCGTCTGTCCCCTGGTGGTCAGTGCACATCATAGTTACTGGCTGGTCATCGGTTTTCCAGTCATAACAGTCGCTTAGGCTTTTACATATATATAGATGTCAAAAGTTACATATACAAAGTTACTTATTTTGAAACCATCTAATACTGATAATAAGCGGCCAGGCCCGGAGTGGCTGGGTCAGGAGCAGCCAGGCCCAGAGCAGCAGCAGCCAAGCCCGGAGCAGCCAGGCCAGAAGCTACCAGGCCCGGAGCAGCAGCAGCCAGGCCGGGAACGGCCAGGCCCGGAGCAGCTGGGCCCAGAGCAGCCGGGTCGGAAGCAGCCAGGCCCGGAGAAGCAGCATCCAGGTCAGGAGTGGCAGTGGCCAGACCCGGAGCAGCTAATTGTGGAGCAGACCAGAGCAACAGAGGCCAGGCCCGAAGCAACTGGGCCCAGAACAGCTTGCTCCTCGCCCGAGGCTGCTTCTCAGACATGGCTGGAAACTTTTGGGGGAACTTGAGGGTCTGCTGAATCAAGTGATGAAAGCTTAGATCTGGATGTGTTGAGTTATTATAGTGCTGAGGTGTTGATCTGTGAGTGCCTTGTGTGGGGTATGGATGAGGTTGGTTGATCTATTTGGAAGTGTCTTTTGTGTGAAGTGTATCCTTGGGCATGTGGAGGTATTATTGATTTGAGAAAATACTAAGTAATTGACTTACTACCAGAAAAATTTAAAGTTATGAAAGTTTAAGGTCTCTTGCCAAAAAGAGGTTTTAAAGCTAACACCTTAATTTTAATGGAGAAAGGGGAGGACAAGCCCTTCCCACCCAGAACACGTAATCCAATTCCAGCAAGCAGCTATCTTTAAACAATGTGTCCATTTACATTTGAATGGCTA
This sequence comes from Pipistrellus hanaki, assembly GCF_964339955.1. NCBI lineage: Eukaryota > Metazoa > Chordata > Mammalia > Chiroptera > Vespertilionidae > Pipistrellus > Pipistrellus hanaki. The sequence goes on from NC_140518.1 coordinate 40,640,102, forward strand.
CGCCTTTTGATAGCCTAAGGGCAAGTTTACATGTAAACAAGTTTGCTTCTCAGTTCCCAGGGCAGAAAAAACAAGGTTTAAAATTATTAGATTTTAAATTTTATTCTTAAAAATATAAAAGTTTATTAATTTTAAAAAAAGGAAATTAAAAAACCTGATGAACAATGTTAACTGTTGATTGTAATAGAATCAGAGATACAGGAGGGGAGTGGACAGACAATTCTGGGGGGGGGGGGGGGGGGGAAGGGGAGTGGTGGATACAGGAAGAGACTGAACATGAACTGTGCACCTATGAATGGGGACAATTGGGGGTGGGGAAAGGGCAGGGGGTGGGGTGGGAACCTGGTGGAGGGGGGAAGAAGGGAGGAACCTTTGTAATAATATGAACAATAGAGATTGATTTTAAAAAATAAATAAATAAATAAATAAATAAAAGAAAAGTGGGTTAGAAGAAAAAAAATAAAAAAATAAAACTGATAATAAAAGATTTTGGATATTCGCATAAAAATTTGCAAGGGGACACATAGTTTTCCAAAATTCTTTTAGGTATGTACAAACAATAACAAAAATTAAACAATTGAATCAGTGGCTTAGGCTACATGCCCCATCCATTTCTGGAGGGAGCAGGAGGAGAATCACCTTCCCTGGAACTATCTAGATACCCATCCATAAATCAGAGAATATGGGGAGGGGAAAAGGGGATTAGCTGATGTAGAGGCAAACAATTAGCAAGTTCAAGAAAAGAAACCATTCAAAAGTCAATGTAAGTGAAATAATGCATCTTTCTCTGTCTGACTTAAGTGATTTCACCTATATTAGGAAATTTAAAAAATCAAAACAAATGAACAAACAAACAAACAAAAGACAGACTCAATGAAACAAAGAACAAACTGATAGCTTCCAGAGAGTAGTGGTTTTGATGTGGGTGAAAAGGTGAAGGAGAATATAGTCAATAATAGTGTGAAACTTTGTACCATGACTGATGGTTACTAGACTTAGTGTGGTAATCACATCGTAAAGTATATAAATGTGGAATCACTATCTTATACACCTGACACTGAGAGGGCAGGGCGGGGCAAGGATGAGCTCCCGACTCCACCCCGCAGGGCGGAGTTATCCCTAGCCCTCAAAACCCCTCGACTGGGAGAAATTCGCTCTCTTCCACCATGCTGCCGGCATGAGTTGGGGGGCCCATGCTAGCATGGTGAAGGCTCTTTTGTTTATTGCATCGGACTTGGCTCCCTGGTGGTCCTTGGGGATCATGAAGTCTGGGCATAACAACACTAATATAATATTGTGTGCCAATGATACTTTAATAAAACAACAAAAGTAAAGTTCAATAGAGTAAAAATAAGATTCCCCCCTTCTTCTTCATCGTGGTACATATGTGCTCATTTGAAGGCAGAAGAGAGGAACCAGTGGTGAATGGGGGTCTAGAGGTCCAGTGGAGTTTCCCAGGGAGGAAGGGAAGAGAAGGGATTTTCACAGAGACGATGGGTGTGTGGTTTTGTAAACAGTTGCTGAGGCAACCGGCTCTGATATCCCTGGACTTGAACTGCATGGTAGACGGATAGGCACAGCTGGTCACTGCCAAGCAGAGTCTCTTGGAGATCGCTGTGGAGTGGCCACAGAGCAGTTTTCTGCAAGGCCTACCCACAGCCCTGCCCCCACACTCCCTGAGAGCAAATCTCATCCATTTAATTATTATCAAGAGGATATTTCTCAAAGGGTACAGGTTTCCATTTATAAGATGAATAAATTCTGGGGATCTAATGTACAGCATGGTGATTATAGATAATAATATTGTATTATATGCTTGGGAGATGCTAAGAAAGTTGATCTTATCTCACCACAAAAAAAGAAATGATAATTATGTGCATGATGGAGGTGTTAGGTAATTCTTGGTGGGAATCATTTTGCAATATACACATGTATCAAATCAACACCTGAAACTTACATGTTCATATACCAATTATATTTCAATAATGCTGGGGATGGGGAGGATATCGTGTTGACTGTGCTGAGACATGCCCCCTATAAATAAAAATGCACTTTCAGGGCATACAATTGAGTCTCTGAATTTTACCCTCTCTTGGTTTCAAACAGTAAGCATTACAGTAATGTAAATAGGTGGACTGTGGTCAATCACCTCTGTGATGTCCAGGTGTCCTGTATATTTACATGAAGGTAGCATGTCTCTTTTTAAAACTACTTATTGAAGTATAGTCTAAAATGATAAAAAAATGTAATATGCTAATTAGACTGGATGTCCTTCCAGATGTCCTTCTGGATGACCTTCCTGACAAAGCCAGGGCTGCAGCCATGGGATCGAGGAGGCAGCCGTGGCTGCAAGATGGAGGGTGCAGGCAGCTGCTATGGCTGTGAAGGCCTACTCCTGCATGAATTTTGTGAATCGGGCCTCTAAGATAAATATAAAGAAGTAAACATGTCATAAGATTACAGCTTTACAACGTAAACGGACCAGGTGGTCAGCACCCAGGTCACAAACAGAACATCACCACATCACTGGTGCCCAGCAGCCCCTTCTTCATGTTCATCTGATAAGTTTAAACCTAATTCCATTTAGGCCAGAGGCTACCCCTTCCCCACACAGAAGTGTAGTCTGCCTTTGAAATAATATGATGGCTGCTTCAGAGTAAACTGTCAACTTGGTTACGTGAGTATTTCACTATCGGAAAACTGCTATCTGAAACAGTTTGTTCCTAAGAACCACATCTTTAAGCAAAAATCTGAATTGCTCATAGCAATCATTTTCATTTTTTGGTCCCTCAGCAGAATCTGTCTAGTGAAATGATGTATTGGTGAGTAGAGGATGTGGATCTTTATTAAGCATCAATGGATGAGAAAAGAAGCACAATATTAGCAAAAAAGCAGAGACTGTACTGTAGTAATGATTCAGGATACTCCTATATGTACCTGCTCTGCGAATGACCTGGCTCTGTCCATAGCTCCTGCGGTGTTTTACTTGGTAAAAGTGATAATTGCAGGCCAAAAGGACTGGTTTTCTTTTTACCTCATTTTATAGTAGTAATAATGTCGATAGTATCTACTTTTATGTTCTATTTATTTATTTATTTTTATTTGTACATCTCTGCAGGTCAGATATCTATCGGTTACCTTTCTTCAATCCAGTGCACACAGTATGAACATGTAGCTGGAAGGTGGGGCATGTGAGGATGGATGAGGCCCCTGGTTGTGAAGCATCAATGAGGAGGTACAGTTTCACTGTGTGTCTCTCTGGGGCATGGTGGAGGAAGCAGTTGAGGGTTGGAGTGGGAAAGAGCATGACTGGAAGGGAAAAGACAGGGATCTGAAAGGTCGAGGGGCTCTTTCTGCTGCAGTTGTTTATCAAACCAGGGGATCTGATGGCCAAGCTGAAGTGTAGGGGTGGACACTCCCCCAGAGTCCCTGGCTCCCTGGCCCCATGGGCCTCTGCTGTGACTGAGGACTGCAGAGTGGCTGTTATTGGCTCACTGGCTCCCAGGGCTTTAGGCTTCCCTGTCCCCGTTCCTGCAGCCAGGCCTGCTCCCACCCGGGTCAGGCATGTGTTTGTATGTGTGCATTTATTCACAAGTGCACACCCTCATCCTCACACACTGAAAAATAGCAAATACTGACCTTCATTTGACTGAATATAGACAGTAGCCAAAGAAGTCTGGAGAATGTTAACTTTTTAAAAACATTGTGAGAACATTTAACGTGACATCCTTCTAGCCCAGTTTTATTTTATTTTCCCCCATTTTTTTCATTCATTTATTATCTGCGTACATAATTTAACATTGCCCCCCCCCATCGCATACATACTCCTCCCCTCCAGAGTTTTGTGTCCATTGGTTGTACTTATATGCATGTATACAAGTCCTTCGGTTGATCTATTATCTCCCCCAGATCTCCCTACCCTACCTGCTGTAATTTGAAAGTCTACTTGTTGCTTTACTGTCTCTAGTTTTAAATGTATGATAAGTACTGCCAACTGTAGGCTCAGTGTTATACATGGGTCTCTAGAACCCATTCCTCTTCCCCACTAAGACTTCATGCTTGTTACAAAGCAACTCGCCACTTCCCCTCCCCCAGGCCTGGCAACCTCCATTCTACTCCCTGCTTCCCTGAGTTTGACTCAGAGTCCTGGAGTAAGCAGAGCCGTGCAGGACTTGTCCTTTGTGTCTGGCTTATGTCACTGAGCATGATGCCCTCCAGGCCTATCCATGCTGTGGCATGTGACAGGCCGAGTGACAGTCTATTGTATGTCTACCCAATCACTCATCAGTGGACATGTATGCTGTTTCCATGCCTGAACGGTGTGGACACTGTGCAGTGAGCCTGGGAGTGCAGATACCTCTTCGGGATCCTGATGCCTATTCTCTTGGATAGATGGGACCAGAGGAGGGACTGCCGGATCATACGCTCCTTCTATTTTTAATTTTTTGAGGAAACCCCATACTCTTTTCCAGTTACACAATTTGTGAATATGTGATATGTTTACTTAAGTTACTTAAGTAACTATCTCATTGCAAAACGGTGACCATGGATACAACTTCTATTTCTCAAGACATACCTATGCCAGTACTTGTGAAGTTCTAGTATTTTAACTTTTCACAAGAAATGAACTTGAATATTGGGAAGATTTTGCTCTTTGATTCCCCCCCAAAAAAATGATTTAAGAAACCAAAGATAGTTTAACTCTACCTTTCTCCTCCTTCCCAATGTGTTTTAAACTCAACACTTCAGGTTTATTACTTTTTGCATTCATTTATTTTTCCTTTCAGGGTAATTGCAGTGTAGTGAATGGTCCTTGACCTCTGGACCCTGTCAGAGGGACCGGGAATGAAGCATTTCTGGGGAAGTCTGTGCCCACAGTGGCTAAGGGGCTGTGTTAGCACTCTGTGAAATAGAACCAGAAGGTTTCAGAATTGCAGGTGACTGGCATGCAGAGAGCAAGAAAGTTACAAATGTGTATCTGTTCATGGAAAAGGGTAGGGTGACTGGTCATCGGAGACTAAGAAAATCCAGAGGGAGGAGTTAAGGCAGCAGACTGGAAAAGTTAGAGGGAGGAGGCCAGCAGGAAGAGGGGACCAGAGTAGGTTTAGGAGTGAGGATACTGGTGGTGAGAGGGTAGGGCTTGGAGAGTGCCAGGGGGCAGCAGAGGCAGATAGGCAGTAATGAGAGTGAAATAAGATGAGGGGTGGTCCCTGGGGTAGGAGAGGAGAGGACCTGATGACACTGTGGTGGGATGGGAGCTGAGGCCAGGGGTGGCAAGGTAGTGGGAAAGGAGGAAGGGGCAGTGACATTTGTCTTCAGCAAACCCACCAGCATTCTACCTGCCTGTAGACGTATGGCCTTGAAACAGCTCCCATGGAAAGCTAACATGTCTAAAAAAGTAATTGGATACAGAGCATCTGTCAGTTTACTGAGTCTTGGGAAAGGCAAGAGGTTGATTTCCTAACTTGTGAATAGGCATTTAGTAAGAAAAAGTGAGTGGCTCTCAGCCCCTTGAGTCTAGTCAGAGGACTGGAGGCCTGGTCCTGCTCCAAAGCAAAGTAAGCCCATTTTTCTTTTATCAGCTTAAAAGAATACTTTTATTTGTCAAGTGTTCCAAAAGTAGAATATAAGAGTAATGGTATTGTGTATTCTGCTAATAACTAGTGGTAATTATATTAGATAACCACCTTAATAGAATAACATGTTTTGTGCAGAGATTTCTTCCTCATTGATCAATTCATCAAAGTGCAAGCGTCTTAGCCAAAGACTTAAAATGTCCCAGCTGAAATGTTCCTGCTCTTATCTTTCCTAAACAATGGGATAGACTCTTGGGGAGGTGAAATGCCCCAGTGTAGTAGCTGAAATGTATTTGCTAATAACGAAGAGGAATGGCCCACCCCACCTGGCTCTGCAGGGCTCTAGTGTGTCCTGAACTCACAGGTGCCGGGTAGGCTGTTGCCCTTGGGAATCTCGGGATCAGCTTGGTGAAAGATGGTCTGTGTTGAAAGACATGCCACCTTAATCGGGAACATGTACATTTGAGCTGGGAACACATTTGTCATGTAGGGACCTTGAAGTAAACAGGGTGACTGCTCCCCCAGAAATAGGATTTACATTTGTCGAGGGGGTTGGAGGAGATGACCTTTCTGGTCTTGTTCAGCCAGCCTCTGTGGCTCCTTTGTCTGCCTTTTAAATATGCCTGTGGCAAGGGCTTCTCAGCTCATCTTGGTGGTAGTATAAACTGAGGCAATATCTTCAAGAGGGCAATTTGAGAGTGTCTATCAACACTAAAAATGCACTATTTGGGGGCCAAGAAGTTCTACTTCTAGAAATTTCAGCTCGCACTTAGTTGCATAGGTGCACCAATATGTCCACACAAAATATATTGTAGCAATGTTTGTAGGAGCAAAGCAAAAAAAAAAAAGGTAGGAGGGAAACTTATAGTTCCATCAGTGCGTGAATTAATGAATACATCATGAATACCATTCAATAAATTACTAATCACTATTTTTAAAAAGTATAAGATAAATCTGAGTGTTTCTATGTCGGTGTTCTTACCTGCATGAGGGCAAACATTTTTGTCTTTTTTCCACCCAGCATTTAAAACAGTACCTGGGCCATGAGAGGCAGCAGTAAGATTTTTAAGTGAGGAAAGGAATGACGGATGAGTTTGTAAATGAGCCTACTCTTGCCTATTAGAGAGGCTTAGAGAGCACTCCATGTTCCCCAAGGCTCCTCATAATTGGATCCTTGGTCTCTTCCAGTTGCCGCTTCAGGAGATAGAAATATTTTATACCACACAGTCCTTTGGAGTAGATGGTTTTGTTTAGTAGTGATAAGGTTTAATCCCAAATCCGATGGCATGGCCCAGGGGTGCAGAGGGGAGGCAGGGAAGGAGCCATTGCAAACCCTGTGTCTGTTCAGAGACTCCATGGACGATGCTCAGGGCTCAGGCAGCTCGCCTGCGCCTGGAGACTGAATAGGACGGAAATTGCCAGCTGTCCCATTGAAAAGATGTTTTATCACAAATTCCACAGCTCAGCAAAGTTCACTCCTCAAGTGAGACAACATATTGCAAAAGATTATGTTTGCAATGAGCATGATGGAATTTTACTTTTTCATATCAAGAAGTTTGAAGATGCATTCTTAGTGAAAAGAGAGTAATTTTTAAAATGTTCTTCTCCTGAATTAATAATGTAAGAGACGAAAAACCCTGACATTAATCTAACAGTTACCTGGACTTTGGTAGGTTGGGAAGCATGATTCCATTCCTCTTTGCTATTTTAGTTCTTTGCCTCATATTTATTTTTATATTCCATTCTGTTTATTTCAATAAAATACCTGGGCATATACTCTTAAAGGAATCTGAAACAACCTCGCATTCCCAGTCCTTTAGAGAAGAAATTATAAAGCCTGATAAATATGACCACACCTGTTGGTTAAAGATACGCATTACAGAATATAAAACTGCCACTTGTCTCCATTGCATGTCCAGGGGAACATTTGAGGATTTGTTTCCAAAGAGGTGCTGAAAATACGAAACTCCACATCATCATAAAACTTGCTGAGATGCTGGTGCAGGATTTACAAGTACACTCCCTCGTTACAGTGCAGAACTCAAGTCTTGGCAGCCATTAATGCCACTCAAATTCATATGACTCTTGTACAGTCCAATTTAGAAACTTAGAAGATATGGTTTCTGGCTGACAGCTATAGGGCCTGTGGGAGCATGGTATTGGTGCTGTACAGCCCTCTTATTTGGATGAGAGAGATTAGCCACTTTCTGTACCGTTAGCTAGATTTGCTTCCATCTCTATAGCATCTTCACAGGCCAAAAGACAAATGTGAGAAAGGAAGTGCAAATTTGGATTTCTTCATATAAGTTGAATCAAAGGCAACATTTATCAGTTTATTCTATGGAAACAGTTCCTGCTTTTATGATTTTCAATCAAACACATTTTATTATTTAAATAGATTTCATTTTGAAAACCTTTCAATGTACAAAAAAACTGAGTAGAGGCCCCAGGGACCTCTGGCTCAGTTTCCCCTCTTATTCACATCTTAGCGTGATACATTTGTTACAGTCAATAAAGCAATGCCGCTAGGTTATTATTAACTAAAGTCTGTAGTTTTACCTAAAATTCATTTTCCGTTCCCGGATCCCATCCAGTATCCCATGTTACATGCAGTTGTCATGTCTCATTAGGCTCCCTTTGGGCTCCTCTGAGTTTGTCTGAGTTCCCTTGCCTTGGATGACCTTGACAGTTTTGAGGAGTAGGGATTGGCTGTTTTTCAGGGTGCTCCTCTATTGTCAAAGGCTTTTCTTATGATTAGACTGGGCTGATTGGTTGGGGAATTAACATCACAAAGGTAGAATGTCATTTCCCGTTAATGGTGACCTTGACCACCTGTCTGAGGTGGCATTTGTCAGTTTCTCCACTCAGAAGTTTATCTTTTTACCCCCTTTCCACCCTGTATTCCCTGAAAGGAAGTTACTATGGGAAGCTTACACCCAAGGCATGGGGAGTTATGCCCCCTCCTCGGGGCAGAGTGTCTACATAAATTCTTCTGCGTGGGAAATGTGTCTCTTCTCCCCATTTATTAATCAACCATTTATTTATACAAGTGTGGATGGTTATTTTATACTTTGGTTATAATCTAATACTTCTTTATTTATTTTGTGACTCAAATGTTTTCAGCTTTGGCCATTGGAAGCTCTTTTAGTTGGCCCCTGTGTGTCTCTGGCATACCCCCATGTGAGTGTGTGTGTGTGTGTGTGTGTGTGTGTGTGTGTGTGTGTGTGTGTTGGGTGTTTGTTTTGTAGTAGCATTCCTTACTTTCTAGTGCAATAAGATGCTCCAGGCTCATCTTCAACATTTCACTCCCTAATCCTTTACTCAGCTATTGGTTTTGGAAAATAGTATAAGAAACCAATATCTGGACTTACAATGTGTTTATTGCTGCCAGGGCACCATTTCATTCCTTTCAGCTGACAGAGTAAAGAAATATATGTGTGAATAACAACCTGTGTATATACACATATCTATATATAACCACCTATGTATCAAGCTACACAAGAGTTAATCCTGATGAATTTTAATCTATTATCACATGGATTTTTCTAGCCTCTTTCCTTGGCGTATCTGAAAACTCTCACTCCAAGTGTGAGAAACCTGGTCCCAACATTGGCCATTCACCAATTAGAATCACTGCCCTGCACCCAGGCAAACAGCTTTATTGATTAAAGGGTGTTCTGTGCGTCCCTTTGCTTTTAGTCTTACGGACTGTGTTCATTCCCTAAGTTACTTAGGTCACCATCAACTCTAAACACTCTCCTCGCTCACTGCCCCCCCCCCCTCACCACCACCTCCCTTTGGTGAGATTATTTCATAGATTTGTAATATATTCTCTTGTTATAGCCTGCATTCCTCACTGGGGTCTCCTGACCTCATAGCTTTTGAAATTTGCATAGGTTAAGGTTCACTCTCTGTGCTATAAGTTCTGTGGGTTTTGACAAATGCATAATATCATTTATCTGCCATTGAAGCATCATACAGAGTAGTTTTACTGACCTAAAAACCCCCTGCTTCACCTGTCCCTGCTACCTCTTCTCCCTGAGCCCCAGGCAATCACTGGTCTTTTTCCCGTCTTTACAGTTCTGCCTTCTACGGAATGTTATATAACTGGAATTATACCACATCTTTTGTGGCTTAATAGTGCATTTATTTTTATTGTTTTAATAATATTTGATTGTGTCAATGCACTGCAGCGTGTTTATTCATCATGTTTGAAGGACATCTTGGCTGCTTCCAGTTTTTGGTGGTTTCACACAGTTTGTATAAACATTCATGTGCAGGTTTTCATGTGAACCTAAGTTTCGGATCCACTGGGTAAATCAGTTCCTTTCTGACATGAAACTCAAAGAGAAATGAGAATTTTTTTAATCCAAGGATGATGGGGAAGGAGAAATCACTTTCAAGTGGTTTACTATTCTTCTGGTTTCTTTTTAACTTCTTAAAATTGCCATGGTATCAACATGTATCCAATTCTCAGCCCCACCCTCCATCTTAACTGTGGGAAGCTGTACTATGATATTCAGGATGTGGCTCAGACAGGTTATCTACCTAATAAAAGAGTAGCACCCTAATTGGCCTTAGCTTTGCGACACCCATCAGCCAATCAGGAGTGAGTATGCAAATTAACCCAACAAAGATGGCAGGTTAATTTGCATACACAGGCACCTAGTGGCAGGGCCATCTGCACCACCCCAGCCACTCCAGACCTCTGGGCAACATGGGAAGGCAAAAAGGCAGCTCTAGGCCAGAGCAGAAAGGCAGCTCTGGCCAGAGCAAAGGCGGTGCTGGCAGCCAGAGGAAGGAAGTCCCAGTCTGCACAAATATTCATGCACTGGGCTTCTAGTTTTCAATAATATCAGTTAGAGAATTAGTGTCTTGAGTACTACTGACATAACGATGTAGAAAGGTGGTCCTTTCCTAACCAGCTCCCAAGCAAAGCACAGCACTGTGAAAGAGCATTGAGTGCAGATTCACCCATGGGGATGCCTGTTCTGGGTTCCTACTGAAAGGGACCCGAGTTCTGCCAACATTTAGAGCTCACTCATCAACATTTCCGTTCCCTTCCCTCTAGTCCTAAGTGTTATCATCATACCTGCACCCAGGGCCCCTCTAATACCAGTTTCTGTTGTGACTAAGGGAAGAGAGGTGCAATTCTTAACATTTGTTGAATGTGGTGTTTGCTTAATGCTGGGTCCTGGAGAGGTGAGATGTGGGGCCTCCAGATGCATCGGGGGATTTTTCAAAACCAGGGAGGTTACATTGGCAAGCTCTCTCTCCCTTCCTATTCTAATATTCCTACTATTTCTTATAATCAGTGGTTTGTTATGGTCATGGAAAAATATAATTTGTAATGTCTTGTGCAATAATGTATATATATATATATATATATATATATATATATATATATATTCTATCTACTAAAAGAGAAACATGCAAATTGACCATACCTCTGCTACACCCCCCCAAGCCACACCCACCAACCAATCAGGAGCAAATATGCAAATTAACCCAACCAAGATGGTAGTAGTCATGGAGCTGCAGGAGGCTTGGGTTGCCCCAGTTAATGGAGGAAGCCAAGCTTCCCACCCTCCATGGCCATACCTGGCCTCTGCTCAAGGAGGCACTGGGAAAAAAAAAAAAAAAAAAAAAAGAAGAAGAAGAAGAAGAAGGAGGAGGAGGAGGAGGAGGAGGAGGAGGAGGAGGAGGAGGAGAGAAGAAGAAGAAGAAGAAGAAGAAGAAGAAGAAGAAGAAGAAGAAGAAGAAGAAGAAGGAGAAGAAGAAGAAGAAGAAAAGGAAGAGCTGGAAGCTTGGGTCTCTGGGTGCCGTGGCCAGCCTGTCAAAAGCCCTCATTCCCTCACCCAGGCTGGCCAGGCACCCCAGCGGGGACTCTTACTCCCTGGGGAGGGCACTTTGAGGGGGGGGACCAGACCAGCAGGGGAGGGCAGTTAAGGGGGATCATGCCTGCACAGGAGGGCAATTGGGAGTGATCAGGCTGGTGGGGGGGTGAGGCCATTGCAGGTAAGCACACCAGCAGGGGAGCCAGTTGGGGGCAAGCAGGCCAATGGGGAGGGAAGGTGGGAGTGAGCAGGCTAGTGGGGGGTGGGGAGCAGATGGGGTGATCAGGCTGGCAGGGGAAGCAGTGGGGGCAAGCACACTGGCATGGGGGAGGCAGTTGGGGGCAAGCAGGATGGTAGGCAGAGTGGTTAGGGGCAATCAAGCAGGCAGACAGGCAGGTAAGCGGTTAGGAGCCAGCAGTCCTGGATTGCGAGAGGGATATCCAACTGCCGGTTTAGGCCTGATCCCTATAAACCAGCAGTAGGACATCCTTTGAGGGGTCCCAGATTGGAGAGGGTGCAGGCTGGGCTGAGGAACATCCTCTCCCCCATGCACAAATTTCGTGCAGCAGGCCACTAGTGTGTGTGTGTGTGTGTGTGTGTGTGTGTAGTTCCCCTTTATTCCCCAATTGACCCTCTCTACCCTGCTTCCTCCTCCTCCCCAGGCCTTCCACACACTACTGTCTGTGCATGGGCAATGCAAATAAGTTCATTGCTTAATCTCTATCTGGAAACAGCCAAGAGCCCATCAGTAGATGAATGGATTAAAAAACTGTGGTACATTTCCACCATGAAATACTATGCAGCTATAAAAAAAAAAATTATATCTTACCTTTTGAGACAGCATGGATGGACCTGGAGAGTTTTTATCTAAGCAAAATAAGCCAGTCAGAGAAAGACAAATATTACATGATCTCACTCATATGTGGAATCTAATTAACAAAATAAACTGATGAACATCAACAGATATTTTTCCAGACCTGGAAAAGAGAAAAGGCCCAAAGATTTTTTTCATCTCAGTGCAGAAAGAAGGAAATGAGGAAATAGAAGTGATTTCTAAATACTGAATATTATGAACCCATGGTTTTAAATAAAGACATAGTCTAATAAAGTACTACTTAGAATCCCCTACCTCCTGGGGCCACACAGTATGGTCCATGGGTCTGGAGCATCAGTGTCACCTGGGAGCTTGTAAGAAATTCATAATCTTTGGCTCTGCATGATCCCCCGACTCACATTTAGGGAACAGAAATCATTTTTCCAAATTATAGTGTCTCATGAGGAAGTAAGAGCAGGGTTTTCTAAAATGGTTTTACCTCTTAACGTACTGTTTCTTATCTGCACACAATTAATGTACCCCTTAAAGAGAGTAGTCAGTCTCTATATCTTTATCACCCTCCTACTTAGCGGCCTGAAGCTGCCCTAAGATAAATGTCTAAGAGTAGAAGTTAATCGTCTCTCTCATCTCTGCAGGGCTGGAGCTGAGAGATCAGTAGCCGATGAAAATGCCATTCACATCCAGTGAGCTTGAGTAAACTTCATTCAGGGTCACTGTTGAAGGACAATTTTGAGGACATGGTGATAAAACAAGTAAATATATAGAGTCAGCAGTACAAGTCTTAGAGATGAAATGCTATACAGTGTAACAGAAAATATGAATCTCTAAAATGAATTCCTGTGTCTGCATTTTTGATTGCCAATCACATATCGAACCTGAGCTGTAAATCGTGAGTTTGACGAGCAACGGCCTGTCAGCAGATCGATGTGAAGTAATCATCGAAGCACATTTCCATCCACTTTAAATACACTTTGAACAAGATGCGACAGCAGCATAAACCAAGAAACTCTGTTCCAGGGTCTCTCAGCCTCTGCTCTGACAAAGGGATTCTTTGATGCCCGAGGTCACACGTGTGTTGCAGCATGTCCAGCAGTATCTCCAGCCTCTCCCCACTAGACACCTGTGACACCTCCCCTCCCAGTGCTGTAACCACCAAGAGGGTCTCAGATGTTGCCACTTGTCTCCTGGCTGGCAAGCTTCCCCCAGGTGAGAAGCACTGCATTATGCCCAGGTAAACAGTCACCCGGAAGTAAATCTGCTCCTTGGCAGCTCTGCTGAGATCATAGCCACAGCGTATTAGACAGTGAGGCTTAGGCACAGTGGATGGAACTATCTAGAAAGTTGAATTTTGAGGATGAAGTCACTCAGCTATTAGGCTTGGTGTCTGATGACATCAGCATTCCTGGATGTTCTGCTCTACCGTTGACAGGTAGTTATGGTTTGTCTAACAGCTTCTTACAGATCTATGGGAGCCTCTACTACCTTTGGAATTGGGAGGTCCCAGGAGACAAGGTCCTGGGCCAGGCCAGTCTACAGCAGGCAGGTGGAGTAGGAAGTTCATTTAAAATAAGGATTGATTTCAATTATAATCCAACACCAGCCTCCCCCCACTGTGAGGCAAAGCCCTCCCATCAGGGGCACACAGGAAGAGGCCAGTGTTGGATTAGAATTGAAATCGATCATTATTTTAAAATCCTTCCCCACTCTAAGATTCTACTTCCAATCTAAATATCCTCTCTTCCACATAGCTGTAGGGATGAGTCATAATAGAACAGCCCCCCAAAATGACCTCTGAGAACTTTGCCCTTCTATCAGGGCTGCCGAGGTCCCTGGAGATCACTCAAGCACAAATCAGACAGTTTCTCCTGTTGTCTTCTTACCAGCTCAGAGTTTCCGAGTTTTCTGCATGAGAAAGATAAGGGTTGAACTTCAGTTTTCTTCTTAGACATTAGTTGAATCACAAAAGTCATCCCTCCAGTCCCTTTGCTCCAAGCACAGGCCCCTGCAATTCTCCCAATTTCACAGCCATGCCACACCCTAGTTTATACAATAGTATGAGCTGAACCAAAAAGGCAGAGTGTCATGTCACCTTGTTCTCTCTCTGCTGGGGATGTGCAAGTTTAATGACTCAAATTTTAATGACTCAAAAGCCCTCCGAGTTTTCTGCATGAGAAAGATAAGGGTTGAACTTAAGTTTTCTTCTTAGACATTAGTTGAATCACAAAAGTCATCCCTCCAGTCCCTTTGCTCCAAGCACAGGCCCCTGCAATTCTCCCAATTTCACAGCCATGCCACGCCCTTCATTTTCCCACCCACTACTTCTGCTCCTTGTCTGCCTCCTGCCCAAGACCCAACTTGGTTCTAATTTGCCGACTGTTCTCCCTTCAACATCCCACCCCACTCCTTCCCAAGCTACGTGAGTGGGAGGAGATCCCGTGACCATCACTGTCTTCCTCCCATCATTAAGTGTAGCTGAGTCTCCTGGTGGCCCAGCTCTGAGCATGATGTCATTGTTCGTCTTCCCAGAACCCTGTGCCTAAGAATGGGGACTGCTCCTAACTGCTTCTCACTCTCATCACTCTTACCATGGTCTCTCCTAATCATGGTTTTCATCATTTGTTTGAAAATAGAGTAAAATCATATCTCTCTGTAAAGTTGATTGGCATTATTTGATGATTCCATATTTGCTAATTTGCCTAATAGCTAAAATGTATTTGTGACCCCAAATCAGTACTCATGAACTTTTGTGGTCATTCATGGACATGCTCAGGGTGGAGAAAAATTTGAGTCATTAAACTTGCACATCCCCAGCAGAGAGAGAACAAGGTGACATGACACTCTGCCTTTTTGGTTCAGCTCATACTATTGTATAAACTAGTGTCTTACTCTGCTCTATTGGGTACCATGTTGTTTTGTATTTTTGTTGGTGATTTTATTGTTTCAAATGGTCCCCAAGAGTAATGGTAAAATCCTGTATAGTGTTGCACAGTGCAAGACTGAGGTATGCTTGAGGAGAAACCGTGTGTTAGATAAGCTTTGTTCAGGCCCAAGTTAAAGTCCTGTGGTTTACGAGTTCAATATTAATTAACCAACAGTACATATTAAATAAGGTGTCTCTAAACAGAATCACACATAAACCAACGTATGTACTGATCAGCTTATAAAAATGTGTGGCCAGAGGCTCTCAGGAGCCAAACCCTGTGTTTCCCCTGGGAGCACTCCCCAGTGTGCTCAACTTCGTGTGCACAGCAGTGCCCTTATGTGCATTACTACATTAATAATGTTCAGTGTGCACAACTTCGTGTCCACAGCAGTGCCCTTATGTGCATTACTACATTAATAATGTTCAGTGTGCACAACTTCGTGTCCACAACAGTGCCCCATATGTGCATAACTGCCGTTGATACTGAGAATCACCATATATACACATATGCTCTCCTGAAATATATACACACACAAAAAAAAAACCTCATACACACACAAAAACAAAAACAAAAAAACAGCAACACTAACCGTTCCAGTTGAGGGATGGAGTAGGAGGAGACTTTTTACTGAAATGCCTTTTGTGTTTTATGCCATATGATCATACCCATCAAAAATTAAATTGAAATTTTTAAAGAGCAACTAATACAATGAAAAAATACAGTTTCATCATATTTCTCTTCAATTTCAGGGAAATAAAACAACTCCTTCTAAAAACCCAGATGACTCCCAGCTCCCTGCCTGGTCCTTAAGGCTCTGCACAAGCTATTCCCATGCTCTGCTCCCTCCCCCTCCTCCCTGCCCCCAATGAACAATTCAGGTTGTCCATTTGGTCTACTCATTGCTCCTGCAAATTGCTCACTCCATGTTTCTCATCAGAAGCACTCCTCTCCCATCTACCTAGCCATATTCTGCTCTTCCTTCAATGTCCTGACCACCCCCTCAAAAGAATATTTTTCTTCTCCTTGTTGGAACTCCTGAGAGTTCACTGTCACCTTCTGTGTCCCTCCTGGTTTTGTTGATGGCTTTTAAGTTTCAAGTCTCCCCAAATCCATTACAAGTTCTTGAGGATGGCATTGAGGTGTTATCTTTGAATTCCTTCAGGGCCTTGCATTTAATAGACAATTAATAATATTGATTGCTTGCTTGACTGATTGATTGTCCTTTACCATTCAGTACCAAATATATTTTTATCAAAGTCTTTATTCCTAAGGAAATTTCTACTCAGTTATGTAAACTTGAAGCAACCTGGGTGATTACATTTTGGAAATAGCATGAGGATTTTGATTAGAGGCCCGGGAAGATTGCAATTGCTCTGCACAATCAGTGGAAGTGAGATTATTTCATCTGTGAAGAGGGAATCTAGAAACCAGATTTTTACCTCAAACATCTAGCAGACCGGAGGGGCTCTGAGTGTAGTCTTGTTGGGTTCACACTGGGCCGGGCACTGTCTGGGCCTAACACACCTCACTTTATAACCTAAGCCTGTCCAGTGGCTGTCATGAGACCCGTTTCACAGGTCAAAGAGAAACCTAGTTACTAATCCCAGCATTAGGTAGCTGTCAGCTCCAGAGCTGAGATCAGGACGTGGGTCTGAGTGTCCACCCCATTGGGCTGCCCTCCAACAGAGCGAAAAACAAACAGAGGAACAAACGTGAGAGAAAATATTCTTTTTTCGGTAATTTCACAGCCTTGTGATCTGAGTAAAACACGTGGCAAAGAGTTTAGAGATGGCCCAGGCAACGCTTCTCCAACTGCCATGCAGCTCTAAGGGGGGAAGTAGACCAAAGGACCTTGCCCTTCTTCAAAGCCCAAGTATCAGTGGCAACGGTTCTCAATCCCGCTGGACATCAGTCTCCCTGGGGATCTTTACCAATACAGATGGGGCCCGGCCCGTGTTGCTCAGTGGTTCGATTCCCAGGTGGGGCATATGCCCAGGTTGCAGGCTCAATCCCCGAACCAGTGATTCTCATCATTGATGTCTCTATCTCTCTCTTCCTCTCTCTGAAATCAATAAAAATATATTTGAAGAAAATATAGATGGGGAGGGCTCTCTGGCCTAATTAGCCTGAGTGGAACTCGGATACCAGAACTTTTATAAAGCTCTCCAGATGATTCTAATGTCCATCAGGGTTGGCCACTGAAGTAGAATGATAGGGAGGTACAAGGACCAGGCAATGTCTCTGTGGTTTGAAATCTGGTCCCCAGAGCAGCAGTGTGAGCATCACCTGGGAACATGTTAGAAATGCACATTTGCCTTCACCCACTGAATCAGAAATTGGGGTGGGGCCCAGCAATCATGCTCTACACCCTGCAGGTGATTCTGATGTGTGGTGCGGAGTGAGAATCACTGTTCTTCCAACAGGCAATTCACCAAAAAGGAAATACAAGTAGTCAATGAACATATGAGAAGATATTCAACCTCACAAGCAGGAAACCACCCATGAAAATAACAGGGAGAGGTGGGGATAAAAGGGAGAGATCCATCAAAGGACTTATGAGCTCACATATGAGCCTAACCAGTGGTCAAGGACAATAGGGAGGTGGGGGCATTAGAGGGGTGGTAGGGGATTGGAATGGGGGGGGGGGGTTGAGGACAACTATGTGATACCTTAATCAATAAAGAAATTAATAAAAAAATAATAACATGGATATAGACTTACCTATCTTTCAGATTGTTAAAAATTTTAAAGATTGGTAATACCCACGTGACAGTAGGAGAGAAGAAACAGATATTTTTGCATATGACTAGTGAAAGGTAAACCATCTTTAGAGGGAAATTAAAATTTGAAATACACATATCTTATGACCCAAACATTTCCCTCTCGGCCTCTCTTCATGCCCATGCATAAACCGACACACAAAGGTCCTTGTGCTGCTCTGAGTCCCGGGAGAGACTGGAGATGACCTGTGTTCGTCCAGAGAGGGATGCTGAGGACACCGAGCGCAGCCTGAGGACTGGCACAGTGGCAGGTGAGACAGAAGCGGGCACTGTGGGCACGTGACGCTCTCCCAGAGACACTGGGATGCGGAGGCAAGTAGTAGAAATACATAAGTGGTGCCATTTGCATTAAGGGAAACACAGCCAAAGGCTCTACGTTTTCTCTGTGAGCACGTAATTATGAAGATGAATAAAAAATGGCTACAATTATTACCTCTGACGGGGTATGTTCAGGGGAACAGATCTAGAGGGGAAAGTATGAATGAGACTTCAGACCTATGTATAATTTTAAATTTTCTTATAAGATTTATGTATTTCCTGAGCAATGAAAGACAGTTTTTGAGAGTGAAACCATATCTAGGGAAATAATATACTAATTTGATAGCTCTTAATCTTTTTTTTTTTTTTGGTTATGATCCCTTAGAATCTGATGAAAGTTTTTCTCCCCCAACAAAATTCCATAAAGGCATGAAAATTTTTGTTCAATCTGAGGGAATTTCTATATACCCCGAGGCCCTCCCACAGACCCCTGAGGGCTCCGGGCCTGCCTGGTTTCTGAGGATCCCAAATGGCCTTGCCTCTCCTCCCTGGTCTCCATGACCCCTTCACCGAGCGTGTTCCCAAGGAGCCATAATGTCTGAGAGCTATTTTTATGAGCGTCAGCAGCTCCTCTGGGCAGATTACATTTCCCCAGAAGGTAGGTTTTCGCTGACGCCTTGATACTTGGAGGGAGCGATGATCCTTGAGGAGTGAGTGAATGCAGCATGTGACTGCTGAGCTGCAAACAGAAGTGATCTGTGTCGCGGCGGCTTCAAGTGTCTGTCACCTGGCCTCAGACATCAGCTTCTCTTTCAGTTCTGCAGTGTCATCCCCTGCCTGCTCACAGACCCTCCCCAGCGTTTCCACTCAGCCGTTCAGAGTAGACATTTTTTCTTTTATGTCTTTATAGAAGAAATAGATAAGGAAAGGGTATCTTTTCCTTCCCAAAATTTTAACCAGTGTTTCTTCTGACATGCCAAATGGTATAAAAGGAAGGTTTGTATTTGTCCTTATTTTGTTTGCCCTAAACTGTCTTAAATGGTAGGCAGTCCTCATGAAAGTGAAGCTCCCTGGTAACTACTTCTCATTAAGTCCCCGAGCTGCCCGGAGATTAGGTCCTATGGACCAGTCTAATAGTAATGGGCTCTGTACATCTTTACCACAAACCCGGGCCCTGGGAAGCACTTCCGACAGCTCCCCAATGCCCTGCCCGGAGAAGTTAGCTGCGAGTGGATTTATTCATCCTTTCTCTAGCTCCCCACTGATTTAGTTACATTGTAAGTAGGAAACGAGATGTCTGAATGCTGTATGGAATCTTTACAAAATGTAGGTGGTTATTCCTTTGAAACAATGACCATGGGTGTTGTTTCCTATGGGTGTTGTTCAGTGGGATGCAGCTGAAAGTTCTTGGTCCTTTCTCCTCATGAAGACTGTTTCTGCAGCTGGATGTGAAGCATCTCCATGGGCGAGTCCAGCCTGTTCTTTAGACGGACTGCTTACTTCCATGAACTTGGGCCACCGCTCTAAAAGCCCCTTCCTGCTCTGAGTCTTTTGCTCATGCTCTTTTGACTCACCCTCATGTGGCCCAGCCACAGAGCTGGTCATTTCTCAACATGATCCAGATCCCAATCTCCATTTCTTTATGTAGCATTTGCTGATCAACCCAGTCGACCATACTCATTCCCCCTTGGCTGTACAGGACACTTTCTCTCATCTCCTCATAAGGTGCTTCTCTGTGGAACGTTGTGTCGTACCTGCCCTCAGCAAATGTATGTGAGCACTTTCTATACGCCAGGCGCTCTTCAGGTTCTGGAGATACAAACAAGATTGTTCCCACGGAGCTTGTATTCACATGTGTGAAACAGAATGAACGAGTACACAGAGGCATGCAATAATTTCCAAGAGTGAAGAAGATGAGGCAAGGGGATGTGATAAAGTGACTGAGGAGGAGAAGGGTAACATTATGTAAGATGCTCAGGGAAGGGTTCGGTGAGAAGAAGGCATTAGAATTGAAATCTGTATGATAGGAGGTATTAGCCAGGCACAAATAGAAAAAGAGCACTAGGCAGAAGGAATAGCAAAAGTGAAGGCCCTGGAGCATGGCATGTGGGTTGTCTTAGGTTTCCTCTTAAAAAAGCATTTTTAAAAGATAACTGTATTTCCCCCTCAGCAACTAGCACATAATAAGAGATTTATGCCTATCTGCTTCCCATGACTAGTCCATTAACTGGCACGTACTAGACACTCAAATTGATGAATGAATGGATGGATGCTCATTGAGTAATTGAATAACTTGTCTCTGGTCTGATAGCAATTTTGCAGGAGAGCCAGAATGGACAAAAGAACTCCTTCATTTCCTACATGTTCGTCTGTGCTGAGCCAGCACCCTTCCAATCTCTGTTAACCCTCCATTCAGTGAAGTAAGAAAAGCACACTCACTCCTTTTTGGAGTAACAATATCTACTAGAGTGAGACCTCACTTACGAAATGTTTGAGACTTTTGGAAGCTACTCAATAAGTTCAGGCAATTCCTAGTGCGTGGCTCAGCAGGGGCGAGCCAGAGTCGCTGTACATTAAATTCCACCCGGGCAGCCATGGGAATGCAGTCTGGCCAGTCCCTGTCCTCACCACTGCAGGATTGCAGAACTGGCACCTCTTTCAAGCTTTAGGAATGTGGATAAAGCATTCCGTGGAGTTAGCAGGATGCTGTTTTACCTTCCCTGCTGCTCAGTTTATTGTTGGAGGAATAATCCAGGGCCTCTGCCTGGCCCTTCTCTTGCATTCTCTCATGGAGTAGGTAGTGCCACAATCATTCACAGTAATCCCTGGTGGAGTGGTGTTTGTAGTGTATGAAGGAGAATGTCCATTCATAGAAGCAATAATGTGGCAAGGTCGGTATAGAATAAAGAGTATAACCAAAAGCTTTGTTAAAATAATGAGCCTCCATAAAACCTTCATCTCAGACAACAGTATTGAAACTATGGGCCTACTTCAGCTTTTGGTGGAACTCTAAGAAGCACAAACCTCTCTAAACATTTAAAAAATGTTTTTTATAGTTCAGTTTACATGAGCCAAACTGATGACATATGTTGGGGAGTAAGGGCTCGGATGCTCTTACTCTAAACATTTTTGAAATTTATTATGGAAGTGTCCTACTTCTTTCGCATATCCCTATCGAGGATTAAAATAGTAGCAATAGTGGCCACTCGTTCAACTAGGAAACAGATGAAGCACCCTGATGATCCTTTCCCAGTGAAAGCAAGATGTCATGTTCACCCTAGCAAAGGGTCAAGTTTTTCTGAGCAATAAAAAGTGGGTGCTTTAGGAGTGACACTTCCTAGGAAGAGTGCTCAGCCTGTTTCCAAGCCCACTCTGCTGCTGCTCCCACTGCTGATGGCAGGCCAGGCTTGAGCTGGATGCACAGAGGCCATCCCTATTCTAACGACTTGCCATGTGATTCAGGAGCCAAGCTAAACCCATAGCAATAGGTAACCTAGGCTGAGTATTTCATAGCTCATAACCTAGTTGTTCTCACCACTCAACTTGAAATATCAAGTCCAACGGTGACAGTATAGCAGCCAGAGTTTAATATTGTGTGCATAGCAATAATGTAGAGCTGATAAGGGTTGGAAGAAGAGACAGATGATGAAATGGCAGGGCCCAAACCTCCTGACTTAGCCCCATTCACCAGCTCACAATTACTCTCTGAGAGGGCAATGCCTGGGGTACAGTTTGAGCTTAGACACCAACACATATCAATGCTGGACTAATCATTCGACACCCCCCCCCTCTTTGCCCTTTGAATTTGGGGCCACTTTAGCAGCTGAACTCCCTAAGTAAACCCTGCTGCACAAGTTCAAAACACTGTCCAGCCTCTGACATCAGAAGGCCTCTGCCCTCCCGGAACCCGTAGTCAGGCCAGGCAAGCAGCGTGCCTTGGTGTCAGCACACTCGGTGGTCTCTCCGATCGACATAGAACCCAGTTTGGAACAAACTAGAACGACCCACTTAGCAGCACAAGGGCACATCATGAAGGGCTATGATTTGCCACACAGTTATAATAAACATTTCTACTTATTTCCAAAAGAAGCAATGTCCCACCTTCTCAGGGGGTCCCAGGAAGGAGTGTCTGACTCTTAGAAGTCAATAGATGAGGAAAGTCTCCTTGAATGCTTCTAAATAAAGCATCTTCCCTTTAGATCTGTCATCAAAAAAGTCCCATTTCCAGAACATTCTCTCCATCTGGAACTACTTTTCCTAAGAACAAAATTCACAGCTATGAGGATACAAACTATGGCCGAGGGCTTGCTCACTGGTTCTAATTTAGCTTTTGCTTTTCATTCTTTTTATTATTCAGGTAATATGACTTTGAGTCAATAATTTTCAGCCTTAGGATCTGCAAATACAAATGCAAAACAATAATCTCTAAAGTCCTAGTTATACTTTCCAATTAAACTCACTTTATGCACTCACTCATGCAGCAATACTTTGAGCGCCTGGTATGCATTTAGTACAATAGTACTTGTACTTACCATAGAGATGAGTAAGGAAAGACAAGAGATGGACAACTGTTATTTCCCCAGAGTCTAGTGAGAAGGACTGACAGACTTGAACATAAATGATAAAGAGCAATGTGCTAGGGGCTAGGTTTGACAGTCTAAAGCAATGTGGTGAAAACACAGTGGGGAGAGGAAAGACTAGAAAAGGCTTCTCTGAT